>NC_091839.1:41700975-42325975 GCF_037783145.1 Equus przewalskii
ATCATACACAACTAAAATCTTGCAGCTGTCTAATGACCAGCTACCACTGTTTACCACAGGGAGAAGTCTACAGAATATGGTTAAGGATGTGTTTCCAGTTAAGAAAATAGTAGATAAAAATACCAGAGCTTCCATCTGGGTTTCTACTTTGACAAGCATATCTCAAACTTCAATAGGGCCTACTCTTAATAAGGTAACTTACTTGCAGAAGTTAACGTTGTCCATCAAAAGCCAATCTCCAGACTTCAGGGCCCGAACCAACATGCTATCAATCCATTCAAACGTGCCATGACTGCGGCCACTGGTTGTCTGCATAAGCTTTACCCCAAAGCTTCGGAACTCTTCCACGAGTTTGGCAAACTCTGAAATGTCACAGCCACAGCACTTAATTTCAAACCAAGGGCAATCAAATAAACAACTAAGAGTTTACTAAAAGAAAGCTGGAAACTTCTGGCCCAATTTTTAAAAGTTTCATAACAGGGTAAACGGGATTTTTTTGTGTTTGTTTAAACACACTAGATAAGAAAATTGGGTTTGGTGGCAGAAAATATTTCTTGATGGCTTTCTGAACGAATGGCTGGACAGAGCTGACTCAAGGGTGATGGAGAAGATAAATAATCTTTATGTAACATAATTTCTCAAACGGCAGAAGGAGTATAATGTCTCCCACCTATTATTGCATTTATTCTATATGAGAGTGCTGTAAGTTTGGCACAATGCAATCAATGTTATAATTGCCCTATAAAAGCCAGGGCAATTATAGGGCTTCCCTCAGGTATCACAGTCCTGTGCTGTCTGTTGTCCAGTGTCTGAAAGCAGTTGCTTCATATATTTTGCCAGTTTTCTGTTAACACTGGAAGGTTAAGTCTAAATCTTGTTATTCCTTCATGGCTAGGGGCAGGAATCCAATGTATATTACCGTGTGATATGAAAGAGTGTCATGAAGTAATTTCTAACTAGAAAGATCAATTGAAAAATTCCTACAGGGGCCGGCCCCAAGGCCAAGTGGTTAAGTTCGCACGCTCCACTTCAGCGGTCCAGGGTTTCACCGGTCAGATCCTGGGTGTGGACATGACACTGCTCACTAGGCCATGCTGAGGCGGCATCCCACATGACACAACTAGAAGGACCCACAACTAAAATATACAACTATGTACTGGGGGGATTTGGGGAGAAAAAGCATGAAAACAAAAAGAAGATTGACAACAGTTGTTAGGTCAGGTGCCAATCTTAAAAAAAAAAAAAGAAAAATTCCTAGGGAAGGGCTATATAAACTATAAACTAGACAAATAAATATCAGTTGTTACTATAATTATATGATATTTATATACAGAGTGCTGAGTATCACTCCAGTTCTCAGCAGCCAAAATAAAGAGACTGCACTGAATACACAGGACAGTCAGTAGAGATGCCTTAAGGGCCATGCCTCAACAGTAGGGCTAATTTAGCCCTAGAATAAAGGTTACTCTGGACCTGACCTTAAACAGTTTATTAGCGAGCTTGAAAAAATCAAAACGATCCACAAGCAGCTTAACTGCCTACCAATAAAACTGCATCTTTTAAAAAAAATAACAAAACACAGCACTCAGCAACTTAAATTTAAAATGTCCAGCATCCCATCAAAATTACTAGACATTTATAAAGAAGCAAGAAAACATGAGACATAACTAGGAGGAAAAAAAGTCAATAGAACAGACCAAGAAATGACAGAGATGATGAAATTAACAAACAAATCTAAATGTTAATAGAGCTATTATAAATATGTGCAATATGCAGATGAAATATAACACGATGAGACAACTAGAAAATATTTTAAAAGTCATACATGTTCAAGATAGAAACAATAAAAGGTACAAATAGTAAATAAAAAGAAAAAATATTCTTTAACCAAAAATAACATAGTAGTAGACAAATTATCTTAGACTCAGCTTTTTTCATTCTATTAATGTCCCTAGGAAATTAATTACTCAATATCAAAGCAATTCTTAAATAAAAAGCAGTAGTGAGAATGGGCTGTGAAAACTTATCCTAGATATTTAAATTTTAACTGACTTATGAAAGAAATATACAAACACTGAATTCAAGACTTTACAGTTCATAGAGGATTGGATCCCAAACTTAGTCTAACCACCTGGTAACTGTAAGACATTGGGTTGGTGACAATCTCTGTGAGCATCCATTGTCCTCACGTATAAAATGAGAATAAACTTTCCTTGTAATGCAATGTTGTTGTGAGGATTAAAAGTAAATATATTTAATATGGTGTCTATTACTCAATAGGATTCATATCTCAATGGTGAGTTTTACAATACCCATTTTAAAAAAACATATATAAAGTGATGTATGACTCCATTAAATATCTCTAATAATTAATTTGAGTGAATGAGTAAAGGATTTCGAATTCACATGGTGAGAGTGAATTGGGAAATAACAGAGCAAATCAACAAAGAAATTATTCTCTTGCCTATCTGACCCACAGCCATGGATACAATGTTTACACAGCTAAAAGAGGGGAGTCTCATTTCTTCATCCCTAAGAAATCAACTCTTTATAACCAGTTATGAGCAGGCTTTGGAAAGAATGACAATCATAATGACAAGACACAACCCCTGGGCCTTCACCTTTAGTCCTCCCTAAAGGCAGGCTCACCACCACCCAGAAAGTTGTACCACAAAATGAGAAATCTACGTTTCCAGGTTAACTGAGGAATTCCTTCCAGTTTCTATATAAAATGAATAAACACATCCCAACTATCAATACTGACTTCTATTCTTCAAAGTTTAAAATGCTCAATTTCTTGAGAAATTTATTACTAAGTTTACAAAATGGTCCAACAAAAAGATAAAACCAGTTTTACGTGCAACTGATTTATCATTACAGCTGATTACACACAAAATAAACCATCAAACTCAGTAACCAATTTCTTTCCTGTTCGCTTGTTATCACCAATTCTGAATACTTCAATCAGTTTCATTTTACTTTCTAAGACAAAGAGTTTCAAGTTTTGATTGTTAATAATCATCAAATTAATAAAAAATTATGGGCATCGTATTTACAAATATATTACCTGTAAATGGACACTATACAGGCAAAGTTAAGTGTCTTGATACATATATCCAAATACACATACCTGCCTTGGAGTATGAGTTGATTTTATTGTTGAGTCGTTGCATAAGCAATAATACTGCTTCCAGTTTGTTGACAATCTCCATCGTGACACCTTTACCCCCTTCTCCAAGACACCTGGGCTTATACGTCAGAAGGAAATGACTCCAGGCTCGCAGTACTACTTCTGCATCGTCAGCACTGATCAGGAGGCTGTCTCTTAACAGTGCCCTTACAGTGCCCTCCACCTTCTCAAGGAGCTGCCTCCAAGGCCGTATAAGATCAACCTGCAATTTCCAGAGCACATGAACTCATCATAGCCATTGGCCAGAGTCAAAAAATACCGCTACCTATAGCTACCCCCAACACACAAGATTATCAATCAGATTACGAGGCTTATTGTGTTCTGCCTGAAAACATGACGGCAGATCAGTTACCTGCTCAAATCCACCCAGAAGCTCCGTAGTGTCCATTGCACTGTTCATAGCCATGATCTTTAACGGGTGACCAGTAAGGTGTGCCAGGAGCTGGACCAGGCTAGTTTTGCCCACAGAGGCTGGCCCCACAAGGATGACCATCCAGCTCATCTGTACACACTTCATAATTGACTCCAGAGACTGTAAAGACTGGTGCAGGAGCAACAGAGGACGGCGGGATGGGGGAGGAACGTAGCTGCCACGGGAAAGGACTGAGTAGCCTAGCTGAAAAAGACATGCCAATGAGATTTCACAAGTGTGCCTGGTAGTGGAAGCAGAAGCAGCCACAGAGGTCGTAAAAGAAGATTATCCTACCCTCCTCACCTGAACATTATAGGGAGTGATGTGAAATAGTCTGGTTCCCATGTACGGATTGGAATTTGAACCAAACACATCCTTGAATATAGCAATGACCTAAAAGAAGAGGATGATACAATCAAAACACAAATCACTCCACCAAAATCTGAGCCAAACCTTCTAGAATGAATACTTCTAGAAAACACGTACAGCAATATGAGTCACAATATTCAGAGAACACTAATCACAAATTTCTTATCCTTGTGAATTTTCTCTTATAAAAAAGATAGAGTACAGTTACTTAATTTTTCAGAATGAAAGCAAACTGAAGCTCAAGAAAAGAGTAGTCACATAATCTCAAACTGTCTGAGATTCCAGTGAGAACAAAGCCATGAATACTACGGCAAATCTAGAGATGAAAAATGAATTTGCTTTCATCATTCAAGAAATCACCTAAAAGAAGAGAGAAGAGAATAGTAACATGAAGATTATGGAGAACAATGACCATTTCTCGAGTACCTACTACGTACCAAACATTGTATTATGTGTTTTAACAGATTATTTCTGATACTTATAGCCTTGGAAAATAGGTATTTCCATTTTACAGACAGGCTGATAGGATTCACGATAGTTACATGATTTGCTCATAGTTCGTAACTGATTTTAAATCTAAGCCAGTCTGACTCAAAAACACTATGTTATCCTTCTAAATATTTATGTAGAGATGACAACCAAAGTTATTTCTCTGATTATTTACATTTAGTTATCTCTTCCTTAGCAAAAATACTGTTACTTCTGTTACCCCTATTTCCTTCTTGGATTTCTTTTAAGACTCTAAGAGGAGTTGGGGTGGGGGAAAGATACACATGAACAAAAAACACTCATTTAACCCATACCAGCAGGAAAAATTCCAGCCACCCAAAATAGTTACACCATGTTTCGCGTTTTACCAAAGCAACAATGCTCATATTAATCACTGGACGCTGGACTGAAGTCAGAAAATAAAAATAACAAAGATAAAGTCATAACGAGTGCCAAACTGAGCATGAGTCTAAAAGCAGCACAGGAGAAAGTGCTCCCATCACCTACTCCTGGGTCCAAACGATCTCTGACCTCGCATTCCACTCTAAAGCATACCATCTCCTCTCCCTGATATTCCATCCGGGTTAAAAGTACAAATACTTTCACAATCTAGCTGGCTTATTTAGCTTATAAAGTCAGATTCAATTTACCCAAGTCCTTCCAGCTTTCACAGCCTTTCTCCTTCTATTATTATTTTTCTTAATTTTTTTTCCTCATAAAACATCTACTTGGTCAATTACGGTAACTCTGAATTGCAGGAGTAATGGAACCTTCCACACCCTACAGTGAACCACCATCTGACTAACAACAATTACTCAGCAAATGGCCAGTGTCTGGTCATAATTAATACACTACATAACTAGTACGTGGATGAAGAAATTAAAATACTAGTTGATGGTATGTGAATTATATATGAATAAAGTTGTAAAAAAATTACTAGCTGAACATTTTGTCCAAATATAAAGACTAAAAGCCACTTGCAGATAATAAACGAGTTGTTAACATCTGGCTAAATTCTGAATGCCACATAAAAAGGGATCTGTGCACTCGGCAGAAGAATGGAAGTATGTAAACCACATGCGCTATGGACCAGGCACATCACATTTCAGTAAAGAGGTTACTGCTTCCAACGCATGCATCTCTATATTGATTAATTTGTTTTAAATGACTGTGATATAGTAGAAGGAACAGCAGATAAAGTGCAAGGTCTGGACTGGAGAGCTGGCTCTGCCACTTGCTACCTGTGAACTCCATGACTCTGAGCCCTGGCTCCTCATCTGTAAGAAGTCATGACAGCACCTCCCACCTGAAGCCATGTGAGCTTTCAGTGAGTGGACTTTAAATACCACAAAGCAAAATGCACCCACCACTACAGTTTATTAAGCTGGGAATTCTGGTGTTATTTTCGATTTACGAAAGGATATTTTTACTTCCATTTAGACACAGAACATCCTCTCTTTAAATCTATTTATACTTTCTAGATAAAATACTCTGTAATTTGGCATTTATTTGAAAACCCTCCTCTTCTACTAGGTATCACCTGTCTCCTCCTGCTTCTCACCTTTGTGCCTGGAAAGACCATGACGACCTAGTTCTTTATTATTGGAGGGCAATACTCTTTTAGGAAGGTCTGCGATCACGAGGTTTAGGTGGATAAGCAAACTGTCCTCCAAAGCAAACTACCCTACACCACGAGACCAGAGATAGGTGAATGTTTAGTCTCTTCCATTAACTTCCAAATTTCCAACAGCTTTACTGAGTTTGGTATTATTAGTGAATATGCCCCTTCTCTCCCTCAGGAACAAATCAACTTTCAGATGGAAAGAAACACAAAGAGCAAGCGTGAAACTCACCTTTTCCTTGTCTTCTCTGGTTCTCATTCTTTCACCATAGACCAAAAACACATGCTGACCAGGATCATAACACCCAGGGGACTGGTCAACCAGCATCAACTGACACCAGCGGAAAAGGTCTCGAAGGTTGAATTCCCAGGGTCCTCCTTTTTGACCCCATTTCTTCTCAACAGTCACCTCATGATCAATCTAAAAAGAAAATACTTTTACTGGGGAGCAAGCCCCACAGCTAGGCACTGTACTGAGTACTATCAACATGCTACAACTACATACATAATCTGAAACAGAAATTAATGGGCTTGATTCAGATTCTCCTCCTCCTAACGCAGACTTCTAAATGCCAGGAGTACCCTATAAGGATTAACATTGATACACACAATGGAAGTGAATTACTATAAGCCTCAAACAAGTAGCTTGCCTTCCAGCAGAAACTTGTGGAATTCTATGTACTTTATCTTAGTTACAGAGACTGGCAATTTAGTAGTGTCCAGTGTTGAGAAAATGCTGGTTCAAATACAGCCAGGAAAACAAAGAATAATTCATACAAGTAGGTACTCACTTGGTTGTTGAAAGCAACCATTTTTTTAACAACATTTTTGTCAATGGCTGGAAACAGAGTACTGGCAATGAACTCCATGTCAATTACTGTAAGGGGATCCACAAAGACCTATAAAATCCAAAAATATTACGAAGATATGCCATCGTTTCTCTTTACCAAACACCAGAACTGACTACCACAACTTAAACAAAATTTTTATTTCACACGGAAGTAACAATACCTCAGTGATATAAAATTTTCAGTTATAGAAACTTCTTTTCTTGCATTTTTAGGATACAAAATCATATAAAATCTTTGAAATAGAGAGTAACAGGGTTTTTTGGTTAGCTCCAGTCCAGTGAATTAGAGAAAAAAAGATAAATGCAATTAATTTTTTAAAGTACATTTGTTTTCTTTAATTTCCTATGTATTAGATAAAATGCTCTCAAAATTCTGGATGCTAGGCATATGAGTTCACCATAAAATCTGATCAACTTTTCAATATGTTTGAAATTTTTCATAATAAATTGTTCTTAAAAGATACTCAGTAAATTCTTAATTATCAAGTGACAGAGACATTAAAGAAAACTAACATCCAGAGGCATTTCCAAACCACTAGATTAGGCAAACTTTGAAAAACAGACGTCAAAACAAGTGCATGCATGTATATACATACACACACACACACTCTTTCTCTCTCTCTCTCTCTCACCCAGCCCCCTGCAAATGAGAATAAAGGGAGTAAGCGAAGATACCAGATGGTAATAATGATCAACGAATGCTGGACTTTTTTATTCACCATGGTCATTTTCTTTTCTTTCTCACTTTTAATTAAAGTGCATTGCTTTCATTATAAAAATTTTTTAGGGGCCGGCCTGGTGGCACAGCAGTTAAGTGTGCACATTCAGCTTCGGTGGCCCAGGGTTCACTGGTTCAGATCCCAGGTGCAGACATGGCACTGCTTGGCAAGCCATGCTGTGGTAGGCGTCCCACATATAAAGTAGAGGAAGATGGGCACGGATGTTAGGTCAGGGCCAATCTTCCTCAGCAAAAAGAGGAGGATTGGCAGATGTTAGCTCAGGGCTAATCTTCTCCCCCAGCCAAAAAAAAAAAACAAAAAAAATTTTTTAATGTTTTAATAAATCATGTAGACACCTGAAAAGACTGGGCTTTATCCCCGAGCACAGTAATAGAATCCTGAAGAGGACCTTACTCTCCTCCAACTGGCAACACACCAGATCCTCTGCGACATAAGACAAAGGATTCCCACCAGAAGAGAAGTGATGATGGGCATCAGTCATATTAACATTCATCATCAAAGACACAAAAGCGAAAAGCAGATCACTGAACTGATCCTCTCACTCTCACAGTGAGAATCCCAATAGCTACACGCCAGCAGTTTTATCACCCTGACACCTCACCTTGGTCTCTGGGTAACAGCAAATCTTACCTGAGTGAATCTATTAAGGAAAGACCTGGGCAAGCCTTTCCTCCCACCGCCTTGTCTAAAAGGATTTTGACATCCAAAAATCTTTGTCTTTTCATGCTGCACTTGGAAACTCATTCCTAACTCAGGAACATAGATTTCTCCTCGGTGGTCAAAACAAGCATTGAGTCCTTCCAATACAGACTGAGAAGCCAGGTTAAGCTATTGGGAGAAGAAAGTGCATATATTAATTATATATCCCATATAACTATTTAAAAAAGCAAGGGACTAATACGCATAAAAGATAGTGTTATCTTCAGGAGGAGGAAGCTTAAACAATACTGGTAATATTCTGTTTCTTAAGCTGAGTGATGGGCTGCTATGTGTTTATCATTATTTCATATGTATGTTAGAGAGATATATAAAACAGCAATAATTTTTAAGTAGGATGAATACTCAGATTAAATGTTTTAAAAGCAGTTAAAATATTCTCTAAAATTAAACTGTATCCACTATATGCACTTATATTGACTTACTTTATAAATCACAACTTACCAAAAAAACTTGCCAATACACAGATACCTCGTTTTCACACTCTGGGACTTTCAAGATGAGGTAAGATAGCTCTTTACATACTTAAAAAAGAAAGTATCTTTCTCAGTTTAAATACTGAATGTAATCTCCAAATGGGCTTCAAAGTCATGATATAAACTACATAAAGTAGATCTACATAGCTAATTCACCAACAGTTTTGTGAACAAGCAGTACGTATACAAGAAGTTTTTGTGCCAGACATGAAAAAGCCACACAGACATCCTCAGATGACGAGTTCAGAGTCTAGGGATGTGAAGTATGGATGGTTTTCAAGTAACTTGGAAAAGTTTGATTGGGAAACTGTGAATCAGTAAAATGCAAATAGGCAAAAAAAGACCATATTGTATCAGAATTTCAAGTGTCAAATTTACAAAAGCACAAACTCTGCTGTATATTCCCAAACAGGTCAAGTTCTAAAGGCTGCTCTTAAGTGCAATTGCAAATCCAGAATGCCTTGCAGTCCCTGGGTGCAGTCCACCATTATGAGTATGGTCAGTAGCTTTAAGCTTTAAAACTAGGCACTCTTTCTTCCTGGCTAATGATCATTCTATCAGACATCTTTTTCCAAAAAATCTGAAAAAAACAAAAATCAAAAAACAAACAGGGGCTGGCCCGTGGCTGAGTGGTTAAGTTCGCACACTCTGCTTCAGCAGCCCAGGGCTTCTCCTGTTCCGGTCCTGGGTGCGGACCTAGTACTGCTCATCAAGCCATAGTGTGGTGCCCCACATAGCAGAACCAGAAGGACCTACAACTATGTACTGGGGGGCTTTGGGGAGAAAAAGAAAGAAAGATTAAAAAAAGATTGGCAACAGATGTTAGCTCAGGTGCCAATCTTTAAAACAAACAAACAAACCTCTCTCTCCTTAGCATCTCCCCAAGATAAGTAGGAAGCAACTCAGAAGAAAAGGAATCCCCCAGCACTCCCCGACTTCAGACCCAAAAGGCTCTGAATCTAGGGAACCTATTAGGGACTGTGTCAGAAGTTTCATCTGTGGTATTTTTATCACTCTAATAATTTAAGCTCCACAGCTACTTCTAGCCTTTTCCTGAATTAACATTACACATCCCAAACAAACTCCTTTGGCCACAACTTTAAATTTTTTAATTTTGTGCATCACTTTTCCATCTCTCTAGCTGCCTGTCAGTCACAGAGATTCAGCACTTATCACGTCTCATCATGTGTTCTGTTCTTCTAGTCATGAATGTATCCAATACGCACATATAACACTAATAATTTTCTCACCATTTTTTATGTCACTTATTATAACTTTCCCCAGCCTCTCTGTTGACATGAGGTAGTTAACTATTTATATCTCTGAAATAAATACAAACACAGAAAGCCTGCCAGAGACTAGAGAATAAACTAGTGAAGAGGTAGTTTTTCTCTGGAGGCTAGCTTACAAAGTAGGAGTGTTTGTAGGTTATATATAGAGGGACTTCCTTGTGCCATCTGACAAGTGACTTTTCTTATTCTTAAAAAAGAAAACCACCGAGGATTCTTTTCATTAGAGAATTTGCCTTTACCAGCCAATAGTATGATCAACCATTGAAAAAAGCCCTAGAGCTATGAAAATTATGACTGCTCGTCACACTTGTGATCCCATCATTGGTACGATGGACGGTCCTCTCACCTCATCCAACACAACCCAATGGCCTGCCTTCAGAGCTGCCAGCAAGGGGCCATCACGCCAGGCAAATTCTCCTCCCTTGCCACCTTCTACAGGTAAATCTGCTCCAAACAGGTCTGTGATGTCCTTCAAGAGGGGGTAGAAATGGGGAAAAGTCAATATTACATAAAAAATTAACTAGATCCCAAGACGCTAAATCTAAAATGATAAGAATTTGGGCCCTGGGCCACTTTTTATTCTTACATCCAAGAAAGGACTAATCTTTACCAGGAGCCCAGACATGCCAAGAATCTTCTCATCATAAACTCCAGTATCAATTGTTTGGAGTTGGAGCTCTAGATCAATAGTTCTCAACTTTGGCTGTACTTGGAAATTAATACGTGAGCTTTAAAACAGAAAAAAGTAACAATGCCCAGGCACTGCTCCCAGACTCCATTCCAAGAAATTCTCATTTAATTTGTCATCTCTGTCCCATAATTCCACAATATTGTTTAAAGGTCACTTTATCTCTACTAGTTCTTTTAGAAAGGATAAAAATAAAGAGGGCCTATATTACAATAACTACTGAAGTGGGTAAGTCTCTCTCAAAAGAGTATCAGAATAAATATCCAGAGTGAATAATACTACAAATTTCAGCTATTAATGAATCCAGAAGGAGAATTAGTTGCTGTGGTCTTTATCACCATTAAATATTTGGGGTACTGACAATGTTATAACTATTTCTGATTAGGAAACTATAAATAGATACAAACATTACTGCCTATACCTAGCCCCAGCAGCTATAGCATGAATAAGCTTACCGTCTGCTCCGACAAGTTGATTCGAACAAGAATATTGCCTGAAGCCTTTGCTAACGCTCCCACCAAACTCGTCTTGCCCACACCAGGGGAGCCCTCCAGGAGAATAGGCTTGTTCAGCTTTGTAGCTCTTAAGAGCCTCTGGGCATTCATAGCTGTGGTACCTGCGCTGAGCGCATAGTCGGCAATATTATTCCTGTGTAAGACAGGTCCTTAATTGGAGAAAAGAAAAGCCACATATAAGCTGGACATCACCAAATCATATATATACGTCAACTCAAGATTATAAAATTCCAAGCAGATTGTCAGTCAGTGAAGCACCATCTGTGGTGAAAATCCTTAGCTCTAGTTCAACATTCCCCTACTTTTGGGTCCATAAAATGCTTTACAGGAACAGCCAGCAGCATACTTTCTTCAACTGTGCCTACTACACACATCTCTCCATCCCCCATACTCAAATCTATATGTACAGAGATCTACATATAGGATGAACTGCAAGCATGCAGCTTTCCTTACACAGCCTACACCTGGAAATACCACATGGACCGTTTACCTTGTACTTATATTTTCCTAAAAGTCAGCTGGAAGCTAGGTGTACAGGCCAGATAGCTCCATATAAACAATTTCATCCAAGGTTTGTAGGCCACCAACACAATTCAAGATGCATCTTTAAACCATAGGTCCTGCTGAAGTGCAGGACTAATAACAGTCCTACAGGGCTTAACATTTGTGCCACCATGTCTCCTGGAAGAAGTTTTGCGTACACCAGTTTGGAAGGAGTCGGGCTGGGAAAACATCTGTTTCCTCAGCTATGGAAGGAAAAGCAAGGACACCCCAGTCCCAGGCCACTTGCATACAGCTCAGGGAAGGGATCTAACGGTGAGATCGTGGGGACGCCATCAGGGATGAATACTGCTGAAGAGGGAGAAGGAAGGGGGGGAATGTTCCATTCGGCCAGGAACCTGGGCTGGTTCTGTTCACCACTGAATCCCCATTAACTGCCAGTGCACCTCTACACATTTCAGGCACTCAGCAACGATTAATGTACGGAGGAAGGAAGGGATAGGAAATGACCCAGAGAGGGAAGCAGCAATCAGAAAAATTCAGTGCCTTGGAAAGATATGTATTTACTTTAACTGACTCATTTAAAATATTTAGTAGAGGCAACCTAGTATGAATGACAGCAAGGATTAGAACTCAAACCCCCCTGTCTTTCCCATCTAATCATTCATTCATTCATCCATTCACTCAATCAACAAAATGTTTTCTGAATGCCTATGACTGCCAGGCTACATGGCAGATGCAAGGGACAGGAAATATCCTTGCCCTCAAGGATTCACAAAACTGTTTTTGTAGGTGGAAATGAGGTTCTATAGTTGACACACTGTATGCTGAATTATCACTACATGAAAGCTCATTTTGAGCACCAAATAATAAACAAATGCATTTTTACAAGACAACTTATTCATAGATTAAAGACTATATCTTCCCCTGTTTTTACATGTTAGTTATATATTTTCAACCATTCACACAATTATGGTTATGCCAAGTCAGATTCCAACTCAGATAACTAGTTCAAAAACAACCATGAGTATAAAAGTCAAGTATCTACAATCCACAGAAAGAGAATCTTCATTTATTTAAAATCATTCTTACCCCTTGGTATAAAAAATGGATAAATTCCCCAAAGGTTATCTATCCCAGTGAATTCTTTGGCTTTGAGTCTGTCATAAATCTTCAATTCACTTTTCTGACATTCTGTAAGCCGGACTATCTTGGAAAGCTTCTTGATTAGGAACTTCAGACATTCTTTGCGAGCCAAGAGGGCAGTACCAAACCCAGAGGAAGTCACCCCTAAAAGATAGAGGATGAGATCATCAAACGACAGCATGACACCAAGCTTCCCAACCATTCAGCAGGAACTCTAGGGCAGGCTCCTGGGGAAACGAGGCCCTAGCTCTATTACAGCCAAAGTCTGATTGCTAGGGCAAGCAGTCCTAAGGAAAAGCCTGACTCCCCTCGCCCCACAATTTTCACATCATCAATTCAGCAGCAGCTTATTCAGTAAAGGACTCTAGTCACTCCATGATAAACCAGTCTGGAGAAAGATAACCAATGTTATCTATTGGTTATTTGGGTTTATATTTCTAATACTCATGGCTGAAAAACAGAACTTAAATATTGAATTTTCTGAAATTATAGTAAACTTAAAACAAACTAAAGGATTCAGGCCCATTAACTACAAATGACCATTCATGTTAAGAATTATCTAGTCCTTCAGGAGCAAGGACATTTCCAGTGGTCTTCTTCCTATTCATAATCACCACTTCACATTTATTAAGTCCCTTGTCTATAAGTGATGAAGTTTTGGCGCATCTTTTATACCAACCACCTATCAAAGACTACAAAGAAAAGGAAAACTCTTCTGAGTCTTGGAAATGTCTAAGTGATTCTATAAGGAATCCGGGTCAGAGGTCTGGGCTTACTCCATTTCATACTCCCATCTATCCCAACCCCTGTTCCCATCAGCTAACAGACAACATACCTGAACCTATTCCATCTATGTACACCAGGCACGCGGCATGGACAAAAGATGTCACAGTGGAGATAGTCTCTGGCCTTTTCAAAGCAGCTTCCTCCTCCATTGTGTTCATGAAGTTAACCCAGGACAGGATATCTCTGATACTGACCACACACCTTCGGCCAAACTCCTGGTGGGTGAGCCAGTCAATGAAATCCAGCATCACCTCAGCTATGTCAGCCCCTAAAACACAAGGAAGCAAAAGCATTTGCTGTTCACAGAAGAGTCACAATGGAGGTTTGTAACCTAGTGCCCACAGATGGCCTAAAAGGGGTCTATGCTCCATGAGATTATATGCAAATTTTTGTGAATGTAATTAACGCTTCTTCTAAGGAGAGCTCCACAGCTTTTATCATATTCCAAAGGGGTTCACAAGTAGCATTCTGCCCCTACCAAAAAGACACAGAGAGAGAACTTGAGAATTACAGCCTAAGAAACTGCCCAGAAAACTGCTCAAAGAAATAAAGTGTTCATTTGGCTCATGTTCAGATACAATTTTGAAGGTAAGACACAAGATTTTAAAAAATACACAAATTTTATTATACTTTAAACTGATTCACTGGATTGATGAATGCCACATTTTCAGTAGCATTTAGTCCAGTTTTTTTTGCTTGTTTCTTTCATCTACTCATCAGTTAGAAGGCAGCGAATTAGAGAATTCACAAACTTTGTTTCATGACAAGTTAAATGACTATCCTAATTATCACAATTTCATAGTGTAAAATATTTGTCTGGAAACAAAGAAAATACTTCTTAAGCAGTATATATAGATTAAAGCAATGCCAATTAAATTTGGTATAGCACTCTATATAACTTCTGAAGTCAACAGTAAACATTCAGCTGAAAAGTACAAATACCAAAGAATGTTTTCAAACAGGAAAATGTGACGAGGAGTCAGCATTGCTGTAACTAAAGCAGACCACACAGCAACACCTTCAAGCTATATGAGAAGTGGTTAGAAGAAAAAGACAAATTATAGAAAAACCCAAAAACCTTTAGGAAGAACTTAAAACGACAACTCAAGGGAAAAAGTCTACTACAATAATGAAAGAAATGACATGCTGTTCCAACAACTAGATATTAAATACCAGTAATTGGATCCACCTTTCAAAGCGGAATAAATTTGAGGTAAATCAAGGACTTAATGAAAATGAGTAATTTAGCCATTATAGAGGGGAATTAAATCATAAGTATTGAAGAAACTGAAGATCATGAGAGATAAAGTGGATGGATTCATTTAAGTATTTTTTTTTTTAAAGATTTTATTTTATTTCCTTTTTCTCCCTAAAGCCCCCTGGTACATAGTTGTATATTCTTCATTGTGGATCCTTCTAGTTGTGGCATGGGGGATGCTGCCTCAGTGTGGTTTGATGAGCAGTGCCATGTCCGCACCCAGGATTTGAATCAACAAAACACTGGGCCGCCTGGAGCAGAGTGTGCGAACTTAACCACTCGAACATGGGGCCAGCCCCCGTTTAAGTATTTTCTTATAACAAATATTAAAAGTAACAGGGGACAACCCTGTGGCGTGGTGGTTAGGTTCGAATGCTCCACTTCAGTGGCCCAGGTTCATGGGTTCAGATCCCAAGCGTGGACCTACAACACTTGTTAGCCATGCTGTGGTGGCAACCCATATACAAAGTAGAGGAAGACTGGCACAGATGTTAGCTCAGGGCTAATCTTCCTCAAGCATAAAAAAGAGTAAGATTGGCAACATATTTATTCAAAGCAAATCTTCCTCAGCAAAAAAGGAAAAAAAGTAACAATACAGAAACCTAGGTGATAAATGTAATAGAGAATATTATCCAAAAATATATAATACTAATACATAAATATGAAAATAAAAATACAAATTTTAAAATAGACCACATAGAATGCTTCATGTCACCCATAATTAAAGAAAATGAAATTTTAAAATACCCATTAAATTAATAAGGATAAAATAATGGTTTTCATGGTATTACAAACAATGAAAACTCCCATGTTGGAAGGACTGGCAAGCAGGCACATTTACTAAGTTGCTGGGAGCACTGTGAATGAGACTATGTTTCTGGAGAGCAATCTGAACATAACCAATGGGAGCTATGAAATTCCTTTTTTCCACTTTTAGAAATACAACTGAAGGAAATAAGTCTAAACAATATGTCACTTTAATGAAAAGAGAATGCTTTGAGAAGTATTGATCATGAGAGTGAAAGATTGGAAAAAGCAGCCCACATACCCTTCAGAAGTCAATTTTTTTTTAAATACATGAATTTCATGATATCTTTTCTGTTTCATTCATACTATAAACATGGATAATACGACTACAGAGATTTGCAACCAAAAATAATAAAATAAGTTGTACCCATAGTGGCACTCATATTTTGATTAAGATAACGCAATAAAGATATTTTAAGTACCACAAATAAGATGAGAATTCAATTTAGAATTCATAATATTTGAAAAATTAAATTCATGAAATCTTATAAAACTTTAAAGAAAATCTGGAAAAAAAGCTGTGTCTAGTTTCCTGCTTACATTGCACAATTTAAAAAATGTTTTTATGCTGTGCCAATGTGATCCATTTCCAGATGACAAAACTGATAAAAATTATTAAGCGACTTCTCCCTTACTCCATGCTCCCTTGGAGTCTCTAATGCCTCCCCAGGGAAGTCTGCTGACACACAGCCTGGAAAGCATGGAGTAAACAAGCTCCCTAAGGACAAGCAGGAGGCTCAGGGGTGAGTGCTAGGTGCCCCAATGCTCACTGCCCAAGGGAGAAACTGTTCCCTCAAGTAAGCATGAAGCCCACTGATGATGGAGCAAACATGGCAGTGTAATGGCAGCCACATCCTCCGCCATTCTTATCACAACCCAAATAACTTAACAGACGGATAAGCAGCCCATAGGAGATTGGAGGTTACTTCCTTGGGGGATCCCAAGACAGAGCCGAAAGACAAACCATGCCTACTTAGCAATTTCTGTCTTCTTCCCTGTCTTTCACTTGAATTTTCACCATAAACGCACGTTGCAAATGGCACACAACCAAGGTAAGTCAGGGGTTCTGAGTGTGAGCCACGGACCAACATTGTTGGATCACCTGAGAACTTGTTAGAAAGCTAAGTTCTCCTGCCCCACCTCAGACAGACTGATTCAAAAACACTGAGTGTGGAGCCCAGTATGCTGTATTTCAACACTGGTGAGGCCTGGGGGACCCCAGCTGTTCAGGCAACACTGTATTTACCTGTGAATGTCCAAGTTCAGCATGGGCCTTCTTTGCTCAGACAACTAAAGAGCCAATCTTTCCTAACACACCATAGGGGCTTGGATCCATGCAGCTGTGCTCCACAGCTGTCCTAGCTATTTTAAAGCTGTACTTCAGGGTACCTTTAAAAAGCTGAGCATATCCATGAAGCCCAATCTCAAAGAAGCAGACATCCTTTTATATTCTTTAAGAAAGACAGGCGAAATGATCCAAAAATCCAGGTATCTGGCTTGGAGCCAGATCTAGATTCTAAATTTAGCCCATTCAATGTCTAGGATAAATATGTATACATGAAAGCAATCTAGGCTCAATTAAAAAAAACTATACAGTAAATGTTTTGACGCTTACTGGATATCTTAAGAATTATTAAATCTAGGTTGTAAGTATATGGGAGTTTTTAAAATCTATTCTTCTACTTTCCTTATTTGAAAATTTTCACAATAAAAATAAAATTTTTAAATAATACAAAGTGAAATGATAAATTAGTTGATTACTACTAAAGAAATACAGTTTAAAATTCTATAAACATTTTCTAAAGGTGGTAGTGATTAAAATGTAAACCACATTTTCCTCATCTTAGCCAAAAAATGCACCTTATATAAAGATGGCCAACAAGTAAAACAGTAAGAAAGCTAGAATTTGTGAAGAATGGACACTTTAATAGAAGGTAACAGGCTAGTATCCCATTTTCCTTACATCTATTTTGTTCCCATTTCCTTATCTTCTCCCTTCTCCTTACAACACACCATATATACATACCGCCAATGTCCTATACCACACCCCTCACTCCAACACCCAACTCTTCTGCCCCATTACTACCACCACCTGAAAACTCACCCTTATGATCTGTTCTGCCCAGAGACAAGCCTGGACGAAGATTACGGCTGATAATCTGAATTAGATCTTCACGGCTTGTGCTTTGAGGGCACCATATTTCTGTAAACCGGTTTCTTAAGGCAGGAGATAGCTACAAGGAACACAAATTCCAGTGTGAATTTAATGCCTCTGAGGAAAGCTGGAAGACAAACTCTTTGAAAGAATGTTAGCAGTGAGTCTGGCAAGTACCAGACGCTTCTTTTAGTAGCTCTACTACTAGATACAATTTATTAAAGACCTATTTGTCCTGGTTCCTTCCATACGTTAGCTCCCTAATCTCCACCACACTCCCTGCGTCAGCATCACCATCACTTTATCTTTATAATCATGGTACAGAACCTCAAGGTCTTATAGAGTAAGTCGGGCAAGTAGGAGTCCAGCCCCAGTGGCAACTCCCAAACCTGAACACTCTCACTGAGCAAAGGCCCTTCCCTTTACTTTACCTTCAGTTACATAACCAGTGGCTGAGAGAAAATAAATGCTATCTTCCCATAGAGGAGAGCTGTCTGAAGAAAACTTTTATGTAGCTCAAAGGGAGTGAAATTTTAAGGAGGGATATATTTTACCTCTTGTATAACAAAGAATTGTTTAGTCCCTGCAGTCTTAGGGCCGGTCCCTCAGTCTGGATTCCTCTAACCCTTCCCCAGGTCAGTTACCTCCATTCACAAATGTCTGCCATGCCACATACACGTAATTATTAGTTCATCACCACTTTCCTTTCACTTGATGATAATCTCCATCCATCGTCCACCTGGCCGGCCAGAGCAGGACCAGGAAGAATGCCTGTACTCAGGAGCAGCTCGATAGAGACCCAATGAACATATGATGTTCCTCATCACCCTCCAACAAACAGAGCCTCTGATCTTTGGGATCCCACCTTGCTCTGCTTGCTAGGCATGCAAAACCAAAACATAGCTTTCCCTTGGGTAAAAGTTGGCAATCTTTGTCTAAGAAACACTTAAGCTAACCTGACAGGCAAGTTAACGCACACAACCTTGAAATCAAATCTTTCAGTGCTATTTCCACTTGCCTAGGAACTAGTTTTCCTGGATTTTTCTGACGTATTTTATTTCTTCTCTTTAGAATATTTCTGGAAGCACAGTGATAATCTTTCTTCTTAAGCTACTGAGGAAAATTAAGCCCAAAACATCATATTCAAATTTCAGGCACCCACTAAGTTAATAAGGATCTAATTGCTTTCAATTCCAATCGAAGCCCGTTTCTTACCACACTACCCTTTTCTTAACTTTAACAGACCAGGATTCCACACACAATGCAGACTTGTCCACAGAGAGGCTTCTCGAACCCGAAAGCCCATGGGGTCTGGGGTGTTGGCTTCTGGCTGGATCCTAACACCACCCTCTGAACAGAACGAAGTGCCTCTGCCGTTTCCTTTACCAACAGTCTGAAAGTGACCCACATAACCCCTGAGAGAACAGACATGCACCATCTGCAAAACCAAAGAGGTTCCTGGCTGCAACTTCTTTTTTGTCACTTTAAAATCACTCATACAGCCACAGCCGTATTTAAGAGAGTAGACCTTAGAAGCAGAGCTTGAGATTACATTTCACTTTCAACTTTTCTCATCCACGAAACTAGGAAGATAGCTCTCACTCAGAGCTCTTGTGAGAATTTCTTACGGTAACATACATAAAAATCTGGGCAAAGTGACTGAAAAAGATTTCAGGCACATATACAAAGTGAGGCATCCAATAAGGAAATGTTTCATCTGTCAGGATTACTTTTTAACCTTATAATGATTCTAGAATATCTTGCTGGAGTTTTATCCTTTACCCAGCTTATAGCCAACATAAAATTCCAAATTCATTTTTACATACTGTATTCATGAGTGCCAGTGAGCTGAGGTCAAGAAGCAGAAAAAAATTATGCTTCAAGAATGTAGTTTTACCTCTTTTTTTCCAAAGTCGCCCCCAGGGTTCATGGTTGCTAGGATACGGAACTTCTTCCCAGCAGTCAACAGTTCTACCTCATTCTCCTTGTCCTCTAGGCTTCCTTTCTCAGCTAATACCAGAGACTTTTCCACTTCAAGGACACTGAAAGACAGAAAAACTGGAGAATATAAGACTAGAAAAGGCTTACGTATTCCATTTTGTGGTCTTCAATGTTCTTTAAAAAGAAAAAACAGTTATCTCCTCTGCTGACCTTTCTCTTCAGCTGCTTGCTACCACAAACTTTAAAATGACTCATTATCTCAATTCCTGTGTTATGGAACAATATTTCTGATTAAAAAAAATGCTTTTTTCCACTTATGCCCTATTAAGGCATTTGTTTTAAAAATGGGTGTCCTGCATGCAAATGTTTAGGGCAGCATTATTCATAAAAGTAGAAACAACCCAAATACCATCAAGTGGTGAATGGATAAGAAAATATGGTATATCTACACAATGGAATACTATTAGGAATAAAAAGGAACCAAAAACTGATATAGACTCCAACAGGGAGGAACCTCAAAACATTAATGCAAAGTGAAGAAGAACTATTTATATGAAACGCCCTGAAAAGACAAATCTAGAGAGACAAAGTAGATTAGAAGCTGCCTGGAGCAGGAGGTGGCATCAGAGATCAACTGTAAATTGGTAGGAGTACTCCTACTGGGATAAAGGAAATGTTCTAAAACTGGATTGTGGTGGTCACAAAACTCAGTAAATTTACTAAAATTGGTTGAATTACATATTTAAAATGGGTACATTTTATGATATGAAAATTGTAACTGAATAAACAGAGAAAAACCACTATATACATCAAGATCCATATTGGTCTGAGGCCTTTTTTGTTTTTAATGATTTTATTTTTCCTTTTTCTCCCAAAGCCCCCCGGTAGATAGTTGTGCATTTCTAGTTGTGGGTCCTTCTAGTTGTGGCATGCGGGATGCCACCTCAGCATGGCTTAGATGAATGGTGCCATGTCAGCACCCAGGATTCAAACCGGCGAAACCCCAGACCTCCGAAGCAGAGTGCACGAACTTAACCACTTGGCCATGGGGACGGCCTCTAGTCTGAGGTTTTGAGAGGCTTTACAGCAATAACACCTAGAATTCTGATTCTAGTCTTTCCAAAAAAAAAAAAAAATTAAGATAGTGTCCACACAATTTACCTTACAAAAGAATTTTAACTTCAGCTCATTAGTTTTAGCCCTGCCATCCCCTAGTCCCATCTTGCCGATTAGTGACAGCAAAACAGAAAAACTAGGTCTCTTAAAGGAGAGCCTGAATGGTAAAGCCAAAAAAAGCAGTAACTCATTATCATTTTCAGATATTTACTATGCACCTATGAAGATCCTTACTGTGCATAAGAAGTAATATCTATAAAAACCAGACCAGCAAAACCATTAAACAGAGGGCAAACCTCTCAGGCATGTACCTGTTAAGTCTTTCCAAGACAGAGTCATCAGCCAGTGAAATCTCATCCAAGAGGAAAAAGCCATCCTCCTTCATGGCCAGAACTAGAGGCCCATCATGCCACTCAAAGAGTCTTGAGGTGTCAATTTCTTCCTACAATTTGGACAAGGGGGTGAAATTAAAGGGCAGGTGGCTCCACAAGACCATACACATGTAGCTAGTTGGTATGTGCTGGAATAAAGTGGTCATTCTGCAGAAAGTAAGGATCTGAGAACAAGGGACAGAACCTGTACAACAGGGTGCTTGCGAAGGCCCCTCGCAGACCAGTAAAAGCCTGAAGATAAGATACATATCAAACCTGGAATCAAACACCCCACCATGAACAAAATCCCGGAGGTGACTCATGCAGAGAGTCAACTACAGTTCTTTAAATGAATAAACACATCATCATTTGCAAATGAACAAACCTTGTCCTTTGGCTTCTGTCTCACCGGTCGCAGCCCCCCCAGGAAGTCCGATGTCTCCATGTGTAAGTGGCAGTTGACTGAGTATAATTTCTGATTTGCCAAGGCTGCAAACACCTGGCAGATAGTAGTTTTCCCACACCTGTCAGAGATACACACCAGATCAACAATGAGGATGAACTCCAAATACACACCCACAAACACCTCAGTCAGCAAAAATGGGGAGCCCTAGTGAGAGCCTCACTGTGGCGGCAGACACTGCCGGCCAACACAGGACTCTGCAGCCCTGGCTCAGGGTGCCCTCCCTCCCATGTTCCCTATCCAGCATGGCACATACTGCAGGAATTCCATCCTTTCCTACTTCTACCAACAACGATCAAGGGATTGGAAAGAAATTCAATCCTGACAGACTTTCAAGCGAATCTAGCTCATCTGCTGTTATCCTCTACACATCTATAGAATGCATGTCACTGTTTGAAAGAAGTAAATAGAAAAATACAGTCCCCGGGCCAGCCGGGTGGTGCAGCAGTTAAGTTCACACGTTCTGCTTTGGTGGCCTGGGGTTTGCCAGTTTGGATCCTGGGTGTGGAAATGGCACTGCTTGGCAAGCCATGCTGTGGCAGGCGTCCCACATATAAAGCAGAGGAAGATGGGTACAGACGTTGGCTCAGGGCCAGTCTTCCTCAGCAAAAAGAGGAGGATTGGCAGCAGTTAGCTCAAGGCTCATCTTCCTCAAAACAAACAAACAAACAATAAAAAACAGTCCCAATGATAATGGTGCAAGAAATCATTCTTTTCCACCACAAAGGTCTGAAGGTAGAGGAAAGTAAACAGATCTCTTGCTTGCTGCTTTAAAAAAAAAAAAAGAAAGGAAGAAAGGAAAAATGAGAAAAGGAAATGCAAAGAAAAACAAAGATTGCTTTCCTGATGTGTCCTTCCAAGATAACTCAAGTAATCCTAAGGAATTGAACTGAACCCTCGTAACAAGCTATTGTCACAAACTTTACCCGGTATCTCCAACGAGCAGCACTGGTTCACCAAATTCCAATGCCCTTCCCACCAGCATCGCCAGTCTCCGCATGCCCTCAGTCCACACGATGTGGTTAAACTTAGACTCCAATGTGGATGTCTGAGTAGACAATTTACCTATCAAAGGCAGAATAAATATTTACGTTCTAACATGAGTACAACTCAATTCATTCCACTCTAAATATTTTGGCCTACTCACTCAGCGATTTTAGGACATTTTCTTTGGAGAAGAGGGATTGAGGACACAACTTTTTCTTGAAATGTTTCTGAAGGACTTCTCGAATCACATCAACCTCCTCCTGCTTCCTGACTCGGCCCGCCAGAAGCATAAAACCTTAAAGGAAAAAGAAAAATGAGGAACTGTCAAGCGGCAATACCAAGGATGCTGAAAATACGAGGCAACAGCAAGTCTCAGTAGCTGCTGCTGGAGACGAAATCTGAAGAATTACTTTGGAAAACTGGGAGAAGTTATTACAACTAACCATATGCCTGCCCTATGCCCCAGGAACGTGACTACTAGGTAGACCCAAACACAAACACATGTGTGCACTAAAAGACACGTACAGCAATGTTTAGACCAGCTTTATTCATAGTACCTAGAAAGTGGAGATGACCCAAACGTCCATCAACAAGAGAATGGATAAACATATTATGGTATCGCCATAGAATGGATTATAACATAATAATAATAAAAACAGAATGAAGTTCTGATATACATAACAGCATAACTGAATCTCACATTAGGTTGCGTGAAAAGAAGCCAGAGCCAAAGAGTGCATGCCACAAGACACTCTTTAGATGAAGCTCAAGCACAGGCAAAATCAATCAGTGGTGACAGAGCACTGGTTGCCTCTAGGGGAGGTAAGACTGTCAAAAGCCATGAAGGAATCTACTTCGGTACTGGAAATATCCTAAATCTTGGCCCAGGTGGTGATTTACATGGGTACATACATATGTAAAAATACATTGAGCTGTACCTGAAATGACAGAGCACTTCACCCACTTTATGTTATACCTTAATAAAAGAGTTTTTTAAAGATGTGTTCCTCCCTCTCTCTACTCTTTACCAGTAAAGAAGAGAAAATAGAACTCTCATGGGTTAGTTTTATTTACTCTCCTTGCTTATTAACCACTCCATCAATGACTCATCACCACCTTTCACATCAGAAGATTCTGAAATGCTTTCTATCCCATCATGAAGAGGACTAAATAAATTCTCCCCAAGGATTAAACCAAAACAAACAATCCTGAGTCTCTGCCTTCTCTCAGAACTCGGACATTATCCGAACCATCAGTTTTCTGTATGTCTTTAAGGCACAGGTACGACTATCCATGGTCACCACTTCACAGAAGGTCCACAAAGACACCACCAACCACCTGCCTAAACTCCTAAAAGCACGGTGCCCACATCCCAACTCTCACATGTGGCCACCTGAAGCAAAGAATGAGAAAACCTTAGCAACCAAAACATTAGCACGTAGGCCTGCAGGAACAGAAGCACTTAAAAAGCAGTTTAGATTTGAGAGAGAAAGGCTCTGTTTCTGAACACCTAGTAAAATGCATATATTGACCACAATCTGGGCAAGCTGTGTTTTAACAAAAAAGTTAGATATCTAACATAACTTCACAGTTTGACAACATTTGATTGGGAGCATACCATCATTGGCTAAATGCTGTAGCCAGTCATATTCCTTCTCAGTCTGTTCAGCCAATCTGTACCTTTCAGCCCATCGAAACAGATCCCGAAGGGTGATAAAGCCCTGCTTTCCAGCAAACACGGAAGAACTTCTGCGATAGGACTGTTAAAGTACCAAAACAAATGAAAAAAGGCAATGGCAAGCATATAGCACAACTTATATAAAATTGCTAACAAATTTAAGCTCCCAAAAAATTGATTCATTCCACTGAATTAAGATTAATTTTTTTAAATGTAAATGGACTATAATCATTTGAAGAAAAATTTCAAACTCATGGATAAAGAATATAAATAAACAATGGCAGGCCAGCCCAGTGGCACACCGGTTAAGTTCACACGTTCTGCTTCAGCAGCCTGAGGTTCACCAGTTCAGATCCTGGGCATGGACGTATGCACCGCTGGTCAAGCCATGCTGTGGCAAGCATCCCACATATAAAACAGTAGAGAAGGATGCACACGGATGTTAGCTCAGGGCCAGCCTTCCTCAGCAAAAAGAGGAGGATTGGCAACAGATGTTAGCTCAGGCCTAATCTTCCTCAAAAGAAAAAAAAATGGAATTCCATCTCATATGCCATACAGAACAAGATTATGAAAATAATACAAATGGTAGCAAACAGGGAAGAAAATCAATCCCATAGTGTGGGACCATAGAACTAAGAATGTTAATTATTCTTAGTTTTCTAGAAAATAATGTGACAGTGAACAATTCTGATAAAGAACACATTTAATCCCATAAAATAAAATAAATAGGATATTCAAATAAAGAAAACACACTGTAGCTTTGCAGCTGATAAGGGAGAGCACAAAAAAAGTCTCTCTTTAGTTATGTCCATTCCAGGACTACAGCCATTTAAAAAACAAAGCCTGCAGTCTGTCAATGCCAAATTCCAACCTAAACAAAATGTTTCAATATTATCCACAAATAGGGAACTGTCGTCATATTCAGTCATGCACTGCATAACGACCTTTCAGCCAACGATGGACCACATACACGACAGTGGTCCCATAAGATTCGTACCATATAGCCTAGGTGTGTAGTAAGCCTAACAATGCATTTCTCAGAACGTATCCCGTCACTAGGCAACATATAACTGTATACCTAGCAAAAAAACTGATACTAAATTGTGGATTTACAAAACAAAACCAAAAAATGGATATTAATGGAATGCATGCTAAAGATTCATACTCTGAAAAAAATAAAGGACGAACTGCTGTTTCTATCTGACGAAACTGTCAAATTTTGATACAATCAACACATTCCACTTGAACTTAAGTGACAGAGAGATGAAATACCTGAAGATCCAGCATGACCTTAACCAACCTGCTGCAATAGGAAGGTGGCAAACTACACCGCTTGTGCAAGATCGTTTCCAATTCAGAACTAGGCAGTTCATCAAAGTGCAATTCCACAAACCGATTCCTGAAGGCTCTAGAAAGCATCTAGGAAACACACAGAAAAAACATGATAAAAAGAGCCTTTTCATCTAATTTCCTAAATGGAGGCTTTGTTATTCACCACAAAAAAAAATCCTTCAAAAAAGGTAGAAACATCTCAGTCTTACTAAGAAAGATTTACTACTTGATGCAGTAACAAATGGGAGTAATGGGGGTAAATGCAACACACCTTTCTGCCTCCATAAAGTCCTGGTGGATTCTGGGTAGCAAAAAGCATGAACCGAGGGTGTGCTTTAACAACTTCTTGTGTTTCTGTTATGAGCAATTCACGGTTGTCATCCAACAGTCTGTTCAGTGCCTCTAACACGTCAGTAGGGGCCAAATTTAATTCATCTAAGATAATCCAGTAGCCCCTTCTCATAGCATCAATAAGAACACCTTGTTGCAAATAAACATTAAGAATTAGTGCATAAATCAGTCCAAAGTTTTAAAAAACGTTATGTACAAATCAACAAATCCTAGATTATCATTAAATTTCAAAGCAAATTACTCTCTGCAGCTAGTCATGCCCCAAAATAATTTACGATGCTGAATATGAAGGAAGCATAATTTTCAATTGAAATTTTCCTTATTTCACACAGAGGCAGAGCCAATGGGGACAAATATCACATCTCCAACTTATTTTTTCTCCCTATGGTCTAATTTCATTTAAATCACCACATTCTCATATCTATTCTCAGGTTCCCTCTATTCAAGACGGCTGAATATTCTTGAGTCTCTAGGAAATAAAGCAAAAGTTCAACTGCACTCTTCAAAACTTGGCCCTACGGGGCTGGCCCCGTGGCCGAGTGGTTAAGCTTGTGTGCTCCGCTGCAGGCAGCCCAGTGTTTCGTTGGTTTGAATCCTGGGCGCGGACACGGCACTGCTCATCAAACCACGCTGAGGCAGCGTCCCACATGCCACAACTGGAAGGACCCACAACGAAGACTATACAACTATGTACGGGGGGCGCTTTGGGGAGAAAGAGGAAAAAATAAAATCTTTAAAAAAAAAAAAAAACTTGGCCCTAGTCCTATGTACAGCTGACAACATTAGCGGGGCCCCAAAGGAAGCTGGACCTTCAGCCAACACCCCTTAACTATCATATAGCTCAGGAAGAAAGAAAAACTAGCTGTTCGGGCAGAGGTCCATGTGCCTCAACTGGAAAGAATGAAGAGTGCTCGGGGAAATGGGTCTGAAAAAATGAACACGTACACCCACAGAACAGAATAATAACCTACCTTCTTTAAACACAAGCTTCCCTGAGGAGTCGGACGTGTAACAACCAATATACTCCTGAATATCCGTGTGTTCGTGATTGTTAATACGCACACAGTCATTACCAGTAGCTGCAGCCAGCCACCGGATCAGGCTTGTTTTACCAACTGATGTCTCTCCCTGAATCAGCACTGGATAGGTTCTTTAAAATGTCAGCCAACAACGCAATTTAAGAAAAAAGATAGAAACCAGAATTAATTCAAGTGGTATCAAAAAAAAAAAGACTATATCATTTTTCTTATATACCTATGCACTAATGGGATGTTTCTTAAGCCCTGAAAAGTTTCTATGTAAAATGCTTCCTTAGAAAATATTGAGGAAAAAAATTCTAACCTCTCTTGCACTACTTGTGAGAAACAGTAAGTGGGACTAGCTGTTGCTCACTTAACAAATAATGAGTGATGAGTATTCATCAGCAAAATACTGAAATCCAGCCTTAAAGATGGCCAAAATAATCTGCAGCCATATGGCTCCCACCAAAGATGCAACTAGCAACCATGATTTGTGTCAAGAGAAAAGTGACAGCACTGACTTTAGGAAGTAATTATTCACTGAGTCAAGGAATAACAATAAAGCACTTTAAAAGTTAAGGAACTTAAGACTAGAATGTCATCAACGCCTATGCTGGTAAAACTTCAGAGCAGCAAGAGAAAAGGTCTACACACCCTGCAGAGACCACTCGGACTATATCTCTCAGGTTCAGCTTGACAGAAGACGTAAGAACGTATGTCTCATCTATTGTAGGTTCCTTGTCTCCCACCGAGATCCAGTAGCCTTCGACCTGGATAAGCCGACCTCCTTTTGGTTCTGGAATAGGCTGAAAGACACAGAAGTTAAGAGAAATAACCTACAGTCCCATGACAACTATGGCATTCTTTCAGATAGGGGCATAAAACAGGAAAAGAAGCTGTCACCAAGAATGCTGCCTTGTTCTGGATGCTTCCAACATTAAAATCCATGGATGAAATATGAAAATAAAATTACTTTGAGGAATGAGAACAAAATGATACATATATTGGTTTTAAAATTCAGGTGGGGGTAGGTGGCGTTGGGGAAAAATTTGAATCAAAATAATTTTTCAGACAGTTTATGATTTAGTTCTCTTATTTCACCTACCAAAACTGTCACCCTGATTTAAGTATTTTAGTCAAAAAAACATGTATTTCATATAAACCATGTTCCCCAAAAAGAGGGCCAGTGTGTACTGACAGAAGGGAGCTTTGCATTATTATATTCTGGATCCCCTAGAAGACATTAACAATAACAGCAATCCTCCAGAGAAACTAATCTATTAAGGATAATATTGTGGATGACGGCATAATCTTTTTGAAGATATACTGGAAGTTATTAAGTTGATTTATACAAAATTGTCATTTTTATAGATCAAAACTAAAAATGGTCAAATAGTAGTCAGATCTATAGCTAGAGAAAAGTGCTCTTCTAGAATATTTAGTCCCCTGACTTGAAGCTACAATTATAGGCACCACTTTTAAGGGCTCTCCAGTTGACCTAGGGAGCAGTGGGGAAAAAGGATCACTAAGCCTTCATCATGTGTAACCATAAGCAATACACACAAAAAACGAGCAAGTGGAGGAGAATGGTATTGGAACAATAATCAAAGCAAGCTGGAGTCTTTTCTCAACATTTATGCAGGTCATCAAAAGTAATGAATACAATGTGTTACTTGCATAATGTTTTAAAAGGAAAAAATATTCACTCCAAAGTAACCATAAGTCCCAATGGCTCATTCTTCCTAAAGAGCAAGCAATCAACATATAAACAAGCCAGCTGATGAGCCAGTTTCTCTCAGCCTCTTTCAGTCCCATGCTATTCTGCAATTTCCTGTCAAATCGAAATGATTGTTGTATGTAATAGAAAAGAAAAAAAAATGCCCAACCATCAATCAGAAGGGAAATGAGTACATAAACTATGATGCAAGCAGACAACGAAACGCTGTGACCATTGGAAAGCACGTCACAGTGATCTCTGGTGTAGATATAAAAATATATCCGTGACACAGTTAAGCTAAGAAAGGAAGCTACAGAACATTCATGAGGTAGTCTTATTGATATCATTTATATCAGATATATATTAGAATTTACCTTGATAAATCTACATACACACACACACACACACACACACACGTCAGGATTGAATATATAAGAAAATAAAATACACACACATAATTTAGACGGAAAAGACTATAGGGTTCAAATCTCTAAAGAGTAGGATTCTGGGAATTTTCACCATCTAATGTTTAAATTTTCTGGAATAAACACATTATACTTTGATAATTAGAAAAAGTTTCGGAGAAAAAACCAAACAGCTGAAAATCTGACAATTCAGCCTTTCACTTACGTGAAACAAGTCAAAAATCAAAAAAGAACATACCTGCTTCAGCAGACTTTTAACATTGCCAGGTACAATGTGTTGACAAATGAGCTTCTGAACTATTGGGTGTGATGCCCTGTCAAGCTGTGTTAAGAAACCCAAACAAAAGCCCTGGAAAAAACACAAATTTGCATAATAATAATTACTCTTCTGGAATAAGAAGCCAACTTATTTCAGGAACAAAATTCAACCTCTTTGGTGGTGCTGGTTCCCAGAACAACTTTTAAATTTGGTACGATGGTAGAAAAAGGGCAGGGCAGCTCTGGTATGAGATGTTCTGGGCTAATCTGACTAAATGGAAAGGACAGGAAAATCCGGCCGGTGCATTCCCCACTCCCTCTTCCCATGGTAAGCCAAGATAGACGTTACAAAGACCTCATAGAGCGAGCGCTGGATGTTGCTACACGGATTGGAGGCTGCAAATCGCAGGGCCCTGCACAGAGTTCGGAGGCTGTAGTGAGGTTTATGGCCCGTCCCGTCCACCAGTTTGGTCCCAGAGTCTTTCCGCACAGCTGTGTAGAAGCTACAAAGAGGATGCAGTTCACGTGATTTTATCAACTAGTAGGTATTCACTATTTGCTATTGTTCCCATTTCCCTACAAAAGGTCCCAATAGCCATTTTTATAGATTAGATGGCCAAGCTTACATACAACTTCCAAAAGCATGCATTAAAACCTCCCAGACACTTTTTGAAATCTACTTTTACACACTTGGAGGCTATCCTTCAAAATAATAAAATGAAGATCAATTTCCTTTAAGATGGAAAGAGGAGACCGTGATTCTTAGTGAAGAGATAGTGAGATATGAGAGGCCCTTAGCAAGAATATTTGAGGGCAGGAGCCGGCCCGGTACTGCAACAGTTAAGTTCGCACGTTCCGCTTTGGCGGCGTGGGGTTTGCTGGTTCGGATCCCCAGTGCGGACATGGCACCACTTGGCACACCATGCTGTGGTAGGCTTCCCATATATGAAGTAGAGGAAGATGGACATAAATGTTAGCTCAGAGCCAGTCTTCCTCAGGAAAAAGAGGAGTATTGGCAGCAGTTAGCTCAGGGCTAATCTTCCTCAAAAAAAAAAAGAAGAAGAAGAAGAAGAATATTTGAGTGCAAACTCAGAGTTCCAGAGTCGGCTCTGTGATGAGGGGCAAATGGAGGACACGTGTAATCTACAATGGTGACGGATGAGCACACAGAAAGCAAAAGTCATGGTGTTTTGAAAGGCTATGGATATGGCTACAATCAACAGTGAGAAAATGTTAAAAAGCACGAAGACATCAAGACCAATACTATTGTCATCACCACACACTTCAGAAGTCCAGAAGATGACTAGATGGAAGAAGTTTCAGACTGAAACATGAAGTGCAAGAAATTCAAAAATTCATGAAATTCATGATCAGGTACCACAAGATCATGAACAACCAAAAACGTGTCATAGATGGAGTTTCAGTTCTTGCCCCAGTGGAATTTGGCTTGCCTCTTTGTAATCTGGCTATGTGTTCTTTCTTTTGTAGAATGAATCTACACTCCAGAAGTCAGCTGCTATATACGGAACATCACTACTAGTATTATCAGCACTTTGCAAGAGCCTCTGCTTTATAGCCACACTGTTTCATCCCCAGCTTTTTGAATTTTAACTACACATATTTATACTTTTATCCAAATATTCTTTGCTAACAAACAGTGTTCCAATTTTAGGTTGTGGTGTGATAAACCATTCCAAATCGTTCTGACAAATGCTTCCTTAACTAATCTATTTAAAACAGGGCTCTGTCTTTATTTTCTAATGCCCAGTTTGCTTTACGTGTTATTTTTCTTCACTTATCACAACCTAAAATTATAGTATGAATCCCCCTGTTTACTGATTATCTTCACCTCTAGAATTAAAGCTCCATGAGGAGAACCCGGATATTGTCTGTCTTATTTACATCTATATCCCTGGCACCTCGGCAATTCATAATTATTTGTATAAAAAATAAGGAACAAACCACAAAATGCAAAGTAGAACACTAAGATGATCCTATTTCAAAACCTTTATGTATTGTATATTTCTTTCTGGAGGACACAGAAAATTAAGTGACATGCCCAAGACGACAGAATTCATTTCCAACAGAACCAGTACTAGAATTCAGGTTATCTGATACAAAAGACCGCAGCCTTTCCATATGGCATACAAAAAACTGAGGGAATGTACTCAAACTAATGCACCAAGCCACATACCCACTCTGTTCTTTATTTGGCTAAGCCACTATTAATTCCACACCTGACTTGGTCAATTATGTCAAGCTTTCCTTCCCCCACATCCCACAAAGCTAGTATACAAACTGCAAAAAGTAAGATTTCATCAAGAAAGATCAAAACACAAGCCATTTACATCTCCTCCAGGGATTCAAACACTTAGCTATGAATACAGAAGCAAGTAGGAGAGCACTGTCTTATTGTTTACATATTCTCATGGGTAGGGATTCATAAGCTTTCTATGCAGTTTCCTTAGGAAAACACAAGTGAGTTCATAAGGTTTCAGCTTTAAAACAGAAATCTAAATAATAATCCTTCCATCAGTCTTCTCCACTTAGAAGCAAAAAAGAAAAGAAAGAAAAATACATACACAAGAGCACACATTTTTATGTTCAGAGGAAAAGTTTATAAAAATGAGACCCCCAAGAGAACCTACTTTATGATTCCTTGCACTGTGCTCTTGTTCACACTCAACCCTTTCAGATAATCCACAATAAGAATCTGTAAGTCTTCTTTACTTTCCAATTCTTCTACATAAAGTTCTGTGAACCTGTAAGACAATTTTTACATAATTAACACATTTTAGGAAATTAATACAGCTATTCTGACAATAGAAAAATACAAAATAGATGAGGGTATGTAAACTCACTTTAACTGCTTATAGTATAAAATATAAAAGCCTTTCAACTTGAGATACAGATTGACCACAGTGACATAAAAGAAAATGTAACTATTACCAAAAATCTATTATTACTTCTATGCAATGAACTCTTCTAGGTATAGTCCTTGCAAGAAACAGTTACAAAAATAAGACTTATTTGTCTTTATTTTCAGAAGTTGTTTTTGATCATAATTACATGTAACAAAAAATACATGCAACAAAAAATCCCCCCCATCAAAAATACAATAGCTGGAGCAAAGGAAAATATGCAATGTAGTTTATAAAATTTTCCTAAGAAGCTTCTATTACATTTATAATGAGGGAAGGGATTTAAGAAAATCTTAACACTATTTTAAAACTCAAAATTCAACAGGGGCCGGCCCCATGGCTGAGTGGTTAAGTTTACGCACTCCGCTGCAGCGGCCCAGGGTTTCACTGGTTCGGATCCTGGGTGCAGAAATGGCACAGCTCATCAGGCCATGCTGAGGCAGTGTCCCACATGCCACAACTAGAAGGACCCACAAGTAAGAATATACAGCTATGTACTGGGGGGCTTTGGGGAGAAAAAGGAAATAAATAAAATCTTAAAAAAAAAACAACATTCAACAGAAGGTTACCAACAATATATAAGGTCATTTATCTTTTCCCCAATGCTACATACATAAAACACCAGCAACTAAGTACTTTACTCATGTCACTCAGTGCTTAAAGATGAAAACTGAAACTTAAAAGCCCTTTTACAAATCATTAGCCTCATTCATGAGGACTCTGTTCCTAAAATGCACTTACACTGTTGTATGCTATAGTGTTATATCATTATGTGAAGTTTTCCTAATAGTTACAAGGCTATTTGAAGGAGGAAAGTTATTTGCTTTCAACAATGTCCATGACTCATTAAATGTCATACTAACAACACAAAAGAAAAAATTCTCCAGTATTCTGGAGTTTTCTGTATTCCTATCACCTATACAAAGTGGAGGAAAAAAACAAATAAGAAAACGATGATCCCTCTATCAGAGGTCCAGAAATTTCAAACATTATGATGAAATTTTGTTAATGTTACCAATAAATAAAGAGAACTTAAAAAAAAAAAAGCCTCCAGGCTATGCCCCCTTACCTGTTTCTTATTCCTGCTGGGAGATTCCTTTTGCCCACATCAGTTGCTGGATTCATACAGGCAAATAAACGGAAGTCAGGATGACGAACCAGTGGTTCTGTGAAAAGAAAATATAAATTCTCAACAACTTGTAATAATCACGTGATCAGCCACAGGTCCCCAGGGGAAGACTATCTAACTCCACAGAACCCCAAGCCAAGTAACCTTGCCTCTCAATCCATGCTTGCCTTTTCTAAAACGTCACTGAAATCAGTTTCCAGACCTATGTATACAACATAATCTTATGCTGCTGTTCCACTGTCTTTTATGGTGTGGTTGTTCACTGTTATCATTTATCACCAGCGTATACTTTGTCAGTGGGTGTGCATACCTATTACCTAGTACCCAAATGCCTTGACAAATTATTTTAGTCTTCTTTGCATTCCCCATAACACCTAACAATAGGAATTTTCAGAAAATTAGTATGTAAAGAATGAATAAATCTCAGCAGGAGGCACCTGTAATCCACCCAAAAAAGAATCTTACTATAAACAGGCCTAAAGGCCTGGCACTGAGTCAAACTCCAAGGAGATCAAGTGCTACCTGTGTCTCCTCGATCCAGCAACACCAGGGAGCCAGAAGATCCTTCAAGTAAACCACTCAGACATTCTAATGTTTCTGGAGCAGCCAGATTAATCTCATCCAACAAGATCCACTCTCCTTGCTTTACGGCCTGAGCTAATGTACCCTAGAAGAGAAAGTAAAACGTTAAGAATCCATTTCAAGGAGGGACACACTCACGAAGAGCAGTTATGTAGCAGGATTTGAAACAGAGGCAAGGGCAAACCTCTCCTACTTGATGAGCTTACGCTTTAAAAGCCAAATGGCTGCCAGTTGGTTGCCAGAGTTAAGGCCAAGTTAACTTTTTTAAAATGTCCAAAAGGGTCAAGGGAATATCTTTGAACCTAACAGCAAGATGTAATAAACTAGATCATCTCATTATACGGACAGTGAGGTAAATAATAACTTACAATGTATTCAGATGTTTAAAGGTACCCAAATGGTTATTAAAAGCACCCAAAATAAGTATAGGGTCAGGCCATGAGTGTACCCAGATCAGATAAATGACTAAATCAAGAGTGTGCAGTGGCTGTAATACAGAGCCTTTCACAGTTGCTAAAGAATATCAAAACAAATCTTTTCTCATCTCTACTCTACTAATTTTATCTCCCCAAGTTCTATTTCCAAGAGCAATGAAAAGTAAATCTTCCAATCCACTCAGTTGACATAACATGAAAAACTGAACTGTTTTATTCTTAAATTGCTCTATAATTTTGTTTTCATGGTGATCCTAACAAAGAATCTTCTACAAATTTAACTGAAAAAAATAAAACGAACAAATGTATTAACTCCACTGTAATGCCAAGTCATGAAATAGGTACAAACCCTATTTTGAGAGCACCTGACATTTTAGTTGGTTATTTTAGAAATAATCATATTAAGATTAAGCAGTGATGAGCAAATTTCCTACACCAGGGGCGATATGACTGAGGGATCCTTTCTCTTACCAAACACCATCTAAAGTAAGATTCCTATCTCCTTTAGGGTGTGGTCTGAAGAGTGTCACAAAAACAATTTTTAAAAATAAGAACTAAAAAAGCTTAAGTCATGAGCATGTAATTAAGCTGATCCTTCCTACAGGGTTGCAGGACAGAACACAGTAAAGCTACTCACGCACTGGAATCAAAAATGGGGACTAAAGTGAATGGACCCAAATCCCTCCCTCCATCCCTCTCTCACACACACATACACACAGAGCTAGGAAACAATAAAGAGTTCACTAATTGTCTTCAACCACATCTTATTTAAAAACAATAATAATGTAGTAATGGTGTTCACTGAAACCTTATAACTTCCATAAAGGACATTCTTTAAAATCTTCTCCCCAAAGTATTATTTCATTAAGTGTTCATTAAGTCTTAAACAGCAAGCACTAAAAATATCAAATGAAGAGAATACAAAATAGTAGCCTGCCTAATATTTGCATTTTGCATCAAATCAAAATTCCCTTAACGTAAATAATTAAAGCAAAATACCTCTACAAATGCAAACAATAGAGCATTTTCAGTCATTTTCATCTGTTGTTGGGCATGGTCAAGTCTAAGACCAAATGCTTCCCATTTCTCTTTTAGGAGTAACCCTAGAAAAGAATAAAGTCAAGAATTTAATACACATTTTGAGTTGTAAGATATATGTTAAAAACATAAAAAAAACATAATTAACAAAACTCATACAAAAATAAAACATCTTAGACAGAAGTGTAAAAAACTAAGTCCAAACACTTAAGTAATGCTAACTATGTGCCAGGCACTACGCTAATCAGTCCATTCATATGCATACGTATATGTATTAGTTAACTCATTTGTCCCTTATAAAAATCTCTGAAGTAGGTACTTGTGTTCCCATTTAGATGAGGAAACACAGAGAAGGCAACTAAGTTACCAAAAGCCCCTAGGCTGTGGAACCCAGCTTTTTGGAAATAACCTCTTTTTCTAAGGAATGTGATTTACTGACCACTAAGTGGTACTTGTACAACAACATTAACATCATGTGTTTTTACGGAAATCATGCCTAGAATCATGGGAGCAGCAATGCTTCAAAATTAGTCATTTTTGCCCTAAGTCCTGGAAAGCTCCAACTTGTATTGCTTGATTCTTCCCCTAAACTCTTCTCCTAATTCTGCTGAGCCTCAGCCTCATGCACCCCCCACTAGCAGTCTAGGTCGCATTCTTACCAGCTTCACTCTCTTTTCCATCCTTGTTGACGGCTGACTTGTGCACATGCTGCATTAATCTGAGGAGATCATGCCACCGTTTCTGCCGGTAACAGGTCTGAATGTGCCCCAGGAATGTAAAGTTTTGCTTCTTAGAAAACGTCTGGGCAAAGAGTTCCTCAAATGCCTCCCGGAGGGGTAGCCAAATAAGCTTAGGGTCCACTGGCTTGTAACTGAAACAAAAGGCAAATGCGATTCACAAACTTCTGAAGCTAAAAGAAATGAGAAAGCATGCCTCGGAAAACAGGAACAGGTCTAAGAAAAATCAGAAACACCAAAAGACTTAAAATCTACGGTAAAGTTTTAAATTATAATCTATTTTCTCCACTCCAAGTGTTTGAAGGTATACTAAAGGTAAAAACCAGTATTAGGATAAACAATATTAGGAAAAAATCTGAAATTCCCAGTTGGGTAGTTAAAGGCTGTCATTTATTCCACCAACGTGTTTAAATAAACATCATGGGGGCCGGCCCCATGGCCTAGTGGTTAAGTTCAGTGAGGTCTGCTGCAGTGGCCGGGGTTCCGTTCTGAGGCACAGACCTACACCACTCATCAGTAGCCACACTGTGGTGGTGACCTACACACAAAAGAGAGGAAGACTGGCACAGGTGTTAACTCTGTGCAAATCTTCCTAAGCAAAATAAGTAAGTAAATAGATAAACAAACAAGAAATATCATGTATACAATTTAATGATAAACCTTATTTTTTAAGATTAACCAAAAATTTTTCAGAATATTTTAGAAGAAAAGTACAACATATGAGATAGATTTACTTAAGCTAAGTGAACTCAGCTCATGTCTTAATTGGGGTCAGGGGTCGGAGTGCTATTGCTCCCAAAGAGAAAAAAAATTGGTGGAGAGGAGACAGCAAGAAAATCTTAGATATTTCAATGGTTTGTGACCCTCCAAAGCTCTACTTTTTATTCCTTAGTATTTAGACTCTCTTATTCCTTAGCATTTAATTTCTCTGGTTGGGGAGTTAGGAAGTTAATTCATTTAAATTAAATTTTAATTTAACTTAATATGAGAGGTTGATAACAAAAAGAGTCGAGAAACATTGCTCTACCTAAAAGATAAGTTGCCAGGAACTAACTGTTCCTGGAAAATCTTAAGTATACAATTTTCCGTAGCCTAAGACATGAAAACACCAAAATTCAAGGACGATGACTTCAATTTTATTTCCAAGAAAAATCAGTTGAGAAATGAAACGACACCAAAAAACAGTCAAGCACAATTAGAGTACTCATGGATACTATTTACTCATTGGGCTGTGAGGAAGGAACATGAGATGAGTAAAACTTAATGCCCTGATACTGAGCATCTATATCGAAGAGTCTTGATTCCAGAGAGAAAATGCATGAGAACTTTAAATCCATTTTCACTTGCCAGTAAACACTAACACATTAGTAGATATATTTCTTATTCCACTTATTCAACAAAAATTTACTGAGCGCCTGCTGGGTGTTAGGTTAGGCCTTGAGTAAACAAAACCCACACGGTCCTGCCCCTCTGTAGCTTACAGTCTAATGAAAGAGACAATAAAGAAATACATCTACTATAAAATACCAAGTAGTAAATGCTATGATTAATAAAGTAAAAGCAGACTGAGTGAAGGAGGTATTGGTCATATCGCTATGACAGTCAGAAAAGGCTTTGTTAAAGACAGGAATTTGAAGGAGGCTTACATCAAACAGTGAAGAAAGCTAAGTAAATACTTGCGGGTGGTAGGGGATGCCACACACAGAGGGACGAGCAAGCATCTAGGTGCAACATGGGGGAGAATGAGGCTGGAGCTCAGCAGCAGAGGTCAACAAAGGGGATTATTCAGAAAAGTGCCAGTGCCAGATTATGTGGGGCTTTATAGACCAAAATAAAGCCTTTGGATTATATTCTAAGTGGACTGAGAAGTCAGTCGGGGAATTTGAGGAAAAGAGTGATGTGGTCTAATTACACTTTAAAAGGATCCTTGTAACTACGAAGCAGAAGAGAGACTGTAGGGAGGTTACAAGAAGCAAAGATGAGAGACCGAAGCACTGGACCAGGCAAAAGATGATGAACTAAATGACAACAGTAGAAGTGGTGAGAAATTAACAAAATACATGTTATTTAAATAAAATTCTAGTCTTAAAAATGATAGTATAAATGGAATCCAAAACTGACTGAGGCAGCAAAGTAATGATAAGAACACAGGCACTCAAGACAGACTGCGTGGGTTCAAATCATGGACTTGTCACTACCTTGAACAAGGTACTTAACGCCTGTGTGCCTCAATTCTCTCATGTGTACAATGGGGATAACTAACTGACTGTGCTTGTCGGTGCCTCCTGGCTGTTAAGAAAGCCAAATGAGTTAAAACACAGATTAAGGACTCAAAACAGTACCTGGCACATGAATGCCATGTAAGTTAGCTGTTATAATTATTACCATTATTAACTGGCTCAGTCTCACCAATTCATGAAAGAAGTGGCTTAATATTTCAAATCAGACTGAGTTCCCTAAGAGAAAAGTTCATTCATTTAAAACTGAGCATAGTGGCTACAACAGTTAAGTCAATATATGGTTCAAGGGATGAAAAAGTGAACAAACATACATACATTTTGGAAAAGAACACAGTGACACAAGTAGTCAATGCGAACTAATCTGACACCTAGGAGAAACAGTGAATCAAACCGTGAACCATTTTAGAGCAGGCTTTTCCAGTGTCTTCAACAGGGAAAAGATGCCTTGGGAGCCACCTATAGGCCAAGAGGTAAGGGTCTAGAACATCTCGCCCCCATGGAGAGGAACTCAAGTTCTACCTATTGCATACACTGAGACTATATGTAAAAAGAGTTCATTTGAAAATGGCTAAAACAAAACAAAATGACTCCCAAACTATAAAAACATCAAAAAACACTGAGTGTAAAAGAGACATACAATAGAACATGCTGAGTAAGTGAAATAATAAACACTTCTCTCTGTTTTGGGGTCAAGATTCCAAGCTTGTGAGCATGCACTTATGCCCTGCTGTCTTCTGTGCAGTTTCCTTTATGTATGTTTCTATGGGTGGCGAGGAGGAGGACATGGATTGCCATTTTATTTCTATGACATCTTTAATTCTCCAAGTTTTTCCTTTCCTTCACTGTCAACTTCTCCAAGGGTACCTCTCCTCTATACATCTGGTTCTCCCTCAGAGGCTGCCCCTACCAATCCCCTTCCTTATAGTCAGTGCTAGGAACCTGTGCTCTATACTTTGCCATTTAATGCAAGACGTTCTCTTCCTACAGTGATTTTACCTGCTTCATCTAAGTCTTCTGTGTTCTCTACTCTTTCTAATAGAGTCTCATAAGCTTTCTCCATCACCAACTCTGTTGGAATTTGGATCAGCTCTCTACTCACAGGTAACTTAAAGGTCTCTTTGTTGCCTATCAGAAACCTACTTTAAATAGAATAACAAAAATAAACTAAAAATTAAACAAAGGAAAAAGATATACCACAATAACACTAATCAAAAAACAAGAGGGTCCATAAACTAACAAAGATCAGAAGGCAAACTGTAGTAGTGTGGTCTAAGAGTTTGACGGTCTTAAGGCCATACTTCAACAAACTCTTTATCCTTAATAATAACAACACTAACTTAAAAACTAGTCTAAAGGAACCAGATTTCCAAACCAGACTAATTAGTTCTATAAATTTTATTATTTTTTATCATAGTATTTGACACAGGCAAAATATGTTTAACAAAAGTTATAAAACATTATAAAATAGATGAAATTAACTACACATTCCAAGAATAGAAATATTACTCCTTCTCTATCTCATCTCCCTGCCTACTCCTGAATTTTGGTTTTCACTCCCTTGGCTAGTTAAAATCATTCTTGGTCTTCCAATCTTATAAACAAGAATTCTTAAGCAAGGAAATCACCCATGCATCTACCATATGTTATACATTAAAAGATGTGATTTACATCACCTTCTTGTAAAAGAAAAGTATAGAAAACAAGGCCTACTTTCAATCATACAAAAAGTGAAGCATACATAAGTTTTCTTTTGATAACCGATCCTAAACCACTAACAAGAAAAAATGATATGAATTCTTTTTACCAAGTTGGCACCAAAACAAAATTCCAGTTATCACATTCTGATTCCAACCTTCTTGTATTATCCATTGCATCAGGCCAAAAATGAGCTCCTGTGTACTCGCTGCATTTAAAACTTGCAATGGCTGATATAGCACACAAATTCGTAGAAGAGATAGACTCAGTCCATGTTGAATTAGTACAAGATTAATACCATTTGTGTTAGGAATACTTAACAGTAGGATATTACTGAAGACATAGATACATACAGAACAGAGAGAAATACACAGCAGTACAGACATGCCTAGTTAAATAAAAAATTCCATATATTAGTAAGAACACATTGCCAAATACCTCAATGAGGGAATGGGGAGATTAAGCATCAATTAACTGAACAGAAGTAAAAACAAGGTAGAAAGATCACTGGGGAAAAATAAAGTGAACACAGAATTAGAGTAAGAGAGCTAAGCATTACCTAATTGATTTTAAGACAGAATACAGCGGTCGGCCCTGTGATGTAGAAGTTAAGTTCAGCATGCTCCCCTTCAGTGGCCCAGGTTCACAGGTTCAGACCCCGGGAGTGGACCTACAACACTTGTCAGCCACACTGTGGCAGCAACCCACATACAAAGCAGAGGAAGACTGGCACAGATGTTAGCCAGGGCTGATCTTCCTCAACCAAAGAAAAAAAACAAGAGAGGAAGATTGGGAATAGTTGTTAGCTCAGGGAGAATCTTCCCCAGCAAAAAAACAAAACAAAACAAAACAACCCACAAACTATAAATTTAAAGGCTTTAATCAGGTACATAATTAATGATATGCATAGAGCAGAATATACGTAATGGATTGGGAAGGTAAGAAAAGGAAAAGCACCAAAGGAAGCAGACTCCAAAGTAGCACGCTAGCAAGAGCAGGGAGAGATAAGAGACAAGGAAAGAGTGAAAATAAAAATACTGCTACAGAATAATGTGGCCCTAAGAAAAGAGATAAAAGAAGATCTTTCCAGCAGACAGAAAACAGAGCAAAATGAACAATAAATTCTATTATTTTACTCCTTTAAGGTTTTTTTAAAGCAATTGTTTAGAATTAATGAGACAGATTCCAATATTGCTAAACATGAGGCATGCCAAAAGCATCCATCAGTTTTACAGCCTTCAGCACAACTGATCATGAAACTAACATTCAAAAACACCAACAGGGAAAAAGGGCATTTTAATGACCACTGTGGAGTCCTATGAGCAACATTTAACCAAGAATAGAGCTACTTTATGTTTCAAAGATAATCGAATTGCAGTAGAGTATAGCTCAAAGGCAGTGTGACCACAGAATGTACACTTTAAACACCTGTACAAACAAATACTTGTTGATTACATACTTCTTTTTTTTCCCTCTCCCTTTCAGCACGATCTTTGAGAGCAAGAACTTCAAGTGTTCTTTAAAATGAAGAGAAACATCTACATACCCAAGAGCTGCTCAATAAATTCCAATAAATACCCTGCTGGTGTAGGGATAGGGATGCAGGTATTTGGATATTTTTCCAAGGCTAGTTTTGGGAATTTTCTTTTTTTTTTTTTTTGAGGAAGATTAGCCCTGAGCTAACATCTGCCACCAATCCTCTTTTTTTGCTAGGAAGACTGGCCCTGAGCTAACATCCGTGCCCATCTTCCTCTACTTTATATGTGGGGGGACGCCCACCACAGCACGGCTTGACAGGCGGTGCGTAGGTCTGCACCCAGGATCCGAACTGGCAAAGCCAGGGCCACCAAAGCGGAAGGTGTGAACTTTACCGCTGCACCACTGGACCAGCCCCTTGTTTTTTTTTTTCTTCTTCACAGTGGCACCTGAGCTAACAACTGCTGCCAATCTTCTTTTTTTCCTTCTTCTTCTTCTTCTTCTCCCCAAAGCCCCCCAGTACATAGTTGTATATTCTAGTTATGAGTGCCTCTGGTTGTGCTATGTGGGATGCCACCCATGGCTTGATAATCGGTGCCATGTCCACACCCAGGATTCGAACCAGCAAGACCCTGGTCTGCCAAAGCAAAGTGCACAAACTTAACCACTCAGCCACAGGGCTGGCCCCCTAAGGCTAGTTTTGAGATCTGTAAGAAAATAGTGCTGCTTATCTCAAACAGTAAATACAAAATAATAACAAAAAAGTTTTTTTAACCACACTTACCCTCCAAGCAAGTCTGCAGTGTCACTTTGTTGATTCATATTGACAACTCTCAAACGGTGGCCTTTAAAAAAGAAAGAGCAAAAGGATCATTCTGAAAATTTAAAGACCAATTAATATCTAGTGTGATCCTTAAGGACATGCGGATGCGGGCAAAGGGCAAAATCTTTAGATGTGCATTTCCTCTGATCCTCTCATTTTACTTTCAGGAATCTCAAGCATTCAAAATTTTCACCTAACCCAGAGAGATATGTATAAGAAGATTCACTGTGTATTATTGCTTTAACATCAGATAACCGTAAACAACAAAAAAATCCTTCAGTCAATGTCTATAAATTAGAACTAAATAAATATCCAGTATGGAACACTATTTAGCCATTAGAATGGGCATGAGTCAGTTCTGTTTTTAAAAGATGTCCAATTTGCTTAATTAAACGCAATACATAATGGATGATCCTATTTGTTCCAAAACAAAACCAAGTCTATATGTACATATATTTGCAGACCAAAGAATACAACTGAAAAAAGTTAATACCAATCTGTTAGCAGTGGTCATTTCTAGGGGAAAAGATTACATTATTTCCAAGGAAAAAATTTTCATTGGTTATTTCCAGGAAAAGTGTAGTGACTGCACTTTTTAAACTCTAGTATTCTTTGGACTTTTTTATTTTCAAAAGAAGCGGCAGTCAGTGTGAAACATTTACTGCCTGGGGGCAGAGTGCTCCCCCTCTAGGAGTTACCTGTAATGTGAGCCAAGTACTGGACAGTAGACGTTTTGCCAGTCCCAGTCTCTCCCACCAGCAACACGGGCTCCCCTTTGCTAACGCACACCGCAAGCTGCTCAATAAGAACAGAAGATGGCCTCGTAGCAGCAAAAGTAAGCCTCTCCCTGGGAGAAAGGGGAAAGTAGGCAAGCAGTTAGAGAAGCAGGCTGCAAAGAGAAGCCCTCTCTTTGTCTTCTCTTAGGGTGGCTTTGAGGAGCCAGATTTTCCAGACTCAACAAACAAGAATGAGAAGAAAACTCAGAGTGACTGTCTTAATGCTATAAAAGATGTCACTACAACAAATATTCTACAAATACTGAGTATTTACACACCTCATACTTTACTAGGCTCTGAAGATTCAAAACATCATGAAGAGAAGACAGTATCTGTACTAGCTGTGTCATCTTGGGCAAATTACTTAACCTCTCTTAGTCTCATTTCCTCAACTGCAAAATTTGGATAATAACAGTTCCCAGTTGTAGTGGGTTAAATAGTCTTCCCTAAAAATTCATGTCCATGCAGAATCTGTGAATGCGACCCTATTTGAAAACAGGGTCTTTGCAGATGTAATAAAATTAAAATCATATGCTAGTGGATTTAAGGATATATCCTAAATCCAATGACTGGCATCCTTTTAAAGAGAGAGACTTACAGACACAAAGAAACATACACAGGGAAGAAGACCATATGACAACGGAGACAGGGGTCAGGGTCATGCAGCTTAGGTATATAGCGAGGAACACCAAAAACTGCTGGGAGCCACAGCCAGGAAGAGGCAGAAGACTTCAGAGGAAGGATGGCCCTGCCAACACCTTGATTTCAGACTTCTAGCCTCCAGAACTGGAGGGAATAAATGTCCGTTGAGATGTCTGTGAGAGAATAAATATCTGTTGTTCTGGGCCAAGTTTCTGGTAATTTGTAAGGGCAACCTTATTCACAGGATTATTATAACCACTACACAAGAAAACAAATCAAAGCACTTAGCACAATGTTAGGCATATGGTAAGTATTTAATAAATGGTACCTAGATCTCAGAGTCTTATATAATTCCAGCCTACAAGGCATTAACAGACTAATGTTAGGACCTGACGTGACTTCCAAGTGAGGCTTACTTCACTAAATACACTACAGCGAATAAAATCAAAGACACAGTTTTGCTAGTCTCAAATCTCTAACAATTCTCATCATCTCCTTCACCTATTAACATCTAGTTTCTCAGAACATACTTTGGGAACCCTCCAGCACACTGGAGAGATAATGGTTCAGACACATCTCTTGCTCAAAGATAAGGGGCTGGACTAGACCTTCTATTAAGGTTCTAACAACCCCACTGTTCTCAGATTAGTTCAGAACCACATTTACCGCTGTATGTGGATGGCATCACTTTGTTTCCGCAGAAGCCGCACTCGACCCACTTGCACGTCTAGCTCATTGATCACAATTTCTGGTTTATAAAGTTGACAGAAGAACTCAGCCTATGGGAGGGCAAAGATTTTACCTGAGTGAAATTCTGTATACTTTTCAAACATTTCTCAATCATAAGGCTTACTGTGCCCTTCTAAATAGCCCTTTACTAAGAAGCACTTTCTACTTCCAACACAGGAAAGTCAGCTTTTAATTACTTTTTTAATTTTCCAAATCTCTAATATGTTTTTTAAAACATTGACCCTGAACAGTTCCCTGTAATAGTTCTTTTTATTCATTCAAATAAGCCTATATCTAAAGTGAACACACTGACACACCCCCATAGAGAATGAATAGAAAGCTCTATTCCTAGAAGATATGAAAAAAATTAAAGCAATTTTTCTTCACCTAAGTTTTGCTCTGCTTTAAATTTCTAACATAATGCAGGAAACAGGGACTTGAATAAGCCTTGGTACATCCGACTGCAGTCAAAGGAGGAAGAGAAGCTGTCACACGCTCCAGGACACCTAACCAACATTCCTCTCTTATCCTTGTCACTAACCCAAAGAACCCAGATTTTGCTCAGGTTTGTGGCAGGCATGAAAGAAGCAAAATGCTCAGGGAAGGGGAACTCCTCTTCAACCAAGAATATTATCAATCTAAGCCAATCATGGTACTTTCATTGTGAGAGCCTACTATAATTAATATATTTACTGTTTAAGGCCCTTTTAGTTGGTGTTCTGCCACCTGCAGCCAAAACCATCCCAACAGCTTCAGAAGCCTAAAGAATATCTCTATTTCAGTTCCTGACATAAGGCTTTTCTGAGTCATCGCTCATTTGGGAATGGCAGATATCTGCCTCAAATGGGCCCCAGACATTTCTCTAGCTACCAACACCACTGCTAAAAGGCTCTCTCCACCAAAAATACATATTTTGATATAAAACAAGAATGGCAAAATATTAACAATGTCAGCAATGAACCTAAGAAGTGAGTATACAGATGTTCATCAGTACTATTCTTTTCAACTTTTCTGATGTTTGAAGATATTAATAATAAAAAGTTGGGGAAAACTTAATTGTGCATAAAACTACAGACAACGGTGTTACTAAAATATAATTTCAGTCCTAAGTCCACAACCTACAGAATAACATGCTCATTAAAACACTGGAGAGTAAGGCAGGCATATAGTAAAGGACACGAGGAAACTCATTTTAAAAACGTAGAACACATGGACAATTACTTATCTAGAAGAGAGTGACAGCTGTATGTCTATGAGAGACAGCAATGAAACTACCAACTTTGATAAAGCAGGCACTTATTGCAAAAGCTGTTCCAGGTAAGGGCCAGAGACCAGAAAGTAAGGTAAACATCTCAGCTTCCTTTCAATAGAGAAGTAAACATAGCACTACATACCTTTTTCTTGGAAATGTTCAGTCTGCTTCCAATTACTTCTGCCATTTTCAGTTTGCTTGTATGCTTAGAAAGCATTGCTGTGAAACAGTCCAGAGCCTATTAAAATAACCAAGGTAAATGCCAGCTGATTTTTAAAATAATATGTTAATGACAGAGCATCACTATCTTGGCCACAAAAGGTAGGAACACAAAATCCAGCAGGAACATTTCTCTAAGACTCAAGAGAGTACAAATAAAGTACCAACCCTAGACTCAAGGACCTTACCATAAGAGAGACAGGAAACAAAAACCTGTGAAGGCTTTCCTATCAAAATACTGGTTAATTAGGAAAATAAACCAAAAAAACCTCATTTTGCAAATCCTAAATTCAGGCAAAAATAGCAATTAGTGTCAATGATTAGGTATATGTTTCTAGTGGGAAGTGACTCTCACACAGGGTCAGTAACACCAGAAGATTACTTCCTAGCTGTAAAGGGAAACTCCTGGTGTGCTATAAAGGGATCACACTGTCATCACCTAATCCACTACTCAGTCTTAGCATCGAGAGAGAGGCCAACCAGATACATATCTCCTGATGTAAGGAAATATAAAGTACCTATCACCACCAAAAATGGATTCTACAACAAAAAAGTGGAATTTGAATACATCAAACATTTTGTTACACTTCTATTTATAGGAACTACAAAAGATAAAATGACAAGGAAAAGAACACTATGCGCATGGCAGAACAAAGAACATAGCTGGTTCTGCCATCATCAAGTGTAATATTTGAATAAACTTCCTGCAAGCATTTAAAAAAGAGAGAGAGAGAGGATTTATCTGGTCTTTGTCTCTAATTCCTGGCACGGAGCTTCAAAAATCCTTGAATTACCAGGAGTAAGGAGTGTCTTCTGTTATGCAGTAGAGCCCCTCTGGACCATAGCTGAGTCTATTAGGCTAAGCAAGGGGACTCTTAGATGGGCCCTTAGACAGTTTAAGGAAGGAGCGAGCCAGGTCAGAAAGACCAAGCACTGATTGGAAAGTTGAAACTTTCAGCTCCATCCCCAACCTCTGGGGAGAAGAGAGGGACCAGAGACCGAGCTCAATCATATGGACAATTACATAATAAGACTCCGATAAAATGCTGGACATCCATAGCTTGGAGAGCTTCCAGTTGGTGGACATATTGATGTACCAGGAAAGTGGCACATCCTGACTCCACAGGAAGACAAAAGCTCCTGTGCTCAGGACCTGGCCTTATCTGATAAGTCTCTTCCATTTTACTGTTCCTGAGTTATATCTTTTGTACTAAAACTGTAACCTGAACTGTAAGTATAGTGCTTTCAATGAATTCTGTGAGTCGATTATTGAACCTGAGGAGCTTGTGGGAACCCCTAAATTTATAGCTAATAGGTCACAAGTGTGGGTGGCCCCTCAGACTTGCGGCTGGAATCTAGAGTGGGGTCAGTTTTGTGGAGGACTGAGCCCTTGAACCTGTGGGGTCTACACTAACTCCAGGTAGTCAGTATCAGAATTGGATTGAATTGCAGGACACCAGTTGTCACAGCAATGAAGAAGCAACCAGGGGCCGGCCTGGTGGTGCAGCAGTTAAGTTTGCATGTTCCGCTTCTCGGCGGCCAAGGGTTCTCCGGTTCGGATCCTGGGTGCAGACATGGCACTGATTGGCATGCCATGCTGTGGTAGGCATCCCACATATAAAGTAGAGGAAGATGGGCATGGATGTTAGCTCAGGGCCAGTCTTCCTCAGCAAAAAGAGGAGGATTGGCAGATGTTAGCACAGGGCTGATCTTCCTCAAAAAAAAAAAAGCAACCAGTTATACCCATAAGGTGGAACATTCTGTAAAACAACCAGCCCGATCTCTTCAACAAGGTAGTGTCTTGAAAGGAGACTCTCATATAGTAGAAGAGTTCTTAAGCCTATAGGCATAGAAAAAGATCTGGAAGGAGGTACACCAAGGTGTCAACAGTGCTGGGGAATCTCTGATTCGGGGAATAGTTTTATTTAATCATTTTGCTTTCCTGTATTTTCCCATTAACAACAATACATATATATTACTTCTATATTAATAAAATACTTGTACACAAATGTTCACAGCAGTATTATTCACAATAGCCAAAAGTGAAAACAACCTCAATATCCATCAACGAATGAATAGAAAAACAAAATGTGGTATATCAATACAATGAAAAGTTAGTCATAAAAAGAAGTACCAACTCATTCTACAACACACATAAACTGAGAAAATATGCTGAGTTAAAGAAGCCAACTACAGGGGCCGGCCCAGTGGCGCAGCGGTTAAGTTCGTACATTCCGCTTCGGTGGCCCAGTGTTCACCAGTTTGGATATCGGGTGCAGACATGGCACAGCTTGGCAAGTCATGCTATGGGAGGTGTCCCACATATAAAGTAGAGGAAGATGGCCATGGATGTTAGCTCAGGGCCAGTCTTCCTCAGCAAAAAGAGGAGGATTGGCAGATGTTAGCACAGGGCTAATCTTTCTCAAAAAAAAAAAAAAAAGAAGAAGTCAGCTACAAAAGGTCACATATTGTATGATTTCATTTATATGAAATGTCCTAGAATTAGACAGTGGTCATGGTTGCATAATTCTCTGAATACACTAAAAAACTCCAAATGGGACACATTAAAAGAGTGAATTTTACAGTATGTGAATTATATCTCAATAAAGTAGTTTCTCACACAAACATACAATGACATGCTAAAATAGAGACTAAAGAAGATAAGAGGAATCCCACCAATGCCACAGTTTTATTTTAAAAGTACAAAACAAGGTTATCTGTAAGGAAGAAGAGAAATGTAGAAGAATGGGAAGGAGAGTTCGTTGGAGAGGAAAGAGATTAAAAGACTGGCACACGCATTTCAGGGTTCAGCTGAGTTTAAGTGTGTGCTCCAAATGACATTTCTTTCTACTCAAAGTAAGTTTACCAAACACAAAAAGATCCTGCAAACCAAAGTGGGTGACTATCCTCTCCTCAATCCAAGCTGACAGAAACCAGAACACACTGTACTCAAATTGGTCAATGTTTTAAGAGCCCATAGGTCTTCAGGCAGTATACTTACATTCTTAAGGAGACAGGAATAAAACTCTTGGTTCTTATTGAATACGGCAGAGCTGAAATTCAATAGGGCTTCCCTCCCACACAACACATTTTTTCCCAAGCCCAGCATACCAGGTTATACTTTGTAACCCTCACATAAATTTCTCTAGACTGAAGTTAAAAAGCCCTACTGAGACAAGCGGAGGGATCAGACAAATACAAATCTATCAAATAGACTAAGAAATTATATAAATGAATAAACATTAAACATCTTAGAAACACTTTATATTTTACAACAGTATTTATCACCTGGGAGATCTTCATTTTACCTTTAATTTCAGTACATGTTTTACTCTATCTCAAACTGTACTTATTTGAAATTAGTAGTAACCTGTTTCAAAAACCAAAAAGCATTTACTACATCCAATTAGTTTTAAGGCAACATTAGTTCAGTTGTAACTAGCTAAGGATAATAAACATATCTAACACAAAAGAAAAACTCTGCTAGCAGTTCAAGAGATAGAAGATAATTATGGACACCAACAGCATTAGACAGCACAGAGAAAACAAGCGGGAAGACTGTATCTCACCTCTTGAAAAATACTTAACGATGCTGATGAAGACAGACTGTCAAAGCTATGGGCAATCCGATTACACCAGTTCAGTAAATCCCTTAAAAAGACAAAACAAAAAAAAGTCAAGAAATAAAAGGCCACACGCCAAAGACATGAAAGGCATCAGAGTTTACTTGGTCCACTTAACAAAGTCTCTGACAACAAAGTCTCTGTTTTTTTCTGGCAATGTGAAGATAAATAGTGTCAGGGGAAAGAATAGGTTAGTGGTCCCAGTCTCTACTCCTATCAGGAAGTGACCTATCACTCATTTCTCCCTGATCCATGCATGACAAGGCAGCGGAGGAGGGGGAGCAACTAACTCCCAGAGCAAACTGAGGGGAGCTGCCCATTCCTAATTTTCACGTCTACAAGGGCAAGTCAACCATCGAGAATGGAGAGCAAAGGCACAGAACTCACTACACACAGCAAAATCCGAGAGTCTTATTTAAGACCCCAAGGGTTACAGAAGGATATCCAGTGAAAGAATTATGTCAGCAACTGTTCCCAACTTTGGCTTTAAAAGTTATTTTTTAAAGCTAAAATAGCATTACCTTTAAAAGCCACCCCAATCAGTAACCACAGATCTAAAGAAGGGATCTGACTCCATGAAGCACTCCAGACGTCTAGTTTTATTTTATTTTTTATTTATTTATTTTTTTAAAGATTTTTACTTTTTTCCTTTTTCTTCCCAAAGCCCCCAGTACATAGTTGTATATTCTTCGTTCTGGGTTCTTCTAGTTGTGGCATGTGGGACGCTGCCTCAGCATGGTTTGATGAGCGGTGCCATGTCCATGCCCAGGATTAGAACCAAGGAAACACTGGGCCGCCTGCAGCCGAGCGCGCGAACTTAACCACTCGGCCACGGGGCCAGCCCCTCAGACGTCTAATTTCAACACCTGACCTCTCATAACTATTCAGTTCTAGCTGGTAAGAACTTTTGAAGGAAGCAGTTTTTAAAATATCAACTCAAAAAAGTGTTTAGGCCAATACCTGAGAGACAATTCTCTTCCCTCAAGGCTTAGTCTTTTGTTTTCTCTCCTGGCTTCTGAAACCTCTTCAGGTGCCTGTTCAGATGCAGCAGAACTATCACTCTGCGAGCGATGTTTCTCGCCAGTAAGTTGGAGGTAAATGTCAAGCAGGTGATCAGTTGCCGTCAATAGGCTAGGATATCTGTTCTGAAGAACCTGACAGAGGGAGAAAAAGCAAAGAAAAGTCAGTCGCACACACAGTGATTTTTAAAAGTCACATGTAAACTGCTGCTGACACTAATCAACCCAAAAATGGATTTCTCTATGAAATTTGTCATCTTTACCAAGTATAAGAACTTCTGCCCTTAACCCCACCCCCTTCCTCTTCAAAGGCCATGACTTTTCTTCCTGCCTAGAACTCAGCTATCTGGTAATTTCACCATCTACAACACAGCTTAGGGTGTACAGGCCAGACGGGAAAAGATCTCCAAGCAACATATGCATCCAAGTCCCAGAAATTAACTCGCTGAAGAATCCCATGAGTGCTATGGACTCTCATTTTAAACACAATTCTACTAAGGTTGATTACAGCGTTTCTCAGCCAAAAGCAAATTAGAAGCAGTTAATGAGAAAAGGAAAAGAGTTTTCAAAAGCAGACCACAGTAAAAGGGCCTAGTGGTAAGTACTGATAAAAAGCAGAGAACAGAATTTAAAAAGCAAAAGATCTGGTCCTCTTCACTTTGATAACTAGTGAGAATTTTTTGGAGCATAGTACTTGGCGCTCATGATACCGGTTCTAAGGTTTTATGATATGGATTTTTTCAATCAAATCTATTTGAGAAGGAAGGGAAATATCATGAATATATTAGAAATATTACCACCCAATAACTTAAAGTAGCTTTAAAAGTATATTGTGATTCCAATTTGTATACGAAACGTCCACATATTTTGCACATGTTAAGTATGTAATGTCCACATATTTACAAAGATACAGAAACAAAACTTTTAGCAGTCACATCAAAGTCGTAAATCTCATAGATCTTATTTCTTCCTACGTTTTTACAAAATTCAGATGGATAAAAAATTAAGTGGAGGACAGGAGTGATGTCAGCATCATAGTGGAGTGAGCGCTTCCCTTAGATTCTCACCTCTGATATACAACAAGGACATTCATACACCAACAGAGGACATCCACACAACACAAAAGATGTCTCAGAGACCCACACAGCCATGCACCTGAGGTGGAGGTACTGGACGCCCAGAGGAAGTGGAAGGAGGCAAGGGGATCCCCTCTCCTTTCCAAATGGCAACAACCCCGGGACCAAGCACAGCTCTAAGAGGAGGGAGGAGGGGTGGCCCTCTGCGGGAACAGATTCTCTCTCCAAGTTCCCTCATAGCCCGAGGGAAAGCCCCACAGAGAGAAGGCTAAGCTATTACAGGGGGGGTCTTCATCAAGCCAGCATCCTAGGAGAACAGATAGTAAGGGCAGAGTGAGAAGTCTCTATGATCCTGCAGGTGAAAAAAAGTGCCCCTCCTTGCACCCAGCACTCCAGCTTGGCCAGTTGACCAGAGCACCCTCACATATGATAGAAAAGCAGTAGCTGTGAGTGAGCAAGCCACAGACCACAGAGGGTTCATAATACACAAATCCTGACCCCTATCCAATAGTGGCAGGTGGAAGCTGCAACCAAATACTATCACAATGCAGAGGCACAAATCCACACCAGTAAACAATAGGAAAAAATATTTTAATACTCCAGAGCAGAAGGAAAATGACAAGCACCCAGAAACCAATCCTCAAGGCACAGAACTTTATAATCTAAATGACAGAGAATTCAAAATAGCTATCATAAAAAAAAAGTAATATCATCATCTTAACCACAAACTCACAACACAAATTGGAATAAGTTATGACAATAATAACTTAGAAGGAAAGAGGAAAGGGATGGGATTGGCTTAGGTTAAGGAAATAAGAGGCTATGAGAAAATGGACTATCACGTCTATGAAATTTTTTATACAAACCTCATAGTAACCACTAAAAACATAAACAGAACACAGATACAAATGATAAATAAAGAGAAAACTAAGAAAACCATCATAGAGAACTACCAAACTAAATTGGCAGTCCAAAACACTGGGATGAGAAACAAGGGAAAGGCAAAAGAACCAGAAAATAAGCGATAAAATGGCAGCATTAAGCCCTCATATATCAATAACCACTCTAAATGTAAACAGATTGAATTCTCCAATCAAAAGACACAGAGCGGCTGGATGGATTAAAAAACAAGACCCAAAAATATGCTGCCACCAGGAAACACATCTCAGCTCTACAGACAAACACAGGCTGAGGGTGAAGGGATGGAAGATGATACTCCAAGCCAATGGCAAACAAAAGAAAGCAGGTGTTGCCATACTTACATCAGACAAAGTAGACTTCAAGACAAAACAGGTAATGAGAGACAAAGAGGGGCAATATATAATGATAAAAGGGACACTCCACCAAGAACACATAACACTTATAAATACATATGCACCCAACACAGGAGCACCAAAGTACATAAAGCAACTACTAACAAACATAAAAGGAGATATTAACAGTAACACAATAAGAGTAGGGGACCTCAACACCCCACTTACATCAATGGACAGATCATCCAGACAAAACGTCAACATGGAAATAGTTGACTTAAATGAAAAACTAGACCAGATGGACTTAATAGATATATATAGAACACTCCATCCAACAACAGCAGAATACACATTCTTCTGAAGTGCACATGGAACATTCTCAAGAATAGACCATATATTGGGAAACAAGACAAGCCTCAATAAATTTAAGACTGAAATGCTATCAAGCCCTTTTCCAACAATGTTTTGAAACTGGAAATCAACTACAAGAAAAAAGCTGGCAAAGCGACAAATATGTGGAGACTAAACAAACGCTACAGAGGAACCAATGGATCATTGAATAAATCAAAGAAGAAGTCAAAAAATATCTGGAGACAAAACGAGAATGAAAATACACCATACCAACTCATATGGGATGCAGCAAAAGCAGTCCTAAGAGGGAAATTCATAGCAATCCAAGTCCACTTTGACAAACAAGAAAAATCTCAAACAATCTTAAACTACACCTAACATAATTAGAAAAAGAACATCAAAGGCCAAAGTCAGCAGAAGGAGGGAAACAATACAAATTAGATAAGAAATAAATGAAACTGAAACAACAATAAGAAACAGTAGAGAGGACCAATGAAACAAAGACCTGGTTCTTTGAGAAGATAAACAAAATTGGCAAACCGTTAGCCAGACTAAGAAAAAAAAAGAGAAGGCACAAATAAATGAAATTAGAAAGAGGAGAAATTACAAGTGATACCACAGAAATACAAAACACTATAAGAGAATACTATGAAAAATTATAAGCCAATAAATTGGACAATCTAGAAGAAATGGATAAATTCTTAGACTCATACAACCTCCAAAAACTGGATCAATAAGAACTAGAGAATGTGAACAGACCAATCACAAGTAAAGAGATTGAAACAGAAATCAAAAATCTCCCCAAAAAATAAAAGTCCAGGACCATATGGCTTCTCTGGAGAATTCTACCAAACATTCAAAGAAGATTTAACAACTATCCTTGTCAAACTATTCCAAAAAATTGAGGAAGATGGAACACTTCCCAATAACATTCAACGAGGCCAACATCACACTGATCCCAAAGCCAGACAACTACAACACAAAGAAGGAAAAGAACAGGCCAATATCGCTGATGAACATAGATGCAAAAATCCTCAACAAAATGTCAGCAAACCAAATACAGCAATACATTAAAAGGATTACACACCACGACCGAGAGGGATTTATACCAGGGACGCAGGGGATGGTTCAACATCCACAAACCAATGTGATACACCACATTAACAAACTCAGGAATAAAAACCACATGGTCATCTCAATAGAGGCAGAGAAAGTATTTGACAGGACCTAATATCCATTTAGGATAAAAACTCTCCATAAAAAGGTATAAAAGGAAAGTGCCTCAACATAATAAAGGCCATATACGACAAACCCACAGCTGAGATTATACTCAACGGTGAAAAACTGAAAGCCATCCCTCTCAGAACAGGAACAAGACAAGGGTGCCCACTCTAACCACTCTTACTCAACCTTATACTGGAGGTTTTGGCCAGAGCAATTAGGCAAGAAAAAGAAATAAAAGGAGTTCAAACAGGCAACGAAGAAGTGAAACTTGCTGTTTGCAGACATCATCATTTTGTATATAGAAAACCCTAAAGAATCCATCAGAAAACTATTAGAAATAATCAACAACTACAGCAAAGTTGCAGGGTACAAAGTCAACTTAAAAAAATCAGTTGCACTTCTATACTCTAATAACAAACTAACAGAAGAACTCAAGAATACAATTCCAATTACAATCGCAACAAAAAGAATAAAATATCTAGGAATAAATTTAACCAAGGAGGTGAAAGACCTATATAATGAAAACTATATGACAATATTGAAAGAAACTGATGATGACAGAAAGAAATGGAAAGAAATTCCATGCACATGGATTGGAAGAATAAACATAGTTAAAACGTCCATACTACCTAAAACAACCTACAGATTTAATGCAATCCCAATCAGAATCCCAATGACATTCTTTATAGAAATTGAACAAAGAATCTTAAAATTCATATGGGGCAACAAAAGACCCCAAATTGCTAAAGCAATCCTGAGAAAAAAGAACAAAGCTGGAGGCATCGCAACCCTGACTTCAAAATATATTACAAAGCTATGGTAATCAAAACAGCATGGTACTAGTACAAAAACAGACACACAGATCAATGGAACAAAATTGAAAGCCCAGAAATAGAACCACACATCTACAGACAGCTAATCTTCGACAAAGGAGCTAAGAACATACAAAGGAGTAAGGGAAGTCTCTTCAATAAATGGTCTTGGGAAAACTAGACAGCCACATGCAAAGGAATGAAAGTAGATCGTTACCTTTTGCCATACACAAAAATTTACTCAAAATGGATCAAAGACTTGAAGGTAAGACCCAAAACCATAAACTCCTAGAAGAAAACTATATAGGCAGTGCACTCTTTGACATTGGTTTAGAAGGATCTTTTCGAATACCATGTCAAGGGAAACAAAAGAAAAAACTAACATGTGGGACTTCATCAGACTCAAGAGCTTCTGCAAGGCAAAGGAAATCAGGAACAAAACAAAAAGACAACCCACTAACTAGGAGAAAATATTTACAAATTATATATCTAACCATGGGTTAATCTCCAAAATATATAAAGAACTCATACAAGTGAACAACAAAAAAACAAACAACCCGATCAAAAAATGGGCATAGGATATAAACATTTTTCCAAAGAACATATAAAGATGGCCAATAGGCACATGAAAAGATGTTCAACATCACTATTCATCAGGGAAATGCAAATCAAAACTACACTAAGATATCTCTTACACCCGTTAGAATGGCTATAATCACCACAACAAAAAAGAACAAATGTTGGAGAAGATATGGAGAAAAGGGAACGCTCATAAGCTGCTGGTCAGAATGCAAACTGGTGCAGCCATTAATGAAAACAGTATGGAGACGTCTCAAAACATTAAAAATAGAAATACCGTATGACCCAGCTATCCCACTACTGGGTATCTATCCAAAGAACTTGAAATCAGCAATTCAAAGAGACTTACGCACCCGTAAGTTCATTATGGCATTATTCACTATAGCCAAGAAGTGGAAGCAACCCAACTGCCCATCAACTGATGATTGGATGAAGAAGATGTAGTGTGTGTGTGTGTGTGTGTGTACAGAATACTACTCAGCCGTAAATAAAGGGCAACATTGTCCCATTCGAAACATGAATGGACCTTGAAGGTATTATGCTAATTAAAATAAGCCAGACAGAGAAAGACAAACACCATATGATTTCACTCAAACGTCGAAGATAAACTAACACACAGACAAAGAAAACAGTTTAGTGGTTACCAGAGGAAAGGGGGTTAGGGGGTGGGTACACAGGGTAAAGGGGCACATTTATATGGTGATTGACAAATAATAACGTACAACTGAAATTTCACAATGTTATAAACTGTTATGACCTCAATTAAAAAAAAAACATAAAATTACCATCTTAAAAATTAAGGACAAAAGAAGAGAATAATAAAATCAACAATTTCAATTTAACAGATATACGTGGATCTCTCAAATACAGAATATACATTTTTGTGTATAGAAGGAATCTCTACAAAATTGGTCATATATTTATGACCTTGGTAACCACAAACAAAATACAGACTATTTCCATCACCACTAAAACAAAAAGTTCCTTCATGCCCCTTTTGTAATCAATCTCTTCCCCTGTACCCTTGCCCCTGAGAATCACGAATCTGATTCTGATCCCTATAGTTTTGCTTTCAAGTCTGTCTCACACATGGTATCATATAGGATGTAGTATGCAGTTTGATTTCTCTTATTCAGCAAAATGATTCAGAGATTCATCCAGATATTACTGCAAACATTAGCAGTTCATTCCTTTTCACTTTTGAGTAGTGATTCCATTATATGAGCATGTATATTTATGATCAGAGAGAAAAAGAGCTATTTTTACTGGGGAAAAAAACTCTGTCAAGTTTAATACTCTAGTAAACTCTCAGCTATTTGGAAAAAAAGAGTTCTGAATAGAAAAGATTTATATACACCCATCAACTAGTCATTTTCTACCTACCCAAAAATTGTCTTTTGTTATTACCATAAATGTAAAAATTTAAACACAGTATTACTTAATAAACTAATCTGACATGATATGGCTCTATTATCAACTTGATACGTATTTTGGAGATTCATTCCTTTAATAAGCATTTATTAAGTACCTACTTTATATCAGGCACTGTTCCAGGGATAAGGGAACAAAAGAAGTAAGGAATGGAGCTCACCCTCAAGAAGTTCTGTCTGGTACAAGCAGCAGATTATGCAAGCAAATCAAGCTTGCAGTACAAACAATAAGTGGTTAGTCCTGCTTGAGAGACCCAGGAAGGTGTCACTGAGCAGGAGGAGGTCACTAGTGGCAGTGAGTGGGCACTGCCAGCAGAGAAAGTAGGCCATTGAAGGCACCAGCCTTAAGACATCAGAAACACATTCAAGCTGTACGGGGGAGACAAGGTTTGAGAAACTGCCACAGGTAAGTTCCTGGCACTGACCAGGTATGAGACTAGCACTATGGAAATAGCTCATTTTTTAAACTATAATTTGATATTTCAGCAAGAATTCAAAGACAATCTTTCTAAGCATTAGACGACTAGGGTTGGCAGTAACAGAAATGCGATTCCTTGAGTTCCCCATGAGGTCAGCATAGGAGATTATTTTATTTCCTAAGTAATACACACAAGAGTTTTAGCCACTTATCATTTATTCAGGAGAGTGTTATTAGGACTCATATGCCCAGAAGCTTACAAATAACAAGTGAGCTTCTCAGAGTCAACTATCTAAATATGACATGCGTCACTGGAATGAGGGGGTGAGTGCTCCTGCTGCTCTTCCTGTGAGCAGAATGACTCACTGCTGTTCAGGGCAGCAATGTAAAGATGAGCTTTGGCTTTTACTTCAAGTAGAGAACACAAGAAGTGGGAGAAGAGCAGCTGTCAAATCTTCTTCTCATCCTCTCAATCCCCAATAAATCACACCTAAATGTGAGCTTCAGTCATCTCCTTTAACAAGAACCCCCGCAGAGTTCAGCACAGTGTTCTTTCAGTGAATGAAAGTGATAGCCATTCTGTAACGCCTGTAGTGTAATGTTCGTAAAGACTAATACGAAGATGTTTCTAAACATCTACTTGCAAGCTGGGTTCAGCACACTGGCAATTTAAGTCTGAAAACTAAACATTCACACGTCCACAACTGCAAAAGAAAGTGCTACATGAGGACAGAGCAATACCACAAATGTTTAGAAAGCGCAGGCACTGAGTGGATGCTGGGGACAGAAAGGGGAATGAGTTACTGGAGAGCTTACAGGTGAGGGCGACAAGATGGGAGAAGAAAAAAACATCAGACACAGAAATACACAACTGGAAACTAGAGTGAGATAAGAAACTTGCAAGTGCAAAATGGGCTGTAGGGCTGTAAAATCACACTGGCAAGGCGGGCTTCCAAGGGATTACATGAGCAAGCCTTTTCCAGGAATACGATGAGCCAGATACCCTGAAAAACCCTCTGCTAATCAACACCTAGACTGCGGAGTAAACTATTTGAAAAGGCTGTCCAATGTCACTTATTTATCTAAAAGCTTACACCAAGAAAGAGCACAGCGTCCCTCCCAGGCCTGAATAGTCAACTGACAATGCTTCGTTAGCTACTCTCCAAAATGAAGCATTAGGGAATGGGAAGCTTTCCAAGTGAGGAAGCAGACCCGGGGGAGGTAGAGGTTAGCAGCGTAAAGTGAGATATACCTCTTGATGATCGAGGATGACCAGCGATACTACAAAGTGAATCAAAGTATAAAATCTATACAATAATGCATCTCAATTTTCATTAACACCCATGTCAAAATATGCATGAAGCTGGTAAGTGTGAAAGATACTAGTTACAAATCAACTTAGTAAAAAGATCCTTTGAAGACAAGTGGGGAAACTTAAATAGGGTCTGAGAACTAAACAGTACTGAAGAATTCAGGGTTCATTTTATTGGCTATAACAACATTATTATGGTTACATATGAAAATGCCCTAAAATTTTTAGAGATGCATGAAAGTATTTAGGGATGAAACGTTATAAGGTTTATCTTCAAGTATAATGAGCAAAATGTTAATATATTAACTATTAAATTTAGGTTAATGAGTATTTTGGTGATTCATTATACTATTTCCTCTATTTACATGTAAGTCTAGAACTTTTAATAATAAAAGTGAAAAATAAAAGCATCCAGGGGCCAGCCTGGTGGCACAGCAGTTAAGTGTGCACGTTCTGCTTTGGAAGCCTGGGGTTTGCCGGTTCGGATCCCAGGTGTGGACACGGTACCGCTTGGCAAGCCATGCTGTGGTAGGCATCCCACATATAAAGTAGAGGAAGATGGGCATGGATGTTAGCTCAGGGCCAGTCTTCCTCAGCAAAAAGGAGGGGGTGTGGCAGCAGATGTTAGCTCAGGGCTAATCTTCCTCAAAAATAAAAAAAATAAGTAAAAAAAAATTGATACTTTCTTTCTGATAATCACATACCTCATTCAGTTCTGTCTTATCCATGTTATCTAGATGAATTTTGGTCCAATATTTGTCTAGCAGAGTAGCATAACTATTTAGTGGTCGATACCAATTTCCTCCACAGCTCAAGAGTCTATATTTCAAAATAAAAATCAGAGTCACACAAAATTCCCAATTTTAATCTTCAATTATGCCCCTGGTTATCCCTTGCTCAATATTATCTCATATATGAATAGCACTCACAACCCCTTCTGGTGCCAGATACCACTCTGTTGGGCTTAGAGGGCAGATGACAAATGAAAGGCTACCAGCTGACCCAAGTTTGACTCCTTTCATAAGGGAGAGTAACAGAGTTTTAACCGAGTTATTTTCAGATCACTGCAAATGATTCTATTAGGCATTTTGATCTCAACAACATCTTTCTGTTTCTTAAGGTATTAATTTCAGGAAACAGAAAACATAATTCAAGGCCCACAGCATTAAAAATAAGTTCAGTGCTTATTATCAAAAACTACGGTATTACTAAAAAATTTCCTTGGGGCTGGCCCAGTGGCACAGCAGTTAAATTCACACATTCCGCTTTGGCGGACTGGGGTTCGCCTGTTTGGTCCCGGGTGTGGACATGACACCACTTGGCAAGCCATGCTGTGGTAGGCATCCCACATATAAACCAGAGGAAGATGGGCACGGATGTTAGCTCAGGGCCAGTCTTCCTCAGTAAAAAGAGGAGGACTGACAGCAGTTAACTCAGGGCTAACCTTCCTCAAAAACAAAAACAAAACCAAAAAATTTCCAGGGGCTGGCCCAGGGGCCAAGTGGTTAAGTTCGCACACTCTACTTTGGCAGCCCAGGGTTTCACTGGTTCTGGGCGTGGACATGGCACTGCTCATCAGGCCATGCTGAGGCCGCATCCCACATACCACAACTAGAAGGACCCACAATTAATACACAGCTATGTACCATGGGGCTTTGGGGAGAAAAAGGAAAAATAAAGTCTAAAAAATAAAAAAATTAAAAAAAATAAAAATTTCCAGAAGGAATATTCATTAAACATACTCAGGGTAAGCCACACACAAATAAGCCATTTAATTTAATCTTCAAAACAACTGTCCTGAGGGGATGGTGTCTTTTTCTTCTAACACATAAGGAAGAGAAGGAGACAACGCTCCCTGCTCACTCAACAATGACTGCAGATGGCAGAGCCAAGAACTGCATTCAAGTTTATCTGACATCTTTTCTATGATGTCCCAGCACTTGCTGGGAAATGTACCTAGCAGAAAAGAACTTCACTATCTCTGTGAATAAAATCAAGGTCTATTAAAATCAACAGGCCTAGCAAGGTATTTCTTGAGAACTGTTCAGTTAGCTCCACACCCTATCTGGGGGTGAATGTTCAGTGAGGTACAGTAAACATTAATATGATCATTAAAGATCATGTGACATTAGTTCTTGGGCACTTTAAGACCTTAGAGAAGCTGTACAGGCATTGACTAGCAGTAGGAAATAAACTACTACCTTCATGTTGCTATAAAACGTAGACAGGGTCATAAACTAAGCTTGCTTAGCTTTTATTCCTTTGTTGATACTTACATTCAAGTAATTTTTTTGACTGCTTGATATCTACCTATCATCACCATAATCATGGATAGCCATTAGTTGGGCACTTACTATGTGACAAGTCTTTAATGCAAGTCATTTCATTTAATCATTACAACTTACACAAAGTTGTAAAGTAGGTATTGTTAGCCCCACCATACTCAGAAAAGGTAGAGGTACAAAGTGTCAGTGTCAGAACTCAAATCCAGGGCAGGGGCTGGCCTGGTGGTGCAGTGGTTAAGTTCGCATGTTCCACGTCAGCAGCCTGGGGTTCGCCAGTTCGGATCCCGGGTGCGGACATGGCACCGCTTGGCAAGCCATGCTGTGGCAGGCATCCCACATACAAAGTAGAGGAAGATGGGCATGGATGTTAGCTCAGGGCCAGTCCTCCTCAGCAAAAAATGAGGAGGATTGGCACCAGATGTTAGCTCAGGGCTAATCTTCATCAAAAAAAAAAAAAATCCAGGGCAATCTGACAAGTTTCACCTCTGATTATTTCTGAAAACATGAAAAATGAAAACAAGATAAAGGTTTTTAAAAGCAGTTACTTATTTCTAAGTGAAAACAACTCCAACTTTTATTTTCTAAATTAATTATCTTCATTAAAAGTAGGAATGAGAAGGTTGTGTCTGTCATCTGTTCCAACTAACTTTACTTAAAGAGGGCCCACAGAACTCTATGCCAGTAATTCTGAACTCAGCACTATAGTGTAGAAACTTATGAGGAAAAGGCTCCACAGTGGGAATAAAAAAGTTAATAGGACATACCTTCTGGTGGCAAAGAACTGAAATCCAGAAGCCACTTTCAGACAGTCACCTTGGCCCGGAATCAAGAGCTCTCCATTCTCCAAAAGAGGGATCAGCACGGAAACCTAAATCACAAAACGTCACTGATAAAGCTACTAACACAGACATAACAAAGAAACAAAAGAACTCTCTCTCCAAATGATAAGCACATATCCTTGAAGGAAACCCCAGTTCTCACAGCATGAACTGGGGTCAAAAGGCAGGTGGGAATGTCTGAGCCACCTACAATCTTATTCATTCAGCGGTCACTGAGTGTCTACTACAGACCAGAACCAAGCAGGACACTAACAATCCAGACATGACTGAGGCGTTAGAGCCTGGCGTCTGATGGGAGAGAGCCATGCAAACCACCATCCAGCATGATCAGTGTGATCACGATCAGTATACGCCCAGAGGTGTACAGAATGATATGTGAAGATAGTGGGTGACTGTAAATCACAATGGAGTGGTTTAGAAGCACGGCAGTGAAGCCATCCCAGAGGTAATGCCATTCACTGAGTCTTAAAGCACAAGCAGGAATTAGCCAGGTGTGGTGGGAGAAAAATAGCACATATACTCCAGGCAAAAATATTCAAGTGGATACAAACCTATATGCCTAAGAGTATGGCATAAGAGGATTCTGCTATGGTTAGGGCAGAATGGGCATATGAAGCAGTAGAAAAATACAAGGCTTAGAGATAGATGATAAAGGTCTCCTATGCTAAGCCAAGGAGTTTGAATTTTCTCATCAAAGTTTTTAAAAGAATTTTGGGCCAGAGGGAAAAATTATATTTTTTATTTTAGAAAACCAACTGTGCTGGGGCCGGCCCCATGGCCAAGTGGTTAAGTTCGCGTGCTCTGCTTTGGCGGCCCAGGGTTTCACTGGTTCGGATCCTGGGCACGGACATGGCACTGCTCATCAAGCCATGCTAAGGCGTCATCCCACAGGCCACAATTAGAAGAACCCACAACTAAAAATAGACAACTATGTACCAGGAGGCTTTGGGGAGAAAAAGGAAAAATAAAATCTTTAAAAAAAAAAGAGAGAGAGAGAGAAAACCAGTAGTGCAACAATTAAGAAGATAAACTGAAAGGGAGATAGCCCAAAGGGAAAGAAGTGGAAAAAGACACTAATCAGGTAACAAAGGCAAGATGGCAACATAAATAGGTATGTAGATAGACAGACAGACAGACAGAGATAGGAAAAAATAAGAAGCCCTTGGGCCAGCCTGGTGGAATAGTGGTTAAGTTCACATGCTCCACTTCAGCAGCCTGGGGTTTGCAGGTTTGGATCCCAGGCACGGACCTACACCACTCATCAAGCCATGCTGTGGCAGTGACTCACATAAAAAATAGATGTTAGCTCAGGGGCACTCTTCCTCAAGTACAAAGAGGAAGACTGGTGGGGCCAGCCCAGTGGCACGGTGATTAAGTTCACATGCTCCACTTTGACAGCCCAGGGTTTGTGGGTCTGGAACCCGGGCGCAGACCTACACATCACTCATCAAGCCATGTTGTGCAGGCATCCCATGTACAAAACAGAGGAAGATTGGCACAGATGTCAGCTCAGTGACAATCTTCCTCAAGCAAAAAGAGGACGATTGGCAACAGATGTTAGCTCAGAGCCAACATTCCCCCCCCCCCAAAAATAAATAAACAAGAAGCCCTGTGCTAAGGCAGTGGGATAGGAGAGAATAGAATAGAGACATAAGAAAAGATTACTAAGCAATATAAGACTAACTGAGAGGCTAGAAGCAGGAGACATGAAAGTTCTGACTTGGTACTGGGTGGCAGACAAAGGTGGTTCTGAGAAAGAGCAGACATGTTCCATTTTGGACATCCTGAACTTGCACTTCCCATGGGACATCCAAGTAAAGATTTCTCGACAAAAGTGTGGACTAGACATATGGATCTATGTCACGTGAGTTTATACAGGAAGTTTGAAAAGAAAAAACAAAGTAAGAAGAACAAAGAGCCAAGGAAGAGAGTTCTAAAATACCAGACATAATTTTATTAAGCACCACCTTTTTGTACATGTCTAAGAGATGAAAGGAAAGCTCCAAATAACATAGGGGCAACTCCAAGATAACTCCACACTTGAAACTGAAGAAAATCATCCTTGATGAGATCTGTAAAAGCTATCTTTAAATGGTAGTGGATTAACTATTAGTTGAGAAGTTCTGGAAACAACAAAATCACAATCAAGGGATTCATTTTTTAAGTAATCACAACTTCACTACAATGATAATTAAGTTTAAATATAATCAATTGAATCACATACCCTCTGGAAATAAACATATTAACAGAAAGGGAATGGTACACACAAAATGGAACTCAAAGCACAGGAATTTTCTGATGTTTATCAGACACTGAAAAAGTGAGACCAAGATAGAAACTGTCAGTTTGGTCTTGAATCTGGACTTGGTCATCAAAGAATGTACTTAGCCATGGGAAGGGATATCCCTAGGTTCCATCATGGCCTAGATGGAATATCCCTTATGTTCATCTATCTTCTTTGGCTCTAATTCCATGATCCATGATCCTAATGACTTTACAGGTACCCTGATATCTAAAAAAAACTGTCCAGGAAAGAGAACACTAAAAGGAGAAAAGACTCAAATACTTTTAAATTGGCCTTGTGGTTTATATTTGTTTTATTTTTAAGTCTCATTGGTAGGAGTCAGTCTTGGCTCTGGGCTTATTAAGAAAACTATTTCCAGGGGCCGGCCCTGTGGCCGAGTAGTTAAGTTCATGCACTCCACTGCAGCAGCCCAGGGTTTTGCTGGTTTGGATCCTGGGTGCGGACATGGCACCGCTCATTAAGCCATGCTGAGGTGGCATCCCACATGCCACAACTAGAAGGACCCACAACTAAAAATATATACAACTGTGTTCTGGGGGGTTTTGGGGAGAAAAAGGGAAAATAAAATCTTTTAAAAAAAACTATTTCCAGCCCTTCAAAACAGAGCATTAAGATTCTAGAACATGGTCATCTAACTGTGAGGCCCTGTCTCGTCCATAACCCCATTACATTTTTACCTCATCACACTCTAAAATCATCACAATACACAGTATATATAACCACTCCTTCCCTCTCATATCTCCCTAAACCTAGACACACACACACACACAATTATTCTCATATCCAAGAAGGGAAAAGCGCATATGCAGTTAACTTTAGCGTTCACATTAAAAGAAAATTAAAACCAATCTCAGGAAAACCTGCCCAAAGGAAGAATTTCTCATTCTTCAATATAGTTTGTTGTCATAGTTTACAGAATACAGAGGAAACAAGGACTGCCTCCATAACTAAATTTTATACACACTAGAAATGATCTTTTTTAAAACCAAAATATACATCCAGATATCTTCTTTAAGGAACAAAGACAAGCACGCTCGTATTACATCATCTCCCCCTTCATCGGTCCTCAGGTCACTGCTCTACAGACGCTGGAGCTGGGAAGCAAAGTCTCAAAGTTCTCAACGTTATCTGTAACATGGGTAAGCTGTTTCCCACAGCGTTTATTCTTAGAAAGGCTGTGAAACTGGTCACATATTCGACTACTACAGGAACAGTTCAAGCCGAATTTTATTAATTATTTTATCAAACAAGACATCAACCAAGTAACCCAAGACCTCAAATCAGATTAGATAGGTAAACATGAACGAGCTTCCCACAACATATCGTCTCTAATCAAACACCTATGTTGTTTAAATCATCCCCCAGAATCACTATTTACAAAATGCTCCTCAAAGACAGGAAATTAGCCAGTGATTAGTGAGATGACATACCACGTCTAAGGGGGCATAGTCAATATCCTCCAGAAGGATCCAGTGTCCCTTTGTGGCTGCCTGTGTCAGGGTGCCAGGCTGCCACACAAACTCTCCTGGGACATCTGTGCAGCGATACATTCCCAGCAGCATCTGCAGAAAGAAGATAAAGTACTAAAACCACACACCTGAGTTGTCAATACCACATCCTTTGATTAATCCCATTAAACCTCTATAGGGATATAGACAGGCACTTGAGGTTTTCACAGCTATAGTCCCATTAGTTACGAGGAAGACCAATAACTATTGTCATATTCCCTTAGCAAAAACAATATGTTAATGCAAATATTTACAAGCATACTAACCCATCAAAATCTGCAATTTCTTAATTACCTTACTGTCAGTCTGATCTCCAAGCTGGACTTTGAGAAGTTGAGGGGGCTTCCTTCTACCCGTCATTGCAGCTAGATGTTCAACTAAAGAAGTTTTGCCACATCCTATTGGTCCTTCCAACAACACAGCATTCTGAGAAGCCACTGCCATAGCCAGAGTCTGAAGATTTTTGCAGACGGACTCAACCAGCACATAAGACCTAAAGGCCAGCTCCTGTTCACGAGAAGAATTCCTATTACCAGCCTAAGGAGGCAAGTGAAAAACAAAGGCATGTCAAAAGGAGTCTTTCCAAAAAAAAGTCTCTCCTCTAAATGGCACAAGTTAATTTTCACGACAATGTTTTCATTGCTCTTTACATAACCCTCTGCCAATAAATTAGTATATAATAATAGGTATATTATCCAAGTAAGGATCTGGCTTTTTCCCTTTCCTTTCCCACCACTCCCCCAGAAGGAGCAGGGCAGCAGAATTTGCTAACAAATTTAATAAAAGGTCTCCCAACATTTAAGAAGCCAAAAAGTGGATGCATGAGGGATGGGGGCAAACCTCATCTGTCATAACTGGGTTTTTGTTTTTCTCTATCTCACCATATTCTTGGATATCTAAGATCAAGAATGCACATAATACATTTACTAGACAATAAGGGAAATACGGACACTATAAGGATATTTTACACTATAAAATTGTTAAATATTTTTTCAGGTATAATAAAAAAAATAGCCCTGATTCTCTTTAAGTCCTTTTTTTTTAGATATATACATACTGCAATGTTTAGGGATGAAATGATGTGATTTCTGGAAGTTGCTTCAAAATAACATGATATGGGGAAAGTGTGCAGGAACATAAATGAAACGTAACTGATCACAAATCTAAAATTACTGAAGCTGGGTAATAGGTACATGAGGGTTCATCAAACCATTCTTTCTACTTTGGAATATGTTTGACATTTTCCATAACGAAAGGTTAAAAAAAAAAATTTTAACGGGTATAGAGTTTCACTTCTGTAAGATGGAAAAGTTCTGGAGTTTATTTGCATAACAATGTAAATATACTTAACATCACTGAAGTGTACGCTTAAAAATGTTTAAATGGTAAATGTTATGTGTGTTTTACCACAACTAAAAATTGTTTAAATAATAATACATCTAATATAACAGGAGAAAAGGATCTCTTGAAAAACTAGAATGATTATTAACTTTTAAGAAACAGTAACTTCTCAAATATGGCTAGTCTCCTAAAGATTTGTGTTAAACAAAATGAGATTCAGGGCTGGAAGTTCCTGAATGTTCTGCAGGGCTGTTACTCTCAGCAATTTAGCAGGCAGGCTGGGCCACAGCACCATTCTGCGCTTCTGCCCCAGTGCCCTGCCCCTGCTACCCAACACCAAGCCCAGGCCAACCAGAATCCTTCCCCATGTTAAAACTCGAATGCTCCAAACCTATTCTATGTTATAAGAGTGGTTAAGGGTAGGGGGAAGGGGTCTTAGTGCCTAGAGGAAAACACAGGGGCTTTGCAAATGCTGGTTTCTTAGTGCTGGTTACACAGATATATTCAGTTTATAAGTAATCATGGAGCTGTACACTGAAGATGTGCACTTTGTTATATGTATACAATACTTTAATTTTTTTTTAATTGTACTGCCCAGTAACTAACTAATGTTTCAAGGAACAACCACGCATTTGTTTTGAGAAGAAAACTGGGTTGATCTGATCATCAAAGAAAATGACAACTGACTAAAGACTAGTAGGGAAAAACAGACTGACTCCCAATGTTCCAGATTATGGCACCAGATAATGATCTATAAGCCTTTCAAAAGTGTTGTCTGGAGCCACACTCTTGGAAAGAAGGTCATTCCATATGGCAGGGGTTAAGTTTACTACAGATACTAGCCTCCCACACAATAGGGAAAGAGAGCATTCTGATAGAAAGAGGCTGCTGGGAGTTACACGTGGGCCTAGCCCTGCTCCGCCAAAGGGCAGCCCAAGGGTCTCCAGGCAAGTCATTCTGCCTTTGTTTTACATGAATATGGTAAAACATGTGCCACCCAACTTCACACGGTTGTCACAGCAAGTATATGAGAGGATATATGGAAGAGCTTCACTAAAGTTAAGAGCATCACACAGGCATCATTACAGTTTCTAATTTAACACTGAATAGGGACAAAGGGAATATCAGAGAGGAGAGCCCAGGGTAAACTTCTCTTAATCTCTCCCTGAACTTTTTTTTTTTTTTTTTTGAGGAAGGTTAGCCCTGAGCTAACTACTGCCAATCCTCCTCTTTTTGCTGTAGAAGCCTGGCCCTGAGCTAACATCCGTGCCCAGCTTCCTCTACTTTATATGTGGGACTCCTACCACAGCATGGTGTGCCTGTGGTGCCATGTACGCACCCATGATCCGAACTGGCAAACCCCAGGCTGCTGAGAAGCGGAATGTGCAAATTTAACCACTGCGCCACTGGGCCAGCCCATCCCTGAACGTTTTTGTAAATAGAACAGCAACTTGGCAAACTCGATTTGGCTCACACCTATGACACAGAGCCCAACCAAGGGAAAAAGCACACTCAGTGTTTAGAAGAGGGAAGGGGGCACACACCCTACTGATGCCAACACACCTGATCTCCAAAGGTTGGTGGCTGCCCAGGCAGCACCACACCACAGACAGCAGTCACCCTGGAGGAGAGGTCAGCTGAAACAAGGTGCCCCTGTAAGTACTGCAGGTCCTTTTCCTTACGCCAAAGGGAGGTTTCTGGATTGGCCAAAACCAAGGCCTTCTCCAAATCCTGCAGTTGGGCCTCTTCCAGCAACCTGAGGGAAATCAGGATCTCATCAATTACATTAATGCACAGAAAAGCCACATCAAGATCTCCAGGAATGCTCCTGCTTACCTCAACCTGAAATGGATCAGTTCCTCACTATTAAAAATCTTCTTAAGGAATGACAACTTGTGCTCTTCATTCATACAGGTGACCAAAGCAAGACAATTGGCTGTGTACCTGGAGAAAACCACAGATTATAAATTCAGGACCTGCAGGTGACACTACAGAATAAAGAAAATTTGCTAGGCAAGAAAATACTAGAAAAGGAAATCTTATAGAAGTAATATAACACATTTAAGCATAGAAAATGCAAATCAGGCACGATGAATTCACTTGACAGAACACGAAAAAGGCAGAACTCCACTCATATCATCTCATTTTCCTCTGAAGTGACACATGATTAAGGAAAGGAAATAAGAATCCAAATTTGGGGGATTTTTTTGTTCTGTCACCAGAATAAAAGTAACAAATTTTAAATGCTTTCCTTTGCTTCCTCATGCACACAACTCTATACTCCCTCTACCATCCCCACATTGTATCACAGGAAAAGTCCAAAGGTACTCACCAGCGGACCAAGGTGTCATGGCTTCTGAGGAGGGGGACACATACACTCCAATCCCAGAGCTCCCGGAACACACACTGTTCTTGCTGTAGAAACTTGTAGGCTGCTTCCATTAGGTCACGGAGCTTCATCCGCCTGCGCCCATAGCGGACTGGATTAGCATCTGAACTCTCTAGGAAGAGTCTCTGAAAGACTGGAGAAGAGTCCTTGAAATACCTCAGGGCAAACCTTCAAAAGAGAGAGTATTTTCATTTGCTAGTGAGGATATCAAAGTATACATCTCCACTTATGACACAGGACAGCACAACATAACAGGAAATCCCAAAGGTCTGAGAATAAAGAAAGACGAATGTTAAAGCCAGCTAGTCCTAAGATTCTATCCTGTTCAAGGTCAGGAACCAAGATCACAGCATAAGATAGCTGACTAAGAGGATACAAAACCCACAGTACTATCACAAGTGTTTACTACTGAAAATGCACTAATTTTCAACAAACACTTATTGACTTCTCACTGTGAGCCAGACACTGTGTTACATACTTGGCGTACAAAACCAAGGAGATATTTTCCTTTCTAGTTTCTTGAAAACTTTCATGCAGGGGCTGGCCTGGTGGCACAGCGGTTAAGTTTGCACGTTCTGCTTCTCGGCGGCCTGAGGTTCACCGGTTCGGATCCCGGGTGCGGACACGGCACCACATGGCACACCATGCTGTGGTAGACATCCCATGTATAAAGTAGAGGAAGACGGGCACGGACGTTAGCTCAGGGCCAGCTTTCCTCCGCAAAAAGAGGAGGATTGGCAGTAGTTAGCTCAGGGCTAATCTTCCTCAAAAAAAATACAAAAAACAAAAAACTTTCATATAAATTTAATGTTCTTAAGGTAGAAAATGTAGCACAGGAGTTTGCCATCTAGGAAGGAAGACAGTCACTTACAAAAACAATGAGAGGCACAAAGAAAAAAGATTCAATTGAACCTGGGGGAGTCAAGAAGAGATGCTTTAGCTGCATCTTAAAAGATGAAGAGGAGATCCTCATGAAATACAAAGAAAGGCAATAAGAGAGAAAAGGAGGGACAAAAAGCTACAAGACATACAGAAAACAATTAGCAAAAATGGCAGAAGTCCTTCCATATCAGTAATTACTTTAAATGTAAATAAATGGTTTAAACCGCCAATCAAAAGACTCAGATTGGGGGCCAGTCCCATGGCCGGGTGGTTAAGTTTGTATGCTCCGCTTCGGCTGCCCAGGGTTTCGCTGGTTCAGATCCTGATCATGGACATGGCATCGCTCATCAAGCCATGCTAGGTCGGCATCCCACATAGCACAACCAGAGGCACTCACAACTAGAATATACAACTATGTATTGAGGGACTTTGGGGAGAAGAAGAAGAAAAAGGAAAAAAAAAAGATCGGCAACAGATGTCAGCTCAGGTGCCAATCTAAAGAAAAGGACAGACTGGTTGAATGGATAAAATAACAAGATTAAACTACATGCTATCTACTTTGGATCTAAGGACACACACAGGCTAAAAGTTAAGAGATTAAAAAAAAAAATCCATGCAAATGGTAACTAAAGAGGAGTAGGATTGGCTATATTAGTATCAGACAAAACAGACTTTAAGTCAAAAACTGTTAAAAGAGACAAAGACATTATATAATGATAAAAAGATCAATTCACCAAGAAGATACTACAATTCTAAACATTTATGGACTAAACAGCAGAGCTCCTAAAGATATGAAGCAAACTTTGACAGAATTGACAGGAAAAATAGCAAGACAACAATAGTAGACCTCAATACCCAACTTTCAACAATGGATAGAACAAGACAGAAGATGAATAAGGAAATAGAGGACTTGAACAACACTATAGATGAAGTGAACCTAACACACACAGACAGAAGATTCCATCCAACAAAAGCAAAATATACATTCTTCTTACATGCACATGGATCATTCTACAGGATAGATAGACCACATGTTAGGACAAGAAACAAGTCTCACCAAATTTTAAAATACTAAAATTACACAAAATAGCTTTTCCTGTCACAAGGGAATGAAACTGGAAATCCACAGCAGAAAGAAAACTGGAAAACCCTCAAATATACAGAAATTAAACAACACAGTCTTAAACAACCAATGGATCAAATAAGAAATCACAAGAGAAATTAGAAAGTACCTTGACACAAATAAAACCAAAGCACAACATGCCAAAACCTATGGGGTACAGCAAAAGCTTTGCTAAGAAGGAAGTTTATAGCTATAAACATGTATATTAAAAAAGATCTGAAGTTAACAACCTAACACCTCAAGGAACTAGAAGAAGAACAAACTGAATCCAAAGCTAACAGAAGGAAGGAAATACCAAAGATTAGAGTAGAGACAGAAAACAGAAAAACAATAGGAAAAAAAATCAACAAAACTAAGTGCTGGTTTTTGAAAAGATCAAGAAAAGTGAGAAACTCTTAGGTTAACTACGAAAAAAAGAAGACTCAAATAAAGTCAGAAGTGAAAGAAAGGACATCACCATCCATGCCACATAAATAAAACAGATTATAAGAAAATACTGTGAACAATTACACATCAACCAATTGGATAACCTAGCAGAAATAAATAAATTCCTAGAAACACACCATCTTCCAAGATTGAATCATGAAGAAATAGAAAATATGAAGGGACTGATAACTACTAAGGAATTCAATCAATAATCAAAAACTTCCCAACAAGGGACAGCCCAGGATCAGATGGCTTCACAGGAGAATTCTACCAAACATTTAAAGAATTCACACCAATCCTCAAACTCTTCCAAAAGCTTGAAGAGGGAGGAATACTTCCAAGTCCATTTTATGAAGTCAGCATTAACCTGATACGAAAGCCAGACAAAGAGACTACAACTACAGACCAATATTCCTGATGAATATTGATGCAAAAGTCTTCAACGAAAGAGTAGCAAACCAAATTCAACAGCATATCAAAAAGATTATACACCATACCCAAGTGGGATTCATTCCTGGAACACAATGATAAATCAACATACAAAAATCACTTAACACATATTAACAGAATAAAAGAAAAAACACATGATGATCTCAACTGATGTAGAAAAAGCATTTCACAAGATTCAATACTCTTTCATGATAAAAACACTCACCAAACCAGTAACACAAGGAAACTATCTCAATGTAACAAAGGTCATATATGAAAAGCCCACAGCTAACGTCATAATCTATGCTGACAGACTGAATGCTTTTTCTCTAAGATCAGGAACAAGACAAGCAGGCCCACTCTCATCACCTCTATTCAACATAGTACTGGAAATCCTAGTCAAAGCAATTAGACAAGGAAAAGAAATAAGAGGCATCCAAAATGTAAAGGAAGAAGCAAAATTATCTCTGGTCACAGATGACATAATCTTAGATGTAGAAATCCACAAATATTCCACAAAAAAACAAACCTGTTAGAACTAACAAAATCAGCAAAGGTGCAGGATACAACATCAACACACAAAAATATGCCAGGTTTCTATATTCTAATGATGAACAATTAGAAAAGTAAATTAAGAAAACAGTTCCATCTACAATAGTGTCAAAAATAATAAAATACTTAGGAATAAACCTAACCAAGGAGGTGACAGACTTGTACACTGACAACTACAAAACACTGCTGAAAGAAATTAAAGACATAAATAAATGGAAACACATCCCAAGTTCAGGGATTAGAAGACCATAACTGGGCCCACCCATTTTTGCTCTTTCCAATTAAAGACAGACAGCACTGATGTGGATCCACATGCCCAGGACAAACTGGCAGCAAACGCAAAACTGAATCCAAGAAATTAAACCCAATACAATCCAAATGAGCTTGCATGATTATTCTTTCCCTCCTGGGATTATAATCATTAGCTATAACATGCTGTTAAGATCAAGTTCTGTATAAGTCAGTCAACAAATACTTGAATGGCAGGGCCAGCCCCATGGTGTAGTGGTTAAGTTTGGTGCACTCTGCTTCAGCAGCCCAGGGTTCCTAGGCTCAGATCCCATGCGTAGACCTACACCACTCGTCAGCCATGCTGTGGCAGTGACCCACATACAAACTAGAGGAAGACTGGCACAGATGTTAGCTCAGGGTGAATCTTCCACACCAAAAAGAAAAACCAAAAAAACTTGAATGGTTCACAGAGGATGAGTAGACAGCACCACAAAGTAGGAAAAAAGCATGGACTTTGGAATCGCCAATGTAGGACTGAATTCCAGCCCTGCCACTTTCTAGCAAGGGGACTTTGGGCAAGTTATTTAACATCTCTGAGCCTCAGTCTCTTCATCTGTAAAATGAGAATAACACCTAACCTCTGAGGGTTGGAGCCATTATCTATAAAAGACAAGAGTACTTGTAGTAGTGCTGTTTTACTAACGAAAGGCAGCTTCCACAAAATTTGCATGCCATGATTGAGAGAAGAGTGTGCTGAAGGGACTTGCAAGGACCAGGGAGAGGGGAGACATAAGAGAAAGGAGAAACAAACTAAAAGAAAAAGCAAAGAACTAAAAGATGCAAAATCTAAAAGTAAAGTACAATCAGAAATTAAAATTCTCTGGAAAGAACATCAGAGGAAAAAAGATCAACACATAATGTAGTTTATTAACCATCTGAAACTGTCTACAAAGCTACTGCTGAAGAAACTTGGGAACATGAGTTTAACCAAGGCGAAGAATGGAAAGTTAGAAGTGAACGAGATGATTTTTTTTAGAAGACAACTTTGAAACCTAACATATCAGAATAAAGAAAGCATCAACAGACCAGGAGTGTTCTCAGAGTCCTCACAAAAAAAATCTGCCAGAGTGAAAAATGTGTTCAAGGACTCTAGATGCAAAAACAGTAAGGAACAAACAACAACAACAAAATGGTATGCTTGTGAGGTGAAGGATGTGTTAACTAACCTTACTGTGGTAAACATTTCACAATATACTTGTGTGACAAACCATCTGTATACCTTAACCTTACACGTTATATGTCAATATCTCAATAAAGCCAAGGGGGGAAAACCAGTAATGAACAACTAGCATGAGCAAGGCAAAAAAAAGAAAAAAAGAACTGTCTTGTTAAGACTACTGAGGTACCTCATGGAAGTCTGGAACAGGTAGACAGCTTGGCCTCCGAAAGAGGTGTGAACCCAGAAATGAATGGCACTAGGACCCGAGGGAGACTGACTGGGCTCCTCCCTTCCAGCCTCTCGTTTTTTTCTAGATTTTCATCCCCATCCCATTTCTCTTCTCTTCATTCTTCCTCTCCTGGCTCCCCCTCCACAATCTGTCACAGTACAAAACCTTCTCTAATTTCCAAGAGGATAATGCACTCATTTTTCTAACTTTAATGATTTCCTTGCTCCTCTTAAGTATTTGGCTCACACCTCTACTAACATATTGTATTCAATTGTTTGCAAGTACAGGAACCCATTACATTTAACGTTCTTACCACCATGATGTGGCCCAGAGCTTAAAAGAAAGGATTTCTATATTTATCTATTGAATGAATGACTGCACTCTATCTAAATACATTAGGCATATTTCCTCTAGAGAAGAAATTTGGGGCATGTGCCTAATCAATCAGCTATATTTCTTTTTTTATTCTTTTTTTTTTTTTTTGAGGAAGATTAGCCCTGAGCTAACTGCTGTCAATCTTCCTCTTTTTGCTGAGGAAGACTGGCCCTGAGCTAACATCCAGGCCCGTCTTCCTCTACTTTATATATGGGACGCCTACCACAACAAGGCTTTTGCCAAGCGATGCCACGTCCACATTCGGGATCCAAACCGGCGAACCCTCGGCTGCTGAGAAGCGGAACATGCGAACTTAACTGCTGCGCTACCGGGCTGGCCCCAAGCAGGTGTATTTCTTAAAACTAAAAATCAAAATCCCATTCCAAATCATTACTAAAAGTTCATTTTACATTGTGCACTGATTCATCATTTACATATGCTTTTGGGGGGTTTTTTTTGGCTTGTTTTTAAGTTACTCTATCGCAGGCACTTTTGTAAGCTGCATTATACCATTTCTGGAACATAAATAAAATACAAAATAAAATATACCGCCTTGGCAAAATGAAAAGAAGAAAAAGTGTGTGCCTCACATTCCTTTAATAAGGACATAAAATCTGAAGCTGATGGGAAACCAGATATAGCTAATCCATCATTTTAATGATTCTCAAACACAATCCAGGAGCACTCTACCGTAAAGACTTAAGAGAAGTGGGTGTTCAAGTTACCCACATGTCAATCCTACAGGGTAAGTATAGATAGTCAGCACATCCTGTGAAACAGTACCACAATCAAATATATCTAAATGATTAAAGCACCGCATGAAGCCACATCCCAATTTTCCATCAACCCACAGCATATGTTCCTGATTACCATGTATGATGGTGATCTTCACTTTGCTATCTATTTTATAGTTCCATTAAACTGGGCCCATTTTTTTCCTCCCCTTTTAGAAAAGCTCATACAAAGTATGGTTTTTCCCTACACCTCCATTTCTAATGCCCTCATTCAAGGACTAGACTAGAGATTATGCTTTCAAGAAAGCCATGGGGCTGGCCTCATAGCTAAGTGGTTAAGTTCACATGTTCCGCTTTGGCGGCCCAGGGTTTCGCCAGTTCGGACCCTGGGCGCGGACATGGCACCGCTCATCAGGCCATGCTGAGGTGGCATCCCACGTGCCACAACTAGATGGACCCACAACTAAAAATATACAACTATGTACTGGGGGGTTTTGGGGAGAAAAAGGAAAAACAAAATCTTGAAAAAAAAAAACACAGCCAGAGGGTACTTACTGTATTGATGAAAACTAGATAAAGAAGAGATGGATATAAGAGATGCTCCTACTAGTACACAGAACATTATTCATGTTTAGAGGGAAAGTTCTTTATCTTCTCAAGCTCAAAACCCCTGACACTCATTTTGCTGCCTCTTCTGACTATTCCACATAAACCATATTTTACTTTCAATTTAAAAGAGAAAGCCGGGTGTGGTGGCACGTGCCTGTAGTTCCAGCTACCCGGGAGGCTGAGGCAGGACTGCTTTGAGCCCAGGTCCTGAGCTGTAGTGTGCTATGCTGATCGGGTGTCCACACTAAGTTCAGCATCTATGCAGTTGCCTCCTGGGAGCAGGGGACCACCAGGTTACCTAAGGAGGTGTGAACCGGCCCAAACTGGAAATGGAGCAGGTCAACAGAGAAATTATTAGAATCCAGTTTTGTTTTTTTTTTCAAAGATTGGCACCTGAGCCAACAACTGTTGCCAATCTTTTTTTTTTCCTTTGTCTTCTCCCCAAAGCCTCCTAGTACACAGTTGTATATTTTAGTTGTGAGTGCCTCTGGTTGTGCTATGTGGGACGCCGCTTCAACATGGCCCGATGAGTGGTGCCATGTCCGCGTCCAGGATCTGAACCAGCGAAACCCTGGGCCACTGAAGCGGGGCGCACGAACCCAAGCACTCGGCCACGGGGCCAGCCCCTAGAATCCAGTTCTAACATACCTTCTTACCACACTGGTTTGGACAGATTTATAGAAAGTTGGAAAGGACACTAGAGCTCTTCTAACCCATCCCCTTCAGCTTCTTCAGCAAGCAAGAAATCTCATCCATCTAAAGTAGATGCTATAAGAGCCTCAGCTAAAACTCATTTAGATCTGCCTTACATGTATGTCTTACCAGATGGAACAATCCTTGAGGGCAAGGAACCAATCTTGGCCATTTTTCCAGATCTGTCTTGATGGCCAAGCCTTAAAAGAAAACTAGTAAATGGTCACTGAACTGAGCTGGATAAACGGATTCTACGGTAATTTTTTTTATAAAATAGTACCACTTATCTCTCTCCTTTCTGTATTTCCCCCCTTCCTTACTTCTCAGCTGAGACTCATCTTTACTTCCCAGGGGAGAGCAGGTTCTACCAACTCAAGGAGAAACATGAAGAAGAATAAAACTATTACTCACGATAGCATTTCTATACTCCAGTAATGAACCAACAGAAAAAGAACTCAAGAATACAATACCATTCACAATCGCAACAAAAAGAATAAAATACCTTGGGGTAAATTTAACTAAGGAAGTGAAGGACCTATATAATGAAAATTACAAGGCTTTTCTGAAAGAATTGGATGACGACATAAGGAGATGGAAAGACATTCCATGTACATGGATTGGAAGAATAAACATAGTTAAAATGTCCATTCTACCTAAAGCAATCTACAGATTCAAAGCCATCCCCATCAGATTCCCAATGACATTCTTTACAGAATTAGAACAAAGAATCCTAAAATTCATATGGGGCAACAAAAGACCCCGAATTTCTAAAGCAATCCTGAGAAAAAAGAACAAAACGGGAGGCATCACACTCCCTGACTTCAAAACTTACTACAAAGCTACAGTAATCAAAACAGCATGGTACTGGTACAAAAACAGGTGCACAGATCAATGGAACAGAATTGAAAGCCCAGAAATAAAACCACACATCTATGGACAGCTTATTTTTGACAGAGGAGCTGAGGGCATACAATGGAGATAAGAAAGAGTTTTCAACAAATGGTGCTGGGAAAACTGGAAAGCCACATGTAAAAGAATGAAAATTGACTATTCTTTTTCACCATTCACCAAAATAAACTCAAAATGGATCAAAGACCTAAAGGGGAGACCTGAAACCATAAGGCTTCTGGAAGAAAACGTAGGCAGTACACTCTTTGACATCAGTATTAAAAGGATCTTTTCGGACACCATGCCTTCTCAGAGAAGGGAAACAATAGAAAGAATAAACAAATGGGACTTCATCAGATTAAAGAGCTTCTTTTAGGCAAATGAAAACAGGATTAAACAAAAAAACAACCCACTAACTGGGAAAAAATATTTGCAAGTCATATATCTGAGAAAGGCTTAATATCCATAATATAGAAAGAACTCTCACAACTCAACAACAAAACATCAAACAACCCAATCAAAAAATGGGCTGGAGACATGAACAGACATTTCTCCAAAGAAGATATACTGATGGCCAATAGGCACATGAAAAGATGCTCATCATCGCTGATCATCAGGGAAATGCAAATCAAAACTACACTAAGATATCACCTTACACCCGTTAGAATGACAAAAATATCTAAAACTAATAGCAACAAATATTGGAGAGGTTGCGGAGAAAAAGGAACCTTCATACACTGCTGGTGGGAATGCAAACTGGTGCAGCCACTATGGAAAACAGTATGGAGATTCCTCAAAAAATTAAAAATAGAACTACCATACGATCCAGCCATCTCACTACTGGGTATTTATCCAAAGAGCTTGAAGTCAGCAATCCCAAAAGTCCTGTGCACCCCAGTGTTCATTGCAGCACTGTTTACAATAGCCAAGACATAGAGGCAACCTAAGTGCCCAGCAACAGACGAATGGATAAAGAAGATGTGGTACATATATACAATGGAATACTACTCAGCTGTAAAACAGAACAAAATCATTCCATTTGCAATAACATGGATGGACCTTGAGAGAATTATGCTAAGTGAAATAAGCCAGCGAGAGAAAGATAATCTGTATATGACTCCACTCATATGAGGAATTTAAAATTATGGACTAAGAACAGTTTAGTGGATACCAGGGGAAAGGTGGGGTGGGGGGTGGGCACAAAGGGTGAAATGGTGCACCTACAACATGACTGACAAACATTAATGTACAACTGAAATTTCACAAGATTGTAACCTATCAATAACTCAATAAAAAAAAAAAGAAACTATTACTCACGGGAGGACGTCAGGATGGTTACCGATGAGTTTGCTCATTGACACACAGAGCCGTTCATGTAGATCATGGTTGACTTGGCCTCCGGCTTTAATGGCTTCAGCATTCCTTTCCAGCAAATCCAAAAGGAGAGGGCGCAGCTGGCGACCAATCAGCAGAGTACAGTCCTTATCCAGAAGTAACTGTGCTAAGGTACTCAGGATACACTGGCGATCTTGAGGTGTCCATACCTGAGAGAAGGGCAAAACAAAAGATCTAGGTCAACAATGTTTGCACTGCTACAGAAGCGCAAAGAGCCCTGGCTTAGAGTCAAAATATCCAATTTCCAGACTTCGTAAGTGACCTTATCTTAAAAAATACAGTGGGATTTATTTTTCAATAGAGGACTAGAGTTAATTTAATGTAAAGTCTATTAAAAGTTCAGTCCACTGGGGTTTGAGATAAAAGAACTGACACCAGGATTCCATGTAAAATGCTAGGCAGCTGCCCTAAAAAATAATGTTTCAGAATCTCAACACTCTCGAGGGAATCCAGCGTTTCTACCACCTTCTTTGCTCTTGAAGGAAAACGTAGAAATTAAATGAAAAGAAAAATGCAGTTAGTATGCAAAAGTGCCAACTCTCTTGAGGAAAGGATCAAGATAAGAAATCAATTCCCACAAACGAGCGAGGACACATCCCTCTTAAGTTTCAGCCTCTTATAAATAAACATGATAGATCCAAAGTAGACAGCCACACTTTGATAAGAAAGATGAAACAGACCAAAAAATTCTAGTGCCTGGGCTCAGAATGTCTATAAGCACAAACGGGAAAACTGAAGTGTGTGAAAAGTCTCAAATTGCTAGTATGCATGCAGGTCTGCATAACCCGTGCTGCCCACCAATGTGACAGCAGGTTTAAACTACCTAAGAGACAGCCTCTGACCTCGCAAGTCCAATGCTATTTTTCCAAAGGAGTTTTACTCTAAATAGTTATCCTATAGGAGTACAGCTTGAACACAACCTAAATACTATATGCAAAAGAGTAACAATTTTCTCCAAAGTTATCTCTCGGAAGAGAAAAGGTCACCCTTCAATTGAGCTCTTACAAAGTCTTCCAAATTACAGGGCATTCTCTCATAAAAACACCTAGTTCTGAATAAAGCACTGATTGGAGAAAAATATTATCTTGCAACGATTTCTATCACTATTAGTTCTGCTTTTTTTTTAGGAGGCCACCTGAAGGATTTCATAAGAATGGAAGCAAGGAAATTTAACAGATTTGGTCATGATTCACAGGGGCATGACCTCAAATTTTCAACTCCTGAATGTCGTTATAAACAAGCCCTCTAAAGATATGATTTAAAAAGTAATATACACAACTGGAAGGACTCACAATTAAAATGTACAACTATATACTGGAGGGATCTGGGGAGTAAAAAAAAATATTGGCAACAGTGGTTAGCTCAGGTGCCAATAAAAAAAAAGTAATGTAGTAAGGGTTTACATTGTAAAGAAAAAGAAACACATCATCTACCAAATGAATTTTAAAAAGCACAATTGTCCTAGACATGTTATAAAAATGGATACTCTTGGGGTGGGAAAAAAATCTCCAGCAAGAATATCATTTAATGAACTTTTACTTCAAAAGGTAATCTGGAAAACTGTATTAGAGAAAACAGATATTTAACTTTTCATTTTATTTTATTTTTTAAAGATTGGCACCTGACCTAACAATTGTTGCCAATCTTTTTTTTTTTCCTTCTTCTCCCCAAAGACCCCAGTACACAGTTGTATATTCTAGTTGTGAGTGCCCTTGGTTGTGCTATGTGGGATGCTGCCTCTGCTTGTGCCATGTCCAGGCCCAGGATCCGAACCAGCGAAACTCTGGGCCACCGAAGCAGAGCGCATGAACTTAACCACCTGGCCACAGGGCTGGTCTCAATATTTAACTTTTTAAAAATCAACTTTATTGAGATATAATTTACATACAATAAAATGCACCCATTTAAAGTATAGTCTGATGAGTTTTGACATATGTATACATCCATGTATACCACCAGCCCAATTTAAGCATCCAACCCAAAGTTCCCTCATGTTCCTCTGCAGTCAACAGCCTCACCCTAGGCAACCAATGATCTCATTTTATGACCACAGATTAGATTTACCTATTCTAGAACTTTATGTAAATAGAATTATACAGTATGTACTCTTTTCTGTCTAGCTTCTTTTGCTCAGTATTATGCTTATAGCAATCATCCATATAGTTGTATGTTTTAATATTTATTGCATTTTATTACTGACCAGTTTTTCACTGTATGAATATACCACAACTTGTTTATCCATTCACATGTTGATAGATATTTTCACTGTTTCCAGCTATAATCAACAAAGCTCCTATGAACATACATGTACACAAGACTTATGGACGTATTTTCATTACTTTTAATCTTTTTCATTACCTAAGAATAAGACTGCTGGGTCATATGATAACTGCACGGTTAACTGGATAATAAATTTTAATGTTAACTTGAAAATTTTTTAAAGAAATTTTCAATGTTTAACTTCAAAAGAAACTTTTTTCCAAAGTAGTTGTACCATTTTACCTCCCTACCAGCAATGTTGCAGAGCTCTAGGTGCTACATAACTTCACCAACACATGCTATTGTCAGTCTTTTTTTTTTTTTTAAGGAAGATTAGCCCTTAGCTAACTGCTGCCAATCCTCCTCTTTTTGCTGAGGAAGACTGGCCCTCAGCTAACATCCGTGCCCATCTTCCTCTAGTTTATGTGGGACACCTACCAGAGCATGGCCTACCAAGCGGTACCAAATCCGCACCTGGGATCGGAACCGGAGGTTGGGTTTGCCAGAACGTGAGCACTTAACTGCTGTGCCACCAGGGTGACCCTATTGTCAGTCTTAATTTTAGCCATTCTAGTGGAGATTGGTGGTATCAGGTGCTTTTATTTGCATTTCCCTGATGACCAAAGATATGGAGAATTTTTTTCAAGTGTTTAATGGCCATTGATTTATCTTTTGTGATGTGTTTATTCAAGTCTTTTATCCATTTTTAAATTGGGTTGTTCCTGTATTAGCTTTGATGCTAGCTATAGGTTTCTGTAGATGCCCCGTAGCAGCTTGAGGAATTCTGTTCTATTTCTAGCTTGTTTTCGTCCTATTCTTGGCTTGTTTTTGTCTATTTCTTGAGCGGGCTTTGGTAGTCTGTATTCTTCAAACGTTCTTTTCCTCTGTCTAATTTATTGGCATAAAATTGTTCGGACGAGTCATTTAACTTTTTACTCTTTTTAGAATCTGTAACGGTGGCCCTCTTTTATTCCCAGTAGTTTGGATTTTTCCCTTTTCTTCTTAATCCAGTCCTTTCAAAGAATTAGCTTCTGGTTTCAATGGATTGCTCTATTGTTTGCCTATTTTCTATTTAGTTAATTTCTACTCTTACCTTTATTATTTTCTTCTGCTGCTTATTTTGGGTTTAATTTCCTCTTCTTTTTCTAATTTCCCAAAGTTAAAGCTTAAGAAATATCATTAATTTCAAACCTTTCTTTCCTAATACAAGAATTTAATGTTACAAATTTCCCTCTAAATACTGCTTTAGCTGCATTCCACAAATTGTTTAAATTATCAGTCAGCTCAAAATATTGTCTGATTCTCCCAATGATTTATTCTTTAATCATCAGTTTCTTTTAATTTTGTTCTTTAATTTCTAACATTAGAGATTTTTCCTGCTATCTTTTGGGAGTTTTTTCCCCCTAATTTAATCCCACTGGGGTCACTGAATATACCTTGTATGATTTTAATTCTCCTAAATTTATTGAGACTTATTTAATGGCCTAGCATATGATCTATCCTGGTGAATGCTCCAGGTGTGCAGAACATGTATTCTTCAGTTACTGGGCACAGCACTCTATAAATGTCAATTAGGTCAGGTTTGTTGATAGTGGTATTCAAGTCTTCTGCATCCTTACTGATTTTCTGCATTTGTTCTATCAATTACTAAGGATAAGGTATTAAAATCTCCAATTACAATTATGAATTCGTCTATTTTTCCTTTTCCGTCACTTTTTGATTCATGCATTTTGATATTCTGTTATTAGGTCCACAAATATTTATAGAGTTTCTTTCTTAATTTCCACTACTGACATTTGGGGCTGGATAATTCCTTGTTGTGGGGGCTCTCCTGTGCATTATAAGTGTTTAGCAGCATCCCTGGCCTCTGCACGTTAGCTGCCAGTAGCTCCCCCACTACCAAGTGTGACAACCAAAAACGTTTCCAGATTTGCCCCCAACTGAGAACCACCGAGCTGGATAAAAGAATACTTCAAACAAAAAAAGAAAACAAGGTTGACATAAAATAAAGTTTCTTAGGAATTAAAAAATAGACCCAGCCCTGATGGCCAGGTGGTTAAAGTCCGGCAGACCCTGCTTCGGCTGCCTGGGTTTGGTTTCCAGGCATGAAACCACACCACTCATCTGCTGGTAGCCATGCTGTGGCAGCGGCTCACATAGAAGAACCGTAAGGACTTACAACTAGAATATACAACTATGTACTGGGGATTTGAGGAAGAAAAAGAATTAATTAAAAAATAAAACAACAACACTTCATATACCATTTTAGAAAGCTTGAATTTTGATGTATAAAAGCAGAAGATAGACTCAGATCTGTCTTATTAATGTTAATTATATTAAATGACCAGAATGGAGAATCTATAAAGAAGAAAAGTAAGGTAGTGGTTGCATAGGGGAGGGGAGGGAGCACTGTGCCTGGGAGTAATAGCTAAAGGTATGAGGGCTTCTTCTGAAGTAATGAAAACGTTCCAAAACAGACTGTGGTGACATTTGCACAGATGTGTGACCACAGCAAAAACCACTGAACTGTACACTTAAATAGATGAATTATACAGTATGTAAATTATATCTCAATAAAGCTGCTTTTAAAAATTATTATGATAACATGGAAGCAACCCAAGTGCCCACTGACTGATGAATGGATAAAGAAGATGTGGGGTGTGTACACACACACACACACACACACACCCCACAGTGGAATACTACTCAGCCAGAAAAAAAAGACAAAATTGTCCCACTTGCAACAACATGGATGGAACTTGAGGGTATTATGTTAAGCGAAATAAGCCAGACAGACAAAGACAAACACCACAGGATTTCACTCTATGTGGAAGATAAATACATGGACAAAGAGAACTGATTAATGGTTATCAGAGGGGAAAACGGTTGGGGGGTAGGCATAAGGGGTAAAGGGTTACACATATATGGCGACTGACAAATAATAACGTATAACTGAAATTTCACAATGTTATAAACTATTATGACCTCGATAAAATAAAAAAATAGCATCAAAAAAATTATTACTATAGCTGTGAAAGATGACATGAGTGAAGCAACATTAAAATATAGCTGGAGCAGCCATTTCAGAGGAATTGCCTTGCATGTCTTATTTTCTTTATCTTCCAAACAGGACTAAACCTCTAACATTCCAAGAAGTCAGTAAGGACAAGAATATGCTGTTTGTAAGGACTGATGAAACTGAACTCAGCTATGACTGAATCGCTAACCAATCAATGAAGTACAAGTCTAGCCTTTTGCCTGGTGACTGAATCTCAAGCCCATCTGTGAACTACAAATCTTGCCTTACCTCATCTGGCACAAATAAACTCTTCTTTAATTTAACTTAGCTCATCTTCCTCCCTTTTTCTCAAAAAAACCTTGAGCCCTTCTCCTGCAATAAGGACACTATTTGGCTTTCTACCTGAATCTGTGCACCCCAAACTGCAATTCTTTGATCTCAAATAGTTTTGTCTCTTAAACTGGTTTGTTTTTGTAGGCTGATATACGGCATCAGAAAGTAGGACCTGAAACAATCTCACCTTCTCACTTTCTCGGATCAGCATCTCCTGAAAACATACTCAGTACCAACACAAGGCCCGTTGTGTGCTCACTGCTTCCACGGACCACCAGCTCCTCCAATCATGAGCCTGCCAAGGTTCTGACTTCCATTCCTTTTGGCGAGGTCATTGCTTCTCTTCGGGATTCTGGGGGCAAAAGCTCAATCTGGAACCAGGAAACATTTTCTCCAGGTCTTCTCAAAGCTTTTGCTGTTTGGAAGAGTTTCCTTGTTTGAGCCACCTCACTGTGTGGCTCACAGCTATTGCTTTCTGGAAGGGTTTCTCTGTCTAAGCCAGCAACGACTACTGCTGTCTGAGGGTTTATTCACTGTCTGGTCAGTGCTCAATTTCTGTCTTTTGTGTTGTTTGTCCAAACAGCTGTAGCCAGTGGCTCAGAAGCACAGGTAACAACCTAAGGCTTGCAACTGGTGTCTCTTTGTCTGCCCATGCTTTAACATGGGAATTTTGTCTTCTAAAAGTTCCTGAGAAGTTCCTCCCCGGAGAATTCCAGCTAGTTTCATGTTTAAGAACTACAATCCTTCCTCTTATAAATTTTTGTCCAGATGGACCAAAAATACCAAAAATGATTTAAAATTACAGTGGCCATTTTGGGGCTCCTTTGAGTTTCCCAAACGTTTTTGTGCACTAGTTTTGAGAATCTTGTACCAGACAATTTGAATGTAATAGTTAATTTCTAAAAAATCAAGCAAGCCACCTACCAGCACACCTACTTAAAAACTACGGTCTCAGAAGCTATAAATGTTTACAAATAACAGCAATCTTATTACGCTTGTTTCAAGTCCTGAGAGCTTGGCTTGGTGACCATCAGGGTGGGGGGCCCAAGATATGGCTGGATAGAAACGTGGGTTGAAACTCTTTTGCAGCTAGGGTCTTACCAAACTGCTGCCAGCCTCAGGGAAATTACATTGGCCATTAGAAGGAACGTTCGAATTAGATAAGATCATTTAATGGGACTGGCCTGGTAGCGCAGCGGTTACGTTCACACGTTCCACTTCTTGGCAGCCTGGGGTTTGCCAGTTCAGATCCTGGGTGCGGACATGGCACTGCTTAGCAAAAGCCATGCTGTGGTAGGTGTCCCATATATAAAAAAAGGTAGAGGAAGATGGGCACAGATGTTAGCTCAGGGCCAGTCTTCCTCAGCAAAAAGAGGAGGATTGGCAGCAGATAGCTCAGGGCTAATCTTCCTCAAAAAATAAATAAATAAGTAAGTAAGTAAGTAAAACACTTTGCTATTTTTGACAAACTTCCCAAAATCAAATTCTAAATGAAGTCTTGCTGACCCGGAAATAACTCTGAGGTTTTCCAGGGGGTCCCTGCCAACACCTTATCTCAAAAGAATTTGTTTTCTTTTCCTATAGAAAGGGAGATATTAAACTAAGTAGGCTTATTTGGAATATTAAATCACACGGGAAGCATTGTCAAATAAAGGATGATAAACCTTCTTACGTTATATTGCGTGGGTGAATGTTATTAACATAAGTGTTCTGGGACCGGCCTAGTGGTGCAGCAGTTGAGTGTGCACGTTCTGCTTTGGTGGCCTGGGGTTCGCCAGTTCTGATCCCGGGTGTGGACATGGCATTGTCTGGCACGCCATGCTGTGATAGGCATCCCACATATAAAGTAGAGGAAGATAAGCACGATGTTAGCTCAGGGCCAGTCTTCCTCAGCAAAAAGAGGACGACTGGCAGCAGTTAGCTCAGGGCTAATCTTCCTCAAAAAAAACACACATAAGTGTTCTAAAAATTATATAACATTCCTAGAATTCTGATATGTCTTGGTATAACTATCAGTCAGTCATAATTATAATCACTATCTTAAAATGCATGTCATAAAGATAACCAAGTTTCTTTGCCAATTGCATTATAACGTTAAGTCTTTTCTTGTCCACAGACAGTAATTCTTTTACTCTGATGCTTTTGTAAAAATGTCTCATCTTCAGAGAGATTCACAGAAAGGATTCTGACACTTACTTTAGAATACAGGTTTCTGATAAACTTTCACATTATAAAACTGAACTTGGGGGGCCTGGCCCTGTGGTCAAGTGGTTAAGTTCCCACGCTCCACTCCAGAAGCCCAGGGTTTCATCAATTTGGATCCTAGGCGCAGACCTAGCACTGCTCATCAAGCCAGGCTGAGGCATCGTCTCACATAGCACAATCAGAGGCACCTACAGCTAGAATATACAACTATGTACTGGGGAGCTTTGGCAAGAAGAAGAAAAAAAAGATTGGCGACAGATGTTAGCTCAGGGTCAATCTTTAAAAAAAAAAAACTGAACTGGGTAAGAAATGACAAAATTCTACCTTATCTTCTTCCTCTTTCTTGCAAAAAGAATACTCTGATCTGCATCTCCCAATCTATTACAAAAGGGAGAAAACTTTCTGACTATTGGGTTTGTCATCACAAGCCTCATCTTGTACAGAAATCTAGAGAATCCTTTGGTACATTTAATTATCAATCTCTCTGCTATTCCTCCCCTAATTCCTTGTGCTGTCTAGAACTTCTCACCTAACCAATTGAACTTCCAGAGATTTAAGAGGTAACATTTATAACTGCTGTAAATATCTCTTGTTTTACTTGGGTAAACACCTCTAGCAACATAGAACAAGACAGAAATCAGGCACAAGCTGAACGGTTAAATGCAGTAACATCCTGTGGTTCTTTGATCTCTTTAGCTGGGTGCCCTCAGGCACTGCCTCCTAGTTCAGCTCTAAGCTCCATTTTCAATTTTTTTTTTTTGAGGAAGATTAGCCCTGAGGTAACATCTGCCGCCAATCCTCCCCTTTTTGCTGAAGAAGACTGGCCCTGCGCTAACATCCGTGCCCATCTTCCTCTATTTTATGTAGGATGCCTACCACAGCATGGCTTGCCAAGCAGTGCCATGTCCACACCCAGGATCCAAACCAGCAAACCCCAGGCCGCAGAAGCGGAATGTGTGAACTTAACCCCTGCGCCACCAGGCCGGCCCCTATTCTCCATTTTGAACTTAGCATTTTGCTTGTTATTACAGGAATTCTTGTTGCTGTAAAACTTTGTCTCCTCTGCATAGCTCAATGTTACAAAAACACCACTCAGATAATGGTCACTCAGCACACTGAAATGATTACTACGGTTTATGAAACTTCACGTGAGAAACTTCAAGGAACTGCAGAAGATGTTTACCCTTAAAAGAACTTGACAACAGAGCCTTCCTCTGCTCTGGCACTCTTGTTCCTCAAATGCGGCCTAAAAGCTCCACAGGAAACTGCTTTCCCTCCTACATGGGACATGACATACCAAGAATGAGACTTCCTGGTGACGAGGGACTGACAATGCTTTGACAGCTGCTCGGCAAGGCTTTCCAGTGTCTGATCAGTGATGCTTTCAGAGAAAGATCTTGATCAAAAGGGGACAATGAAAGATGACATGAGTGGAGCCACATTAAAACAGAGCTGGAACAGCTATTTCAGAAGAACTGCCTTGCATGTCTTGTTTTCTTTATCTTCCAAACTGGACCAAACCAACACTCCAAGAAGTCAGTAAGCACAAGAATATGCTGTTTGCAAGGACTAAAGAAACTGGGCTTTACTCATGACTGAATCGCTAACCAATCAATGAAGTACAAGTCTAGCCTCTTGCCTAATGACTGAATCTCAATTCAATCTATGAAGTACAAACCTAGCCTTACCTCCTCTAGTACCAAGGAACTCTTTTTTAACACAACTTACCTCATCCTCCGCCCTTTTCCCCATAAAAGCCTTTGACCTCTCTGCCACAATAAGGACACTATTGGGTTTCTATCCGAATCTGAGCTCCCCAAACTGCAATTCTTTGATCCCAAATACATGTTTTGCCTCTTGAACTGGTTTCTACTTCTGTAGATTGACACAGCTCACATTGATTATTTATATTTACTATGTGCCAAGCACTGTGGTAAGCTCCTCATATGCATTTTCTAGGTCTCACAACAATCTTATTTACAGCAATAACAATAGCAACGACTCTTGTATACAGCACTTACTATATTCTAGGCATCTAATCCTCACAGCAACCCATAAAGTAGGTAACATTATCCCCATTTTACAGATAAGGAAACTGAAAAGTAAAAAAAGAGTTAAAGTCACAAGGCCAGCAGCAGAACTGGGAATCCATGTCACAGAGTCTGGCTCCAGAGTCCCTGCTTTTAACTACTCCCTGTAACTATTTAGCAGCTACCATAGGCAATATATCAAGAAAGTGAGACTTAGGGGGAGTTAAGTAACTTGTCCAAGGCCCCAAAAGCAATTAAGTAAAAGAGAATGGATCTGATCTTCAGCCATACTTCAGTTCCAGTACCCAAGCATGCTCTTAAGCACTCTGCTCTTCCTGAAAATAGAGTCATCAAGGAGGTAAAGATGTGTGATATTATGGCTTATAATAACACATATTTGGTCTTCAACCCCATTTGTAGCAGAGTTCCTAAAACCCTTGGAATTTCCTGTGATGCAAGTGATAAAGGTGCCTTCTGTTATGTTAATGAAGTGAATTTTGGAAAGCACCAAAGGATGGGGGCTGGTTGCCAGGAGAACCAACCATCTGATTAGAGAGTTGGAACTTTCAGTCCTAACTCCCTGACCTCTGGGGAGGGGAGAGAGGCTGGAGATTGAGTTCAATCACCAATGGCCCAAGATTTAATCAATCATGCCTATGTAACGAAGCCTCCATAAAAACCCAAAGGACATGGTTCTGAGAGCTTCCAGGGTGGTGACAGTAGGGTCCCTGGAGAGGGCATGGAAGCACTGCACCTCTTCCCACATACCTTGCCCTATGTTTCTCTTCCATCTGGCAGTTCCTGAATAATAAACCAGTGATCTAATAAGTAAAATGTTTCTCTGGGTTCTGTGAGTGACTCTAGCAAATTATCGAACCCATGGAGGGGCTTGTTTGAACCTCCATCTACAGCCATTTGGTCAGAAACACAAGTAACAACCTGGATTTGTGATTGGTGTCTGAAGTTGTGGGATAGGGCAATATTGCAGAACTGAGCCCTTAACCAGTGGGATCTGACGCTATGTGCAGGGAGATAGGGGCAGAATTGAGTTAAACTGTAGAACACCCACCTGGTGTCCGAGAATTGCTTGGTGGTGCTGGAAAATCCGTGCACTGGAATTGGGAGACAGAAATGTAGGATGGCAGTGGTAGTAGAGATGAAGAGGAAGGAAGAGATTCAATACTAAGGAAGTAAAATCAGGAGGACTTGGCTATATGTGAAGGAAAAGGAGTGAAGAGTTGAGGACACTCAGTTCTCTCTAAATGACTGACTAGAGAGAGGGTGGTGCCACCAGAGATAAAGAACACAGAAGGAAAGACAATTCTAAAAAATTCTTATTTCAGATCCCAAGCTCCAATGAGAATCAACGTTTTATAAGTCTTTGGTGTCGAATAAAAATAATGTTGTTTCCAAATAAAGGAGAAAAATAGACAGACAACACAATCAACTCTTCTCTGAGCAAAAAGTTTGAAATTATTACTGAAAATGGAAAGAAACAAACCTGAAAGACATCTCTGACACTGGATAGAATTGGACAGACAATGGGAGGCGAAGGCAAGAGAGAAGCAAAGGCATCCTAATCTCCTTAATTCAACTGAACTTTTTAATAGCTTTTGAGTCCAGCAGCATTCCTAGACAGTCTGAGAATCCATGAGGGGTTCTCACACTTTAGTGTCACATTCCTAAAATCTTATCTAATAAGGACTACGAACCATTTCCCCACCCTACTCCCAAAACATAAACACCAATTTTGCATCCAATTACAGTGGTGGGGAATCATAAATCCCTTGTTGCGGGTTCATGATCCCTAGATTCAGAACCCTGTTCTAAATTCTAAAGCTCACTTATAGAAAAATATCTCTAGTAACAATACATAATTCAGGAGGCTGTCACTACAAGCTCAGCTCATATAAACTGATTATCTCTTTCCTTAGTCCAGCCCACCAAAAATCAGTTTTCTTTCTAGACCTCCCCGTTTGTGTTAGTGACTCCCTTTACCGGAGGCTCACAGGCCAGAAGCCCCAGGGGATGTCTTCGACTTCTCCCTGTGCTTTGCTTCACACGTTCAATTTGTTATTACCAAAAAGAACTGCCTCTTATGTTAGTGCCCTGCTGCTCCAGACCCAAAATACTGCCGCTGCTTCCTAAGCAATGGGATATATATGTAGACAATCCATTCGTGACTGAATAAGTTCTAGATATTGGAGTTAGGGGGAAAAAAAATTTCTACTCTCAAGAAGCTCATAGAGGGGCTGGCCCCGTGGCCGAGTGGTTAAGTTCCAGCGCTCTGCTGTAGGCGGCCCAGTGTTTCATTGGTTCGAATCCTGGGTGCAGACATGGCACTGCTCATCAAACCACGCTGAGGCAGCGTCCCACATGCCACAACTAGAAGGACCCACAACGAATATACAACTATGTACTGGGGGGCTTTGGGGAGAAAAAGGAAAAAATAAAAAAAAAAATCTTTAAAAAAAAAAGAAAGAAGCTCATAGATATTGGGAGTGGGGAAGCATAAAGTAGGAAATTAAAATGCAAAGTGAAAAGTGCCTGATAAGGGTCCTCAACTCAGATGGGGAATAGGAAGTCAACGAGAGAAGACTCTTAAAAGGCCAAAGACCCATCTCCCAGAAAACTCTAATTCATCTCATAATTCCTATGGTTAATATCATACAGTTAGCACTAGCTGTCTTGCCCTGCTCTTCAGGTTTTTCCTGTGTTTATGAACTGTCTCCAAAAATAGACGCTAAATTCCCTGGAGGCAGAGACCGTAGCGGATCTGTCTCCTCACAGTGCCACCCTGTGCCTTACTCACAGCAAAAACGCAATCAGTACTCGTCAATGGGCCGAAAAAGAAGGGACAGGACAGAAAAGAAAACATTCACCCAAACTATCAGGGGTGGCCGGACTCGGCACACTTGGGTAATACACATGTCAAAAGGGCCGACATGCAACCTCAATTACAGTAAAACAAACTACATTTCTTTCCGAAGGCCGCGTCTGCCACACGCAGTCCAGAGCGCTGCGTGGAGGTAAGTTGGTGGAGAGGAAGAGGGAAGCGACCCCCAGGTAAAAACAAAAGGCTCCTTCCAATCTCCTCAAACACGCGCGGACGCCTCCGCCAGTGGCCAGCCCTGAGGAGGGGGCGAGAGTGACAAGTCGCCGCTTTTCTCCCACCTTAAAGCAGCGCGTCTCCGCACAGAGCCGCAGCGTGCGTGCGGAGGCGGGCCGGGCGCTCTCTCTCTCCCTCCTCGTCTTACCTGCTTGTCCAAGAACCTGCCTAGCTCGCTGCGGCTCTTCTCGTCCTTCGCAGCGATTAACCGCAGCGGCGCAGCCGCCACCTCCAGCAAGAGATGCTCCATGACCGCGGGTCCTCCGCCCGGGGCGCCCACCAGCGCTCCCTGCCTCAACCAGAGCCGCCGAGCCGCTGAGGACCCCACGCCGGACCTGCCACCAACTACGCCCCCAGGAAAACTGGCCGCCGCTGCTCCACAGACACCGGGGAAGCTGCGACACACGTGGGGGAGCACGCGGCGCAATGCGTCATCAGCCCGCGACGGCGACGGCAGGACGGCCGCAGCCCCACCCCCTCGGCAGCGGAAACGCCGAGTGTCTCTACCGCTCCAATTCCGGGAGGGGAAGCGAGGCAGAGATAGCTATTGCGTTCCGGGTCCAAGGCGTGCCGTGATGGAAGGTCCCGGAGACGACGCATGGCGGGACAGAGAGACAGAGGATTCCACTAGGCTGGAGAAGCGAGGGAGCCCCAAGGGGCGTGTGATCTTCAGCCCATCATGCCTCCCTCCTCCGCAACACGCAAAAAGATCGTATATCTAAAAAAAGTAGATTCGCCTCCTCAGACCCAGCAATTCTCCTAGCCTATGGAAATTCGCATACGAGTGTGACTAGCACACCACTTGCAACCTTCTTAACATAAGTATTGGAAATAAGTGTTCCAAAATAAGTTTCTGTACTGACGTGGGCAGATCTCTAACAGGCAATGTTACTATAATTCAATCTTTTTAAACTGTATTTGAATTTGAATTTTTTCCTAGAGTTTGAGTGTTTGTTTCTAGAGAAACTCTAACTCAAGTGCAGAACTTCCAGAACGAGTAAACTGTGAAAATGGAGCAGAAAACATTTCCAAATAATATTTTTTTAATTTCCAAGAAGATTGAGAGGGTTCCCTGAGGGCATAGCACAATGGATGAAAAGTGACCCACACTTGGGAAGTTACTCATTTTTTCCCAGGTTATCTCCCATGTGTATATGAAGGATACATGTTAATAAACTTGTGTGTTTTTCTCTTGTTAATCAGTCTTTTATTACAGAGATCTCAGCCAAGAACTTAGAAAGGTAGAGAGAATATTATTTTTCCTTCCCAAACACCCTTTCTAAGGAATCTGTTGAAAGAGGTGCCCATCTTTATGAGGGTATAAACCCAGGAAAAGGAAGACATGGGATCTGAGAAATGAGATATTCAACACAAAGAAAAATGTAAAAAGAATACTCAGAATAACTGTTAAGAGAAATCCCAAGACTTTCAGCTGGGTAGCAGCAGAAAATTAACAGCTCTTGAGTAACTAAATAGATAGGTAGATCAGTGGATACCCGGGTTTGGGAGTAGAAGAGACGATTGACTGCAAACAAAGCATGAGGCAACATTTTTGGGTGACGGAAACATTCTAACACTAGTTTGTGGTGATGGTGGCACAACTCTTTAAATTTATGAAAATAATTGAATTGCACACTTTCAACAGATAAATTTTATGTGAATTATACCTCAAGAAAGCTCTATAACTAACAATAATAGTAATCAGCAAGGCATAGGGTGTGTGATCAAACAAGATTGGCAGTATATTGATAATTATTGAAACTGAATGCTGGGAAAGGGGAGTTAGTTGTACTCTTCTTTCGACTTTTGTGTATGTTTGAAAATTTTCCATAATAAAAGGTAAAATAGGGGCCGGACTGGTGGCACAGCAGTCAAGTTTGCACATTCTGCTTTGGCGGCCTGGGGTTCACTGGTTCATATCCTGAGTGTGGACCTACACACAGCTTGTCAAGCCATGCTGTGGCAGGTGTCCCACATATAAAGTAGAGGAAGATGGACATGGATGTTAGCTCAGGGCCAGTCTTCCTCGGCAAAGAAGAGGAGGATTGGCAGCAGATGTTAGCTCAGGGCTAATCTTCCTCAAAAAACTAAAACAAAATAAGAGGTAAAATATTATTTTTTAAAATACTACTAGGGTCATGCCAAAAGGACTCAAGTACTAAAGGGTCTGCTACCCCAAAATATGCCACTTAGACATGAAGGAGTTCAGGACATGCCACCTCAAAATATGCCACTTTGGCATATTGATTATTTTGAGCTAAAGGCACTTTAAAAACAGCAGATGCAAAAAGGGTTCTCTGACCCCCCCTCTTCCTACCTAAAGACAGGCCATAAAATTTCCCATAAGAAATGTACAAGGAATAAAAGAACATTGTTATCTCCAGGGATTGGTAATTGACACAAAAATGGATCTGTACAAACAAACTTACTAAAGAACCCTTATCTTGCACTGGTTTCCCCTTCATATATCTCCTAGTCTCTTCCCTGCAATTTACTGCCCCTAGCCCAAACCCCTTTTGTCTTATCATTTCTTCACAAAAGTATTGCTTCTTTGTCTGGAAGATATATTTCTTGAGCTGAAGGCAATTGAGAAGAAGCAGATACAAAGGCTCTCTGCCTTTCTCCTATTTGCCTAAAAGCACCATATAAAGTTGTAAAAATTGGGGCCAGCCCCGTGGCCGAGTGGTTAAGTTTGAGCGCTCCACTGTGGCGGCCCAGGGTTCGGATCCTGGGCGCGGACATGGCACCACTCATCAGGCCACGTTGAGGTAGTGTCCCACATCCCACAACTAGAAGGATGTGCAACTAAGATATACAACTGTGTACGGGGGGGAGGGGGGAGGGGGGGGGTTGGGGAGATAAAGCAGAAAAAAAAAAGTTGGCAACAGTTGTTAGCCCAGGTGCCAATCTTTAAAAAAAAAAAATTTGTAAAAGTATCCCCCCTCGCCTCTCTACCAGGGAGGACAGCCATTAATCACTGGAGATAACTCTAGACCTTTATCAGCCCTGCGATGGCATCAGAGGAAAGTACGTAACAAACCTCCTCACTAAAACTAGCCCTTATCTATCATTAGTTTCCCCCATATGGTTGCCTTCACACAATGTGCCACCCCTAGAAGCTCAAAGTTCTTTTCCTTTGTCTTGTCACTTGTCAACAAATAAGAGGCATAAACTGCAAGAGAAGTAAAAAGTTTATTTGGGGTCTCAAGAATTGCAATTTGGAAAACACAGATTTGAATAGAAACTCGAATGTGCTCCATTTACAGGAGAGGGGCTCAGGCTTTTAAGGGAAAAGGGAGGAAAATGAGGTAAATTGTATTAAAAAGAGTTCATCAGTGCCAGATGAGGTAAGACTAGGTTTGTACTTCATAGATTGGCTTGAGATTCGGTCATCAGGCAAAAGACTAGATTCGTACTCCATCGATTGGTTAGCAGTTCGGCCATCGGCAAAGTTCAGTTTCATCAGTCCTTACAAACAGGATATTCTTGTCCTTACTGACTTCTTGGATTGTTGGAGGTTTGGTACAGTTTAGAAGATAAGGAAAACAAGACATGCAAGGCAATTCCTCTGAAATGGCTGCTCTGGCTCTATTCTAATATGGCTCCAGTCATGTGATCTTTCACATACTTCTCTAAAATTCTTTGTGTGTGTGAGGAAGATTGGCCCTGAACTAACTAACATCTGTTGCCAATCTTCCGATCTTTTTTTGCTTGAGGAAGATTGTCACTGAGCTAACATCTGTGCCAATCTTCCTCTATTTTATATAAGGGACACCGCCACAGCATGAGGAGCCATGTGTAGGTCAACACCCAGGATCCAAACCCACAAACCCCCTGCTGCCCCTAGCCTCCCCCAACTGTGACTGCTGAAGCGGAGTGCTGGAGCTTAACCACTAAGCCACTGGGCTGGCCCTATTGGTTTTTTTTTTTTACGATGCTATATAAGCCCAAATTCTAGCAACCTGTCTGAGTTACTTATTGCTAAGTGCTACCATGTGTATGCATGGTGCATATGTTAATAAACTTCTGTTTTCCTCATGTTAATCTGTCGTTTGTTAGTCTGATTTACAGGGCCCAAGCAAGAAAACCCAAAATGGGTAGAGGAAAAGATTTCTTTCCCTCCCTTACAGTACCAACTTAAAGAAGCTCCCAGTGACAAAGATGGTGCAACTTGAGCTTCAATAAGGCTAACAATTGCAATGAATTGAAACCTGTTATATATGTTTAAGTCCAAGAATATGTAATAATACTTTTAAAAATTGGTCATGTTTGGAGAGCAAAAAATCAATCTTGCAAGCTGGTAAATAAAGGGAAGATATCAAAAATTTATCTTGCCTTTCATATATGAATTGTACTACTCGGGCAACCAAATAGAAGATGATGAGAAGTGTCTCTTCATAAAAATATTCTTGTTAATGTAAAAAAGAATTGACAGAGTTAGCATGTCACCGTTTCCCAACCTCCAATTAATTGATCCAATCATTAAGTATCAATGGCTGTTTACATCACAAAAGGAGCAAAAAAACAGACTTTAGGTGGCTCCTGATGAAAGAACATGATATATACCACCTATAGTTGTGTCAAAAGGATCAAATCTCTGAATCCAGATGCCAATTTGCAGGAAAGAAAGAGCACAAAGGAATGTGTTAAACTTCACCATGAATATGTAATCAGCAAAACCTAAACTGTTGGGAGATTCTACAGGTCAAAAGCAAAAGTTTTTCAAGAGATAAATTTAAAAGAAAAGAAAAGTATGGGAGGGGAAACTGCATATTAGAAGAGACTTCTGTGGACTGAGTCTTTGTATCCCCCATCATTCATAAGTCAAAGCCCTAATCCCCAGTGTAATGGTATTTGGGGGTGGGGCCTTCGGGAGGTAGTTAGGTATAGGTGAAGTCATGAGGGCAGAGTCTCCATAATGAAATCAGTACCCTTACAAGAAAAGGAAGAAACCGGAGCCCCCTCTCTCTCTGTCATGAGAGGATGCAGCAAGAAGGCAGCTGTCTGCAAAGCAGGAAGAGGGCCCTCACCAGACACTGAATCTGCTGGCACCTTGATCTTAGACTTCCCAGACTCCAGGACCGTACCAAATAAATGTCTGTTGTATAAGCCACCCAGTCTGTTGTATTTTGTTATAGCAGCCTGAACTAAGACCGAGACTTATGAAACTTATCAAATTTTTAAAACACAGACAAGAGTAAATTATAGTGCCTAGGGATGCACACTTGGTTAATAAAACCTTAAGATGCAGGGAAGTTTTTACTCTGAAAGTCAGACAGTGGTTACTTTGTGGGAGGAGGAGACGGGACAGGGTGTAGAGAGAAGCTTCTAAGTTTGATTTCATGACGTGGGTTGCAGTTACAGTGATATTTACCTAATAATAATTCGTTAATCTATACTTTTTTGTTTTACAATATAAAAGTTTTTTTTAAATGAATGCAGAATATGCAAATAAAAACTAAAAAATCGTGGGATTCAGACTTAGGACACATCAAGGGTAAGAGTTCTTATTTCTCCCAGGCATTCTTCTTTAACCTCTAGTTATTGCTGTCAAAAAATTATTGGTATCTCATTAGGATAGCAAAAGTATTATGTGAGGTTGAGGGGCTGGTCTGGTGGTGTAGTGGTTAAGTTCTCACCCTCTGCTTTGGCAGCCCCGGGTTCACAGGTTCAGATCCCAGGCACAGACCTACACACTGCTCATCAAGCCACGCTGTGGTGACCTCCCATATAAAAAATAGAGGAAGATTGGCACAGACATCAGCTCAGCAACAATCTTCCTTAAGCAAAAAAAGAGAGGAAGATTGGCAACAGATATTAGCTCAGAGCCAATCTTCCTCACCAAAAAAAACCAAAAAAGTATTATGTGAAGTTGAGAGAGTGCTGAACCAGCCTCTGAAGACCTGAGGCATTGGTTGCACTTTTTCCATTAACTAGTTGTTGGACCTAGGTTAAGTGACTTGACCTTCCAAGACTTTGGTTTTTCTCTATAAGTTCTGATTCTCTTTGTGTCTCCCAGGGTCGATAAAAACTCCTGGAACACAGGAAGCACCTTATTCATCTTCATATCTCCCACAGCACTAACATAGTGTGTCTCACATACAATAGGCATTTAGTAAATATTCAATCTCTATAGGTATTTAGATGGCTGAGAAAACCAGGAGCAATTTACTTAATTAAATCACTTGTGCAAATTAAAAAGAAATACATTTGTTTAGAAGCTGATGCATTAGCTGATTACTTATCAACTATGTAAGAGCAAATACAAATTAAGAGGCTTAATTCTCCTTGTTGAAAACTAAGGGAAGAAACTCCTCCTCTCCACTCTTCACCTCTCCCTTTTCTTTTGAAATTTCTTTCTCTCTCATTTTCAAATACATGTACAGTTGGTCCTTCATATCCTTGGGTTTCCTATTCTAGGATTCAATCAACCATGGATTGAAATCCCTGGATGTGAAATCCGCAGATATGGAGGGCCCACTGTATTCATTATACTCACATAAGGGACTTGAGCATCCTCCCATTTGGGTATCCGATGGAGTTCCTGGAAACAATTCCCCGCGGATACCGAGGGATGACTGTAAATCTTTTTAAATAAGCCTTTGCCAGTTTCACAACTCAGGAATTTTCCTCAAGGACCTGAAAGCCATCACTTTAGAATGAAATCATCATCAAGGAAAATAATGCCCAGTTGCCCAGTTTCTGGGGAGGAGATGGGCCTAACTTGTCACCTGACTCCAAATTGCAAAACTTACCTCATGTAATGGATTATATCCATTTGGCTATTGTTAAATTAATTAAACAAGGAGGCCATTAGACTGAGGTGGCTCTAATGCCTTGGTGTCCATCCTAAGTAAATCAAAATCTAAAGCTGTAGGGGCTGGTCCAGTCGCCGAGTGGTTGAGTTCGTGTTCTCCGCTTTGGCAGCCCAGGGTTTCACCAGTTTGGATCCTGGGCACCGACATGGTGCTGCTTCTCCGGCCATGCTGGGATGGCGTCCCACAGGGCACAGCCAGAAAGACCCACAATTAGAATATACAACTATGTGGGGGGGTGGGACTTTGGGGAGAAGAAGAACAATATCTAAAGCTGTAAATGCCTGCATGTTAGGAAATCAAAACACTAAGGACAATCAATCACAAACAGCCAGCTAAGCTTTAAGCTATAGCCAATCAAATAATTTACTTTCTTTGCTGCTGCCCTTTCTCTATACCCTGGGTCCTGTCAGCAGAGCACTCCTGACCACTTCCAGTTTGATCCTTCTCAATTCCAATGGATCTTTGCTCAAATAATCTCTGAAAATTTTTAATATGCTTCGGTTTATATAAAAGGGTGAGATTTCTTTCAGACTTTGCAGTCTCTTTAAGGGATTGTCTGTGATGCACGTCACATTCTGATCCAATGCTTATTCAATAATAAAATTGTTTTCTTTCTCTTCTACCTTTGACGAGAGATTTTCTAGGTTGGGAGGAGATTTTGTTTTTAATTATATTTCCCCCAACAACTGTGATTTCATATGTAAAACAAACAGTAAAAAGAACCAAAGCACAATGAGAATTAGAAGAAACTAAGCCACTCTCATAGTTATTATGGGCAATGAACTCCTTACTAAATTACCAGTTTCTTCCCTAAACATTGACTACCTCTTATTTGCAGTTAGTTTAGTCAATACATTATAGATCTTTGTGTTATTCACATTGAATAGTAAATGCCCACAAGAGCCCTCCAAAATTCTTTTTCTTTCTCAAGATTTTCTGATTCCAACTGTTCCTAATTCTCACACTCAATGTCATTTTAATGAATCAATAAATGTGCATTTAATACTTTTGCCAGACACACTGCTAGGTCCTGGGAATGTAAACATGATGGACAGGGCCCCTGTCCTTAACAGAATCTCAATCGTAGGGTGAAGATAGCCACCTAAGGGACATTGCCATACAAGGCTGAAATAGGGAGTTAGGGACGGGGTACAGGGAGAATACAAATAGAGAGGCTGCCAACCCAACCTAGAAGACAGGAAAAGCTTTTGGAGAAAGTGAGAAGTAAGCTCAGGCTCAAAAGTAGTATAATAGATTTTATCAAAGCTTTAAAGAAAATTCAAAGGAATTACACACTAGATGCTGTGAAACAACTTGATAACAGTACTCCATTTTGTACCCTGGACTCCATCTTTTTACAAAAATATGAAACCGTGCCGACCTTGCTGACTTGCCAAAAAGGGAGTTATTTGCTGAGAAAGGACTTTATGAAGGACTGTGCAATAATATACTTTTTCTAGTAGCAGCAAGATGTCCTTGAGTAAGCCAATGAACGTTAACATAAATTTATGTTCCCTAACAAGCAACGGAGGTATTTGTTCTGGGCTTTCCTTTTTGCTAATAAAAACCCTGACTCTTATTCCTCAGGGGGGCACTTTTCTGGCTGCTGCCAGACCCTCTGTTCCCTGAGTTGCACTTCTAAGACCCCCAAATAAACACTCTCCTTTTGTTTTGCAGGTCCTTCTTTTTTCTGTGTTGACAATGCCGTTTTTCCAGTATCCAGGGGAAGAAGAAAATATGCTAAGCTGTTCTTGGGACCTCTGCTGCTAACCCTACTCCCCTATCTCAATCCCCCTCCTCTCTGCCTGGCTCTGGGAGAGGCCCCTGCATCAGGTGAAGCTGTCTCTTTCAGGAAAACTCCATTCCTTTTCCCACAGAGTTTGGTCTCACCTATGCTCTGTTCTCTTTCCAAAATATCGCAGAGACTTTCCAAGACATATTAACAGCCATGCATTTCTCAAAGTCTAACTTCTTTAACCAATACCCTCCCTTATAATTCTTTTCTTTTTTTTTTTTTTTTTTTTTGAGAAAGATTAGCCCTGAGCTAACATCTGCTGCCAATCCTCCCCTTTTTGCTGAGGAAGACTGGCCCTGAGCTAACATCCGTGCCCATCTTCCTCTTTTTTATATGTGGGAGGCCTACCACAGCATGGCTTGCCAAGCAGTGCCATGTCCGCACCCGGGATCCGAACCAGTGAACCCTGGGCCACTGAAGCAGAACGCGTGCACTTAACCACTGCACCACCAGGCCACCCCCCCGCTTATAATTCTTAAAAAACAAGACCACAAGCCTGAAACAGAGCTGCTTATGCTCAGGCCTACATCATCACACCAAGACCCAACAATTACAGTTTCAGCTCTCCTAGAAATGGAATCGTAAACCAGTCAAAAAAATTGGATTGTTCTTTTGTTATTGATCTGTGGATGTGAATGTGGCTTGTTTTGTTTTTACTTTTGGGTTCTTTTTTTTTTTTGGTACCCTGAATATAACTTTTTTTTTTTTTTTAAAGATTGGCACCTTAGCTAAAATCTGTTGCCAATCTCCTCTTCTATTTATTTATTTATTTATTTATTTATTTATTTTTTATTTTCTTCTTCTCTCCAAAGCCTGCCAGTACATAGTTGTATATTCTAGTTGTAGGTCCTTCTGGTTGGGCTATGTGGGACACCTCCTCAGCATGGCTTGATGAGTGGTGCCATGCCCACACCCAGGATTGGAACCAGTGAAACCCTGGGCAGCCCAAGTGGAGCATGTGAACTTAATCACTCCATGACGGGGCCGACCCTGGGATATAAGTTTTTGTCAGATATATGTATTATAAATATCTTCCCCTGTTGGTAGTAAAAGAGTTTAGGACATGCCACCCCAAAATACGCCACCTTGGTATATTGATTATTTTGAGCTGTAGTATTTGAAAAACAGCAAATGCAAAAAGGGGCTCCTCTGAACTTCCCTTATCTGCCTAATGACAGGTCCTCCAAAAGGAACTCAGTTGTCAAAAATCCCATCCCAGGAAGTTTCATCAGCCGGGGAGGATTGACTCATATCAAAGGAGAGGAGACTAAAGGTCAACACTGCACCCAGACAAAGGTCACAAACTTTCCTGCCTCCCATCTGGCTTCTAAGGGCCCATTCGTCTTTCCTAAAAATCATTTACTCTCTCCTCAGAGGTCTGCATTTCCCGCTTCCTCTATTGAGATGGTATACAAGCTCTCAAATCTCACTGTTTTTTTTGGGTATTCACTTTTTTCCCTGTGATGTCCCTGTGCATGTAATATTAAAAATTAATACATTTGTATGCATTTTCTCCTGTTAATCTGCCTGTTGTCAGTTATTTCATAGACCTAGCTATTGGACCTAGGAGGGTAGTGGAAAAGTTTTTCATTCTCTACTGTAGCTTTCCTTTTCACTCTCTTAATGGTATTTGTCGACAAACCGAAGTTCTTAATTTTAATAAAGTCCAATTCATCAATGTTTTCTTTTGTGGTTAGTGCCTTTTTATCCTGTTTAAAAAAATTTTTTTGGCTATCCCAAATGTCACCTGGAGAAGTCCCCTGAAACATTTTCCATGTCTAAGGCTTTGCTTTAAGTTGTGCTTGCTTACAGGAACCAATGCAGAACATTACCGGGTGGCCAAACAGCAGAACCAGTCCAAAACAGCAAGGTCCAAGATGGTGATGGAGTGCCATTCACAAAAGGAAATGTGTGCAAAAGGTGTAGTGTGCAAGAAGGGAAGATCTGCATGTGCCCCAAATGCTTCCACCCTGAGCAGTGACGTGGAGACTGCTCCTCTTTCACATCCCATAAGAACCCTCCCTACCTTCTCTTCAGGGAGAAGGTGTGTAGGGCATGAGCTCTGCCTTCTCCACTCATTGATCAATGAATAAAGTTTCTGTTCTGCTGTTCCAAACCTGGTCTCGTTCTATTGGTGGGAGCAGCTCTGGGCAAAAGAACCCGGTTATGAGTCATCAGTCCCGTGGGGCTCGGTAACACAAAGTCATTAAATTATAATCCTATGCTTTCTGCTAGAAGCTTTATTGTTTTACCTCTTACGTTTAGGTTTATAATCTATCTTAAATTGATTTTAACGCATGATATGAAGTACCAGGTTTTTTCCTTATGGGTATCCAGTTGCTCTACACCATTTATTGAAAAGACAATCATTTATCCACTGAATTGCTGTGACATCTTTGTCATAAATCAAGTAATCCTATATATGTGATTCTGTTCCTAGACTTACCATTCTAGGGGCCGGCCCAGTGGCATAGTAGTGGTTAAGTTTGCATGCTCTGCTTTGGTGACCCAGTGTTCACAGGTTCTGATCCCCAGCATGGACCTATACACTACTCATCAAGCCATGCTGTGACGGTGTCCCACAGACAAAATAGAGGAAGATTGGCACAGACATTAGCTCAGAGACAATCTTCCTCAAGCAAAAAGAGGAAGACTGGCAACAGATGTTAGCTCTGGGCCAATCTTCCTCACCAAAAAAACCCAAAAAACAAAAACCCCTAGACTTTCTGTTCTATTCCATTAGGCTATTTGCTTAAGCTTATACCAATACCACATCGTCATAATTACTGTAGCTTTATAGTTAGTCTTGAAATCTGGTTGTATCAGTCAGTGTTTTCCAGAGAAACAGAACCAATGGGAGATATGTATGCATAAGTAATCAAATAAATAAAAAATCCTATAATATATAATATATACATATTACATATATATAAAATATATGTGAAATTGACTCATCTGATTATGGAGTCTAGGAAATCCCATGGCCTGCCATTTGCAAGCTGGAGACCCTGGAAATCTGGTGGTGTAGTTCTAGTCCTATTGCAGAGGCCTGAGAACCAGGAGCACTAATGGTGTAAGTCCCAGTACCAGAGCAGGAGAAAATCCATGTCCTAGCTCTACAGTCAGGCAGAGAGAGTGAAGTCTCCCTTCCTCCATCTGTTTGTTCTGTTTAGACCCTCAGGGGATTAGAGGAGACTCACCTACATTCGGGAGGGCCATCTGCGTTATTCAGTCTACTGATTCCAATGCTAATCTCATACAGAACACCCTCACAGACTCACCCAGAAATAATAGTAACCCAACATCAGGGCACCTGGTGACCTAGTCAAGTTGACGCATAAAATTAACCATCTCACTGGTAGTGTAAGTCCTCCAACTTTGTTCTTCTTCAAGAATGTCTTAATTACTCTAGTTTAACAAGGTAGTCTTCACATTACTGTGTGGAATACTTTCAATTTCCTTTTCTCTATCTCTAGTGTCTACCTCACGCTTCACAGTTCTCTTCCAATAAAACAGCCATGGGGCCAGCTGGTGGTGTAGTGGTAAATTTACGCGCTCTGCTTCCGGTGGCCTGGGGTTTGTGGGTTCAGATCCTGGGCGCAGACCTACGCACCGCTTGTCAAATCATGTTGTGGTGGTATCCCACATAAAAGAACTAGAAGACTTGCAACTAGGATATACAGCTATATACTGGGCTTTGGGAAGAAAAAAAAAGAGGAAAATTGGCAACAGATATTAGCTCAGGGCCAATCTTCCTCACCAAAAACAAAATTGCCATGTGACAGTTCTTCCATAAAACTTTATAGAGAAAGCAAAGAAGCTCTAAAATTATACCTTTTCTATAACTTGGGTAACATCAAATTCCTCTGCCTAGAGCCCTCTTTTGTCTACCATGTTAGGCGAAACAATTAATTCTTCAGTATAGATACAAGTCCCCAAGGGTCATGGGGTATTTTGCTTCCCTATAAGTTTCTATAACACAAATCTGGTCCTTCCCCTTCTTTGCTTAAAATTCCTGCGCTGGCTCCCCTTTGCGCTTCAGGACAGACCCAAACTCCTTAAGTTTGGTTTACACAAGCCTCTGCTTCCTCTAGAGCAGGGGTTGGCAAACGTTTTTGGTACAGGGCCAGATAGTAAATATTTTAGGTGTTGCAAGCTATATGGTCTCTGTTATAACTATTCAACTCTGCTACTGTAGTGCAAAGCAACCACAGATGATAAAGAAACAAATGAGTTTGGCTGTGTTCCAGTAAAGTTTTATTTATAGAAACTGAAATTTAAATTTCATATAATTTTTTTTTAAAGATTTCATTTTTCCTTTTTCTCCCCAAAGCCCCCAGGTACATAGATGTATATTTTTAGTTGTGGGTCCTTCTACTTGTGGCATGTGGGATGCCACCTCAGCATGGCTTGATGACTGGTGCCATGTCCGCGCCCAGGGTCCGAACAGGCGAAACCTTGGGCCGCTGAAGCAGCGCATGCGAACTTAACCACTAGGCCACTGGGGCCAGCGGCAAAATTTCATATAATTTTTGCCTGTCACAAAATATTATCCTTCTTTTGACTGTTTTCCCAACCATTTCAAAACATAAAAGCCATTCTCAGGTCATGGGCTAGACCGTACGGAAACAGACAATAAGAAGGATTTGCTCCAGGGGCTGAAGTGTGATCCCATGCTCTAGAGGCTCATCCTTTCATGCTCCCTCACATGCACTATGCTTCCTACGTGGCCCTACAGAACCAGTTTCATTGGCCTTGTCTTACCTCAAAGCCTCTGATTAAACTATTCCCTTGTCCAGAATGCATTCTCATTCCCCCCAATCCCCCGTTTCCCTTGGCTCAGTCCTCCACCTTCAGATCTTGGTTTAAAGGCTACTGTGTCTGAGAAGCCTTCCTCAGTGGTTGGCTTAGGCGTCCCTTCTAGTACTTAATGAAATTACTTCCTTTGTCTTTCCCCCCAACTAGAGTCAAAATTCTTGGACTCGGAGACTATGTCTGATTCATCTTTGTATTTACATTGCCTGGCACAGTGATAGCAGATAACAATAGCCAACATTTATACAGTGCTTACCCCATGCCAGGGACCTTTCTAAGTGTTTTACATGTGTCAACCATTTAACCCTCACAACACCTTATGAGGTAAGTACCGTTACCATAGAATCCCAAGGAAACTGACTCACACAGTAGACTCAGTAAATATTTGTAAATTAATGAATATCATAATACAACCATGCTGAACATTATTCTCCTAACAAACCATGCTGTTTCCTGTTCCCATGCATTTGTTCATACTGTACTCTGTGCTTGGAATAGACACTACTCCTTCCATTTCCACTACCATCAACCTAATCTACTTTTCAATACTTAGCCTGAAAATTCTCTCTTCTGCCCCAAGTAGAAGGATAGTCTGACCACTTCTTCCCTTGGGTGCCCAGTGTTCCATATCCTCCCATTTAGAACTCTCAGTCATCCTCTCTCTCTGGGGTTGGGCCTTCCTCTTTGTATCCTCAGCACACCAAAGGAGCTCAATAAATGCTTTCTGAAAGAATTAATAAATGCCACTCTCCAAGAATAGCAACTTCTTCCTAGGGTGTATATTTTTCCAAAGCTGTGGACACAGTCTTCTAGACACTCATATAAACAGATACTACAAAGAGTCCAACCAAGGTCACCCTGCTAGGATCCTATAGGAGAAAAAATGCGTGCATGAGTCTTTGTGTGACAGCTCCTCACATTCGTCCATGTCTTCACCTGTGAAATAGTGAACGTGGGGAATGCAGGAATCTGTTTTACTTTTCCAATTCTTTTTCTTTTTTTTAAAACAACCATAGCACCTACCATATTGCCTGGCCAATAGTGTCTTCAATAAATATTTGTTAAAGTGAAGAATATTGAACAAATGAGACACTGAAAAAAGTAAGAGAATCAACATTTAACAGTGCCACACTTCTAAGATCCAAGAGTTTGGCTCTTCCAGGTTACAAGGAAGAGAGAAGTGCTGAGGTGCAGTGAAAGATGCATGAGGATGGAAAGGGAGCCCAGGAAGCTCTGGCAGTGGGTCGCTGAGGCAAGCAGAAGCAGTGGCTCCCTGTCAGTCATGCCTCAGCAGGAGCACTAATGACTGACAGCAGTCTTGTCATTGCCTTAAAAGCACTTGGGTCTATTGGTCATTATTTTAGTAACTGTCAGATTTAAAACTCAGTTCCGCTCTACTGCTTTTCACTCTTCTGCCTCTCCCTCTCCTTTCAGTTTCGACTACCTTTTTTCTGTGTATTTCATATTTAAAACTCCCTTACAGAAAGAGGATAAGATTGGATCAGTTGGTCACCATCTAATAAGAATAATTCTATTAGGCCCTCCGTTATGTCAAATCCCAGAATAGGATATGGGAGTATAGTGGCCTATGTTGTTGGAGGAGGTCGTCCCGAGGATGTGACCTCTGGCTGACCCTCCACCTGGATCCTGGGAATCAGAGACTCCACACTGCCTCCCCTGTCCTTGGAATGTACATTCTGCCCCCTGTTCCCGCAGTAGGACCTGTTTCAAGGACGTAGCCTTGAGAGAGTAATGTGTTGTTGAGACCATCTGAACTGAATACGTGACTAAACAGAGGTAAGACCTCCATATAAACTTTTAAGATTCTGGCAGGTGAGTGTAGAGATCTATTTATCTTCATGTCTCCTAAGACAAGCCTCGTATGTAAGTTCCCTTACTTATTAAATCTGCCACCTGGTAATCTGCAGGGGTCTGTCTCTTTCTTGGGTCTTGCCTTGCCCTCCGTGTATGGGGGCCAGTTTCAGGGTTCATCTAGGGAACTCCCAAGGTTGTGAACTAATACACATGTCCTACATTTGCCCTGGTCTAGCCAGTTGATTAGTGGTCTTCACAGTTTTGGGAGGTTATAAACCCCTTTGAGAACCTATTGAAAGCTAGGAAATTTTCCCCCAGAAAAATGTACCAATTCATAATTTTTTGCAAACAATTTCAGAGGGTTCCATTCTCCAGGCTCATCCATAACCACTTGCCCTTGTGCATCTCTCCATCATATTTTGAACAATACCTTGCTTTGTGGTACAACAAGGTATTCCAAGATCATCTTTTTTCCCTCTTGCCCCAATTCTGGATCATCTATATCTCTAAAGAGTTCCATTTAATGAGGAATAGTATTTAGAGACAGAGATCTGGACACTATGAGTGCTCCTTGTTATTGGGGTGTCACTGCTTAGGTCCTTTCAGAGAGCAGAGCTAAGAAATATGAATATATATAATATACACATGTGTATACAGACATATGTACTTAAATCATCAATTCATACTGATACTTCTAATCCAATCCCAAACCACAGGATTCTTCTTTGCCTTTCAGAATCCATATTTGTATCATCCTTTTCCCATAGTGAGAACTTAGGCTCCCACAATAATCAGTATATTTCTTCATTTCTCAAATTTACAATCCACATGACATAATTTTGGAATTGCTGCATTTATACCACTACAAGCAACAAAGTTACTAAATGAAGACTAAGATTTATTTGCTGATTTTACGGAGCTGGCCCCACGGTCGGGTGGTTAAATTCACACACTCGGCTTCAGCGGCCCAGGGTTTCACTAGTTTGGATCCTGGGCGTGGACATGGCACCGCTCATCAGGCCACGTTGAGGTGGTGTCCCACATGCCACAACTAGAAGGACCCACAACTAAAATATGCAATTATATATTGGGGGGATTTGGGGAGAAAAAAGCAGAAAAACAAAAATGAAGATTGGCAACAATTGTTAGTTTAGGTGCCAATCTTTAAAAAAGAAAAAAAAAGATTTATTTGCTGATTTTTAAAATTTGTCCTTGTTTTTGTTTTAGACTGAGGATGTATAGTCAAAGTACTATGTTGCAAAGTTTCTTGGGTTAGCTTTTTTTTTTCCTTTTCTATGTGGATGTATTACTTTGAAATGCAGATAAGTTCATTGGTTTTTGTTTGTATTCATAGTCTTTTGATTTAAGTTGAAAGGTAAGAGAAGTTGACTAATGTTGTTAAAATTACTAGAATAAGAGAACTTGAGATTCACTATATGTTTAGCTAGTTAGGAATGTTTTACTTGTCAGGGTTTTTATGTTTGTCCTACCAGTATCTGAAGTGTTTAAAAAACAGATCAAATGTATTACATTTATAAATGGAGTTTAAAATATTAAAGGGAATTTAATTAACTATACTCTGTAAATAGGAGTGATTATTAACTTAAGTCCATCAAACATCAAAGTCCTCCTCTGGCTTGCCATTTTCGCATTTCAAGTAACAATTTTAATAAAATTCTACATTATTTTGTCATTACCACTACTGTTCCAGTTATCTAATGCTGTGTCCAAATTACTTTAAAACATAATGACTTAAAACACCATCCATTTTATAATATTTCACAACTTGAGGGGTAGGAATTTGGGCAGGGCTCAGCTAGAAATTCTTCTTCTCCATGACGTGTTGACAGAGGGCATTCAGTGGTATTGAGCTAGTGGATGGGCTGGTCTGGAAGGGTTCAAGATGGCTTCACTAACATGTCTGGTATCTTGGCAAGGATGGCAGGAAGGCTGGGCTCAGAAGGAAATATTAGCTGCAAGTCCTGGAACATCACTCTCCTTGCATTCTATGGTCAAGCTAGTCACTAAAGCCAGCCCAGATTCAAGGAGCTGGAAATTAGACTCTAATTCTCAATGGAGGAGTAGCAAAGAATTTGCAGTCATCTTTATCTACCACAACTATATCCACTTTTTGAGATTTCTAACAGAATTTTCCAGATGAACATCACTTTCATCTAAATTATTTGAGTAAGAGAATTAAAAAAATTATATATAATGCTATCACTGGAAATCTTAACCATAGCCACTAGTACCCACATTCACAGTACTGAATATCTTACACTTGCTCCTTTAGATATACTCCCTCTCATCTTTATTCTGCTTTCTGCCTTTAGGCGCTGACCTGTTCAGACAATGGGGAGTCCCAGTAGAAGATCTCCCTTTTAGTGGAAAATACTATTTAGAAATCATGATTTGGTGAGCAGGGGAAATAACAACAGACTCTGCAGAAATACAACGGATTATAAGAGAATACTACAAAAAACTATATGCCAACAGAATGGATAACCTAGAGGAAATGGATAAATTCTTGGACTCCTACAATCTCCCAAAGCTCACTCAAGAAGAGGCAGACAATTTGAACAGACCAATCACAAGGAAAGAGATTGAAACAGCAATCAAAAACATCCCAAAGAATAAAACCCCAGGACCAGATGGCTTCCCTGGGGAATTCAACCAAACTTTCAGAGAGGATTTAATACCTATCCTTTTCAAGCTATTCCAAAAAATTAGGGATGATGGAACACTTCCTAACACATTCTATGAGGCCAACATCACGCTGATACCAAAACCAGACAAGGACACCACGAAAAAAGAGAACTACAGGCCAATATCACTGATGAACATAGATGCAAAAATCCTAAACAAAATTTTGGCAACCAGAATTCAGCAATTCATCAAAAGGATCACACATCATGATTAGGTGGGATTCATACCAGGGACACAGGGATGGTTCAACATCCGCAAATCAATCAACGTGATACACCACATCAACAAACTGAGGAATAAAAACCACATGATCATCTCATTAGATGCAGAGAAGGCATTTGACAAGCTCCAACAGCCATTTATGATAGAAACTCTGAACAAAATGGGCATAGAAGGAAACTACCTCAACATAATAAAGGCCGTATATGACAAACCCACAGCCAACACCATACTCAATGGGCAAAAACTGAACGCCATCCCCCTGAAAACAGGAACGAGACAAGGATGCCCTCTATCACCACTCTTATTTAACATAGTACTGGAGGTCCTGGCCAGAGCAATCAGGCAAGAAAAAGGAATAAAAGGAATCCAAATAGGGAGGGAAGAAGTGAAACTCTCGCTGTTTGCAGACGACATGATCTTATACATAGAAAACCCCAAAGAATCCACTGGAAAACTGTTAGAAGTAATCAACAACTACAGCAAAGTTGCAGGGTATAAAATCAATTTGTATAAATCAGTAGCATTTCTATACTCCAATAATGAACTAACAGAAAAAGAACTCAAGAACACAATACTATTCACAATCGCAACAAAAAGAATAAAATACCTAGGGGTAAATTTAACTAAGGAAGTGAAGGACTTATATAATGAAAATTACAAGGCCTTTCTGAGAGAATTGGATGACGACATAAGGAGATGGACAGACATTCCATGTACATGGATTGGAAGAATAAACATAGTTAAAATGTCCATTCTACCTAAAGCAATCTACAGATTCAACGCCATCCCCATCAGAATCCCAATGACATTCTTTACAGAATTAGAACAAAGAATCCTAAATTCATATGGGGCAACAAAAGACCCCGAATTTCTAAAGCAATCCTGAGAAAAAAGAACAAAACGGGAGGCATCACACTCCCTGACTTCAAAACTTACTACAAAGCTACAGTAATCAAAACAGCATGGTACTGGTACAAAAAACAGGTGCACAGATCAATGGAACAGAATTGAAAGCCCAGAAATAAAATCACACATCTATGGACAGCTTATCTTTGACAAAGGAGCTGAGGGCATACAATGGAGAAAAGAAAGTCTTTTCAACAAATGGTGCTGGGAAAACTGGAAAGCCACATGTAAAAGAATGAAAATTGACCATTCTTTTTCACCATTCACCAAAATAAACTCAAAATGGATCAAAGACCTAAAGGGGAGACCTGAAACCATAAGGCTTCTGGAAGAAAACATAGGCAGTACACTCTTTGACATCAGTATTAAAAGGATCTTTTCGGACACCATGCCTTCTCAGAGAAGGGAAACAATAGAAAGAATACACAAATGGGACTTCATCAGATTAAAGAGCTTCTTCAAGGCAAATGAAAACAGGATTGAAACAAAAAAACAATCCACTAACTGGGAAAAAATATTTGCAAGTCATATATCTGACAAAGGCTTAATATCCATAATCTATAAAGAACTCACACAACTCAACAACAAAAAACTCAAACAACCCAATCAAAAAATGGGCTGGAGACATGAACAGACATTTCTCCAAAGAAGATATACTGATGGCCAATAGGCACATGAAAAGATGCTCATCATCGCTGATCATCAGGGAAATGCAAATCAAAACTACACTAAGATATCACCTTACACCCGTTAGAATGACAAAAATATCTAAAACTAATAGCAACAAATGTTGGAGAGGTTGTGGAGAAAAAGGAAAACTCATACACTGCTGGTGGGAACGCAAACTGGTGCAGCCACTATGGAAAACAGTATGGAGATTCCTCAAAAAACTAAAAATAGAACTACCATACGATCCAGCCATCCCACTACTGGGTATTTATCCAAAGAGCTTGAAGTCAGAAATCCCAAAAGTCCTATGCACCCCAATGTTCATTGCAGCATTGTTTACAATAGCCAAGACATAGAGGCAACCTAAGTGCCCAGCAACAGACGAATGGATAAAGAAGATGTGGTACATATATACAATGGAATACTACTCAGCTGCAAAACAGAACAAAATCATTCCATTTGCAATAACATGGATGGACCTTGAGGGAATTATGTTAAGTGAAATAAGCCAGCAAGAGAAGGATAATCTGTGTATGACTCTACTCATATGAGGAATTTAAAATTATGGACTAAGAACAGTTTAGTGGATACCAGGGGAAAGGTGGGGTGGGGCGTGGGCACAAAGGGTGAAGTGGTGCACCTACAACATGACTGACAAACATTAATGTACAACTGAAATTTCACAAGATTGTAACCTATCATTAACTCAATAAAAAAAAAAAGAAATCATGATTTGGGTCTTTGGTATGTTAATGATATATTGCTACTGGGATGTTATTGCTTCTAGACTTTAAGGAACAGAAATAAGAAATATATATTTTTAAAAATCATAAATTCATGTTGACATTTCCAGTTTACATATAATAGTGTAGAATTTTCCCCCTAACTTTTTTTATTTTATGTTTGGATCTCTTTTCTCTTTTACTAAATATCTTGATTCTTAAAAATATTAACATATTACATATTTCTTTATCCTACAATACACAGTTGAATCTTAGTATCCACAGGAGATTGGTTACAGAACCCCCTCCCCCAATACCAAAATCCATGGATGCTCAAGTCCCTTATATAAAATGGCATGGTATTTACATATAACCTACGCACATTCTCCTGCATACTTTATTTTTTATTTTATTTATTTATTTTTTGAGGACAATTAGCCCTGAGCTAACATCTGTCACCAATCCTCCTTTTTTTTGCTGAGGAAGACTGGCCCTGAGCTAACATCCGTGCCCATCTTCCTCTACTTTATACGTGGGACGCCTGCCACAACATGGCTTGACACGTGGTGCATAGGTCCACACCCAGGATCTGAACCGGAAAACCCCTGGTTGCTGACGTGGAATGTTTGAACTTAACTGCTGTGCCACCAGTCTGGCCCCTCTCTTGCATACTTTAAATTATCTCTAGATTACTTATAATGCCTATTACAATGTAAATACTACATAAACAGTTGTTATACTGTATCGTTTAGGTAATACTGACAAGAAAAAAGTCTGTACATGCTTAGTACAGATGCAATAGTTGTAGGCCTTTCAATCCATGGTTGGTTAAATCCACAGATGCAGAACCTGTGGATATGATGGCTGACTGCCATAAAATAGTTTCAAATTACAATATTAATTCTAACAAAACTACTCCACGAAGTATACGATTTCTTTGCAGTTCTTTTTGTCCTTAGAATATATCCCACTAATAATGTACAGTCAGAGCACTGTGTTCAAATGTCAGTTGAAACAATTATTTTTGTCTGAGTGGTTATATTTCTCTTGTTTACACAGTTAGGTTCCTTTATTTCAATTTACTTTCAATTTTAGCATTTTTTTCTTTCTGATTTAATTCAATCTTTGAATGTATGAAACACATGGTTCAAAAGTAAAAGTTTATAAAAAGGAAAACAACACTTTAAATAGGTGAAATATATGCTATGTGAATTATATCTCAACAAAGCTGTTGCTAAAAAAAGGAAGAAAAGCCATGCATATTTGCCTATAAAAATATTGAAATAGAGGTTTAAGGAAAAAAGCCGTACTCAAAGAAGTCTCCCTCCCGTCTCTATTCCCTGAGCCAGTCTTCTCCCATAAGTTAGCCTTTTCATTAGGTTCTAATTTACCCTTCAAGTGCTTCTTATGCAACAACAAGCAAATGGATGTACATTCTTTTCCCCATTGTTTCTTACACAAAAGCTGGCATATCACATACACCGCACTGTACTTGTTTTCCCCTTAACACTACACTTCCTAGATTACTCCATAGAAGTGCATAGACGTCTTCTCTATTGCTTCTTTTTTTTTTAAGCAACATTTGCAGTTGCGATTTCAGGCTCCACAAAACATGTAACTGTGTTACATCTCCTTGTTTCTGATAAACAGAAAAAAATACTGATTCCTTCAGTTGACTTCTATAAGTATGCCAAACTGGCATTCACTGAGATCTAGCCAAGTGAAGATCTTTAAACCAATCACTAATTTCTTTTCAGTGTAAAGTATTTAAGAGAGTAACAGTAAAATGAGAGGCTGTGTAAGGAGTTCAATAATAAGACCACTCTTTTCTGGATGATAATTTGGGGGGAAACTTAGTTGTTTTTGAAGTCTACATGCTATGTACTCAGTAAATATTTTTTGATGAATGCCATCATTATGCACCCATGCTGAAAACCAATATTCAATCAATTGCTAAGTTTTGTCGATTTTATCTCCTGAATATTCTAAAATCTATCCCTTCCCTTACCTACCATCTCCTTCTGATTCTCGTTTTCTATAGCCTGGATCACTGTAAGAGCATCTCAAATCCTCTTTCTCAAGGCCAATGGATCTTAATAATGCAAATCAGATCATAACCACCCCAAGCTTAAAATATTTCAGTGGTCCCTCATACCTCATCATTTAAAGGTAAATTCCAAGCTCTTTGACATACATGTAGCTTTTCAAGTTCTGACCCCTGCCTCCCTCTCCAGCCTCACCTCTCACTTTACACTCCAGCAACAGTGAACACCTTGTGTGTTGCACACCCTCTATTTCCCCAGTCTCTACTACCTGGAATGCCTACCTGACTAACTTCTCAGAAGCGAAGCTGATTGGGGGAGAATGTAGGAAGCCAGTGTTCACCCAGAACATATTCTTTCCAATGGGAGCCTTTTCAAAAAATTTAAAAATATTAAGTTGATACGACAGTTGCAAGTTGTTAAAACGGACAAACAGGAGGAAACGGCAAGGGATCGAGATCAAGATCAAGATCAAGATCTTCAGATGAGGCAGCAGAGGAAGCCAGCTTTGCTTTACTTCCCCACCATTCAACGGCGCAGGCTCTGTGTCTGGAGACTAGACCCTACTGGCTTTTCTGGTTCCTGCAGGTTCTGTAAGACAATTCAGGTATTCTACCCTCTAAAAAGCTTTCCCTCCCACTTCGCTGGATTGGTATCCTCTCCTCAAAGCTCCCAACACCTTGGGCTAAGTTGTCTTCCTATCATCCAGGAAAGTGAGGGCAAAGAACAGCGCTTATTCATTGTTATCGAGCCAGCGCCCAGCATTCGGCTGATACTCAACAGAATTTATAGAATAAACGACTAAATAAACGACAGGGCCTTCTCAGAGCTTACTTTCCCTTTCGTTAAAGAACTCGGACCCAATCCCTACCTCCGCCAAGGTCCCGCCCCTTCCGTAGTAAAGCCCCGCCCCGTCTCCGTCCCCGCCAGTTCAGGCCCCGCCCCTTTCCCTTAAACCCGGTCGAAGACTACGGGAGTTTGGCGCCAACCGTGTTTTTTTCCCCCCTCCCAAAGGCGGGAACTAGTTATGTGCGTCGCGGCGTGCTTTGCGTCTGATCTGATTGGCTATGGGCGCTCAATCCCGCCTCCGCGTTCAGATTGCGGCCTGGCATTGGTGGGCATGCCAGGGAGACCTCGGTGTCCAGAAAGGAGCCCGGGCTACCTTGGGCCGGGCAGGGCGGGTAAGTTGTTGTGGGGGTCTGGTCCGTGCCGGGCTGACGGAGAAGAGGTTGCAAGGCGCGGTAGTGCCCCGAGCGAAGGCCGGCGGCGTCTGGGAAGCCAAGGAGTCGCAGGGAGCGGCGGAGTCGGGTGTGTGTGTGGGGGGGTTGCCTGATGTCCAGGGCCCGCAGGTATCCGCGTTCTCGCTGCCCGCGGTGCAGCTCTTGGGCTCTCACTCAAGTTCCTCTGTGGTCCCTCGGGAGGGTCCAGGCGGGGGCTGGGAGCGAGCGCACGTCGGAATTGCCCTTTCGACCGCTGCTCTCGCCCCTCCCCCGCAAAACCCAATTTCATCTTGGAATGTAGTCTTAAAGGCTTTCGGATGGGATTCTCTGGAGGAATGGGTTTTTCCGAAGTGTCAGGTGGTCCTTGAGGTTCGTTGTTTCCGGTGGTCATTGACGTTGGTTGTTTCGGAGACTGCTGTGCCCTGAGAAGTTGTCTTGATCTCCACAGCGCCTAGAACCGTACCTGACACACAGTAGGCCCTAACGCAGTTGCTAATATAGAATTCACAGAATCTAGGATTTGTGCGTCAGGGATCAAGTTGGCATTGACTCGGATTCTTCCCTGGTCTTTCCCATTCTCCACAGCTCCAGCTCCAAACTTTTCGCCTGTCCTCAAGGCCCCTGCCCCATCTCAGTCATTGTCTCCTTGATTGGAGGGGGACAGAAACTCTCAGGGCAAGAATCTCCCCACTCTCACCCCAGTCATCTTCTAGCGTTTCTTGCCATTTTACAAGAGATGGCCTTCTTTCAAAAAAATTGTACTTTTCTCCCTAATGAATCTTCTTGATTTTCTCACCTGGCTTTAGAGACAGAGCTGGGATCTCATTTCAGATCTGGCACGAAATAGCTGTTTGACCTTGGGGCAAGTTTGTTAATCATCTGTATCTGTTTCCTCATCTGTAAAATGGGAAAAAGAGTAGTATGCATCTCATGGGACTTTTGGGAGAGTTTTAAATAAGTTAATAATATATTTCGTGCTTTTAGGTCAGTGCCTGGCACATAGTGTTCAGTATATGTAGTGTTTATTGTTAATTTCCCCTTATATGTTCTTCAGGAATCTTACAGTGTTAGATTTGAGCCTAAAAATACACTATCCTGCTCCCCTGGCTTTTTCCTGTTTTTCTCTACCAATGCTTACTTCATTCCCTCAGTTTGGTTTTTTTAAAGAAAACTTCCTTTAGAGTGTCTTTTTAAGACATTGTCCTATCACAAAAGACCAGCTTTGCTTTCATGTCTGAATCCATTGGAATTGTTCCTCAAAAGATTATGAGTGAGCTTGCAACTCTTTTCTTTCATCATCATGGTTCTCAACCGTTAAAATTTTGCCTGTACACTTTTCATAGGTGCAACACTCCTATCAGTAGCACCTCTCATTATATATCGAGCTCCTCAACTGGGAGAAGGTGAGAGCAAGTGTGAAAAAGCCCCTCTTCCCAAGAGATTCTGATACGTAATCCTTCTCCGCTCCCTTCTCCCTTCCTTTCCAGGAGAATCACTGGCCTTTGTGATTTCAAGAGAGTAATCTCAACTATGCCAATTATGTCTTGTCTTCAGTCCTACATACTCCAGTTTCCAGGAGTCTATAGATATCTTCGTTTGGATGTCCTACAGATAATTCAGCACATCTTCTTTGGTTCTCCATTTCAGTTAAAAGCATGTACTACCTTACTATCAAAGCTAGAGTAAGTGTCTTTAATAAGTTGGGAATTTCATTTATTCCCAACAATTTTTTTTTTATTACCTGCCAACCTGCCAGGCCCTATGCTGAGAGCTGGGGATGCAACGGTGAACAGCACAGAGCCAGTCCCGGTCTTCATGAAGCTTACAGTCCAGTGGCTGGGATGGACATTTCTCCAGGAATCCCACAAAAATGTAATCATAAACTGAGAACAGGCCATGTAGAGAAAGGAGACAGTGGTATAAGAATATATAACAGAGTGCCTAACCTAGTGGAGACAGAGGATAGCCAGGGAAGGCTCAAACATTACTTAAACCAAAATATCAAAGGTGATTTAAGTGAAGATAGAGCTTTGAGGAAAGAGCACTGCTTGCAGAGGCCCTGTGGTGGGAGGGAACAAACAGCATGTTCAAGGAGCTGAAAGACTGCTGAGGAATGGGGCAGAACGATGCAGACTAACACTGCAGGGTGGGCAGAGGCCAGGTCACTCAGGGCTTAGTAAGCAGAATTGTGACAAAATTTGTTTTTTAACCTAAAATCAGCAGGAAGCACTGAAAGGTTTTAAACAGAGGAGTGAACCTTATCAGATTTGCAATTTTGAAAGACAGCTCAGGCTGTGGTTTTGAAGTGATCAAGAATCGACATTTGAATACGTTTTCCATTAAATCTTTTTGATTCTGCCACGGAAATCTCTCAGATCTGCTTCTTGTCTTTATTCCACTTCTGCTAACTTAGTCATACCCTTCAGTGTCTCCTGCACTGTTTTAATAGTCTTTTCTGTCTCCCTTGCCACTAATGTTTTCTATACTCTTCTTGCTAGAGTTAAATTTCTGAAATGCAGATTTCGTTATGATATTCCCCTGCTTTAAAAACCTTCAATGCTTTCCCCATTCCCTGCTGGATGAAGTCTAAGTATCTTAATTGTGTAATACGTCACCTGACTTTTCTAAAATCTCATTTCTTAGGTTCTAATCTGTGGGTATTCACACCCAGACTTGCTTGTGAGCTCATGGATAAATGTGGGGAGACGGTGTCAAGAATTGTGTTTGCAATTCAGGAGCTCAGTTTCATTGAACCTTGGCATTTTGGAAACCTTGGGATAGTGAATGATGGGGCTAGAAAGGTAGGTACCAGTCCATATCAAAGTAAGGAGTTTGGACTTATTCAGTAGACATTGGGAAGTAAGGGAAAGCAGGAAGTGATATGAGCAGGACTGCTTTAGAAGAACTAACTCAGCAGTTGTGTGTAGCATGTAATGTGGAGAGAGGAGATAATTAGATAGCTATAGTGAGAGACGGACACAGATTCAGATGGCAAGAATGAGTGTAAATGGGAGAAACATTGCAGAGTAGCGTCAGTAGTCTATTAGGGAATGCTAGTGCTACTCAAGGAAGTAGAGATGTCAGGAGGGGACAGATGTTGATGGAAAGATGATCTTTTTTGGTTTTGGACTTGGTAAGCTTGGACATAACAGCAAAGCGTTTATTAACTTTGACATCTTAGTACTGACTATTGGTTTGTATTTTAGTACAACCATTTCCTAATTTTCTTTTTTTTTTTAAAGCTTGGCACCTGAGCTGAGATCTGTTGGCAGTCTTTTTTCTTTTCTTTTTCTTCTCCCCAAAGTCCCCCAGTACATACTTGTATATTTTAGTTGTAGGTCCTTCTGGTTGTGCTATGTGGGATGCCACTTCAGCATGGCCCAATGAGTGGTACTAGGTCTGTGTCGAGGATCCAAACCGGCGAAATGCCATGCTGTTGAAGCAGAGCGCGTGAACTCGACCACTTGGCCACGAGGCCAGCCCCAAATAGCTCCTAATTTTCAAGCACTCTGAGGGGGCAGCAGAGGAGTCTATAAATGTGATCTGGTACCCTTACTGTGGCAGTACTTGCTCTTTATCCTCTACCTGCTTGTGTTTGCCCATCAAGTGTTTAACCCAAAGAGATAAATTTTTTTTGCAGTTGTAGAAAAGAAGATATTGATGTCCAGGAGTTCATCACCTTAGGAAAGTATTCAACTACATTTTTTTTTCTCCCCGAAGCCCCAGTATATAGTTGTATATCCTAGTTGTAGTCATTCTAGTTCTTCTGTGTGGAATGCCACCTCAGCATGGCTTGATGAGTGGTGTGTAGGTTGGTGTCCAGGATCCAAACTGGTGAACCCCGGGTCGCTCAAGCGAAGTGTGCAAACTTAACCACTTGGCCAAGGGGCCAGCCCCTCAATTACATTTTTGTAAGTGCCCAGTAGCATTTAGAGCTAGTTAAGTGTTATTGAAATTGTAGTAACCACAGTTCTGTGAAATCCTCTCTGTGAGCTTTTCGTGGTAAATGAGACTGTAAGATAAATTTGTTTTGTTTAAGCCACTAAATTTGTGGTAATTAGAGCGGCAGTAGGAAACTAGTACACTGAGTCATGCTATGCATATTTCATTTACTCTAATAGACACATGTGGCTAGTAGTTACCATATTGGACAGCTCAGATATAGAACATTTTTGTCATCGTAGAAAGTTGTACTGGACAGCACTGGTCTAAAATAATAGTTCTCAAAGTGTGGTCCGTGGGCCAGCAGCGTGGCCTGGGAACATTTTAGAAATGCAAATTCTGAAGCCTCAACCCAGATCTACGGAATCAGAAACTTTGGGGATGGAGCCCATCAACCTTGTGTCTTAGCTTCTCCAGGTGTTCTTGAAGCATGCTAAAATCTAAGAACAACTTCAGAGAGCAAATGATTGCAATAGAGGTTGCTCAGTGTAATAATAATGCATTCAGTGTGTCAGTAGAATAAGGGAATGGGGATTAACTATGTCAGTAGAAAAGCGTCTTCTCTTTTATGGTAGCTGGGTTTAGGAAGGGGATGAGCAGTCCAGGTAAAGAAACAGAATGAGCAAGATATTGTGGAATTGAAGTACATGGCCTAGTGTAGAAGCTGTAGGTACAGACATTTCTGCTCTAATACTATGTGCATTCTTGAAAAACCTTTGGTTCTGCAACTCACAGAGTTTATGGGAAAAATAGGGGCAGAATACTCAAAACCTATCTACCCATGTTACTAGAACACCAATAGGAACAATAACAATTTTAAAAGATTGGCATAATTAAGAAGACATGTTAAATTCCTAATAGATAAATGTCTCAGTAAATACAGGTCTTTTTCTCAAGAAAAAAGAAAGATGAAGATAGCTTGATGGAGTGAGAAATAAGGAAGGATTGAGGCTGTTGATGTGTGGAGACAAGAACAGAGGGACATAAACCTCAGAGGTTGTAGGTGTAGGGGCAGTGCAAGTTTGATGTGAAATGTTGTGAGGCAGACCGGATGGCTGTGGCTCACTCCCTTATGTTTGGGTCCCCCAAACTGCTACAAAGATTGAGGAAGACCATGCTTACACTCTTGCAAGACAAAGCCTGTTGCTGTACTGAGACGAGGAGAGGACATGATGGGCGTCTAGGGAAAGGACTTAATATACAGGACTAGATTCCTTCAGGGCTGTCTGCATTTAGCTGCTACTAATTAATGGTGCGAAGCTTTAACAGCCTGGGCAGAACTCTGAACCAACGTAATTTTGGCATTATACTGACATCATTTCTCTATTTCTCAGTAATGTGTACGCTAACTTGCATTGTAGCAGCATGTGCTATGGTGGTACAGAATCTGTCGTGTGGCCAACTAGGGTAGGTGAGGGGAGTAGTGTGAGATAGTTGGAAAAGTAGTGATAGTTATTTCTGGAAAGGCCTTGGGTTCTGTGCTAGGAAAGCTTAACTCAGTAATATTGTTTTGGGTAGTTTTAGGAAGATTTCTGACATGGGAGTGAAACACAGGCCAGATATAAACAGGATTAATTTTGGCTTCAGTGTGGAAAATGGTAAGAGGAAAAAGATACTGGTAGTATGAAAACTAGCTGTGAGATTTTTATAATAATTTTTTTGGCCTTTTTTCATTGAGGTAACATTAGTTTATAATATTATATAAATTTCAGGTGTACACCATTATATTTTGACTTCTGTGTAGACATCATGTTCACCACTCAAAGACTAATTACCATCTGTGACTGTACACATGTGCCCTATTACCCCTTTCTCCTCACCCCTCCCCCCTTCCTCTCTGATAACCACCAATCTAATCTCTGTATCCATGTGCTTATTTGTTGTAGTTTTTATCCTCCAGTTATGAGTGAAATCATACAGTATGGTATTTGACTTTCTTCGGCTTACTTAGTTTGCTTAGCATAATACCCTCAAGGTCCATCCGTGTTGTTGCAAATGGCAAGATTTCATCTTTTTTTTAATGGCTGAGTAGTATTCCATTGTGTATATATACCACATCTTCTTTATCCATTCATCTGTCGATGGGGACTTAGGTTGTTTCCAAGTCTTGGCTATTGTGAATAATACTGCAATGAACATAGGGGTGCAAATATCTTTTCCCATTCATGTTTTCGTGTTCTTTGGATAAATGCCCAGAAGTAGAATAGTTGGATCATGTGGTAGTTCTAATCTTAATCTTTTGAGGAACCTCCATATTGTTTTCCATAGTGACTGCATCAGTTTACATTGCCACCAGCAGTGTATGAGGGTCCCTTTTCTCCACACAGTTAAGTTCGCATGTTCCGCTTCTCGGTGACCCAGGGTTCGCCGGTTCTGATCCCGGGTGCAGACATGGCACCACACTGCTTGGCAAAAAGCCATACTGTGGTAGGTGTCCCACGTATAAAGTAGAGGAAGATGGGCACGGATGTTAGCTCAGGGCCAGTCTTCCTCGGCAAAAAGAGGAGGATTGGCAGTAGTTAGCTCAGGGCTAATCTTCCTCAAAAAAAAAAAAAGGTAAATTTGAGAGACTTAAAAATTAAATCACTAAGAATTTGTGACTGCTTGAGAATGAGTTTGGAGAGAAGGAAAGAGTCAAAGATAACAGAAGCTCATAGCTGAGAGTGAATTTAGGCAGGAGATGATTGATTGTTGATACTTCCTATATCCAGGCATTTACGCTGTTTGATTTTTTCCATGATTATGCCTTACATAAACATTCTTTTCATTCTCACCCTCTCCATCTTGAGTTAAGTCTTATCATGGACTCTTAGAGCAGCCTCCTTCCCAGTTTCTTTTCCTATACTTTTGTCTTTCTAGTTCATTCCACACATTAATCTTGCTATTTCATTTCTTTATACCAGTGTTTCTAACTCAAACCTTCAGTGCTTCTCTCTTCTGAAAATTCAGGACCAGACTCCTTGGTCTGACATTTAGTATCTTCTGTTTGACTCTAAAGAAATTTGTCATTCTGTTTTTTTTTTTTTTGAGGAAGATTACCCCCGAGCTAACATCTGCCTCCAATCCTCTTTTTGCTGAGAAAGATTGGCCCCGAGTTAACGTCCGTGTCCATCTTCCTCTACTTTATATGTGGGATGCCTGCCACAGCATGGCTTTGATAAGTGGTGCCATGTCCACGCCGGAATCTGAACCCGTGAACCTGGGGCTGCTGAAACAGAGCACGTGAACTTAACTGCTATGCCGTTGGGCTGGCCCCCAGAAATTTGTCAGTCTTATCTCCCAATCCTGTTCTATCTGAGGTCCGTTCCAACTAGGCTGTTTCATTTATAGTTCTCCATGTATGCCTTTCCTCCAAGGTTAATGGTGTTCTAATTTGGAATCTACACATCTCCCCAGATACCTCTCACTCCTCTATTGATAGGCGAGTCCTTCCTCTACAAAGCAAGTCATCAGCAATGTGTGTGCTTTTATTCTCCACACCTTTGCCAACGTTTGGGAGCGGATAGTGGCTAGAAGAGGGCGTGAGGAGTACTTCTAGGGTGCTGGTAATGATTTGTTTTTTGATCCGAGTGGTAGTTATATGGATGTGTTCAGTTTGTGAAAAATCAGAGGACTGTATACTTATGATTTGTGCTTTCTTCTGTATTTATGTTATACTTCAATAAAAAGTTTACTCCCTCCCCGTCAAAATAAAAGATGTCCTGACTGTGCTAGGCCCTTTGTACTTCAATTTGAATTTTATGGTCAGCTTATTAAATTTGACTGGAATTGCTTTGAGTTTATAGGTAAAGTTGGGGAGAACTGCCAAATTTGATGTTGAGTTTTCCTATATATGATTGAGATATATTCTGTCCTGTATTTAGACAGAGGTAGACTGCCTGCTTTTGTAAACAGAGTTTTATTAGAACACAGTCACACCTGTTTGTTTACATGTTGTTTGTAGTTGCTTTTGAGCTACAGTGGCCAAGTTAAACAGTTGTGCCAGACGAGATGGACTGTGAGCCTAAAATAGGTACTTTCCGGTTGTTTAAGAAGAAAAGGTTTCTAGACCCCTGATTTAGATCTTTTGTTATTTTCTCCATAAAGGTCTTGGACATTTTGTATTAGATTAACTATGTACTTTATGGTTTTATTGTTGTAAATAATATCTTTTTATCAGTTATGTTTTAAAACTCTTTGCTAGCATATAGAAAAGCTATTGCCTTTTTTTTTTTTAAAAGATTTTGGGGCCTGCCCCAGGGTTTCACCGGTTCGGATCCTGGGCGTGGACATGGTGCCGCTCATCAGGCCATGTTGAGGCAGCGTCCCACATACCACAACTAGAAGGACCCACAACTGAAATATACAACTATGTACTGGGGGGAATTTGGGGAGAAAAAGCAAAAAAAAAAAGAAGATTGGCAACAGTTGTTAGCTCAGGTGCCAGTCTTTAAAAAAAAAAAAAAATCTCATTAAAGATTTTATTTTTCCTTTTTCTCCCAAAGCCCCCTGGCACATAGTTGTGTATTTTCTTTTTCTTTCTTTCTTTTTTTTTTTTCCCAAAGATTTTATTTTTTTCTTTTTTCTCCCCACAGCCCCCGGTACATAGTTGTATATTCTTAGTTGTGGGTCCTTCTAGTTGTGGCATGTGGGACGCCACCTCAGCGTGGTTTGATGAGCAGTGCCATGTCCGCACCCAGGATTCGAACTGGCAAAACCCTGGGATGCCGGTAGAGCACTCGAACTTAACCACTTGGCCAGGGGGCCAGCCCCCCATAGTTGTGTATTTTCAGTTGTGGGTCCCTCTAGTTGTGGCATGTGGGATGCCACCTCAGCGTGGTCTGACGAGCGTTGTGTGGGTCCAGTCTCAGGATCTGGTCCCGGGCTGCTGGAGTGGAGTGCAAGAACTTAACCTTACATCGCTGGTCCGGCCCCCTTTGCCCAGTTTTGATGTCTAGACTGTACTAACTTTATAAAATTATTTGTCTCTTAGCCTTTTTTTCCTCATTCTCTTGTCTTAAATCTATTATGTTTTCTCTCTTCTTTAAAGGTGTATTAGAGAATTTTCCTGTAAAACTGTCTGGGTTTAGTCATTTCTTTATGAGTAGATCTAACTACTATATCAAATTATTTAATCATGCTAGATATGTCTTTGTTTTCTATTTCTTCTTGAGTCAGTTTTGGCCATTATGTTTTTCTGAAAAACTGTCAATTTCATTGAGCTTTCAATAGTATTTCAATAATTTAATCTCTGCTATGTATGAAGCTGTCGCTCCTTTTTTATTCCTAATGTTTCTGCCTTCTTGCTTTTACTTGATTAGTTAAGCCAGGCATATGCCTATTTAATTTGTCTTTTCAAAGAGCCAGCATTTATTGTTATTCGTCTTTATAGTGTTTATTTCTTTGTATTAATCTTTGTTCTTTCTGTGTTTCTTTCTTTGGGTTTACTTCGTTCTTTTTCTTTTTTTTTCTTTTGCTGTACAAAAGAAAATGTTTTTCTTTTGTTTGTAAATTTTCAAAGGAACTGGGAAATTTGAAAGTGCATTGTTAACTTCGAGTTTTATTGGTCTTGATAAAAGCACTTCTGTGGTATTTGTTGAAACTTGCTCTATCTTGATAGATAGTTTTTATAAATGTGCTTGAAAGTAACATCAGTTCTCTTAATTATTGCATGCAGGGATATAAAATCATCAGATCAAACCTGCCAATTTCATATTCAGAGCTGTGTCTCTAAATTTCTTTAACTGCTTGATCAGCATAGCAAAGTGTGTTAAAAATCTCTATTGTGACTGTTTACCTGTATTGGACAGGATCCAATAAGGAGGCAAAAACTACGTGGTAATTTGAAAAGAGAAAGCTTAGTGTAACGAATTATTAACAGAGGATTGGAGTAACTGAGAATTGGTTAATAAGAGTTAAAGATAACTCTAAAGAACATGGGAATAACAGATATAGGGAGCAGCCACCATCTCTAGAGTTGAGATAGATCATCCAAAGAAGAGCTGTCTTCCCCCTCATTGGAAAGAACTGGGGCTACCTGGATGGTGGAGAAGTTGCTAAGTGCCTTGCTGGTGACACTGCTTTGAATCTGACAGAGAAGGTGCATAGGGAAGCTCCTGGATGCTACTGGCTGTCAAGTGCTGGGGGATCCAAGAGTTGGAGAAGCTGCCATCTCCATGAGCCTGGCAGGAGAAAGTATATCCTGCAGGAGCCTATTGTAATGGAAACCTCATTTATAGGAGGCAAGCATGTAGAAAAATTGTGCCCTGTGGGAGCCTAGTGCTGGAGAAACTGTCTGCTGCAGGAACCGAATGCTGGTGAAAGCATGCTCTGCAGGAGCCTGGCTAGCCAGGCTCACTGAAACTAGGAAGAGAAACCTCTTTGGCAGTGTGCCTCCAGCAGTCTCTAATGACAAAGCTTAACATCGTGCCAGTTAGCAAAGGAGAAATATTTACAAAGCCCGTCTCCATTATCACAGAAGGGTGCATTTGGAATTGAGAGGCATGATAATTGCCACAGTTCCTTTAACTTTTTATGTATACATAGTGAGAAACCACATATATAACTTCTTTTGATGACTTCTTTATATTACGATATATATTATTCTCAGAAATAACTTTGAAGAACTTTTCTTTTTGTTGAGGAAGATTTGCCCTGAGCTAACATCCATTTCCAGTCTTCCTCTTTTTTTGCTTGAGGAAGATTTGCCCTAAGCTAACATATGTGCCAGTCTTCTATTTTATATGTGAGTCACTGCCACAACTGATGAGTGGTGTAGGTCCGCACCTAGGCACTGAACCTGAGCCGCTGAAGCATAGTGCACTGAACTTAACCACTAGGCTGGCTCATTGAAGAACTTTTAATGCAACATGTGATATGACTAAGAAATAAGCAGTCACTTTCTCTTAAATTTATGAGCAATTTTTTTGTGTGTGAGGAAGATTGGCCCTGAGCTAACTTCTGTTGCTAATCCTCCTCTTTTTGCTTGAGGAAGATTGTTGCTGAGCTACCATCTGTGCTAATCTTCCTCTGTTTTGTGTGGGATGCTGCCACAGCATGGCCTGATGAGCGGTGCTAGGTCTGCGCCTGGGATCTGAACCTGTGAACCCTGGGCCACCAAAGTAGAGCGTGCATACTCAACCACTATGCCACCGAACTGGCCCCTATAAGTAATTGAAAAAAAATACCTTCTTTGGTGGGGGGCATAGAGATTAAGATGTGGAGACAATGGTCCCACCCACAAACAAATGGAGAAAAACTTAAGACAGATGAGGGACAAAAGATCCAGGATTTGTCGGGACTTTTATGTTTATTTCTTAGTTTTAGCTCACTAGGCCAAGTAGAATTTTTTTTTTTTCAGGTAATTCCTGCCAGTAATAAAAATTAAACCTGTGAAACAATACGCAATGAAAACTTTTGGTCTGTTTGATCTGTGTTTAACCAGATCATTAGATTAGCTGATTTCCATTCTGTAAAAACGCCGTTGACTGATGCTCCCCACTCCACACGACAGTTTCTAACTAGTAGTAGATTACTCTTAGGAAGCCTGAGTTTCTGCCCCACTGGTTGAATTTTGCTTTACCAAGAGTCAGTTGCATTATTTGCTAAATATAATCAGGCCATTTGTACCTTTTGTTATTATTGTACAGTCTATATTATAACAGTTAATTAATCAAATCAGCTTATCGGAGAAAAGGTTGGAATGGCAATGTGGGGAATGAAGAAGGAATGAAGAAAAAAAGATATATACCTTAATTTTATTTAACAGAGTGACATAAATTCTCTCTCTTGTGGTAGAACCATGGCCATTTCTTTGAATGTGAATCCAGTGATTAGAGTTCTGACTTCTTTCGTGCATAGATCATACCCATAAGACATTATTATGATTTGCAGCAGTTTTTTCATTAGAGTGGAGTAAGAACTTAGATACTTGTGAATCCTTCTGAGTACAGGCTAGATTTCTTCTTCCAGTATTTTGGATTATTTCACCTTCACTTGATTTGACAAGCAGTTATGTATGTGTCTTGCTACTTATGAGTCTTTCCAAAGCACTCGGCCTAGTTTTTACTGGAAAATTACCCTTTGGTAATGTGATCTTTCATCATACTATTATTTAGAAAAATAAGGAAACACACATAGTTTGATTTGGTAATAAATGCACCTGGCTGTTGGTAAGTGTATATCTCAATTGGTGGGAGCAGAAATATGCAGGTGCAGGTACCCTTAACGACCCCCAGTAGCCACAGTGGCCATAGTTCATTGACCATAAGCAGCATTCCTCAGGTTTTACTGGCAGAATGGAGAATGTCATATAATTCTGATGTTTTTTTACTGTTTTAGATTTTTATGTTGCTTCCAATCTTGCCACTACAAACAGCACTGCATTAAATATTCCTGTACACATATTTTTGTAATCATGTGCTTGTATATCTGTAGAACAAATTACTAGATATGAAATTGTTGGATCAAAGAGTATTTAAAAAGTATTGATAGCCATTGCCAAATTGCCTCCATGCAGCTTGTTCAGTATACATTTGAGTGATGTATGAGAGTACTTCTTTTCCCACACCTTTACCAACCTAGTATGGTATCAAATTGTTTGCTGTTTGCCTGTCTTACTATCTTACTGATGAAAACGTGTGTCTGGAGTCTCTAAGACCACCCCCAGGTTTGATGATTTGCTAAGAAGACTCACAGAACTTACCATATAGTTGTACTTATTTAATGGCTTATTTTAGTATAAAAATTAATTTCTATTTTTGTCTAATTTATAAAATTAATGTCATTTACTTCATGACACGGCTTAACCATACCAGCAACTTTAAGGTTTTTGTCTTAGAGAGTTGGCTTTTGGAAAGTGTTAATCTTTTTTTGAAATCACGGTAGTGAGGGAACTTATTCAATATATCCAAATTTGAAAGTTGCTTTTTAATTTAAAGCTTGCTTTATTCTCTGAATTGTGAGGTTGATTTTAATAGTGGAAAATCTTTATGTTTGATACTTTAGATGGCGACTATCAAAAGGAAATAGGATCATGGCAGCAGATGATGACAATGGTGATGGAACAAGTTTATTTGATGTCTTTTCTGGTAAGAGCTCATTTTAATTCTTTCTAAATTTATTTATTTAATTACAAAATCATTTACTAATTCTTATTGAAAAAAACTGTCATTATGAACTTTTTCTCCCCACACGTAAATGAGTCAGTACAGTAAAGTGCCTGGCAGATAGGAAGTGCTTAGTAAATCTGAGCCTCTTAAATGTAGTAAAATTAGCAGCTTTGCCAATAAAAGTGGTAATGACTTTTATTGTCATATCCAAAAAAATGTGTTTGTTACTCTTGAAGTTAATGCTTCCCGTAGGTGCGGTCCTGCTTGTTTACTCTTGTTCAGGGAAAAATTGACAGTCACAGTGAGTGATTAGTTTGCGAGAGATAACTGAGACCTGGTGGTAAAATAAGCTCATAGATTACAGATAAGTTCAATAATATGCAGAATATAAATGTCCAAATCCTGACATAATATTTATCTGATTCTTTTGTCTTGTTATATTATCCCAAGCAACCTCATTAAATTTTTTGAGATTATAGATGTATATTTATTGACTAGAATTATGATTACTCTGTTATAGAATGAAAAAGGCAGTTGTAAAACATGCCTAGTAGAATTCCATTTTTGCTTAAAATATATGTTTTTTTAAAAGTAATATTCATAGATATGGAAGAATTCACACGAAATATGGCCATCATAACCACTCTGGGTAGTGTTGTTTTTTGGTGTTACTTGTTTTTTGCTGATGTAGTTTCAAATTGTTACACTGCTATGTAATTCTCTGTTTCTTTTTTTGTAAGGAAGATTGGCCTTGAGTTAATATCTGTGCCAATCTTCCTCTACTTTGTATGTGGGATGCTGCCACAGCATGGCTTGATGAGCGGTGAGTAGGTCTTCGCCTGGGATCCAAACCTGTGAACCCTGGGCCACTGAAGCGGAGCGTGCAAACTTAACCATTATGCTACTGGGCCAGGCCCTGTAATTCTCTTAAGATGATCTTTTTTTTTCTTTGAAAAATTCTAAGCCAATAGAAAAGTTGAAAGTATAATATAATGAACACCTTTACTTTTCACCTAGATTCACAGTTAACTTTTTTTTAATTGAGGTAATGTTTTATAACATAAATTTCAGGTGTACATCATTGTATTTTGATTTCTGTGTAGATTATATCATGTTTGTCACCCAGTGACTACTTACCATCTATCACCACACACACGTGCCCAGTCTCACAGTTAACTTTTATTACATCTGCAGCTCTTATTATTTTGAAGGACGAAACTGTATCATTAATCTTGTTTGCTGGAAACGGCTGTCTTCATTTCTACATGTTATTGTCTCTCAAGTTCCTGTCCATATGCGTACATGTTTTGATAATCACAGCCACAGCATGTGTTTTGCTTTGCATTTTACTTTTTACCACTTAACAGGATTTCGCAAAAATTTTTATTGCTTCCTATAACATTTTTGTAATTGTCTTTTATTTGTTTGGAAATAATTTGAAACTTAAAAGTTTCAAGACAACATACAAAGAACCTTTTACCCAGTTTCTTCCCAATTTACCTCTCGTTAATTTTTTTTTTCTGAGGAAGATTCACCCTGAGCTAACATCTGTTGCCAGTCTTCCTCTTTTTGTACGTGAGCTACTGTAATGGCATGGCCATTGGCAGACAAGTGGTGTAAGTCCGCTCCTGGGAACTGAACCTGGGCCACTGAAGTGGAATACATTCAACCACTAGGCCACTGGTACTGGCTCCCTCTTGTTAATATTTTATACCAGTGGCTTTATCATCATACACATCCTCTCTTTTGAAATACATGTACACACCCACAATCTTTCATGATTTATTAGAGAGTAAGTGGCATACATAACATATTTTACCCCCAAATACTTAAGTGTGTATTTCATAAGAAAAAGTTGCTTTTCTTACATAACAATGGCAGTTATCAATTTCAGTAAATTTAACACTGACACAGTACTTTTATTTATAAATGCCATTTTCATTCCAATTTTATCAGTTAACCCAATAGTGTCCTTTATTATTGTGATTGGATTTAGATTTATCATTTTAATATTTCATTTTAGTTTGTCTCATCAGATTTTTTCTTTCTGATTTTCTTGCCTTCTTTCAAGTATTATTTGAATATATTTGAGAATTTCATTCTAATTTGTATATTAGCTTTTTGGCTATACCTCTTTGCATTATTTTTTAGTGGTTGCTCAAGGGATTGCAATATATATCTTTAACATTTTGCAGTCTCCTTGTTAGTATCATACCTTTTCACCTAAGATGTAGAATCTCATATGTGTGGTTACATCTGACCTCCATCCGTCCGTTTATGTTAAAGATGTCATAAACTGTACAATACAATGCTTTAATTTTTACTTTAAACCATTCTATATATATTAAGGAAATTAAGAAGAAAAATTAGTCTTTTATATTTACTTAATTATTTACCATTTCTAATTCTTCTAGTATCCCTCTAGTATCATTTTCCTCCCTGTTCTCTGTTTTTTCTTCTGGGACTCCAGATATATAACATGTGAAGACTTTTGGTGATTATCCTATAGGTTACTAAAACTTTTTTTTTTTCAATTTTTTCCTCTCTGTTCTTCAGGTAAGTTCATTTTTATATCTATCTTCAAGTTCACTGGCTCTTTTGTCAAGCACATTCAGTGAATTTTTTTACATTAGATATGGTAGTTTTCAGTTTTAGGATTTTTATTTGGTTTTGGGATTTTTCTTTGTTTCTTTTGTTTCTATTTCTCTGCCAAGATTTCCTATGTAGTAATTTTGGATTGCATTCTGTACATTGTAAATGTGATGTTATAGAGACATTGGATTCTGTTATATTTCTCTAAAGAGTGGTGGTGTTTTTAATTTTAGCAGATATTTAACTTGGCTGAACTTAAACTTCTGTCTTCCCTATGGTGGATAGCAGCTGAAATATCTGTTCAGATTCTTTAGCTTTAGCTGGACTTTTGGAGTTGTAACCTTTACTTGTGTAGTTTGGGGGTCACTCAGAGATTTGGGGGCACAATTTGGGGAGTCCCCTCTGTGGCGCTCTGAATTTCTTCTCTTACTTTCTATTTGCTGTTATCATTCCCAAAGTTTTTTCTCTGGTTCTTCAAGCTATTAGGACTAGGGGTTTCCATCTGAGTTTTCACTGCCCAGTTTTAGGGCTCCGACTAGGGCCTATATTTCCACAAAAAAATTGTTATAAAAGGGGGCTAGGGAACTCACGCAGCGCTGTTTTCTTCTTTCAGATGTTGTCTGCCTTCCAGTTTTTGCCTGCTGTGGGCTGCTCTCTGCATTTTCAGATGGCTTTTTTTTTAAATTGACTTGTAATTTATATATAACATTATATGAGTCTCAGGTATACATTGAAATGATTTGATATTTATATGTATTGTGAAATGATCACTACAATAGAGCGTTTGACTGCAGATAGCTTTTGATATTTTGTTTAGAGTTTATAGTTGTTATCTGCAGGAGAATTGATCTAATAGAAACTACTCTGCTATTCCTCGAATTGGAGCCTTTTCACTAGTATATATTTGAAGGTGAGTTTTTAAGTCTAAATCTGAGGTAATCGAGTCATAAATCTGTGTGCTAAGATCTTCCTGTTTATAAGGATGTATAAAAACTTCTAGGGGGCTGGCCCGGTGGTGGAGTGGTTAAGTTTGAGCACTCTGCTTCAGTGGCCTGGGGTTTGCAGGTTCAGATCCTGGGTGCGGACCTACACACTGCTCATCAAGCCGTGCTGTGGTGGCATCCCACATACAAAATAGAGGAAAATTAGCAACAGATATTAGCTCAGGGCCAATCTTCCTCACCAAAAACAAACAAACAAACAAAACAAATAACCCCCCCAAAAAACGTCTAAACAGTTTCCCTTTTTGGCACAGAGTAGGAATGGAAAAACTTCACTAAGTGCATGAAGTCAGTTTTAACTAGTCTTTGATTTTCTTGCAGCTTCTCCTCTTAAAAATAATGATGAAGGTTCTTTGGACATATATGCTGGGTTGGACAGTGCTGTTTCTGGTATGTAAATTCTATAATAAAATAGTTTCATTTTGTTTGGTCAGTCCATTGGAAGTGTTTATTTTATTGTTACAAAATCTTGGCGTAAACTACTGAACAATCGGCCCATTCTTTCACATGATTACACTCAGGTGATTATTTTTTTGCCCAAAGCTTGATCACTGAAACAAATTAGCACTCAGGTTTGTTATTCATTTAGCTCTCAGATTTAATTGGACCTTGTGCAAAAATATTTTGTACCATTGAAAAGCAGCTGGTGGTGGTGTCTATACATATATTACTGGCCATACTGTCACAGGTTACATGACGTTAGAACTTTTGCAAAGGGTGGTTATAAATATTTTTGAATGAATCAGTGAGAGTGTGATATGCAGAGTCTAATGACCTATCCAAATTAGAAACCTTTTCCAGAATCATATCTCTGAAAGCTTTGAACAAATACGGTCCTCACACCTGATTTGTTGACACAAACGTTTTAGATAAATTGGTTTTCCAACTCTTACCTGTGAAATCAGTATAGATTTGGATGAAATTGCAGGAGATGGCAAAATGTCTAGTCCTTTGAGTTGAAATGGAATGTGACATCAGAAATCTTAACATGTATTTTTTCCAGCGTTATTGAGATATAATTGACATATAACATTGAGTAAGCTTAAGGTTCAAGGTGTTGATTTGATACACTTAATTTATTGCAAAATGATTACCACACATACATTGCAAAATGATTACCACTGTAGCATTAGGGAACACCTGTATCACATCACATAATTACCGTCTCTTTTTTGTGGTGAGAACACAAGATCTACTCTCTTAGCTACTTTCAGTTATATAATACAGTATTATTAACTGTAATCACTGTGCTGTACATTAGATCCCCAGAACTTAGTCTCTTATAGCTGGAAGTTTGTACTCCTTGATCAACATTTCCTCTTTTCCCCCACCCCCAGGCCTTAGTAACCACCATTTTAGTCTCTGTTTTTCTGCTTTTGGCTTTTAAATTCCACGTATAAGTGATATGGTACATTATTTGTCTTTCTCTGTCTGACTTATTTCATTTAGCATAATGTGCTCAAGGTCCATCCATGTTTTCGTAAATGGCAGGATGACCTTTCTCGTGGTTGACTAATATTCCATTGTATTTGTATACCTCATCTTCTTTATCCATTCATCTGGTGACAGACACTTAAGTTGTTTCCATATCTGGGCTGTTGTGAATCATGCTGCAGTGAACATGAGGATGCAGATATTTCTTTGAGGTCCTGTTTTCATTTCCTTTGGAGATATACCCAGAAGTCGGATTGCTGGATCATATCATAGTTCTATTTTTAATTTTTTGGGGACCTTCCGTATTGTTTTCCATAGTAGGTGCACCAGTTTGCATTCCCACTAACAGTGCACAAGGGTTCTCTTTTCTCCACATCTTTGCCAACACTTGTTATCTTGTCTTTTTGGTGACAACCATTCTAACAGGTGTGAGGTGATATCTCATTGTGGTTTTGATTTGTGTTTCCTGATGGTTAGTGATGTCGAGCGCCTTTTCATGTACCTGTAGGCCATTTGTATGTCTCCTTTGGAAAAATGTCTGCTCAGTTCTTCTGCTTGTTTTTTTGTCAGATTTTTTTTTCGTGCTATTGAGTTGTATGAGTTCCTTATACATTTTGGATATTAACTCCTTATCAGATATATAGTTTACAGATATTTTCTCCTATCCTTTAGGTTCTCTTTTCATTGTGTTTTTTGTTTTTTTTTTTCTGCTGTGTAGAACCTTTTTAATTTGATGTAGTCCTGCTTGTTTGTTTTTGCTTTTGTTGTCAAATCCAGAAAGTCATTGCCAAGATCTTTTTCTAGGAGTTTCATGGTTTCAGGTCTTATGTTCAAGTCTTTAATCCATTTTGAGTTGATTTTTGTGTGTGGTGTAAGACAGTGGTCCAGATTTGTTCTTTTCTATGTGGCTGTCCAGCTTTCCCAAGACCATTTATTGAAAACACTGTCCTTTTCCCTTTTGTGTATTCTTGGCTTCTTTGTTGTAAATTTTAATTGACCATATATGTATGGGTTTATTTCTGGACTGTATTTTGTTCCATTGGTCTATGTGTCCGTTTTTATGCCAGTACTGTACTGTTTTGATTACTGTGGCTTTGTATTTTAGTTTGGAATCAGGAAGTGTGATGCCTCCACCTTTGATCTTCTTTCTCAAGATTCCTTTGGCTCTTTGTGGCCTTTTGTGATTCTATTGTTTTTTTTTCTATTTCTGTGAAAAATGACATTGGAATTTTGATAGAGATTGCATTGAATCTGGAAACACATATTTTAACGTAAGGGTTTTTTGTTTGTTTGTTTTAGACAATGCCTCCAAATCCTGTGTACCATCCAGAAATTGTTTGGATTTATATGAAGAAATTCTGACTGAAGAAGGAACTGCAAAGGAGGCAACGTATAATGATGTATGGGTTGCCAGAATTATTAAGGACAGTTATTTTACTCTTTTACAGCTCCTGAAGTACAGGCATCAGCTTACTATTGAACAGACGCTCTGTGTTTAGGAAGTAGCTCTTAGACTAAAATAATATTTAATTCAGTTTCTGCCTGGAGATCTGCTTTCAGTGTTTACTGAATGCTTATCTAAATTTAGTTAGAATTTTGCTTGATTAATTGTAAGTGTCTGAATATATAAAACCTCAACAGGCAATCAGTGTGATATAACATTTTATCTTTTTATATCTACTAAGTTATAAAATGTCCAACACTTGTATCAGATAAATTTCTTTCCACTGTATTTGAATTTTAAGGTTTGGAGATTGAATGTGAAACAAAATATATTATTAGTAGGGCCAACTTTAAAAACCAGTAATCTTACTAAATGCCTGTTAGTAGAAATAGACGTAATCTTCCCTTCTTAGTGGATTGATTTGCAAAATTTTAAATATTTTGAAATGTCATTTAAGCTAAGAAAAGAATTTAGAATGATGCTTAAATTAATCTTTTTATGTCATACAGTTGCAAGTAGAATATGGAAAATGTCAGATGCAAATGAAAGAGTTGATGAAAAAGTTTAAGGAAATACAGACACAGGTAGGATTATTATGAATGTTTTATTTTTGCCTTACTAAATTTTTAAATCAAAATTTAATAAAAACTTTTTGTTAGAAATTAAAATGCTAAAGTGTTAGCAATTTATAAGGAAACTTTTTTTTTAGTATTAAATGAAATAGGAAATCTGGCAAAACATGCATTATTTCCTATGTCAGTGAAATTGATACAGGAAAACTGCTTGATGTGTTAAATGATATTGACATAAAAAATCCGTTAGATTAGTTAACAGTTAAATAATAAAAAATTCTCAGAGATGATATCAAGTGGTTTAAAATAGAATGGTTTGAGGAGAAAAGATTTAGAATGGCCGTTGGGGGGAAAATGGTCAGACCTTCACAGTTTTTGCCAGAGTCACTTTTTTGGTGATCATGCTGCAAAAATCAGGAATGTCATATCTTGTTCTGATTTTTTATTTTCTGGTTAAGTTATTTCTCTTCCTTTTCCCATTCCCCAAAAGAACCAGTCAATCCTAGATTTGTTCTTTGTTCATCTGCAAATTAGTACATTGTTGGAAGTTAAAGCTAAGTTGTTAAATATAATAAAATTTTTATTTTTATTTTCGATTTTCAAGATAATGACTCACATAGAACTTTTTTCCTGTTATTTATTGTTTTTTCATTTTGATACCTGTTTTAAGTAGTTCGCTTTAAATAATGTTTCTGGTGCCAGTTATCTTCTCTGAATCTCAGCTTCCCCATCTGTACCATAAGCATAATAGTACTTCTCAAAGGACTTTTTTGAGAATTACATAAGGTGAAATATATGATGCCTGGCAGGTAGTTGGCGTTCAATAGTCACTAGCTATTATAAGTAGTAGGGTTTTTTCTTTTTTTGAGGAAGATTAGCCCTGAGCTAACATCTGCCGCTGATCCTCCTCTTTTTTTGCTGAGGAAGACTGACTCTGAGCTAACATCTGTGCCTGTCTTCCTCTACTTTATATGTGGGATGCCATGGCCATGGGATGCCATGTTGGACAGAATGGCTTGCCACGCGGTGCCGTGTCTGCACCTAGGATCCGAACTGGCAAACCCCGGGCCACTGAAGCGGAACGTGTGAACTTAACTTCTGCACCACTGGGCTGGCCCCTATAAGTAGTAGTTTAATAATCCTGTAGATATATACTTTATTAAATATATTTTATGATGTTTAGAATTTCAGCCTAAAAAATGAAAACCAATCTCTTAAGAAGAATATTTCAGCACTTATCAAAACTGCCAGAGTGGAAATAAACCGCAAGGATGAAGAAATAAATAATCTTCATCAAAGGTATGATTGAGGGGTGTGGGTCTGTTTATAAATTATGTGGGTATTGATATGTGGAACATTTTTAACTTTGAGAGGAAAGATATGAAAGCCATTCATTTTATTAAATATTTAAAGTTTCACTGTGACTAATATTCTAATGGTATATTATCATGATGACATATGTATGATTATTAATGGAATATTGCCACATACCTGTCTTAATATATTCAGTTTTCTAATATACTGGGATCTTGCTGTGGTACTGTTTTCTCCTGAGAAGATGATGGTGTGTATTTCATGGGTTCTTCTAGGCTCCTGCCAGATTACTGAAACATCAAGAAGATATCTGTGCTCATATTCCTTGTTTATATACAACCCTTAACCCAGCTCTCAACTGTATATTCTTTTCCCTTTCAAATAATGTTTTACTTAACTTCTCTCTCTCTCTGTTTTTTTTTTTTTTGGTTGGGGGCAATATTCTGCTCTGGAATTTCACCTTTCTCCTCTCCTTCATAGTCAAACTCCAAAACAGTTATCTAAACTTGCTGTCTGCATTTCCTGTTTCTCCTCATTCTTGAACCCATTTCTCTCTGACTTCTGCCTCCATTGGTCCACCAAAACAGCTGTCATTTTGGTTGATAGTGACTGCCACTAAATCCATCAAATAAATTTTTTTTATTGAGTTAATGATAGGTTAGAATCTTGTGTAATTTCAGTTGTACATTAATGTTGTCATTCGTGTTGTAGGTGCCCCACTTGACCCTTTGTGCCCACCCCCTACCCCTGCCTTTCCCCTGGTAGCCACTAATCTGTTCTCTTTGTCCACATTTTTAAATTCCTCATATGAGTGGAGTCATATAGAGATTATCCTTCTCTAACTGGCTTATTTCACTTAAAATAATTCCCTCAAGGTCCATCCATGTTATTGCTAATGGAATGATTTTGTTCTGTTTTGCAGCTGAGTAGTATTCCATTGTATATATATACCACATCTTTTTTTTTTTTTATTGAGTTAATGATAGGTTACAATCTTGTGAAATTTCAGTTGTACATTAATGTTTGTCAGTCATGTTGTAGGTGCACCACTTCACCCTTTGTGCCCACGCCCCACCCCACCTTTCCCCTGGTATCCACTAAACTGTTCTTAGTCCATAATTTTAAATTCCTCATATGAGTAGAGTCATACACAGATTATCCTTCTCTTGCTGGCTTATTTCTCTTAACATAATTCCCTCAAGGTCCATCCATGTTATTGCACATGGAATGATTTTGTTCTGTTTTGCAGCTGAGTAGTATTCCATTGTATATATGTACCACATCTTCTTTATCCATTCGTCTGTTGCTGGGCACTTAGGTTGCCTCTATGTCTTGGCTATTGTAAACAATGCTTCAATGAACATTGGGGTGCATAGGACTTTTGGGATTTCTGACTTCAAGCTCTTTGGATAAATACCCAGTAGTGGGATGGCTGGATCGTATGGTAGTTCTATTTTTAGTTTTTTGAGGAATCTCCATACTGTTTTCCATAGTGGCTGCACCAATTTGCATTCCCACCAGCAGTGTATGAGTTTTCCTTTTTCTCCACAACCTCTCCAACATTTGTTGCTATTAGTTTTAGATATTTTTGTCCTTCTAATGGGTGTAAGGTGATATCCTAGTGTAGTTTTGATTTGCATTTCCCTGATGATCAGCGATGATGAGCATCTTTTCATGTGCCTATTGGCCATCAGTATATCTTCTTTGGAGAAATGTCTGTTCATGCCTGCAGCCCATTTTTTGATTGGGTTGTTTGATGTTTTGTTGTTGAGTTGTGTGAGTTCTTTATAGATTATGGATATTAAGCCTTTGTCAGGTATATGACTTGCAAATATTTTTTCCCAGTTAGTGGATTGTTTTTTTGTTTAATCCTGTTTTCATTTGCCTAAAAGAAGCTCTTTAGCCTGATGAAGTCCCATTTGTTTATTCTTTCTATTGTTTCCCTTCTCTGCGAAGACATGGTGTTCGAAAAGATCCTTTTACTACTGATGTCAAAGAGTGTACTGCCTACGTTTTCTTCCAGAAACCTTATGGTTTCAGGTCTCCCTTTAGGTCTTTGATCCATTTTGAGTTTATTTTGGTGAATGGTGAAAAAGAATGGTTAATTTTCATTCTTTTACCTGTGGCTTTCCAGTTTTCCCAGCACCATTTGTTGAAAAGACTGTCTTTTCTCCATTGTATGCCCTCAGCTCCTTTGTCAAAGATAAGCTGTCCATAGATGTGTGGTTTTATTTCTGGGCTTTCAATTCTGTTCCATTGATCTGTGCACCTGTTTTTATACCAGTACCATGCTGTTTTGATTACTGTAGCTTTGTAGTAAGTTTTGAAGTCAGGGAGTGTGATGCCTCCCGTTTTGTTCTTTTTTCTCAGGATTGCTTTAGAAATTCGGGGTCTTTTGTTGCCCCATATGAATTTTAGAATTCTTTGTTCTAATTCTGTAAAGGATGTCATTGGGATTCTTAGTGGGATAGCGTTGAATCTGTAGATTGCTTTAGGTAGAACGGACATTTTAACTATGTTTATTCTTCCAATCCATGTACATGGAATGTCTTTCCTTCTTATGTCGTCATCCAATTCTCTCAGAAAGGCCTTGTAATTTTCATTATATAAGTCCTTCACTTCCTTAGTTAAATTTACCCCTAGGTATTTTATTCTTTTTGTTGCGATTGTGAATAGTATTGTGTTCTTGAGTTCTTTTTCTGTTAGTTCATTATTGGAGTATAGAAATGCTACTGATTTATGCAAATTGATTTTATACCCTGCAACTTTGCTGTAGTTGTTGATTACTTCTAACAGTTTTCCAGTGGATTCTTTGGGGTTTTCTATGTATAAGATCATGTCGTCTGCAAACAGCGAGAGTTTCACTTCTTCCCTCCCTATTTGGATTCCTTTTATTCCTTTTTCTTGCCTGATTGCTCTGGCCAGGACCTCCAGTACTATGTTAAATAAGAGTGGTGATAGAGGGCATCCTTGTCTCGTTCCTGTTTTGAGGGGGATGGCGTTCAGTTTTTGCCCATTGAGTATGGTGTTGGCTATGGGTTTGTCATATATCGCCTTTATTATGTTGAGGTAGTTTCCTTCTATGCCCATTTTGTTCAGAGTTTCTATCATAAATGGCTGTTGGAGCTTGTCAAATGCCTTCTCTGCATCTAATGAGATGATCATGTGGTTTTTATTCGTCAGTTTGTTGATGTGGTGTATCCCGTTGATTGATTTGCGGATGTTGAACCATCCCTGTGTCCCTGGTATGAATCCCACCTGATCATGATGTGTGATCCTTTTGATGAATTGCTGAATTCTGGTTGCCAAAATTTTGTTTAGGATTTTTGCATCTATGTTCATCAGTGATATTGGCCTGTAGTTCTCTTTTTTCATGGTGTCCTTGTCTGGTTTTGGTATCAGCGTGATGTTGGCCTCATAGAATGTGTTAGGAAGTGTTCCGTCTTCCCTAATTTTTTGGAATAGCTTGAAAAGGATAGGTATTAAATCCTCTCTGAAAGTTTGGTTGAATTCCCCAGGGAAGCCATCTGGTCCTGGGGTTTTATTCTTTGGGATGTTTTTGATCGCTGTTTCAATCTCTTTCCTCGCGATTGGTCTGTTCAAATTGTCTGCCTCTTCTTGAGTGAGCTTTGGGAGATTGTAGGAGTCCAAGAATTTATCCATTTCCTCTAGGTTATCCATTCTGTTGGCATATAGTTTTTTGTAGTATTCTCTTATAATCCCTTGTATTTCTGCAGAATCTGTTATTATTTCTCCTCGCTCATTTCTGATTTTGTTTATTTGAGCTTTCTCCCTTTTTTTCTTTGTGAGTCTGGCTAGTGGTTTGTCAATTTCATTTATCTTCTCAAAAAACCAGCTGTTTGTTTCATTGACCCTTTCTATTGCCTTTTTTGTTTCAATAGTATTTATTTCTGCTCTGAGTTTTATTATTTCTCTCCTTCTGCTGACTTTGGGCTTTATTTGTTCTTTCTTCTCTAGTTCAGTTAGGTGTACTTTAAGGTTGCTTATTTGGGATTTTTCTTGTTTGTTAAGATGTGCCTGTATTGCGATGAATTTTCCTCTTAATACAGCTTTTGCTGTATCCCATATGAGTTGGTATGGCATGCTATCATTTTCATTTCTTTCCAGGTATTTTTTTATTTCTTCTTTAATTTCTTCAGTGATCCATTGCTTCTTCAGTAGTGTGTTGTTTAGTCTCCACATCGTTGTGCCTTTCTCAGCTTTTTTCTTGTAATTAATTTCTAGCCTTATAGCACCTTATGATCAGAGAAGATGCTTGTTATTATTTCAATTTTTTTAAATTTGTAGAGGCTTGCCTTGTTTCCCAACATATGGTCTATCCTTGAGAATGTTCCATGTGCACTTGAGAAGAATGTGTATTCAGCTCTTTCAGGGTGAAGTGATCTGTATATTTCTATTAAGTCTAATTGTTTTAGTTTTTCATTTAGCTCCACTATTTCCTTGTTGATTTTCTGTCTGGATGATCTGTCAATTGATGTGAGTGGGGTGTTGAGGTCCCCTACTATTATTGTGTTGTTTTTAACATCTTCCTTTAGGTCTGTTAATAGTTGCTTTATGAATCTGGGTGCTCCTGTGTTGGGTGCATAGATACTTATAAGCATTATTTCTTCTTGATGAAGTGTCCCTTTGATCATTATATATTGTCCCTCTGTGTCTCTCTTTACCTGTCTTATTTTGAAATCCACTTGGTCTGATATAAGAATTGCAACACCTGCCTTTTTTTCCTTTCTATTAGCTTGAAGTATTGTCCTCCACCCCTTCACCCTGAGTCTGTGTTTGTCCTTGGGGCTGAGGTGTGTTTCCTGGAGGCAACAAATTGTTGGATCTTGTTCTTTAATCCATTTTACCACTCTGTGTCTTTTTATTGGAGAGTTCAATCCGTTTACATTGAGAGTGATTATTGATGCATGTGGACTTAATGCTGTCAATCTGTCGCTCATTATCTTGTTTTCCTGCGTTTCTTTTCCTGTGTGCTTTAGACTACCCATTTAATACTGCAATTTCTTATGCTGGGTTCCTTAGATTTTTCCTTATTTATGATTTGTGACTCTGTTCTGTACTTTATTTTAGTGTCTACCTTGAAGTTTATATTTAGAATCTCGTGTATAATATAGTCTGTTCTCTGGTGGTCTCTTACTTACTTGACCAATACTGATTTAGACCCTTTGCTCTTCCCCTCCTAAATAATTATTTTCATTTCTTATTCCAACTAGTCTTATGAATTTGTAGTTAGAGTGATAAGATCGTCCTTGCTTTGGTAGTTTCCTTACCTTTACCCTAATGCTATAGTTGAATATTTGCTATCCTGTTCTGGTTCTATCCATCAGTCTCCCTAGTCTGTGGTTTGTGTCCCCTTTCTCCCTTTTTTCTTTTTTCAGGTATGAGAGCCTTCTTGCGGATTTCTTGTAGTGGAGGGCTTTTAGTTACCAATTCCCTTCACTTTTGTTTGTCTGGAAAAGATTTAATTTCTCCCTCATATCTGAAGGAAATTCTTGCTGGATAGAGTATTCTTGGCTGAATATTTTTATCTTTTAAAGCTTTGAATATGTCACTCCATTCTCTCCTAGCTTGTAAGGTTTCTGTAGAGAAATCCGCCGACAGTCTGATAGGGGCTCCTTTATAGGTTATTCTCTTTTTTTTTCTTACTTCCCTGAGTATTCTTTCCTTTTTGCCAATTTTACTACTATGTGCCTTGCAGTAGGTCTTTTTACATTGACAAATCTAGGAGATCTGAAACCTTCCTCTACACACATTTCTCCGTCAATCCCTAGATTTGGGAAGTTCTCTTCAATAATTTCGTTAAGCACACTTTCTGCTCCATTTTCCTTCTCCACATTCTCGGGAATCCCTATGATCCTTATGTTCTTACTCCTCATTGAATCCATTATCTCTCGGAGATTTTCCTCGTTTTTTTAAATTCTTAGTTCTCTTTCTTCCTCTGTCTGGAGCCATTCAGCCTGTCTGTCTTCACTTATGTTAATTTGCTCTTCTGTGGTGTCTACATGGACATTCAGGGAATCTGAATTCTGTTTTATCTGGTCCATTGTGTTTTTCATCTCTAGTAATTGTTTGATTCTTCTTTATGATTTCAATCTCTTTTGTGAAGTAACTCCAGAACTCGTTGGCTTGTTTCTCTATCTTTCTCTCTACTTCATTGATCTGTTTGATTATAGCTGCTCTGAACTCATTTTCACTTAGTTTACCTATTTCCAAGTCCTCAGGACTTAATTCTGTGTTTTTATTGTTTTCCTTCTGGTCTGGGGCTTTTATAAATTGCTGGATAGTAGAGGAGCGACTTTTTTGCATGGTGGTAGAATTCAGTTGCAGTTAGAGCCTGTCGCCACTAGATGGGGGTCGAGAGCTGCGTGTTCTGAGCTCTCCGCCTTCAGGCAAGATGGCTGCGCCCAGTGGCTTTTCCGGGAGGGAGGGGCTGCTATTCTTGTGGCCGATCTGGATTCAGATCAGTTCTGTTCTCTGGTCTCCCGGGGCCCTGGGTTTATGGGGTCCCCGTGCACGGAAGCTTTCCCCTGTCAGCGGGTTTCCACTGTACTGGCAGCAGGAGTCCTAGACTATCCCCTGGTCATGTGGCCCCTCCCCCACTCCTTCCCAGACGCGTGCAGCGATCCCAGACTCTAGGGGAGGGAGCAAAGTTCTCTCCTACCCTGTTCCAGCTCCTCCGAGGCCAGCAGCAGGGTCTCCGTCCTCCGTCTTTTGATAGTGTAGGTCTCTAAGTCCTGGCATTAGGTTTATTAGCTGAAATTCAGGGTTTTTTTCCAGTCCTTTGTTGTAGTTTGGAGGGGAGAGAGTCCCAGGTCAGCTCACCCTGCAATTTTGCTCCCTCAATTTCCCCATCAGATAATTTTGATTTCTCATTTTAACTTGTCCTCACATGCTATTTGCCGTAGTTGACCCTCCTTTCTTGAAATAGTCTCTTCCTTTGGCTTTCATGATTCTTTGTTCCCTTCCTAACTTTAAATTTACTCTTCTTTACTTGGCTGCATTGGAATTCTTCAAAGCTCAAACCTATGTCCTTTCCTTTCTCTATCAGTATTTTCTTTTGAGGTAATATCAATCATGTTAGGTCAGTTCCATTTATATGTAGATAATTACACGTCTGTAGAAAATTTTCAAAATTACCTCATTTAAAACTGAATTTATGATCAGACTTCTTCTGTTCTGTCCTAGCTTAGTGGATTCCCCGTCATTTATTCTGCCGGTGAAGCTAGAGACCTAGGGGTAGTATGACCATTTAATATAATTGCTCAAACTGGGATACTTTTGAGAGTAGAAGGGAGTGCTATTAATAAGTACACTGAGATTGTTTGGCAAACTGAGACACAGTCACCCTGCGTAGGAGTCGTCATTGACACTTAGCTCTCTATCATCTCTCAGATCCAAATTCCTTGCTGTGTCCTGTTAATTTTTATGTCTTTATAATCTCTCAAATGTTTCGTTTCTCCACATTTCTACCATCATTGCTGTCCCTAAACTGTCATCTGAACTGGCAGTAGTCTTTGTGCTGGTATTTCTGCATTCATTCTTGCTCTTTCCAGCCTCTGGTTTGTCTCTTCTCAATATTAAAGCCCCAGGATACTTTCTAAAGCACAAGTCTGGATATCTCACTATCACAGAACCAGCCCATCCCACTCCCTTTCTTGATTAAAATACATCAGTGACTTTCCATTGTTCTTAGGATAAAAGGTCTAAGTCTTAACTTGGCCCACAGGGCTCTTCACATTATGGTCCCAAACTACTTCTCAGGCCTGCCTTCTTGTTTACCTTTGCCCTAGGTGTCATAGCTCTGGTACATCTCTGACATTCTTTTGGTTCCTTGGTTGTACCATGAACTCTGCCTTTGTGTGGACTGTTTCCACTGCCTGCAGTGTTCCTCTCCTCCACCTGCTAGATACTTACTCATCCTCAGGTCGCAGCATAAACATTCTTTTCACAGAGGATATGTGTCCATTCTCTGCGACTAGGTCAAATCTCTCTTTAGTAGCTTTCTCTACACTTGTGGTTGTTTAAATCATGGATGGGATTACTTGATTAGTATCTTTCTGTTCCACTAAACTGTAAGCTTCATGGGAGCAGGGACCATGTCTCTGTTCCCTCACCATGTTATGAAGCACCTAGCACAGTGCCTGACACATGGTAGATACTCAGTAAATGATTGAAGAGTGAATGTAGACAATCTTGTGTGGACCAGATGGCATTATAAAGCACTTTTGAAAATGAAGATGGTTGTGCATGTTTACCAACCTAAATCCCACCAGTGCAACTAGGATAAGATTGGTTCCTGAAGTGTTCGGGAAATTTTATATGTATCTGAATCTTTTAGGAGAGGAATATGATGTTTGAACAGGGTGAAAAGAGAAACTAGGTGAATAAATGATGAGAGTTATGTCATTAGATTGTTTGATGTGATTATAGATTAAGAAATGTTCTGTGAAATAGTTTCACTTTTTAATTGTGAGCTATGCCTAGTATTCTAATGATACATGTTTATGATTTGGTTGAAACTTGATGTTTAAAGGAAAAAATGCAAATATTAATATAAGGTGAAAATTTAAGAGCAAATTATGGAAAGTGTTTAATATACAGGTTTATTTTAAAATAAAACTTTTGAGGGTCAGCCCCATGGCCTAGTGGTTAAGCTTGGTGTCCTCCACGTCGGCATCCCCGGGTCGGTTCCTGGGTGCAGAACTACACCACTTGTAGGCAGCCATCCTGTGGCAGTGACCCACATAGAAAATAAGAATATTGGCGACAGATGTTAGCTCATGGCAAATCTTCCTCAGCAAAAAAATAAAATAAAATTTTTGATAGTATTTTATTTAGTACAGAGTTGTACTAAATATGTGTTATGAGCTCTGTGGGCTAGAACTGTCTTTTATTTTTGGTCAGGAAGATTGGCCCTGAGCTAACATCTGTTGTCAGTCTTTCTCATTTTGCTTGAGGAAGATTGTAGCTGAGCTAACACCTGTGCCAATCTTCTTCTCTTTTGTATGTGGGACGCCACCATGGCATGGCTTGATGAGCAGTGTGTAGGTCCACATCTGGGATCTGAACCCATGAACCCTGGGCTGCCAAAGCAGAGCGTGCGAACTTAACCACTACACCACTGGGATGGCCCCTAGAACTATCTTTTAGGAGCTTATGGTTTAATAAGTTTGATGCACCTTACACATGTACATCCTTTGTTGAATATGAGTTCTTTGTTGGATAAATTCATTGCAAATATCTTCCCATTCTTTGACTTGTCTACCACTCTGTTTATTGTGTCTCGTGAGGAATAAATGTTCTTAATTTCAGTGGAATTCAGTTTGTCAAATCTTTTTCTCTTTTGGTTAGTGCTTTTTATGTTCACATTTTCCTAGTTGTCTCAAGCCTGTCTTCTAATGTTTGGTTTTTTGAGTCGGAATCTGTGTTATTTTCCTACGGCTGCCATAAGAATGTACTACAAACTGGGTGGCTTCAATAACAGAAATTTATTGTCTCACTGTTCTGAAGGCTAGAAGTCCAAGATCCAGGTGTCAGCAGGATTGATTCCTTCTGTTGGCTGTGTGATGGAAGGATCTGTTCCAGGTCTCTCTCCTGGGCTTGTAGATGGTCACATCTTCCTTTATCTCTGCATATTGTCTTCTCTCTATACTTGTCTCTGTGTCCAAATTTCCCTTTTTCATAAGCACACTTGTCATAGTGGGTTAGGGCCCACCCTAGTGACCTCACTTTAACTTGATTACCTCTGTAAAGACCCTGTCTCCGTGTAACGTCATATTTTGAGGTACTGGGGGTTAGGACTTCAACAAAGTTCTTTGAGGGGACATAGTTCAACCCATAAGAAGATCCATATAAAGTCTACAGATTACCTTAGGTTATATGTCTCCTGTGTCCTCTTTTGTTTTATGAAAATCTCCCCTTATTTCTGAGTCTTTTAAGTTTTGGTGTTCTCTACACATTTAGTACTGATTAGGAATAGATTTATGGGAATTTGGGAAAGTTATGGAAGTTCACAAAGAGGGACTTATATTACTACAAAAAGCTAAAATGAGCTGTTTACATTTTATTGTTAGGAAAGCTGCCAGTTTTCTGAAACACTAATGAAACCTTATTAGGCTTTTTTTTTTTAAACAATAAAATCGTTCCCCTAGGAGAGAATCCCAACTCTATATTCCTTTCTATTTTTGCTCAGTATGTGCCACTATAAGACAGCTGTTGATGCTTTGGTTTACTGTGGGATTGTATGTGAAACAGAAAATTAGGATAGGGAGCTACATGGAGTTCTATTTTGATTGTATCAGTTGTTGAGCAAGATTTCGCTTTTCCTTCTGTTTCAGTTGGGCTAGAGGGAGTGAGAGCAAGAAAGTAATATCACTTGTTCTAAAAGAAGGGAATTTGTGGTTAGTTTGGGAGTTGTATGTGCATGGTGAAGGAAGTGGCAAGTGCTGGGATATAGCTGAGAGGTCCTCCAGACTTTGTTTGAGGAAGGCTTGCTCACTTAGTAGGAAGCTGGTAAATGCCTATCACTCACGCCTTTATACAAAATAAAATTAGTTTTGCCAGTATGTGGGCCCCTGAATTTTAAAGTTTATCACGTGATTAAAATTTAGATTATTAAAAAGTAATCAACTTCTTTTTGCTGTTTATTTCTCAATAGATTGTCCGAGTTTCCACATTTTCGAAATAATCATAAAACTTCAAGGACATCAGATATAGTTAAAACAAAAGATCTTAAATCCAGATCTCCTCATTTGGATGACTGTTCAAAGACTGATCACAGAGTGAAAAGTGATGTTTCTAAAGATGTACATCATAGCACTTCACTGCCAAACCTCGAAAAAGAAGGGAAATCACATTCTGGAAAAAAGGGCACTTTGCATCTGCCTACATCTCTTGAAAAACACTGCACCAATGGCATTTGGTCACGTTCCCATTATCAGGTTGGTGAGGGTAGCTCCAGTGAGGATAGTAGAAGAGGGAGAAAAGATATTAGACATAGCCAATATAGCAGAGGAACTGACAGGATACGAAAAGACTTAAACACGAACTGTGGTGATGGTGAACCAAGGAACACAGAGGCTAGTCAAAGGCTGCAAGGACGCCCTGAGAAATATGGTAGAGGTGAACCCAAGGCTGAAAGCACACATTCAAAGTTTAAAAGTAACACAGATTTGGACTATAAAAATGAACGCCTTAGTTCTTCTTGGGAGAAAGAGACCTCTAGAGAAAGGCCACACACTCGAACAGAATCTCAAAGTGACAAAAAACCAGAAAGACAAAGTGAAAGATCACAAAATATAAATAGAAAAGAATTTAAATCACAAGACAAAGAAGAAAGAAAAGTTGATCAAAAACCTAAATCAATAGTAAAAGACCAGGATTATTGGAGAAGATCTGAACGAGCATCGTTTCCTCATTCCAAGAATGAAATAACAAAGTCTTCTCATAATTCAGGTAAATACCATGTAGAAGAGAGAAGAGGAAGGGAAGATTGTAAAAGAGACAGGGGTGTAAGTAATCATAGTTTCCAAGAAGGAAGATGTCCCTCTTCTTTTTCAACTAGTAGAACTCACAAACACATTGACTCCAAGGAAGTTGATGCTGTGCATCAATGGGAAAATACACCTTTAAAAGCAGAAAGGCATAGAACTGAAGATAAGAGGAAAAGAGAACGAGAAAGCAAAGATGAAAATAGGCATATGAGAAATGAAAAAAGAACGCCTACAGAACATTTGCAGAAGACCAACAAAGAAACTAAGAAAACCACTACTGATTTAAAGAGACAGCATGAGCCAAAAAATGATAAAGGTGAAGTCTCTAATAATGATATTTCCAAAGAAGGAGATAATAAAGAGCTTACAGGTAAAGCTGAGAGTGGTCCAAATGAAACGAAGAACAAGGACTTAAAGTTGAGTTTTATGGAAAAATTGAACTTAACTCTTTCTCCTGCTAAAAAGCAGCCTGTTTCTCAGGATAATCAGCATAAAATAACCAATACTCCCAAATCCAGTGGCACATGTGACGTAGAGTCCTTGGTGCAGGCTAAAACAGTGACATGTGTTCCCTCTGTCAGTGAACATATCACAGAGGAAACCAAATCAAAGGTATTGGAACCAAATGATGCTCTTGCAGCAGAATCTGAATCCAGGACTAAAATTCCAGAAAGGAAAATGGAAGAAGAAAACAGCTTGTTAGTTAAATCTGTTGAGAATACTGTGCCTTGTGATGTGCCCCTTTGTGGTACAGAGACTTCCTTCTCAGCACCTGTGGAAATGGAAAAAGCAGAATCCTTGTTTCCATCATCAACAGAAATGGAACAAACCATTAATGGTGCAGGGGCAGCAGTTCCTGTGGTCGTGGACATATTACAAACAAATGTTTCTCAAAACTTTGGCTTGGAATTGGATATCAAAAGAAACGATGGTTTAAATTCTGGTAGTATTTCTGAAGGTATAGAAATGAAGGAGGCTTTTTCAACACAAGTGGCTGAATCCAGTGGAAGCATTTTGCAGCCTTCAATCGAAGAAGATGGTGTTTTGCCAATAGTCCTTTCAGAAGATGGTAACCCACAATTTGAGCCTTCTCTTGTAGGTACACCACTGGTTGAGAGTAAGTCTTGTCATTTGGAGCCTTGCTCACCTAAAGAGCCTCTAGAATCTTCACTTCAGCAGACTGAGTTAATGGACCACAGAGTGGAAATTGGTGAAACAAACTCAATATATCATGATGACGAGAACTCAGTTCTGAGCATTGACCTTAATCACCTGAGACCTATTCCAGAGGCCATCAGTCCTCTGAATAGTCCAGTGAGACCTGTAGCAAAAGTCCTTAGAATGGAAAGCCCATCTCAAGTCCCATTATATAGTAACAGTCATAAAGGTAATAGTTTGTATTATCTTCTATGCCTTATCTTTTTGTGAGAATGTGGATGCCGTAAGCAAGATGAATTAGTGCTTTTTCTTTTTTAATAACATGGCTAACATATTATCCAGACCCCCGTTGTTAACTTGAAATGTACGTTGAGTTGTTAAATTTAGGTAATTCTTATTTATGTAAAAAAAGGGAGTGGTAGAACAAATCGTTTCATATACCCTTTGCTTGCTTTCAGGTATATTTTTGTTGTTCAGAAACCATCATCAAATGGCATAGAATAGGTGGTTCTGCTAACATGAAGTAAAGATACTTGAGCAGTGGGTTGATGTTATCCAAATGACCAAACTCTGTACTACCCTCTTGTCAGTTACCTTCTGAGTATATTTTAAGGCCAGTAAAGACCAATGACATGAATAAGTATTAATCAGGCAGTAACATTCTGCTAAAAAGAAAAAGTTATTAGAATAGTGAATTGCCTCAGTATTTAATTTTTTATTGTATTTTGTATAGAAATGTCAAATGACTAAGACTCAGTGATCATATGATTATAATATACTTTCTCACTTCCACAGATGTGTTTCCACCAGATTCAGCTCATTCTACCTCCAAGAGTCAGTCTGATCTCAGTAAGGAAAATCAAAAGCCAATTTGCAAATCTGACAGATTTACAGAGGCAGACTCCCTTAAGAATTCATCTTTAGATGAATTAGAAGAAGGAGAAATTATAAGTGACAGTGAAAAATCTAAACCACAGAAAAGTTTTGAAAAAAGTGCCAAACCTAGAGCCTCTGCTGACGTGCAGCATACAAAAACTAGCCCCGGAAGCAGGAAAACTGCTGTGCATTTGGACAAAGACAGTAGGAAGACGTCTGCTGTGAAGGTCCATCAGACCAAAAGCAAATGGAATAAAAGACAAAGTGAGTCTAGCAGATCTTCAAAAGCAGAGGGGAAAGATAAGACAGTGAGCACTGCGAGCCTGGAAAAAATAGTTCCAGTTATTGCTCCACCCTTTTCTGTACGAGAAGTTATGCACATGTTACGAATGATAAGAAAACATGTAAGGAAAAATTATATGAAATTCAAGGTAAAATTTTCATTAATGCAATTTCATAGAATTGTTGAGTCAGCAATTTTGAGTTTCACATCACTGATTAAGCGACTTGACTTATCTAAAATCTCTAAGTCAGTGACTGTTTTGCAGAAGAATCTCTGTGATGTCATAGAATCCAAACTTAAGCAAGTTAAAAAGAATGGCATAGTGGATCGCTTATTTGAACAGCAACTACCAGATATGAAAAAAAAATTGTGGAAATTTGTCGATGAGCAACTTGATTATTTGTTTGCAAAGCTTAAGAAAATCTTAGTAAAGTTTTGTGATTCTGTAAACTTCGGTAGCGACAGTGACGAAGGAAAACTTGAAAAGAGAAATAAAGAGAAATCACAATATTTAAATTGTCGGAAGGGGAATGTGGACAGCTCCAGCAAAGAAATACTGAAAGCGAAATCCCCCACATCAGAAGGTTCTGTTTATTATAGGTCCTTGGTGGGATGTAAAAAATCTGAGGAAAAACATCAAGACCAAAATTGTTCCAATATTAACACAGTGAAGTATGACATTAAAAAAAGTTTTAACAGTTGCTTTGATAATATTAAGAACTCTCAATCAGAAGAGCACTCCTTAGAACTAAACTGCCTGAGCGCCCCAAAGCCGGGAAAAATAGAAGGAAGCACCGTGGAGGATGCACAGACGTCCCAGCATGCAGCTTTGAAGCCAGAACGCAGTTTTGAGATTCTTACTGAACAGCAAGCATCTAGCCTTACTTTTAATTTAGTCAGTGATGCACAGATGGGTGAAATATTTAAAAGTTTGTTGCAAGGTTCTGATCTTTTGGACACCAGTGTTAACTGTAATGAAAAAAGTGAGTGGGAGTTAAAGACGCCAGAGAAGCAGCTGCTAGACAGTCTTAAGTGTGAATCTATACCAGCATGTACAACGGAAGAGCTAGTTTCAGGAGTGGTTTCTCCATGTCCTAAAATGATTAGCGATGATAATTGGTCATTATTATCATCTGAGAAAGCTCCATCTCTGTCTTCAGGCCTCTCATTGCCAGTTCATCCTGATGTGCTGGATGAAAGTTGCATGTTTGAAGTGTCCACTAACATAGCTTTAAGTAAAGATAATGTATGTAGTTCAGAAAAGAGCAAGCCCTGCATTTCTTCCATACTTCTTGAAGATCTAGCAGTCTCTTTAACAGTACCATCACCTCTGAAATCAGATGGTCATCTCAGTTTCTTAAAGCCAGAAGTATTGTCTACTTCAACTCCTGAGGAAGTTATTAGTGCACATTTCAGTGAAGATGCCTTACTTGAGGAAGAGGATGCATCTGAACAAGATATTCATTTAGCTCTGGAGTCTGATAATTCAAGCAGTAAATCAAGTTGTTCTTCATCATGGACAAGCCGGTCTGTTGTTCCAGGCTTTCAGTACCACCCTAATCTACCCATGCATGCTGTCATAATGGAAAAGTCCAATGACCACTTCATTGTGAAAATACGACGTGCAGCACCATCTACCTCCCCTAATCTTAAACAGAATATGGTGGCTGATGAATCATTGGCATCTTTGCCTAGAGTGGAAAAGGAAGCTGATGAAGCAGCAGAGAAAGAATATACTTCCTGTCAGAATAGAGTTTTTAAACCTGTGGAGGAATTGCAAAATTCCAACAAACATGTTGATAGCAGTAAATCAGCTCAAGAAGAAGAGGACTGTGTGATACAAACACAGGTTCCTGATATATACGAATTCCTTAAAGATGCTTCAGGTAAAGTGGGTCATAGTAATGAAGTGGCTGATGAATGTTTCAAGTTGCATCATGAATGGGAACCAAAAGTGCCTGAAAGTGTTGAAGAATTGCCTCCAGTGGAAGAAATCCCACATTCTGTTGAGGATCATCTTCCAAACACATATATAGACCTCACAAAAGATCCGGTCACTGAGACCAAAAACTTGGGGGAATTTATAGAAGTAACAGTTTTAAATATTGATCAGTTGGGCTGTTCTGGAGGCAATTTGGATCAAAATGCTCCAATATTAGACAATATGCAGCCTGATACTGTGGGTGCCTTTATTGATTTGACACAAGATGTTTCAAGTGAGAGTAAAAATGAAGGTAACTGTCCTGCTTTAGCAGTTGAAGGCTTGAGGTGTCAGGTGATATGTGTGGATGAAGATAACTGTAAGGAAGAAAAGGTGCAAGTGGCAAACAGACCTTTGGAATGTGGTGTTGAGGAAGCCTATATTGATTTGACCTCGGAATCTCCCAGTTCATGTGAAGTAAAACAGGATGATGTAAAGTCAGAGCCAGCACCAAATTCCCATAGTTCAGAGGTGCCTGGGGCTTTGGATAATGCTCAGAAAAAGAGAAAAAACCTTTCTGATCTAAATCATTCTTCTCAGAAAAAACAGAGAAAGGAAACAGACTTAACTAGTAGGGAAAAGACTAAAAAAATTACCCAAGATTCTGGTGAGAATGGTGAAGCTCACCGAAAGAAAGCCAATAAAAAAAAGGCCCCTGCAGTGACTCAAGATTCCTCATTAAAGGCAAGCCCAGGGATTAAGGAGCCATCAGCAGCATCTGCCACTTCTACAGGCCTTTCTGCAAAGAATGTTATTAAAAAGAAGGGAGAAATTATAGTTTCATGGACAAGGTAAGAATCTTGTGAGACCTTTAAATCACCGGGAAATTTTGAGAGGCCAGAAATCTGTTCTGCTGTGTCATCAGTTTTTCCTATCCTAAAATAAGGAAAGTGATGACTGACTTCAAAAGTGGCCAAAGTTGGTAGAAAATACTTCCTAAGGTACAGTCCTGCTGCACTGTAGAACCATCTAGAGCAGTGTCTCCTAACCAGGGATGTGCGTTAGCACCATGGACAGAAATTTTCATTGTGTTTTAACTTCATCTTTTTCAGTTAAAAAGAATTCTTTCGTTTGTAAGGAGCTGGTGTAAGCACATTTTTGAAAGAAGGAATGACAGGTGGTAAAATAGGCCAAAATGTGTGAGCATTTGTAATTTGAGTTTTCCCTTAAAAGTTTCAAAAAAGTTTCATAAGTAGGTTATACTTTTGACTTTCTGTGAACTTCTTAAGAAACACAGATTTAAAGACCCCATTTCAGATGTCAAGGTAACCACAGTTGTGAACCATTGGGTTAGAGGGCCATCATCTCCAGACTTGACTAGAAAGCGTAATGAGGGAAGCTGGATTTTTTTTAAATTGGTGATCAGTTTTGTTTAATATCGCGGTCCTCTTTGCCTTCATTTCAGGTAAATTGCAGATGGCAGAATAGAATCAGAGATTGTAACAGCACACGTTGTTTCAGACATGTAGAGAAAGCAGAGATCTGGATTCTATTTTACTTTTGGTTCTTCTGCTTCTTAAGTCTGTGATCATGTTTGGGTCCTAATTTTTGAAGTACTACACACATTAAAAGTAGAATTCTAAAAGCTTTAATTTTGTCATTAGAAAAATAAATTAATATGTTTGTTTTAGAAAATTTGGGAATATATATGAGTTCAAAGATTAAAAGTCATCCATAATCTTATTTCTCAAAGATAACTATTGTCCATTTTTGGTATGTACTTTTTTTTTCTATGGATTTTAATAAAAATGTCACCAATTGGTGGACATTTAGGCAGTGGAATTTTTGTTATCTTTCTGCTCTAATTTACAAAAACTAAATCCTATTTTTCCCCCTTCAGAAATGATGACCGGGAAATTTTACTGGAGTGTCAGAAAAGAGGGCCATCATTGAAAACATTTTCTTATTTAGCTGCCAAGTTGAATAAAAATCCATATCAGGTAACTACCCAATTTTTATATCTATATAGTTTCATAGATGTTACTACTCTAAATACTTAGATTTAATTTTTAGCATGTTTAAAATGTGACATATTGGGGCCAGCCCGGTGGCGCAGCAGTTAAGTGTGCACATTCCACTTCTCAGTGGCCTGGGGTTCACCAGTTCAGATCCCGGGTGAGGACATGGCACTGCTCATCAAGCCATGCTGTGGTCGGCGTCCCACATATAAAGTAGAGGAAGATGGGCACGGATGTTAGCTCAGGGCCAGGCTTCCTCAGCAAAAAGAGGAGGATTGGCAGCAGTTAGCTAATTAGCTAATTAGCAGGGCTAATCTTCCTCAAATAAAAAAAATAAAATAAAATGTGACATATTATTAGCCAACTTCTTAAAACTATAATTCTTCATGTAAGACTGTTAAAAATTTGATGATTGTGGAAGAAGTTTATAACAATCCTAATTTTCTTTTCTGTTGCCTTACCATTTACTTAATTGATCTCAAGCAATTTTGTAATCATATTTGCTTAAGAAAGGTTAATGTTGAAAAGTTAAACTAGCAGTCACCTTTAGTATGAAGATATTTCATTTTTCTAAACATTACTTCATCTCGTTATTGAGAGTAACTTTCTCTGTCTTCAGATGTTTTGTGAAAATATTCATCAAAGATAAAAATAATATTGAAGTATTTATAACGAACCCTCATTTAACATTTTTCAGGTCTCAGAAAGATTCCAGCAGCTAATGAAGCTCTTTGAAAAGTCAAAATGCAGGTAGTTAATGGTTACACTACAGGAGACTAGTAAAGTAAATGGTTGACACTGTAACCGTGCAGTTAATGGCCTGTTAGTCATTGAAGATGTCAGTAGTGGGTGAGAGACATCCACTTGAGTTCCTGCTTCAGTCACAGGTTGGAGGATGTTGCTCGTGCAGGCTTCTCAGGCCACCTCATCCACAGGAGCACGCTCAGAGGGAAGCCTGCTGCCGTTCAGATCAGCAGGGCATCTCTCCTCATCTCTCAGATTGCTGCTGTGTCCAAGGTCGGGGGAAATGCATTTGATGGTTGATGGGAAATTTTTTGTAGATGAAGAAGAATAAAACATTCTTGAATAGCAGTATGTTTCATAGGCAGTGAAGTCTGTGCAGTGATTGTAATTTAATATTATTCACATTTTTAATTAGGAGTGCTAAAATACTTTAAAATACAAAATGTGCATTCATAAACGTGAAATCCATTGTCATCTGAATAGATGACGTGATTTGCCATGTTAAATTATTAATAATGTTCACAGACATGTTTCCTCAGTTTCTTTAAGCCATTCTTATACAGGTTTATTAAGGCAATAGTATTTATCAGCAGGTTTTTTCCTGTAAGATTTGAACCAATTGCTTAAACATTTTGGACTTTTACGGAAGGAAAATTGTAATGCTGTTTCACGTCATTATTTTTCATTTGATTTGTGGTCATAATTATTTGAATGCTAAACAGCCAATTTTAAATTAAGTTCAAATTACATCTGAATACAAATCATGTTTGGACATAGATCTCAGTATGAAGAGTTCTGAATATTTGAGTTATAAATCTGTTTCTAGACCCAATGTAAATTACTGTCTGTAGATAATCTGTTAATTTCAGTTTGCTAATGAGATTTTCAGAAGATATTTAGTATTTTACTGTGAAGTTAAAATTCTATTTATGTAATTCACAATGTGAGATTGAATAATGGGGAGTTTGAAGAAAAAGCTTATTCTGAAGAACTTCTAAAAAAATAGTTTAAGACAAAAATGGCCTGATTATTTTTTAGATTCATTGTGTTTTGAAATTTTCACTGCCTTGAGGAAATTAAACTGAAATTTTTGTTTTAACTGGATGTTATCTTGAAATATGACTTCCATTGTCTTGTGAAGATAATGTACATTCATGAAGGAATTAACTTGTATTTGGAAGTGATGCTTATTAGTTTGAAATTTCCAAATTTCATTACACATCTGAAATTTTTTAATGGATTTGATATTTGAGATTGTATTTGCTTGCATGATAGCACAAATAATGGGTTATTTCATTCCTAGCTTGCTTCCTGAGTTTTTTCCTCCAAGAACTATAGTCTCATTAAATTCTTGTCAAAGTCAGAGTATAACAATAAAGTTACCAAACAGATTCTGTAAAAAGCTAGTTCTTTAACACCAAATAACTGCTTACTATCTAAGTAGAACTCGCTTTAAAAGAACAACACTTTATGAAATGGTTGTATCAGAAAAATAGAATCATAACTTTAGCATTTTCTTACATTGCAGATAAGTTGCTGAATTCCTTGGGATCTTAATTGATATTGCATACTACACAGAAGCTCGGAATTCCTCATGTTTTAAATGGGGAAGTAGAGGGCAGTTTTATGACATATTTGATTACTAGATAGTAATTACATTTGTTGTTACTTGTTGATTCTTTAATTTCAAGTCAGCATGTTCAGTGTTCCAGTCATCAGTCTGATTTGCTTACCTGTTATTGGTCAAGAATTTTATTTTCAGACAGGTTAAAACTTGTTCTTAAGATAAAAGCAACAAGTATATAATATTGAAACCTTAGTTTTGATATTTCAAAGACATGACTTTCTTTTCTAGATTTTTAAAGATAGTTTTGTAGCATTTTTAGTTTGTTTTCATTTTTATTTGCTTTTCTAATTGCCTCTCCTGATTTGGTAAATTGTAAAATAATTTAAATAGTGTATCTGTAAATATGTATAATTGTAATGATGTAAAATACTTTGTGTATGTGTGTTTGTGTGTATACACACACATAAATGGCTTTGCGTAGCCAAGGATTTTTTTATCTGTATAAAACTTTTTTATAAAATTTGCTTTCAATACCAGTAATGTATAAATAAAACCATGTAAAGTTCTGTTATATTTTGATTAGAATATTTCTTTTAGTGTGTGTAGATAATAATTCAAAGAAAAAAAAGATAAAACTCCCAGGGGATGCGGGGGGCTATTTTGAAGTGGTTCTTGGTGGGGATGTGGCTGGCTGAATGTCTATGAGTAGATTCATTAGAGAAAATCAGTTGCCTTTGCCTGCTTTCTCACAGCAGGTACTAGTACAGTGGACCAGAGGTCTGCTACAGCTGTCCTCCCAGATAAAATCAGGGCAGCACAAAAGCCCTTTCGGGTGAAGATTTGGGGAAAACAGGGAAGGATTGACTAGCTTTCACATTATTTGTTCACCCTTCCCCTTCCAGACTCATAGGACTGGTGGGTTACAATCTAGGCCCTGGACTCTAGGAAGTGCCTTAGGAAACTGCCGTTTCTCCCGTGGCGTCTGAAGGGGAAGCCCTGATCTGAAGCATTACTTGGCAGATGACAAACTGAAATAATTAACTATGGTTTTTGGAGTGTTGAGGCTGTCCACCGTAGGACTTTTCTTCTTCTGTCTGTTTGAACCCCAACATAGCCCAGAGGGCTGGCCCTCAGCCCTTCCCCAGTACATTCTATCCTCACTCAGAAGTGCCCATACTACCGTGTAAATGAGTTCACAAGCCAAAGTAAAGTGATACCTAAGAGATGCCACTGGTTCAGAAGAAAACAACAAACTGGGTTGCATAAGACCGTCCGAATCTTAAATAAAGCCAATAAACATTGAAAGAAAAAAGGGAAGATTTTAGCAATGTGATACAAGAATAAGAAATAACCAAGGAGACATATAAAAAACATTTAAAATAAAGAACAATAAAATGGAGTAAAAATAGAATGGATACCTGAAGAATGAATTAGTGAGTTGGAAAATCAGATTGAGAAACTCCCAGAAGGAAACAATAACAAAGAGATAAATAGAATATACAAATGCAGATTTAAGTGAGATAAGGGATAGAAGTAGATGTACCAACATTCAGGTAACAAAAAGAGGTCCAGAAGAAGAAAATATTTGAGGATTGAAAGGGCCATTGAGGGCAAAACAAGAAAGAGAAGGAATTACCCATATCTAGACACATACTGAAATATAATGAGAAAAATCTTTCTAGCTTTTAGACAGTAAATCATTGAAGAAATGGAATCAGATTGACCTCAGTGTTTTCAAGAGCAATACTGGCTGTAAGAAATCAATATTTTTAAAGTACTGGACCTAAAATTTTACATCCATTTAAATTGTTATTCAAATATGAGGGCTTAATAAAAAGTAAGATTTACCACTCAGGGGCCGGCCCCATGGCTCAGTGGTTAAGTTTGCACGCTCTGCTGCGCTGGCCCAGGGTACTGCTAGTTCGGATCCTGGGCGAGGACATGGCACCGCTTGTCAGGCCACGTTGAGGCGATGTCCCACATGCCACAACTAGAAGGACCCACAACTAAAATATACACTATGTACTGGTGGGATTTGGGGAGAAAAAGCAGGAAAAAAAAATTGGCAACGGTTGTTAGGTGCCAATCTTAAAAAAAAAAGATTTACCACTCAAAGATCCACATTGTAAATATTTTGGAGAAAATACTCAACAAAAACAAGTCCAGGAGATATTTCAAGAGCTAGGGTGTAAGAGTGGTCAGATATGTTGGTAAAGTTTGCTTAGGGGGAGAAAGGTGTAAAAGGAACTCTATCCGTAATAAGCCAGAATTAATTTTAGACAATATCAGCATGATGGAGATCAAGGGGAGGTAAGAATGTTACGGTTCTTGCTTTGTTAGGATGAAGATATGGATATAAAAATGTCGAACTTTTAAAATTGAAGTATATCACAAAAGAAGTATCTCAGTAAATTTTCACAAAGTGAACATTTGTATAACACCATCCAGGCCAAGAACGAGAACTTTGCCAGCCCCTAGAGAGCCCCTGTCCTATTCCTAGTTAGAATCTCCCCTCCTCCTAGAGATTAACGCTATTGCTGACGTTACCATAGGTTAGTTTTGCCTGTTTTTCAATTTTCAAATGGAATCATACATCGTAGGTACTCTTATTTGACTTCTTTTGCTCAGAATTATGTTTGTGAGATTCACCCATTTAAGTTGTTTCCAGTTTGGGGTTATTTAAATAGTGCTGATGTGAACACTGTGGAAATGGTTTTTGCTGCACGTGTGGACACGTTTGTGTTGGATTTATACCTAGGAGTGAAGCTTTAGCAAATACTGCCAAACAGTTTTCCTAAGTGCTTTTATCAATTTGCACGCCCACAGTAGTCTATGTGCGTTTCTTCACACGCTCTCTAACACTTAGTATTTTCGGTCTTTAATCTTAGCCTTTCTGGTGGAGGTGTATTGATATCTGTTGAATGTTTGTTGACCATTTGAATATCCCCTTTTTGTAAAGTCCCTGTTCAAGTCTCTGACTTATTTTTCTTATTAATTTGTAGCAATTATTTATATAATCGATATGAGCCCTTTCTTAATTCTATATGCAGAAATACGTTCTCCCGCTTTGCCGTTTGCCTTTTACTTTGTCACATATATCTTTTGATGATCAGACATTCCTTTTTTTTTTCCTGCTTTTTCTCCCCAAATCCCCCCAGTACATAGTTGTATATTGTAGTTGTGGCTCCTTCTAGTTGTGGCATGTGGGACGTCACCTCTACATGGTCTGGTGAGCGGTGCCATGTCTGTGCCCAGGATCCAAACCAGGGAAACCCTGGGCCGCTGAAGCAGAGCGCGCAAACTTAACCATTCGGCCACAGGGCCGGCCCCTGGATGTTCTTAATTTTAATGAAGATTTAATTTATCATTCTTTCCATTTATGGTAGTACCTGTTGAAGATATCTTTCCTGACTCCAAAAGGATGAAAATATTTTCTTATGTTGTTATCTAGAAGCTTTGTTGTTTTACCTCGCACATTTACATTTACAGTTCACTAAGAATTCATTTTTTTTTTGTAGGATGTAAAGTAGAGGGTAATTTAATTTTGTAAAATCATCTCCGTGACCAAGTCCCCTTCATAGTAAAGACTGTCCATACCCCACTGCTCTTCAGTGCCTGTATATGCATGAGTTTCTTTCTGCAATCTCTATTCTGTTTATTAGTCTATTTGTCTACTCTTGCAGCCATATTATCACTCTCGATTATTGTAGCTTTAAATAAGTCTTGATATACAGTAGGCAAGTCCTGTCACCTTTTTCTTTCTTCACCACTGTTCATGGGTATATTTGAGCTTTTACATTTCCATGTACATTTTAGAATCAGCTTATCAAGGTCTGCAGAAAACCTGTTGGGATTTTTGACTGAGCTCACATTGAATCTATGGGTCAATTAATTTGGGGAAAATTGACATCTTTACAATGTTGAATTTTCCAAACCTTGAGCATGGTACATCCCACCATTTATTTAAGTTAATTTATTTAAATAATATTTATGTGTGTGTGTAAGTCTTGCATATTTTTCATTGGATTTATCTTAGATATTTGATAGTATTTGATCCTATAGTAAATGATTTCTTTTTCTGTTTGGCATGCAGAAATACACTTGACTTTATATCTAGAAACTTGCTGAACTATCATATATATGCTAAAAATTTATGTGTAGATTCTTTTGAATTTTCTGTACAAAATCATAGTTTTATTTCTTCCTTTGTAATCTTTAAACTCTTTTTTTTTTTTTTTACATTTTTTGCACTTGGCTAGGGCCTCCAATATAATAATGATTAGAATTGATAATAGCGAACTTTCTTGGCTTATTCCTGATCTCAGAGAGAAAGCTTTTAGTATTTTATCATCATGCTTTTTCCTGTAAATTTTTTTAAATGGATACTCTATCAGATTAGGCAACTTTCCTCTATTCCTGGTTCTCTAAGAGCTTTTTTAAAAAAATCATTAATGGATGTTTATTCTTATTAAAATTTTCTCCCTTTATTTTGTAAATGTAGTGAATTAAATTTATTGGAGTATAGTTGACATACAATATTATATTAGTTTCAAGTGTACAACATAGTGATTCAACATTTGTTTACTACAAAATGATCACCTTCATAAAACTAGTAATAATCTGTCATCAAACAAAGTTATTACAATATTGTTGACTATATTCCCTATGCTGTACATTACATCCTCGTGATCTTTATTTTATGACTGGAAATTTGTACCTCTTAATCTCCTTCACTTCTTCCACCCATCCCCCATTCCCCTCCACTGTAGCAATCACTGATTTGTTCTTTGTATTATGAGTCTGTTTCTGTTTTGTTTTTTTAGATTCCACATATAAGTGAAATCATAAGGTATTGTTCTTTCTCTGTCTGGCTTATTTCGTTTTGCATAATACCCTCTAGATCCATCTATGTTGTCACAAATGGCAGAATTTCGTTCTTTTTTTATGGCTCATATTCCAATGTATGTATACACCACATCTTCTTTATCCATTCATCTACCAATGGACACTTAGGTTGCTTCCGCATCTTGACTATTGTAAATAATGCTGCAGTGAACATAGGGGGTGCATATGTCTTTTTGAATTAGTATTTTTGTTTTCTTTGGATAAATACCTGGAAGTGGTATTGCTGGATCATATGATAGTTCTATTTTTAATATTTTGAGAAACCTCCATACTGTTTTTCACAGTGGTCGCACCAATTTACATTCTCACCAACAGTGCATGAGAGTTCCCTTTTTTCCACATCTGTGCCAACATTTCTCTCTTGCTTTTTTTCTTTGTTTTTTTGTTTTGTTTTGTTTTTTTGAAGAAGATTAGCCCTGAGCTAACTACTGCCAATCCTCCTCTTTTTGCTGAGGAAGACGCCCTGAGCTAACATCCGTGCCCATCTTCCTCTACTTTATATGTGGCATGCCTAACACAGCATGGCTTGCCAAGCGGTGTCATGTCTGCACCCGGGATTCGAACCAGTGAACCCCAGGCTGCCGAAGTGGAACGTGGGAGCTTAACCACTGTGCCACCGGGCTGGCCCCTCTTGTTTTTATTTTTAAAGATTTTATTTTTTCCTTTTTCTCCCCAAAGCCCCCCAGTACATAGTTGTATATTCTTCATTGTGGGTCCTTCTAGTTGTGGCATGTGGGACACCACTTCAGCATGGTTTGATGAGCAGTGCCATGTCCGCGCCCAGGATTCGAACCAACGAAACACTGGGCCGCCTGCAGCCGAGCGCTCGAACTTAACCCATGGGGCCAGCCCCTTGTTTTTTTGATGATAGCCATTTTAACAGGTATGAGGTGATATCTCATTGTGGGTTTTTTGTTTTGTTTTGTTTTTTGAGGAGGATTAGCCCTAACATCTGCTGCCTACCCTCCTCTTTTTGCTGAGGAAGACTGGCCCTGAGCTAACATCCGTGCCCATCTTCCTCTACTTTATACGTGGGTTGCCTACCATAGCATGGCTTTTGCCATGCGGTGCCATGTCTGCACCCGGGATCCGAATCGGTGAACCCCAGGCAGTCGAGAAGCAGAACGTGCGAACTTAACTGCTGTGCCACCGGGCCGGCCCCTCATTGTGGTTTTGATGTGCATTTCTCTGATGATTAGTGATGTTGAGCATCTTTTCATGTTCCTCTTGGTCATCTGTATGTCTTTGAGAAAATGTCCATTTCAAAGTCCTTTGCCCATTTTTTAATCTGATTTTCTTTGAGTTGTATGAGTTCTTTATATATTTTGGATATTAATCCAGTATTGGATATATCATTTGCAAATATATTCTCCCAAATATATTCTCTCAGTAGATCTCCTGTTCATTTTGTTGATGATTTCCTTTGCTGTGCGAAAGCTTTTTAGTTTGATGTGGTCCCAATTGTTTATTTATTTTATTTTTTTTAAAGATTTTTTATTTTTTTTCTTTTTCTCCCCCCAGTACATAGTTGTATATTCTTTGTTGTGGGTCCTTCTAGTTGTGGCATGTGGGACGCTGCCTCAGTGTGGTTTGATGAGCAGTGCCATGTCCGCGCCCAGGATTCGAACCAACGAAACACTGGGCCGCCTGCAGCGGAGCGCGCGAACTTAACCACTCAGCCACGGGGCCAGCCCCCTTATTTTATTTTTTAAAAAATTTTATTTTTCCTTTTTTCTCCCCAAAGCCCCCCGGTACATAGTTGTGTATTTTTAGTCGTGTGTCCTTCTAGTTGTGGCATGTGGGATGCTGCCTCAGCGTGGCTTGATGAGCGGTGCCATGTCCGTGCCTGGGATCCGAACCGGCGAAACCCTGGGCCGCTGAAGCAGAGCGCATGATCTTAACCACTTGGCCACGGGACCAGCCCCTAAACCAAGGGTTTCCCAATTGTTTATTTTTGATTTTTTTCCCTTGTCTGAGGAGACATATCTAAGCAAGTATTGCTAAGACTGATGTCAAAGAGTGTATTACCTATGTTTTCTTTTGGGAGTTTTACATTGATTTTTTTTAATGTTAAACAAACCTTGTAGTCTCAGAATAAACCTAACTTGAATGTGATCTCTTATAGCCTCTTTATATAATGTTAGATTTGGTTTACTGTTTAGGATATTCTGCATCTATTTTTTTTTGAGATTGACCTCAAAATTTTATTTCTTAATAATATCTTGTCAAGTTTTGGTAACCCGGTTATTATACTGGCTTCGTAAAATGCATTGCAAAGAGTCCCCCTTTTTCTGTTCTCTGTGAGAGTTACATGATGAGATCGTGAAAGACATGTACATAAACCTACTGCTAAACTTTTTTTTGCTGTGAAATGAGTTTCTTGAATAGAAAATGTGTGGATCACCATAATGGTGAATAGATATTCCATAAGACCCTTCTTAGGGAATACATAACTCCCAGCAAGAAAAAATTGCCCCCCACTCTGTAGATAGTCAGTCTGATGTGATAAACCTGCTACTAAGTAGTTGGCTAATCCATATTTGAACTCAACTTTGACTTTGTGGTTGACAGGTTAAGACTTACACAATGGAGATACCCAGATGAGCTGCAGTGAGGGCAAATCCATGTTGTTGAGCCCATACAAAGTTTTCTTTCTTGCCACATGGCCATTTTGTACGTGGGTCCATTGGACAAGCATTAGGTTTGCAAAGGAAAGAGACTGACATTTTTAGAATGTATTATCTTGTCCATCTCATCACTGAAGTCCTCTTCTGAAGTAGATACCTTTGGTGAACATTCATGTGAGACACAAGTATCTTCACTCTTTGTGTCCAATTTTAGAAGTCCATTCACATTACTTCTTCCCTAGACTTTGTCATATTTCCAGTTGTGTTCTTTCCACGTCTATCTAGCCAAACCTCTACCCACTGTCCTTGAATAGATTCTACTTTTGGCCCATTCTCACTCCAAGTGAAGGAAATAACTATATATATTTTTCAAAGTTCTACCTCCCCACTCTGCCACCTCCCCAACCCCCTGGGGAGAATTTCTCTTCATCATTATCTCCTGATTGGGGTTGTAATATTGCAGCAGTCTGCTTCTGGCTTATGCTAGCATATCATGCAGAAATACCTGGAAACGAGGTGCAAATCTTTTTTCCTCCTGCTTAATTAACAGGAACTTGTTAGGAGACTATAGGTATGGATTGAATGAGAGGAGAAGCAGGTGCAGTATCACGTTTTTGTTTTTTTGTTTTTTTTCCATGAGAAAGAGTGGTCCTGAGCTAACATCTGTTGCCAGTCTTCCTCTTTTTTGCTTGAGGAAGATTGTCACTGAACTAACATCTGTGACAGTCATCCTCTATTTTTTGTATGTGGGATGCCACCACAGCATGGCTTGATGAGCAGTGCATAGGTCCGCACCTGGGATCTGAACCCGCAAACCCCGGGCCACTGAAGCAGAGTGCATGAACTTAACGACTAAGCCAGCAGGCTAACCCCAATATTACATATTAAAGGAGTCTGAGCCACCAGCTCATGCAACTTGTATCTTCCAGACCTGCTTCAGCCTGGTTTTTTACATCACATTTCCTGTTTCTCATGAATTGCTGCTTTGTGTGCCCAACTTTGTGTTTGGGTGGTTTGGATAACATTTGGTTAACTCTGGGCAGCTCATGTCCCCTGGTCACTTGATGTCCTATGGTCAGGCATTCAGTCTCTAACAGGGCATAGCTTTGCTCCAAAACACTGGAGGTCTGCACTGTGATTCTTTTATTGAAGCTTGCCAGAGACTTTGTGGAACATATTTTTTAGCTATAGTTTATTTGAGTATCATCTGATTTGCTAGGATCATGCACTGCAGCCTGAACTTGCTGCAGAGTCTTTTCTGTCTCTGTTCCCCTGTGAAAACTCACAGCCTTAAAGGTTAATCATTAATTACGTGCTGGGGTAGCACATCAAATGACCTCTAGAATTCACAAAGGCTTATCAAACATTGTGCTTTTCTTTTTTTGGTGGTGGTGGTGGTTTTAGTGCAAAGGACAGCAACTTATCTTTCTCTTTGGAAGATATGGACCTCCAGAAACTTCGTTGAGGTGGCAGGGCCCTTAATTTTTGTGGGGTTTATATCCTACCCTGTGGCTTACATGTCTTATTACTAAACCATCTACAGTACTTGCTATCTCTGTCTCATCAGACCCAATCAGCGTAATGTTGTGGCCCAGCATGATGTTCTGGGGCATGTCAAGACCATGTGGACCTCTGTGGCCCACGTTATGGGAGAAGAGAGGAAAATTGATGTAGCCCTCAGACAAGATGGTAAAATGTATTGTTTCTGTGATCCACTTTGAGTTAATTTTTGTGAAGAGTGTAAGGCCTATGTCTAGATTCATTTTTTTGCATGTGGCTGTCCAGTTGTTCCAGCACCATTTGTTGAAATAATAGCGTTTTTATAAAGTTTAAAAGCAGCTAAAACTAAACATATTGTTAGAGCATACAAATGATATATATATCAATAAAATAAAGCAAATGAATGATAAACACAGGTTCAGGGAGGCAAAGGGGAGGGATAGGGAAGAAGCATCTAGAAAGATATCACTTAACTGTCAGTGTTCTACTTCTCGGTTTGGTGTGGGTCCATGGATGTTCATTATATTATTAAAGAATAAATTTTTAAAAAGATCTATGCATGGATGAATAATGGCAGTGTGCCGTGAGCCAAGGATTATGATTAATTTGATTTAATGCACTTGAGGTGTATTTTTAAAAATATATGTTTAAGTGCCTAAGTCCCGACATTGTGGTAGGAGCCGGTGATAAAAAAAATTATTCATTCTTCCTCTGAAGGAGTTCAGCTTCCTGGGGAGACAAACATTTAACCAACTGTGAGAAGTGATATACTAGTGTTATGAGCAAAAAGAGTTGGGGCACCAGAGAGGAAAGTGCTACATGAGCTGATCCTTGAAGGATGCCAAGGCAGAGAGAATTTGAGGAAGGCATAAATTTAGCTTCTTGTGGATAAATTACTTTTTGAATTTAAGTTTTTGTCCAGGTAATACAATAACATGGTTTAAAAATCAAGAACATATAAAAGGTATCATTGTGAGTCTTGCCCCATCCCTGTCTTTGTCTACCCTATTAGGGTGATCGAATATTCATTTCTTATGTACAGTCATGTACTGCATAACGATGTTTTGGTCAACGACGCACCACATATATCACGGTGGTCCCATGAGATTAGTACCACATAGCCTAGGTGTGTAGCAGGCTGTAGCATCTAGTTTTGTGTGAGTACACTCTGTGATGTTTGCACCACAGCAAAATTGCCTAAGGACACATTTCTCAGAATGTATCCTCATTGTTAAGCGATACATGACTGTACATTTTTAGTATTTCTTTATGCAATTACAAATATGTATTCTTGTGTCTTCCTTTTTCTTACACTAAGTGTAACGTACCCTTTAGAATTATGTACCTAGCTATTTTTATTTAATAATACATGCTGGAGAACGTTCTGAATCAGTACATTTTCTTATTCTTTTATACAGCTGAAAATGTACCACTGTGTGAATGTATCATAGTTATTTAACCACTTCCTTGGTGGGGGGCACGCTGGTGTTTCCTGTCTTCTGCAAATGCAAACAATGGTATAATGAGTCACTTTGTACATATCATTTCATACATGTGCATTTCATAGTCCTTAGAATTACCTTTCAGAAAGCACCTAGAAAGTAATGGTACTAGAACTCAAAGATGAGTATTATTAAAAGCTTGAAAATCCTTGCTAGCAAGATTTTAAGAGGCAATTTGTGAAATAAGTGACTCCATCTTTCCAGAAATACTCTGATAATGAAGTCAAATATATTTTCTTGACTCACATGGGATTAAAGTATAAAAGGTCTTTGAGAAGTCTTCATTTGTCAAATTCCCCTCCTCACTGAAGCAAGTGTATGTGATAGGAAAGCATAAAACCGCTCTGTTAACAAGGACAAATATCGATGGGTCACTCATTAAACCTTAAACTGTAATTGCCAGTTTATGTGTTTTCCTGGTGTATCTTTGGGAAATTCACAACGTTTGGACTTTCTTTTCCTTATTTGTAAGTGGAGGGATTATTCTAAAACAAGATTTCAAACTGGATTCCTCAGTCAAGTGTTTGGATTGGGAGAAGTAGGGAAGTGCAGTGGGTAAGTCTTGGGTCCTCCAACCCAGCTGGTTTCAACCAGAGTGAATTTTTTTTTTTAAAGATTGGCACCTGAGCTAACGACTGTTGCCAATCCTTTTTTTTTTTTCCTTCCCAAACCCCCCAATACATAGTTGTATATTTTAGTTGTGGGTCCTACTAGTTGTGGCATGTGGGACGCTGCCTCAACATGGCCTGATGAGCAGGGCCATGTCTGCGCCCAGGATCCGAACCAGTGAAACCCTGGGCTGCTGAAGCAGAGCATGCGAGCTTAACCACTTGGCCACAGGGCTGGCCCCTGAATTTTTTTTTTGCTGAAGAAGTTTGGCCCTGAGCTAACATCTGTTGTCAATCTTCCTCTTTTTGCTTGACGAATATTTGCCCTGAGTTAACATCTGTGACAATCTTCCTTTACTTTGTATGTGGGTAGCTGCCACAGCATGGCTGTCGATGAGCAGTGTAGGTCTGTGCCCAGGAACCAAACCTGGGCCACTGAAGCAGAGCATGCCAAACTTAACCACTAGGCCGTGGGGCCGGCCCCCAGGGTGATTGTTTTTATCTGTTTTATATGTTGGAAATCCTAACACAATTGTTTGAGTTAAGATTCTGCTGCTAGGGGCTGGCCCCATAGCCGAGTAGTTAAGTTCATGCGCTCTGCTGCAGGCGGCCCAGTGTTTCGTTAGTTCGAATCCTGGGCACGGACATGGCACTACTCATTGGACCACGCTGAGGCAGCGTCCCACATGCCACAACCAGAAGGATCCACAACGAAGAATAAACAACTATGTACCAGGGGGCTTTGGGGAGAAAAAGGAAAAAATAAAATCTTTAAAAAAAAAAAAAAAGATTCTGCTGCTAAAATTTTTTGGAAATTGCCCATCTTGACCTTTTATTTTGCATTTCTGTTTTTCTATAATCGGTGCGGTTATTTTTTGGCGTGGTACCACCTTTAATCTGAGGGGCACCAAATTCTCTGCTAGAGACCAGATAGGTTTACCCAATTCCTATAATTTCTCATGCTTTCTCCTGGGAACCCCTTATTTTCTTGTTGTGGGTCCCCCTGAATCTCACTAGCAGATGAGAGACTTGACACAAATGAGCGCTCCTCTTCTGCTGTTGCCACCCTCTATTAAACGTGCTTTCTCCTCACTTAGTATGATGTCAGCTTTCACAATCCCAGGTGTTTTACGGCTGCTCTACAGAAAACCAGGGAGTTTATATCACCAGCCGTGAATGAGGCACATGGTAAATATTGGGACCATTGACCAGCACAAAGGCGGTAGTTGTTAGAGCTCCACCCCATGTGCATCTTTCTCTCTCTTTTGCCTTTTTCTCCTGAGACATTTGTTCTCACTAACCTTTCTGCTCCCTTCTGTTTCTCTCAGTATGTCTTGGGCCTGCCAGTGATGCCATACGTTCAGCATAACTTTTGGTGAGAGTGAAAGTAAGAGCTTTGAAGAACACTTGTTCTCTGTGGGAGTGGTTCTCATCCTTTAGTGAGCTGATTCCTGCTGAGCCTTTGTGCTGGTGGGGGATGAGGCAGTGGGTGGAGCTCCTCCTCTGTTCCAGCAGCAGTGCATTGCCAATATTACTTACCTCATCAGGACATTTCAAATTACTGCTATGAGGTATGGGAGAGTTGTCCACTCTGTCTTAAAGATGTTCACTCGCTTGCTAAAAGTCTTCAAGAGTGAAGTGATCAGGTTGATTCATCCATAGGAGATTTCTTTAAAAATCAGATTTATGGTTCGGTTTATTTTTACTTTATTTTCTAGTTTACACATTTATTTTCCTGAGTAGGTAATACATTCACTGTTCAGAGGATTCAGTGTAAAAGTATCCATCCCACCTCTTCCCCAGCCATCTGGTTACCTTCCCTTGAGGCAACTAATATTAGGAGTTTCTTGTGTACCCCTCTGAGTTATTCTATGCGTAAATGTATGATTTTAATGTTTTGACTGGTAAAATGCATTAAAGGTATTAAATTCATTACTTTGCAGGTGAATTTTAGAATTAAATGTTAAGGAATTTCTTGGACAGTATACCCAATACTATACAAATATACGTATTAATACGTTGCATGTTATCACCTCTAGTTAGTTCTGACAATCAATTTGCACTTACGGAAATTTAACCTCTTCACCTTTTACTATCATCCTTTCTTTAAAAACTAAATATCTGAATTTCACAATTTGTCCAAATATTGAATCATTATGTTGTACACCTGAAACTAATATAATGTTATGTCAGTTGTACCTCAATAAAATAAAGACAAAAACTAAATATCTGGAAATAGAATAGGCAGACGATACTTATGAACCATCAATAGTTTTATGTACTTTCTCTATTTTGTATGGAAAAGAGCAGGCTTAGAACTGTGCTGGCAGCTGTGACTTGAAGCCATCATTGAGCTCTAGTGACACCCTTGCTCTCAACTCCTCTGATATGGCAGGAACATTGTGTACCTGAGATGTGACTAATGTAAGACGCTACAAGACTGGGAGTTAGGTGATCTGGTCTCTATCTGCGTCGGGCAAGTCACACGACCTCTTTGGAATTCGGATACTCTCTCTACAAAAATCTGACGTACATTTCTAAGGCTGTCAGGTTCTCTACTGAAAAAGAAAAAAAATTTCCTGAGCTGCCTGTTTCAGCCTATGGAATATTGCCAGAACACATAATCCACAGACAGGCAGAGCCCCTCTCAGTGGTATAAAATGCTTAGTCTCCTTTTGAGGTATTTCTCCTTTCAGCGTGGCATAATTTGCAACAACACTTTGGGTTTGATTGTCTCGCCATTATTCCTTGTTCATATTTGATGAGGCCAGACTCGCCCCAGGCAGCTGTTGATGAAATCAGACATGACCCATTGATCTGTGACGTCGATTCCCAGGGCAATCAATCGACTGAAAGAAATGCACCTAAAGTCAAATCACTGTAATCACCCACAAACGAAAAAGGAAAATTCTCATTTGTTTCACTTTTCATTTCCAAATGTGATATATCAAGAGGGTGTCCAGCTTGGTGTCAATTAGAAAAAAATATTACAAGAGAACTACATAGCACCAAAGGACATTTTGACCTCGGGGGATGACTAGGTTAGACTCCATTGATCAAAATTACTGTGTTCGTTCTGGATTGGGCCCAACGGCCAGCTGCACAGAGCCTTTATAGCTGCAACGGTAGCAGTTGTCCCACTAATTAGCTACACACGCTCCAACTTTAAGGTTCTTCGAGCCCAGTCGTGATTTTTTGTCCCCCATAAGGTAAGTGGTAAATGTGTGGACTCTCTTGTTTATGAGAAATATAGGAAATCCTTTTGAGGATAGAAAGATAAGATCTGAAATAAAACTCAGGAAAGGAGCACCAGGTTTTTACAAAGGAGACGCTAAATTAGTACTTGATAATAAGGAAAAATTCAAGAATATTTCTAGAAGCTGTAGTCATTTAATGGTAAAAAGTAGCTATTTTTAGGGAACATAGGAATAGTTGTCTACAGGATCTTGCTCCTGCATGCCAATATATGTGGTTGTATTTCTGTGTTTCATGTAGGCCCAATTTTTCTTGCTATTTACAAATAATAATTTCCAAGTTTTAAAAAGAGGCAAAAAGAAGCATTAAATAGTTTAAGATTGCCATATAAAGAATAAGTAAATGAAATGAGTTAGCTTTCCCAACTCAGGGCTTTTGTATAAAATAGAAGCTCTAGATTTGTTTTAAGTGCCAAAGGAATTGTTTTTAATAAAGAATAATGGCCAGGAATTTTTAAAAGAATTATTATGGAAAAGGACCTAAACTCTTTAAGAGAGGATAGAGCCCAGCAAATTATTGCTTCAGTTAATGAGGCATAAGTCCAAATTTTTAAAATCCAATTTTTTCTTTGCAGGTACTATATATGACAACATTCTTAATTTTTGCACTTCAAAAAATTTGCAAGGACATAGAGTAAAATGTAAAAGTCTCATTAATACCACTTCCAAATTCTAAGAGGTATCTACTACTTAAAAATTTTATTAAAAAATTATTTATACATATGTATGTATGCACATACAGGTATAAATTTACATGAATTTATACATTGGATAAAAATCAGTTATGCTTCCTTAGAAGAAGAGTCTTTTTAACCAGACATAGGATGACTCCAGGGTTAGAGAATTCAGCAGCTCAAAAATATAATCCAACACTCATGATATTCCCATATTTTGCTCTCTCGTCTTTGAGTCTTAGCTTTGTCTATGGGCTGAGTTCCTCATGGTCTCAAAGGCTTAGCTGTTTGATGCGTTATACCATAGCAAGCAAACAGAAAGATGAAAAAGAATGGCACCTATTCCTTAGGCTTTGTAAGAGTCACTCAGAAAGACATCCTCTAAGTCGCACCAACCCTAATTGCTTTAGAGCTGTCAACCTCCCCTCATCACATGGCCTCATGGAACAAGGTGAATGTCCAAGCACAATTGAGCTGCTGGTAGGAAGGGGACAGATGGATGTTGAATAGGCAACCAGTGGGATCTGCTTCCATATTTACTTACATAATGGGAAAAATATTTTAATTTGGAATGTAAAAATATCTAATAAATTAGTGGGATGTAAAAAAAAAAAAGGAATCTTTTTCCCTTTTCCTTTTTCTTTTTTGCCTCTCCCTTACTCCTCCAAACTCCTTCTCTACCCTCATGATCTCCTACAGATCTCTAGCAACCTATATATATATATATATATTTTTTTTATTAATGTTATGATAGATTACAACCTTGTGAGATTTCAGTTGTACATTATTGTTAGTCATGTTGTGGGCACACCACTTCCCCCTTTGTGCCCTCCCCCCACCCCCCCCTTTTCCCTGGTAACCACCGATCAGATCTCCTTGTCAATATATTAACTTCCACCTATGAGTGGAGTCATATAGAGTTCGTCTTTCTCTGACTGGCTTATTTCGCTTAACATAATACCCTCGAGGTCCATCCACGTTTCTAGCAACCTATATTAAACTTCCTGGTGTGTGTGTCCTTCTGTACTTTTTTCTCCATGCTCATATAGTCACATACATAAACATCTCATATGCATATGCATACATATATATGTATATTTATAGGATTTTTATTCTACTCAGTGATATACAATCTCACCTTAAATCTATGGATCAATTAATTTGGGGAGAATTGACGTCTTTACAAACATTGAGTTTCCCAATCCCTGAGTATGGTATCCCACAATTAAATTAATTTATTTAAATAGTGCTGTGTGTACGTGTATTTGGCATTGTCAACTATTCTCTCCTTGAAGTTCTGCCCTGCTTTGGTTTCAGTGACACCTCCCTCCCTCATTTTCATTTGTAGCTTTTTTTCCACTGCTGTTTCTCAGGGTTCTGTCGTTGGCTCACTTTTTCTTCTTGATCTCCTCTACTAGTCAATGATTATTCACAGCTGTATAAAAGTTGATCTCTAGTTTGTACCTTTTGTTGTTGTAGTTGTTGTTCTCCAGACCCAAATGCCTTCTGGACATCTCCACTTTTGCTATTCAATTTTGTAGGTAAAATCTATAATTTTTTTCCAATTGTAATTTCTGGCATTGATATGCTTAAAAAACCTTCCCGTACTTGAAAATTATAAAAGATGTTCTTTTATATTTTATTTTTAATACTTTTATGGTTTACTTTTTTACATTTATTACTTTATTCCATCTAGAATTTATTTTTGTGTTTGGAGATAAGTAGAGAAAATATAATGATTCCATGTTTTTTCTCTTGTATTTTTGAGTTGATATTCATTTATTGTTTTTCACTATTTGTCCATTTTATATATTAATGGAAGTCCTAAGTGACTAAGTAGTATGAGCGCTGGACCAATTATATCTTGTTCATTGTTGAATTCCCTGGCATCTAGCACAATGCCTAGATGATAGTAAGATTTTAGTAAATTTTGTTGAATGAATGAAATGTGGAAGGAGAAAATTGTTTCATTATCTGTTTTAACTTAATAACACTTTCCTGTTTTCCCTCCATATCTTTCATATCTGGAAGTCTTCCACATCTTAGAAGCCTGTAACCTACCAAATATTGAACCTCATTGAACCTTGAGAAATGTTCATTTTTTCAGGGTAAACCAAATAACCTATTCGTGTCCACTATGCTTCAAGTCTCTCCCATATCCCAAGCTTGCAAGAGAAGCAGTTTATGTTCACTTTTCTTCTGAGTTAGCAAAGCTTCCATGAAACATGCTGTTCCAGATGTGGCTTTGTGGATGTAATCATATCTCTTATTGCTGGTACCATTTCTGTGTCTGCTTAATCTTTACTGCTACCCTGTACCAGTCCCTGGGGGTTTATTGGCTGATGTCTGTTTTTGTTATTTGTACTTTCAGTGTTGCAGTGGGATAATATATAATGAGGATCTACTTTGTTTTTCTATTGGTGATTATTCTACTGTTAGGGTCAAGGAACCGAGTTTTAAAATGAAAAGGCAATTCAATCTACTATGATTTATTGATACCTTCTGTGTGCAAAGACCAAAATGCTATGGAAAGTGTCTCTATCTGCAAAGAGTGTACCTTTCCAGAAAGGAGGACATAAGACACAACTTTTACAAAATTCACTTTAGGCACAGTGCCAAATGAGTGGTGTAACAACAGTGTTGTGGGAATTCAGGAATAGGAAAAATCACTTTGACTTGAGATGGTTAGGGAAAACTTCCTGGAGGAGGTGAGACTTATTTAAGACCATGTAAGATATATAGTAAGTGGGGAATCTCAGATGGGTAGAAAAATGACCAAAGTTGTGGAATGGAAAACAATGTACAAATATGGGGGCCAGTGAGTAGACTAGAATGACAGGTGACCTTGTGTGGGAGAGAAGAGGATAGGAAGGAAATTGGGTCGGATTGTGGAGGGTCTTTGGTGTTTTTTCAAAAACTGATATTCCTTGGAATCATTCCATTTCATCAAGCATGGGCTATAAATATTAGGTCTGGAAAATCCTTCGTAGTTTTACTGACATAAAAAAAAGAATCTTCTGTATTGATAAGCCAGTGTCTTTGTATGTTACTCCATGGGTGCTATTAACCTCAGTGTTTTCTGTATATTTCAGACATTAGTCTCTTACCATGGGGGATTGGAACTTATTGGGTGGAATCCTAGAAGAAGTTCACTCCCACTCAACCATAGTGGGAAAAATCTGGCTGACTATCCTCTTCATTTTCCGAATGCTGGTACTTGGTGTGGCTGCTGAAGATGTTTGGGATGACGAACAGTCAGCATTTGCCTGCAACACCCAACAGCCAGGTTGCAACAATATCTGTTATGATGATGCTTTCCCTATCTCTTTGATCAGGTTCTGGGTTTTACAGATCATCTTTGTGTCTTCTCCCTCTCTGGTGTATATGGGCCATGCACTTTATAGACTCAGGGCCTTTGAAAAAGAGAGGCAGAGGAAAAAGTCACACCTTAGAGCTCTGATGGAGAATCCAGAGCTTGAATTTGATGAGCAACAAAGAATAGATAGGGAACTGAGGAGGTTAGAGGAGCAGAAGAGGATCCATAAAGTCCCTCTGAAAGGATGTCTGCTGCGTACTTATGTCTTACACATTTTGACTAGATCTGTGCTGGAAGTAGGGTTCATAATAGGCCAATATATTCTCTATGGTTTTCAAATGCATCCGCTTTACAAATGCACTCAACCTCCATGCCCCAATGCAGTAGATTGCTTTGTATCTAGGCCTACAGAGAAGACCATTTTCATGCTCTTTATGCACAGCATTGCAGCCATCTCTTTGTTTCTCAATGTACTGGAAATATTTCATCTTGGAATCAGGAAAATCATGAGGGCACTTTATGAGAGGTCCAGCAATGAGTGCATTGAGGAGGAAAGAGGCCCTCCAGTCCGTTTGAAAAAATATTCAGTAGCCCAGCAGAGTATGATTTGCTCTTCCTTGCCTGAAAAAATCTCTCTGCTTCAAGCCAACAATCAACAACAAGTCATCCAAGTCAATGTGCCAAAGTCTAAAACCATGTGGCAAATCCAACAGCCCAGGCAACTTGAAGTAGACCCTTGTAGTAAAAAAGACTGGCCTGAGAAGGATCAGCACAGCGGACAGCTCCATGTCCACAGCCCGTGTCCCTGGGATGACGATGCTAGAATTCAGCACCTGGGACAGCAACCAGACCATTCTTCCTTTGCCCTGCAGAAGACAACGTCCCAGTCCTGCTTAGGTTCAACGACGGCTCCTAGACACTGTCCATCCTATGCAATAGGAACCTGGGAGCAGTCCCAGGACCTGAAACTCTCTGGAGAGCCTCTCACAGATTTTCACAGTCACTGCAGAGACAGCGATGGCAGCGTGAGAGAGAGTGGGGTCTGGACAGACAGATCTCGCTCAGGCAGTCGCAAGGCCAGCTTTCTGTCCAGATTACTGTCTGAAAAGGGACAGCTGCCCAATGACTCAGGAAGCTCCAGTTCTCGGAATAGCTCTTCCTTGGACTTTCCGCACCGGGAAAACAGCCCCTCACTTCTGCCTTCAGCTGCTGGGCACAGAACATCAATGGTAAGTAAAGACAAACAGCCTGACTGAACACGGAACTCGCACAAGAGGTGTTCCACTCGGGCTACTTCCTAGCACTCCCTTTCATCCTTCCTGATGTGTATATGTGTGTGTTGAGAGAGAGAGAAAGAGGAGGAGAGGGAGGTTAATTTAGAGAGAGTTAAATTCATTCATTCAATATATTCAGTTAAATTCAATTCATAAAATAAATTTATTAAAAATGTACTTTATTTCAATAAGTCTTTTAAGTCCTGGGTGTATAAATGGATAAAATACCATCTCTTCCAACAAGGGTCTGCGAGTCTAGATGGAAAAGTTAGACAAGTAAACATGTAAATGTGATCAAGTGTGAGATGCCACGTTAGAGAGGGTGGGTGGGCAAAGGAAGGAGTGGTCATTTCTTTATGGATGGGTCAGGAGAAGCTTCCTAGTTGAAGTCACTTTTGAACTGAGTCTTGACAGATGTGATGAGTTTCTCCAGACCTGAGAGGAGTAGGCTACATGGAAGAAGGCCGTCCCAGTAGAGGGAGCAGCAAAGACAAAGGCTGAGAGGTGTGGCACAGCAGGACTGTCTGGGGAGCCATGTGTGTCTGGAGCACAGGGTAACAGGGCTGTGGGGAGAGGGGAGGCTGGAGACACCGGCATCCAGGCCTGGGAGGGAGGCAATGGAGAACCACAGAGGACATGCAGCAGAGGAGTAGCTGGGTCAGAGTTGCACTTTAGAAAGCTCTTTCTGTCACAGTGTGGAAAATGGATCAGAGGAGAGATCATTTGTAACCTTGAGTTATCCTTGTCTCACTACAGAAGGAGAGTGTGCTCCATTGTTTTAATAGCTCTGGCATTTAAAAGTGATACACAAATATTTGGTGATATATTTCACAAAGACTAAAATCGATATCGTATTGATTTTAATTCTGTTATCTGAAAAGCCGCTGTGGAATAAACATTTCTTGGCCATTATAAGATATAATGGATATTTACTGTGAATTCTTCTCAATTCTTGGGGGAAAAAGTGACACTTGCTTTATCCACTACTCCTAGCAGTTTTTTTTCCATTAAGAAGAAAACTAGTCCAAGTTTGGTGGGGGAACCTCCTGGGTAAGCTCATTTGGTTGAGCTCACACATTTGCTTTTTCCTGTTTCATTCTTTATGTTAATAATGATTGAAGCCCTCTACCCTGGTTTCATAACTCCTATGAACCGGTTTGGAGATATTTTGTTACTGCACTAAAGCCATACTCTGAGTAGCAGTCATCCTACCTGGATTTTTCCTAAAATGCTTCTTTCAAACTGTTGTTAGTGACCAGACATCTACCCAGAAAACTATGTGTAGGGTCAATGTATGGGTGCTTGGAAACCTATGCCAAACTACAGCAAGGTCCTGAGTCCTGAATCAGAGTCATCTAGGAGCTTTAAAAAGTCTTCATGCCCAGGACCCATCCAACTCCAATTAAAGTGGAATCTCTGGGGGTGGGATGCAGGATCAATATTTTTTAAACTCTCATGGTAACTGCAATGTGCAACCAGGGTTGAGAACCGCTATTTTAGAATAACCTTGCCAGTGGCTACTGCTGCTTCTCTGCATTTGTGAAGTCAGCAAGACAATTTTCATCATTTTCCCTTTTTTGGAACTCCTCTTGAGAGGAGCCTTTGTATTGGCAGAAAATTGAAGGAGAGACAGCAGAGTTTAGTTGAAGCAGATTTTCTTAATCCTTCAGATCATCTTTTAGTGCAGGCCAGCCATGCTTAGGAGCCTGGAGAAAAGATTATGAAGGTGACAGGCTCTCTTTCTATTTTCGTCTTTCTCTTTCTTACCTGTTTTTTATGTTTCTAGGAATTATAAATAATGCCTTTGGCCACAGAGCTTTGCTACTTATGGCTACTTTTCCCCAAGCTTCTTAAAGAGTTGGCAGGTCACTTCATTCCCCAATGGTGGGAAGACTTGGGGATTGAGGCCACAGCTGTCAACTCCAGAGCACTGTGGCTGACACATCATGCTTCTTGCAAGTGAGGGATCTTTCCTTAGAAATTAGTGCAGCAAACAGAGGATTATGATAACACATTTTCAATAGATGGACTGTAAACGGTTTCTTACACTGTGTTTGGTCCTAGATGGCAGAAGTTTTAGGGCTCAATCAGATGCATTCTGATTCAGCAGTTGACATTTCAGAGTGAAACGACTTTCGGGAGGACCATAGTTGCTTTACAACTTATAATGTGTCCCCTAAAAGAGAACTGTCCAGTGAAAGAAATTTATTCTATTTTAGAAGGTCACAAAAGCCACCTAGAGGAACCATGGTTTTATACTTCAAGACATTTCCCTTGCCATCACCCAAACCCCACAAATTCTTTGAGGCCAAACTTGTTGACTACTAAATAAGTTTCTGTCAAGGTTGGTTTTTTGAGGACAGACTTAAGTGGCCATGGGGAGCAGACTTTTATTCTGGCCAAGTGAGCATGGGGAGGAAGGTTGGTTGAGTTTAAGGAACCCATGCTCCCCTCTGTAATGGAGTGCTCTCCTCATTGCTGAATGCCTTCACCTGTCAGAGATCCTGTGGAGCAGTAAATCCCATTCCCAATTCCACATTAAATCGCCAGAGAAGCTTTGAAAAATGCCCAGTAAGAATCTCTGCAGATGGAGGGGCCAGCCCTGTGGCAGTGTGGTTAAGTTCACGCGCTCCGCTGCGGCGGCCAGGGTTTTGCTGGTTTGGATGCTGGGTGCGGACATGGCACCGCTCGTCAGGCCATGTTGAGGTGGTGTCCCACATGCCACAACTAGAAGGACCCACAGCTAAAAAATATGCAACTATATACTGGAGGGATTTGGGGAGAAAAAGCCAAAAAAAAAAAAAAATCTCTGTGGATGGAGCCTGGGCATCAATACTTTTTAAAGTTCCCAGGTGATTCCACTGTGCAGTCAGAGTTCAGAACCACGGCTGCAGAGGAGGGAGATTTTGGCATTAGGAAGAAAGTTGCCCTTTGAACTCTTCCAATCTTTTGAGACATTAACGTGATGAAGAAGAGCGCTCTCCTTCTGAGCTCCAAAGACCTGAGGACCTTTGCGCTTACTGGTCCCTCTGCCTGGGATGCTCCACCTACCCCAGAACCTTGGCATGACTGGTGGGGCCAGCTGTGCCAAGGCATTGGAAAGCACTCCTGTGGCCATGATCATGGAGAAGAGAGGTAGGGATGAGGTTGGAGTGGGCCAGAGCTGATATGTAGGGTTTTTCTAGGGCACAGAAAGGCGTTTAGGTTGGGTGGCACAGGGATGAGGTGGTCTGATGCATATGTTTTAAAAAAAAGAGCACTGTTTCTGGAGAATCTATTGTAGGGGTGCTATGGTCTGAATGTTTATTTTCCCCTGAAATTCATGTGTTGAAACCTAATCCCCAGTCTGATGCTATTTGGAGGTGGGGCCTTTCGGACGTGATTAGGTCATGAGGGTTCAGCCTCCATGAATGGGATTAGTGCCCTTATAAAAGGGATGCCAGGGGCTGACCCCATGGCCTAGTGGTTGAGTTCAGTATGCTCCAGTTTGGCTACCTGGATTTGGTTCCCCGGCATGAACCTACACCACTCATCAGTGGCCATGCTGTGGCGGCATCCCACATAAAAAGTAGAGGAAGATTGGTGCAAATGTTAGCTCAGGGAAAATCTTCCTCAGCAGAAAAAGAAAAAAAAGGGGTGGGGCCCAGAGAGTTCCTTATCCCATGCACCATGTGAGGACACAGCAAGAAGACGACTGTCTATGAACCAGGAAGAAGGGTCTCACCAGACAGTGAAGCCAGCAACTTTCCCTGGACTTCCAGCCTCCAGAACCGTGAGAAAGAAATTTCTGTTCGTTATAGTCCACCCAGTCTACAGCATGTTGTTATAGAAACCTGAACGGACTAAGACAAGGAGTAAGAGTGCATCAGGGAGACCAGCCAGAAGGCTTGCACAGTGGTCCAGGTGAGAGAGGAGCAGCACAGACCAGGGGTACCACTGTTAATGGTTTGGAAGAACAGTCTTTTTCTTATTTATTGTTTTTCCAATTAAAGTAATACATGCTCACTGAAAGAAATTCAAGCAATATAAAAGAACATAGAGTAAGGCACCGGCCCAGTGGCACAGTGGTTAAGTTCGCATGTTCCGCTTTGGCTCCCGGGGTTAGCCAGTTCAGATCCTGGGTACGGACATGGCACTGCTTGGTAAGCCATGCTGTGGTAGGCGTCCCACATATAAAGTAGAGGAAGATGGGCATGGATGTTAGCTCAGGGCCAGTCTTCCTCAGCAAAAAGAGGAGATTGGCAGTCTTTAGCTCAGGGCTAATCTTCCTAAAAAAAAAAAAAATAGAGTAAAATGTGAACTTGACCATGTGAGGGTTCATCTCTTATTCTCACCTGGACTCAATTCCCACTTCCCTCTCCAAAGGCCACTGCTGCGAACAGCATGGGGTGTGTTCTCCTACCTTCTTCAACACATTCGTAATCTGTCTTTGAAGACAAATATATGTCCACATGTTTGTTATTTGTTTTTTTCTAATATGAATGTGGTCAGGCTGTAGAGCTGTCTCTGCAATTTGCTTTGCTCCTTCACGACACGTCTCAGACATCTTCCATGTCAGCACCTGTGGAGCCGCCTCAGTTTTATCCTAGCTCATGCTTTTGATAGTATGGATGAACCAGAAGGCACTTGATGGCCAGTTTGCCACTCCAACCTTTTCCTACTGCAAGCAATGTCACAGTGAATGTTTCATAAATATGTTTTTGGTAGGTACCTAGAAGTGGAATTATTGCTTTTAACAGGTATGCACATTTTACATGTTGAGAGATGCTGCCAGTTTTTGCTCAGGAAGGATTATACCAGTTTGTCCTCTCACCAGCACTTTGGCGCTCTTTTCCCACGCCTGTGCCAACAGCAGACATTATCTTTTTTCCCCCAGTCTGATGAACTGAATATGTTTCTGTTTGTTTTAATTTACGTTTCCATGATTACTGCTAAGGTAGTTCATGGATGTTTATTGGCCATCTGTATTTCTATCATGGAATTATCCTTATCTATTTTTCTGTTGGGACATGTGTTTTTCTTCTGATTTCTAGGCAGTCTTACATGGTATTATATTAACTCATTATATATATATGTATATAAAGATTTTCTCCCAGCCTCCTTGTCTCTTATCACTGTTTATGTCATCTTTAAAATTTTAATATTATATTAAATCTAAAATCTCTATGACTTCTAGTTTCTTTATCTCATTTGGGAAGGACTTTTTCGACTCAACATTATTAACAAGGGTTATTAGATGGGTGATTGGAGGGTGAATGGTTATAATTTATTGAAAATTTTGGCAGAAAAGCTCTATATAATATATCGTATTACATACTATATCCTTTACCAAAGAATCTAGAGAAGGGAAGACACCTACTTTATTGAGGGCCTGATTGTGGTCTAGACACTGCGACATGGGCTTCCTCACTGTAAATAATTCCCACTTTATGGATAAGGAAGTAGATGACTTGTCCAAAGTCAGGCAGTTAGGATGCGGTGAAGCAGTCCTTGGAACGTAGCAGGGGGTAGATTAATATTTATTGGACAAGTAGATGAGCTAAGATTTTACCCGAAGCCTGTCCGACTCAACCCAAGCTGCCTCCTCTAGACCCCATTACTGCTTCTTGCTCTCCCTGAGCAAGGCAGCCTAAGTTTAGCATATTTTTCAGATCAAGGATAGGTTATTGCAAAATGGAACATTCCACATTTGGATCAGTTTTGCCCTTTCACATTAAATAAAGTCAAAATTCTGGCTAATTGTGGAGGGGACAAAAATGGAGCTTTGGAAAATGTTGGCCTTTTTAGTCTTAGACCTGGATTTTGGACAAAACAACAACTGGAGTTGGAGAAAGAGATGGCAGGTGGGATTCAGACCTTTCACAGTGACGCTGTCAGGGGACAGAACCTCTCACGTGGGTGTTCACCTCTGGGGCAGCTTAGAGAGAACTGTCTACCACAGTGGGTTTTGTTGGGATCCCTGGTGTTTGTGACATATATAGAGTCCCAGGTGGGTGGGCAGGACTGACTTTTACAAGCCCTTTGAGTCTATTTTGTTTTGTCTGTTTGTTTTGTTTCTTATCTCTTTTAGAACATGCTTCTAGAACTTTCATCTATTATGAAAAAATAATGCATGCCTGGGGCCAGAAAAACGGACCCAGGAAGAGCTGGCATCTGCAGGAGAAAAGCTGTGCCTTTGTCACCTCAAACTGTAGGAATAACTGCAGGAACCACTTCCCTCCAGAGTCACCTGTGGGGAAATGATGTATACAGGGCGCTCCCAGCTGGGCTCACCTCCAAGGAGACCCTCCCTGACCCCGCTTGGCCACACTGCCTGAGGCAGGGCTGGAGCTCAGGCAGGGAGGAGCTCTACACCATCAGAGAAAATCTAGGGGCAAGAGCTGCTGCCTCCCCGAGGGGAGGAGGCTTGGGCTATGGCTACTCCCCCAACCCAGCAGCCCAGTGGGACACGTTGCCGAGAAAGCCCTCCAGCTCTGCAGTGGCAGCTGCAGCAGCAGTTTGGGCCCTTGAACTCGTTCCAGAGCAAGCTGGGAGCTTGCCCTCAGCCTGGGCTCAAACATGCTTCCTGTCTGTAAAGGAGAGGTTGACGAGGAACTTTTCCTTCTCTTCCTGTCATCATTTCCTGGGGATGAACCAGCTGGATTTTTGTGCATAAATGCCATGACATAAAATATTGATCACAGCCCTGGCAAACACTCATGTTGCATGACTTTATCCTTCTGCTGGGATCCTGCATTGTCAGTGGTGATGCCATGACTGTGGGCCAACAGGTGACTGGCAGGATCTCATTCTGGACTTCCAGGGGAGCAACTGAAGCCAACGTCTCTTCCTCACCCTCCCCGTGGTCCTGAGCTATCCAGGAAAGATGCATCAAAAAGCGCTTAACACTTCTAATGAGCACTGAAACATGGACAGCTGTGTGACGAGCACTAACCATCCAATCAGTGAAGCTCGTTAGCTTGTTGTTACTGTCATAAAGAGCCATAAAGGTGGGCTCAGTTCCCATGGAAGGAGCCACTTAGCTCCTCCATCCTCCATCCCATGGCCAGACTCCCCTAGCCCTGACCACTTACCTTCTAATAAAAGCTTCAAGTTATTAGGAGAATCAATTTGTCCCAAAGTCACAATTTGGCCCTGCATCATCCATGTCCTGTGAGCTAAAATCCAGACCCCTTAGCCTGGCACACAGTCTTCAGGCGCTGGCCCCTGCCTTATCCTCATTCCCTGCATCATGCCCCCTAACACAGCTGCTTGCAGCTTTCTTGCTCCTCCCTGTCACCTCCTCCCTCCCACCCAGCGGTGGGCTGCTGAGCAACCTCCAACCCCTGTGTGCCTGCCTTTTGGGGACTCATTATTTCTGATGAAGACAGTTCCAGCATCTCCTTCTCAGCCAACTGTTTCCACCCATCAAGACTTTCTTTGTATCAGCCTTATAGTAAATATAGTGATGGGTACCTTTTTTTTTTTGTAGATGATAGATAATTTTTATTTTTTGCAAAAGAGGCACATAGAAGATGCATCTTATTTCTAGGAAGCACCTTCTAACCGTCAGAGGTGAGCTCCCCATTACACCTTCTGTAATGATATATAAAAACCAGCCTCTTTCTGAGGCTGGGTGTGATTGTTAATTTTATGTGTCAAGTGGATCACTAGGTGCCCAGATATTTGGCTAAACAGTACTTCTGGGTGTGTTTGTGAGGGTGTTTCCAGATGAGGTTAGCATTTGAACTGGGGAACTGAGTAAAGCAGATTGCCCTCCCCAGTGTGGGTGACCATCATCCAACATGTTGTGGGTCTGAAGAGAATAAATAAGTGAAAGAAGGGTGAATTTCCTTTCTCTCTTTGAGCTGGGGCATCAGTCTTCTCCTGCTCCTGGACCGGGACTTATATCATGGGCTCTATAGTTCTCAGAACTATGCCCCTAGCTTTCCTGGGTCTCAAGCTTGCAAAAGGTACATGGTGGGACTTCTCAGCCTCCATAATTGCATGAGCCAATTCCTTATAATAAATCTCTCATCAATCAATCTATCATCTGTTATCTATCTATATCTATCATCTATCTGTCATCATCATCTACCTACTATCATCTATCTATCATCTATGTATCTACCTATCATCATCATCATCTATCTTCTGTCTGTCATCATCTAGCTCCTATTGGTTCCGTTTTTCCAGAGAACCCTGACTAATACACTGTATAATCGCCTGGGATGTTGCAGAAGGGAGCCCAGTGTTGGACGGGGCTGGTCTGTGCTTCTAGCCCAAACGGCTCCTGAGTCTTCTTTCCTCACATTTTGCAGAGGTGGAAATGAGGTGCGGAGACATGAAGAAGTGTGATCTGTTCCACAGTGGGTTGGTAGAAGAGCCAGTGAAGACCAAGTGGTGAAAATGACACTGGGACCAAGCCCAAACAGGTGCCATTTTAAAGGGCAGACCATATTCCAGGTGCTTAAGACACATTATCTATACCTTGTACAACTGTGTAAAGTTATTGTTTGCCCCTACTTTATAGGTCAGAGAAGGCTCAAAGAGATTAAGTAACTTGCCCCACAGCTACAGGTCACAGAGCTGATGTGCCTGCTGCGCAGCTGGAATTCAAACCCAGATCTAGCTGCTCCAAGGCCCATGCTCTTCCCAGGAAGCCCTGCTCCCTCTCTTGTCCGTAACAATCAGCAGCCTCCAGGCAAGGATTTATTTGTACATCTGTCTGCCCGACTAACCTGTGATAGCTTTAAGGATAAGGCCTGTGCATTTTAAATCCAGGATGCCCAGCATGTAGGACAGTGTTGGTTGAATGAATGTATGTTATGTATAGATGCCAAGGATGATACATTACCCATTGCTTCCAATTCTCCAGTTTTTATTCCTTATTCACTGGTGTTCTGTCATGTCTTGTTAACAGGTTTGTTATGAGAGACTCACTCAGAAAGCTGTGTGGCCATGTTTTTTTCCCATTTTTTTGTAATTTAAATTTCCTTCACCCTCAAAAGCCTTTACAGGGTAAACAACTGTACTGCCCCATAGAGGATAAAGATTGAAAGGACCCAGTATAAATGTAACGTCTCCAGTAACTGCTGGCGTCTCTCTGAAGGTTTCTACCCATTGCTTTAGGACGAGGGTCACTGTCTCAGGCATGCCCTTGTGTCAAAAGGAAAGAGTAAAAGCCAGCCATGGAGAACCAGTCATGCCTCTGTCTGGTTGACTCAGAAGGCCAGTATGTTGGGATGTGTAGGAGCCAGGGGTGGGTGTGGGGACAGAAGGCATCATGCTCTTCAGTCAAATGAAAGGAAAGACACTTGCATAATGGGATGTGGGATGGACAGCTGTCTACATCTCTCTGGGCTTTGATTCTTTGACTACAGGAAGTATCATGTTCATTTATACCAGGAAGGCAAAGGTGCTCAATGGGGAGAATTGGAAACCCGTTCCACTCTGGGCCCCACCACAAGCTGGTGTTAAACATCAAGTACTTTCTTGCTAATGCATCCTCATTGAGGGGGCAGGGAGGTGGGGGAGGGTTGAAGAAGAGTGAAAAATTCAAGAACTATTTCAAAGAACAGCTCAGTTATTTCCAAATACCGACAACAGAACTGCTGGCAGGGCCTGGTGTAGGGGTAGCTAATCTAAGAATTCTCATTGTGCCCTGGAAGGAGCTACGAATCCCTCTGAAGGTGCGCATTCAAAGCAGGAAAGACAACGGCTGCTGCCGTGTGGGGCTGGCAGTGTTTGAATGCTTCTCTTCCGTGGGACACAACAGCTTCATTCTGTAGCCAACCACGACTGCCGTTCCAGCGACAAGCACAAATGTCAGGGTTGAAGGTGCAAGTGCCCATCAGTTCTAAATGACCAGGTTTCCTACAGAAAATTTTGGGACTGTGACTCATCCCTTTTTCCTGGAATGGACTGAATAACTTCATTTCTGTATTTTACCTCTCACACCTAAAACGTTATGATAATGACATTTTCAGAACGGTGCCCATTTGCCAACCCAGTGATATGCTCCCTGGCAGCCCTCCTTGATTCAGCAGGCCGCCCGTGGAGACCTGCCTAGAGGAGAATTCAGCAACTTTTAATTTTAGTTTTCCCAACTGGCAGATAGGGTGCGGCCACGCACTTCTTGAAGCTCAGATTTCAGCAGTGCTGCACCCTCCCCAGGTAACGTGAATTCACTATTTACAGCCTCACTGACAGCTCAGCCAGCCGGCTCCTGAGACCAGTGTCACTCGTGGTCATCTGGACTGCCCACCATTCAGCATCTCATTTTCCCTTTACATCAAAATCCAAGACTCAAATTACCAAATACATCTTTCTGGTTTAACTGCATTTAACTGTATCCTAAACTCCTTGCCCTGCAATTCATTGTATCTTGGTGTTGGTTTAATGTCCTTCCCGCATTTACTTTCATTTAGATTTTTGTTTTAAATTAAGCCTTTGAGATAATTGTGTAGATTCACACGCTGTTGTAAGAAACAATACCTTTCACCCAGCTTCCCCCAACGGTGACATTTTCACAGCTACAGCACACTATCCGAACCAGGAAACGGGGTTTAATGCCTTTTATCTACTTTCATAGGCACTAGGGATTTTTTAAAACTCAGAGCTGAGGAATCACAGTGGCATTATCACATTTTTTAGATTTCTAATCAGATAAATCAGGTAGCAGGTGAGAGTCCAAACCAGAGGACGAGACACGGTTTCTCTGGGAGAAAAGATTTCCTAAGGGCCCCCAGCTCTGTGACCCATAACACAGGGATAGGAGGCAGAGAAAATCAGTTTACAATGCATAATGATATGTCTTTATTTCATCAACAGAAATGGTGTCTAGACAAAATTCAGTTAACACTAGCAATTCAACTGAGTGAAAATTTTTTTTTTGCACAATAGTGTATTTACAATGAGTAAATGAAGTTTCAATTCATTAGTTCATAGCAATGCTTTTTTCCCAAAAAGGTAAAAATTCTTAGTTACAGAGAATAAGCATCAACAGCCATTTCATTTTTACAATAAAAACCACAAGAAAAACCACAATCACTTAGAAAAAAAAGACAAGCCTAAGAACTAGTACAATAAAATGATGCACTGAATTAAGTTACATTAATCGCATAGAATCTGTGTAAAAAGTATGTAGAAAAACACCTGATGTAACCTGTTACAGTCGTTGACCAGTTATGAGAGGTACAGAGGGTTATACAGGTAGATATGTGTGGAACTGTCCGTATTGTTCGACCTGGGGAGGAAGAGAGGCGGGGCTGGAGCCCCTTGCATACACTGAGAAGACCCTGTTTTGAATATGGCCTCTGGAGTTTGTAAGGCATTTATTAGAGGTGCACTTGCATCAGACTGGTTCTGGAACAAATTCTCACAGGCCCTTTTGGCCTCACAAGCAAAGGTGGTGCTTGCCTCGCATGGCTCACTGTGTGTAACCAGCACCCAAAGCTCCCGGATGCACCTGGAATCTTCCTGGTCACTCACTGCTAGTGGCAGGTCTTTTATGACAGAGTGTGAATGGGCACCCCAGCATTGACACATGCAAAATGCATTGTTAGGACTCAAGGGGTCACTCCTCTGCCTCCAGACATGTTTTGGTAGAAGACTTAGCATCAATCTGTAGGAAAAACCCTCTTTGTTGAAGTCCCTTCACTCTTTCCTGATAAAGACGTCCATCATCCCCATGGGAGCATTTGGCACTGAACGCGGGTCTACCTGAAATGAATGGTCTCGGTGCACTTCTGCTTCTAAGGAGGGCCACTGTTTTATCTGAGGTCATAAAGTGGAATGAAAATGAAAGCCAGAGTCGCTTATCCATTGCTTGAGAGTAAAATGCATACACCACGTCACAACATTAAATCAAATCTACGAAAGTGGGCCTCTGCAACCAAGTGGGTATTCTTCACAAAACGGCAGCATCATTTTCATATCACAATCAAAATGCACTGATATTCATTTGATATAAATATTATCTCCCAGGGTGGAGTGTAGGAAAATACTATACACTTACTTTTCTTTGCAAGAAATGTTTTTGCACCGTCAGTTGAATAATTTATCCTCAATCTGCCACCATAGGTCTTTTCTATGTACAAATACTACTTGCACACACTATCTGTGCACAGATATATTCTATTCTACAGCATCAGTCTTTGATGCTTGGGTCATGAGATGGCTCGGGCAGTACTGAAAACACGCAGCTTGAACACAGAATGCCTCCACACACACAGACGTTCTGCACGAACACCGACCCCACACAGGGCGTTGTGCTGTGGACTGACTTGGCAGGGACTGAACCTACAACAAAATCCTCGATTTTGCGAAGAAACACTAACTCATCACACAGTGAACAGCTTTATTCTTAAAAAAAAAAAAAAAAAGTTCCTTAGTCTATTTACAGTGATTTGAGGACAAAACTTGATTCTTCCTCCTTCTGGATCTGTGACTCCTCCAAAACTATAAGCAAGAGTGGAGCAGTTTGAAGTCATTTATTAAGCAGCTCCTACTTCAAATGGGGTGTAATGTATAGAGACAGGCAGCCAGATCGGGGTTTGAAAGAGCCTTGTAGGCTTGTCCTCATTTTGAGTGGATTATGCTCCTCCATAGCACGTGGAGCAGCTCGTAGGGGCAGGACCAGGCGGTTTCTTGATAGGTTTATAATTTTGTTTCTTTTTCTTTAATGGCAATCATAAAGTATTAAAAGAGAAAGTGTAGGTTTAGACCTCTTGACCGCACTGGCCGTCACACTGCGCCCCTGACTTCAGCAGTCCTCGCTGCAAGTCCTGGAGCTGGTCCCTGCCCTCCTTTTTAAGGAGAAGGGGCAGTTGGCATAGCAATCACTAGCCTTTTTTTACTTCCTTGGGAAAGCAACACAAGGATTAAATCCCAAATCATAGTGCATCTTAAAAGCAGCATACCTTTAGAAAGACAGTTAATAAATTACTTGTACAATACACAAAATAACGTTTCTACTGCAGCATCACCTCTGACGCCTGAGTCATTATTCGGGAAACCGGAGGAGAAGTGGCAGGTTGGCCCAGGAACTTTGCCAGCTCTTTTGTTTGTTTTTGCAACTGTTTTGTTCCAGAATCAGTATGTCTTGAAGTTTGATTTTATTCAAGGCACCCCCAGATAACGCAGAGAAACAGACACATACAGCAAAACACTCACCTGCCCGCAGCCTGAGCAACCTGAACAAGGGAGGTTGTCTGGAGACAGAAGCAGAGCAAAGGCAGATCAAGGGGAGGACTAGATTCAGGCGGATGTTAATTAGCCCCACAGCCACCTCCACTGTCCCCGTGTCCCTATAAAGCATGCTGCCCTGGCCACCTGGAGATTCCTAAACAGTCCATGGCTGGAGGGTCCTTTATTTTTGTAAGGAAGGACTCTTAAAAACACAACTAAATGTCAACATGCTGTGCAAACACTATCCCTTGCTGTTTACTGCTTTTCTTTATCATAAAAGACATGGGCTTCGCCAAGGGATCCCAGAGAAAGGAGACGGGCTCCACTTGAGGCCATTCGGATTCTGGCCCCCAGCTAGTCCTCCCCTTGAATCAACCCAGAAATAACTTTGACAAACACATGGTTCAGAGTAGTAAACACAAAGACGCGTCACATAAACAATTGCACAAAGCCAGTCGCTGTTCTTGGTAGATAGTGAACAAAATAACAACAACTTGTTAAAAAATCTCTCAGAAATCGAAAGAGTCTTTTGAGCAGTGTTTTTAACCAGTTCCCACCGCAGGGGTTTGGTGGGGGAAGAGGAAGAAAAGCGAGGTGGGGGTTGGTGGGAGGAGGATGTGGGCTGGGTTAGGGTGGAGAGAAATAAAGAGACCCCTCCCCACCCGGAAACGGCTGCCGGGCAGGTGTGCAAGGACCCAACAACAGAAAGGGGAGCGGACGGAATGTGGTCAAGACTACCAGTTGCACATGAGTTGTCACCAGGGTAAATCACGCCAACAAGCTGGTTTGGACCTGGTTATGATATGAGCAGAAAACATTCGTTTTTTTTTTTAAAAGAAGAGGAGGTCACTTAAAAAAGGCAACAAGAGAGTTAAAAACAAAATACTGTTGGCTGACTCTCCACCGTAACACATACCTGTGATGTATCAGGTGATTCACATTGAGTCTGAATTCGAGCTGTCACCAGTTTCCCACGGAGGCAAACCTCACGGTGCAGCACAGAACCCTTCTCCTGGGCCAAGAAATTCCAACAACCGTAACAAAAACGGTGGCTCTCACACAGAGCTTTATCAAAATCTGTCTCAGACAGGCACACACACGTACATACACACATGAGAAAGAACAAAAACCCAGAGGCAGGTTTTAAAAGTGGAGCTATTTTAAAAGAAAAGCCTTTAAGAAAAAAAAAAATCCTACTGCATGATCCAACAAATTTCTGGCATCCATACATATTTAAACATTTAGCGCTAATATTTGTACAGAAAAAAGTTAATAATACTAAAACATATGTTACTATGATTTCACTTTTCGCCTACATCATATACTAATTTCCCCTTTTACATGCAGCTTTAATATTGTCCAAACAATGGCACAAATAAAGAAACAAAGTCAACCATCTAGTCCCCACTGCCCACCACCCCATCCCCACATCAAACCATTCATCTGGGACTCTCCCCAAGCCAGGCTGGAGGGCCCACGGGAGGGAGGGAGCTGGTTCCTCCTCCTTTGTGGCTGCGGGATTTGGGCACACCTTCCTGTAAACGTGCCAGGGGCCAACATGCCCCCAGAGCCAACGGAAGCTGCTCTGTGGGTTGCAAGCCAACAAGTTTTGCAGCAAGAGAAGAAAATTATCATCAGGTGAGGGTAGGTGTGTGTAGTGGGGGCAGGGAGGCCTCCTGGCCATATCTTGTCCAAAGCCTGGAATGAAATTTGCCTTTGGACAAAAGACCGGTGGAAAAACCTCAGAATTCAACTCAAAGCATCTGGAGAAGGAAAGGAGAAAGAAATGTTTCCGCGTGCATCAGGAACAGACCTCAGGCTCACATCTGCCCTGCTCTCTCCTACTCTGGGCGAGCTGCACTGATCCCCTTAGAGGCAGGACTCCCAGGGCTGCCTCTCAAATGCCCTCAGGCGAGATGTCCTGGGAGGCTGGTCCTGGGCAGGGAAGCTGGGTGGCCGGTCAGCCAAGTCCTTCAAAGGAGAAGGTCCTACAGCACGACACTTCCAGGAGCAAGCAGAGGCTCCAGGAAGTGCTGAAATGAATGGGACTTACTCCCTGCGTGAGCACACGGTTCTAACTCGATTTCTAGGAGCCGATGCCTGCTGAGCTCTGGTGTAAAATCAGGAATTCCTGCTGTTTGGATGCACTTTTGAGTGAGACGTCCAAACTCTCTCCCCACTCGGGAATCTGAACATCCGGCATCAACTTTGAACTCACGAACTGCATTTCAACTTTGCTTAGGGAAGGGTGGGGAGGAGGTGAAATATAAAAATATTCAAGCAGTTTATTGTCTATACATCCTAGGATGAATTCATTATTTGGCAAGATTGTTTTTCCTACATAATTATCACCTGAGTGCTTTTTAATTAGCTAAAATGTTTTACTTTTCAACTAAAAGCAAAGAATATACAGTATATTTGAGCTATACTGAAGTTACAACTTCATTTAAGAAAATAGGTTTGACCCAAAACTCAGTGCAAGTGGCAGAGTTGACCATGACTGTACAGTATCTGCGAGAAAAACACAAACCCACAATACTCACATGGCACCAGCGGATGGTGCCAAAACCAAACCAAACAAAAAAAAAGGCCTGAAGTAAAACCTCAAAAAAAGCTTCCAACATTGACTTCTATTCATAAATAAGTACAAAGTGAAATTGAACTGTGAAGCAAGAAAAATGACCATGACAGTTACGAAACTAGTTCTAGCCTCAGAGACAAAAGAAGAGGAATGTTGAAACCTGTTTATCAATGAGAAATGAAGTTTCCAGTTTTAGAATGAGAAAATTGAGGCATGCAGGACTTTTGCATATGGAGAGATATATATATTTTATATATATATTATATATAATATGTACAGTCTAGCTATAAAACTTTGATGTGTATAGAAGCTGTCTTCAATGAAAAAAATTGAACATTCAGAAGAAATTCCTGAGATAGGGTTTGTGACATGGGCCACTGAGAAAAAAAATCCGTGGTTGGGTCCTAGAGGTGTTTAGTCTATCCCTGTTAAGATTGAAATTAACCCACAGACAGACAGTGTCATCACTGTTGTCTTTCCTTGCCTGAGCAAGGGGTAGCACCATTGTGAAGGTAACTATTTATCACTCCTGCTTGAAGAGAGGAGGGAATACTTAGAAACAGTATTGCTGCTAAGACCTCTGTAGTGTGCACCAAATTCCTTCTTGGTTCTTCAGACAACAGATGAACAGCGCCACGGGCTGACCACAGAACACCCGGGTGGGGGAGGTGTGAGAACCGGGAGGCAGGCTGAGTCACTAAGTATAATCTTTCCTGGGCTGTTCGTCAGTTGTACACTTATCAGTCATTTCCTGGCAGAAGTCCACAGTCACTGTCTGGCTCCTGGGTTCAAGGGGAGGTCCTCTCTCTGAGAAGGTTCCAGGGTCAGGGCCTTCCAGCCTCCTCCCAGAAGTACAATTCTCTGAGGCGTTGCTGGGTGCCCAGGGCGGGCCAGGGGGAGCTGCGCCCTGCTCCAAGCAGCAGGGCACACTGTCCCCCACCGCACACTGGGAGGCAGCAAGGTTCTGCTCGACACCCAAGGGCGCAGGGTTAATACTGGAGGCTGTGGGGAGACCCATGGGTCTGAGGACAGGGCAGTACCGATGCAGGGCCTGGATCTGCTCGGGGCTCTGGATGTCTCGGCAGACTTCCTGGGAGAGGCAGGAGAAGTTGTCCAACAGCTCCCCCATGCACGCTTTCAGCTGATTCCTCTCTGACAACAGCTTCTCTTTCTCACACACCTGGACAACAGAAAATAGAGAAGGCCCAGTGAAGCCCGAATCGGAGGACATAAGACCTCGTTTCTGGGGGTTTTCCAACCTTTGTTTTTGTATCCTACATTACAGTGTAACTCCTGAATGAGTAGGTCAGGATCTACAAACTTAAAAAATATACATCTAGGGAGCCTGGACACAAACTTGTGCCAAGTATCCCATCCGGAGGCAGATGTGCCACTGACTCCGACACCTTCCCTGTGGCATCTCTTCATTCCTCTCTCTCTGGGCCTGGCCACGCGACCAGCAAAATCACCACCAACCAGAAAACTACAGGGAGTCCAGGGTTCAGTTCCCTGGAATTTGGGGGTTTGCAGAGAATCAGTTGGAAAACTCTCAGTCCCAAAGCCCGTAGTTGAAAATCTTCCCCAAGTGTATTAGGTTGCCATTTTTGAAGGTCAAGAATAATCAACCAGGGGCCAGCCCCGTGGCCAAGTGGTTAAGTTCGCATGCTTTGCTCCGGCAGCCCAGTGTTTCGCCAGTTCGGATCCTGGGTGCGGACATGGCACTGCTCATCAGGCCATGCAGAGGCGGTGTCCCACATGCCACAACTAGAAGGACCCACAACTAAAAACATACAACTGTGTACTGGGGGGGTTTGGGGGAGAAAAATCAGGAAAAAAAATCAACCAATTTCAACCATATGACATTCTGGAAAAAAGCAAAGCTATGGAGACAGTAAAACGATCAGTGGTTGCCAGGGATCAAGGGGCAGGCGGGATGACCAGGTGAAGCACAGAGGATTTTCAGGGCAGTGACAGTACTCTGCGTGACACTATAATGGTGAATATATGTTATTATACGCTAGTCCAAACCCATAGAATGCACACCACCAACAGTGAGCCCCATGTAAATTATGGGCTTTGGGTGATAGCGATATGTTCATGCAGGTTCACCAACTGTACCAAATGTACCACTCTGGTTGGGGATGCTGATAATGCGGGAGGCTGTGCACGTGTGGGGGCAGGGGGTATATGGGAACTCTGTATTTTCCAGTCAATTTTGCTGTGAACCTAAAACTTCTCTAAAAAAGAGCCTGTTTAAAAAAAACCCAATGAAAATTACAAAAAACAAATTGATCATTGGCAATTTCACATGGTTCAACCCAATGTCTGCAGGCTCTGTGGCCTTTGCAGCAGACAGACTGAACACAACGATCCTCTTTAGGACAACTGGAGACTGTGCATGAGTCTCAAACACTGACTCTCCCTGGCCACAGAGAGGGCAGACAGAGAGGTGTGGAGACCGAGCCTAGCGTACTAGTCCAAGGTTCTGAGATGTTTTCCGTCAAGAAAATCCCACATAAGCTCTTGTGTTACTGAAATTCATCACCCCATCAGAGAGATGAATTTCGCCACCAGAGGGGAGACTGACTACGGTTTTACATAACTACTTGTGTGAGGAGAGGGGAGGTGGCGGCTCCATGAGGCACACAGAATGACATGGATGAAGAAACCGGACATCTGAAGCAGCGTGAAGTGAGTCCACACCACCCCTTTGCAAGGGTGAGCAGGAAGGGGAGGAGAGGACGGGAGAGAACATAAAGTGGGCAGGGGGAAGCAAACATCTGACACGGGGCCCCCTACACGGGAGCCGCATGCATGAATGTGAATGCAATCTGGCAGGCGGTGTGGGCGTGTGTGTCGGAGACAGAGATTTACACGGGGAAAGGGCACCTGCTAAAATATTTATAAATTTATCAAGAAAACATGTTTTAAACATGAAAAATAAACAGATGTACAAGTGCAACTCGAGAGAAATACATTATGCAAGTCTGCAAAAGCTGAGCGGGGTGCGGGAGACAGCGTGGGAGTGGGGAGTGAGTGTGTGTGTGCTACGGACTCGCAGGGTGGCATCGGCCCGCCAGCGCCATCCCTGCCACTGGGACCAGGCGAGTGAGCACAGCACCCCAGCCAGAGGGTGACGGGTAAGAAACAAAACACATCTGGGAGGTCTCCTTGGGGAAAAAAAAAAGTCTTACACAACCTGGACCTCCTTCCCCATGACCTGGAAGTCTGCAAAGTGAGAGGAACACCAGCCATTCCCAGGACGGGAATCTCAGTCTCAATTTCACCACATCATCTTGGCCAAGCCACTCCCCCCTGACCCCCAGAACTGATCTTCAAAACGTTCCGGGCCACTTCCTAGGGGGGAAGAAACTGAAGGGCAGTGGGTGACAGTGTCTTGGCTCTCTGCAGGAAAGGCAGCATAAATCAGGGCCTTAGTTAAAAGCATGAAGCTCCAAGTCACAGATGTACCTTGATGAATACGTGAAACTCTCCCTCAGCAGTGAAACGCGGCACATTATTTAAGGGGTTTCCAAAAAAGTGGGGGGACAACTAGGAGGTGTTCTCTTGGTTTTTCAGCTGAGCAATATTAGCCAAGTGTTTTAGATACCTGCCTGGCGTGTGGCTTAGACTTTCTTACTTGTTCAGTATTACAGAACTACATGGAGAAAGATGCTACCTACAAAAATCAGGCAGTTCTCAAGTACGGCGATTAGTGTTATTCTAGTACCTGAAGAGGAGCACGGGGCTGGAATCATCACAGACACGTGCTTAAGGCCTTGATGACTCGCACCCAGTGGGCGCAGCCTTCCTGGTTCCCTATCTAAGCCCAGAGGCTTCCAGAGGACCCACACTCAGCAGCAGCAATGTCTTGATTCCTTATATGGCTTAAATCAAAAATTGCTATTGTTGTTCAAACAACATGAAATAAAAATTTGAAAGAAAGGAGGGATTCATAATCTCATGACCCAGTCACAATTTCCAATAAATTTCAGGGCAACAGATATTTCTTGAGAGGCTTCAATTGGCCTGCACTGGAGATTCAGAGATGATCAAGACACTGTCCTCGTTCTGAGGAACCTACCATCTAGTGCCAGGGGCTGGGCAGACACACACATACACAGATAACACAAGATGAACGTGATAAACATGAAGCCAGACGTCAGATGAGGGCTCCAGGGGCAGGTGCCCAGCCTCACGGGGGACTCTGGAAAGGGGCTTCCTGGAGAAGTGACAGTAACCTGTCTCTTAAAGAACAAAGGATGCAGTTAGAGAAGAAAACAGTCAAGGAATGTCCAGGGTAGAGGCGAAACGGCAGAGGCACGAGCCCAGAGGTATAAACCGTAGGAGATGCGGGGAAAGTGCAGTTGGTGGGATTTCAGAAGGGGGCCAGTCCCAGGAAGGGGGGGCAGCTACAGACTGAATCGCAGACAGCACGCTGTGCCTTGCCAAGGAGCTTGGGCTTTATTTTGTAGGTGATGGGGGCCACTGACCATGAGCAGATTTTCCCTGCTTGGTGGGTATTAACTAAATTAAAAAAAGAAAGACCCTGAGGTCCAGGACTATCTTGACAACACGTAACATTTACTCACACTTTTCAAACATCTTCTCTTGCTCTTAGGTTCTCATTAGGACCGCGGCTTACCATGAGGCTAAGGATTGCCACGTGCAGTCTGAGGACCCACAGTTAGATCATGACCGCATTAGGGGGCTTCCCTCCTCTTCAGCCTGACCCAGACACGGCACCTGAGATGAGCTGCTGCTACTGGGCCAGCAGAAAGGTGGAGGTGAATGAGGGTGTGCTGGCTGCCTTCAGAGCCACCATCAGGAGCCAGATGCCACCTGGATTTACTTCTTGTCGCTTAAAGTTGCTTAGCAAGGAGAAGGGGGCACGGACGTCTGAGGGGGGGGCCTAGCGAGACGAGAGCTTCCTCCCTGAGACAAAACACTCTCAGGCACAGGGAAGAGGTGACAGCCACTTGGAGGCAGAACTGCAAAATCAAGGACCCAGGGGCTGCAAAGGGCTTCACGAGATCATGGGGCAGTGGGCAGGGGTGTCTCTCTAACTACACTGTTCTGTGGGGGGTCAGGAAAAGCAGTGGTGAAAACACAAGATCTGGAGCCAGACAACCGGGTTTGCACTCAAGCTCTGCCACGACCTGAGGAGTTACTTACGCTCCCTGCCTTCTGCTTTCCTCCTCCATAAATGGAGATAAAGTGGAGCTGAAGTCATAGCGTTTGATGTAAGCATTAAATGTGCTCATTGCAAAAACAGTTTAGCATAACACCTGGTCCATAGATGCGTGCAATAAATGTTAGCTCTTAGTACATGTTGAATGGAAAAGAAAAAAGAACTCTATACGTACGGCTGAAGGATATAAAATGTTCACACACTATTATACACCCACACAGACACACATACTGCAGATAGAAAGCTATTATTTCTGTTGAGAAACTTGTTTAAAAATAAACCCTAAGGCCAGCCCTGTGGCCGAGTGGTTAAGTTCATGTACTCCACTGTGGTGGCCCAGGGTTTCGCTGGTTTAGATCCTGGGTGCGGACATGGCACTGCTCGTCAGGCTATGTCGAGGAGGCATCCCATGTGCCACAACTAGAAGGACCCACAACTAAAATATACAACTATGTGCTGGGGGGATTTGGGGAGAAAAAGCAGGAAAAAAAAAAAAAGATTGGCAACAGTTGTTAGCTCAGGTGCCAATCTTTAAGAAACAAAACAAAACAAAACCCAACTTCCCTGAATGGTGACCCTTCTCTCTGCTTCTCCAGCCTTCACTACTGTAACTTTGCATCAGTCCTGGGTACTGAACGCAACGGACAGGTCAACTCACCAGTTTGCGGATTTCACATTCTAAATTCTGAATACAGTCCAGCTTCCTCTTGCGGCAGCGCTGGGCCGCGATGCGGTTCTTGCTGCGCCGCCGGACGTCGTGAATGAACTCTAACTGTTCTGAGGTTAGCTTGTGCATCTTAATCATCATCTGGAAATCGTTCCTTGGGAGGTCTGTGATTTGATCTACAGGAAAGGGAAGTTTGACCTGAAACCAAGAATAACAGAATATGATTATGGCAGCTGGATTTTAGTTTAATTCTGGCAGATAGAACACCAAAAAATGGTAAAACCTCCTTTTAAAGATGATCAAGTAATATGGAAATTACTGAAAGCAAGAAGTGATTAATTCTTTCCTGTTTCAGATACAAATAAGATGTAATATTCAGATAATCAAAGAGAACATGAACACACAAATTATAATGTCATTATCATTCCTGAGATTTTTGAAGCAAAAGGCATGGAAAATATCAGAAAATGTATAATTTTTCATTGCTATAGCACCTTTGAAGAGGGTTTTGTAGTTAGTTGAAACCTACTTCCATAAGACAAACAGCCTCAACTCAATAAAATGACAATTTACAGACAGATAGCATCTAAGGAATTATCTAAAACACTCGAATGAAGAGAGCATGGCACACCTGGAAGATGCTGGAAAGATGAAGCAATCAGCATGATTCTTGGTGACAACAGCATCAAGGGAGATACAGGGAGATAACCTGGATAGGCTACACCAGTGTGGACCAGGAGTCAGAACCAAGCTGCGGTCCTTCCTACCAGACCTGAGACCTCAGGCCAGTTACTTCACTTCTCTGAGCCTCAATTTCCTCATCTGCAAAACGGAGCGTGCTTTTTAGCTGCACGGCGCTAGACAAGTTTTAGGCACTTTGGCAGACTGTATTTTCCTAAAAACACCATGGTCATCCCATCTCACATTTTCTTTTACAACATCGTGTTGACCTTCCTCTATCAAGAGGTGGGATGCATGTTCCAGCCTCTTGACCAATACAATGCAGCCGGAGTGATGGTGTGTAACCTCTGAGGCCAGGTCATAAAAGGTGTTGCAGCTTCCTCTGAGACTGCTCTCTCCCCAGCTCCCATGCCTCACGGACACTCAGGCAGCCCTGTCAGAGGCAGAGAAGAACTGAGGTCTCCAGCCAACAAGCAGCATCACCTTGCCAGTCATGTGAAGGAGCCACCCTGGAGGTGGATTTGCTGGGCCCAGTCAGACCTTCAGATGACTGAAGCCCCAGCCAACATCCAACTTGAACCTCACGAGATATCCCTAACCGGAAGTGCTCAGATGGGCCACTCCTGAATTCCCGAGCCACAGAAACGGGGAGAGATGCTAAATGATTACTGTTGTTTTAAGCCATGAAGTTTTGGGGTGATCTGTTATGTAGCCATAGATAACTGATGCATAATAACATTATCAGCAAGATTCCTACTTTCAAACTCTTGACAAATCAAGGCATAAAGCTTTATCCAAAGAGAGGACACTGGCCTCTGATGGGATGGATCTCTGTCCTCATATTCTGCTAAATGCTTGCTTACAACCCCGTGGTGGTTTGAAATATTTCTTAAGAAAAGAACTGCAACCGTCTAGAGCCTCCTCAGCACCCATGAGGTGACAGAATGACGAGAACACAGGCCTGCACCTTCCAGCAGTTGGCCACCACCCCCTCCAAGACTCTCAGTGATGACGCAGGGATTTCAGGGCTCAGTTCTGGTTCTGTTTCAGGAGCTCCTGGAGGAGGAAGGTTGTGTGTTGCTTGGCCAAGGGATGCAGTGTCTCCTAGCTCAGATCGCTTCAATCGTGCTTACAGTAGTGTCTACTTTCGATGGCCCAGCAGATGGCACTGTAACCCCAAACTTCCTTCCAGCGCCCGCCCAGCGCTGTCCAATGCAAACAACGCGAGCTGTGTACGTGCTTTTACATTTTCTAGTAGCCACGTTAAAAGAAGTGAAAAGAAACAGGTGAAATTAATTTTAATAATATATTTAGTTTAATGCAATAGATCCAAAATATTTTCAACATGTAATTGATACAAAAATCACTGCGATGTTTTACTTTTTGGGGGGCACTCAATTTTCAAAATCTCAGGCATATTTTACACTTCCAGCACATCACAATTGAGACCAGCCACATTTACAGGGCTCAACAGCCACATGTGGCGTGTGGTGACTGTATTGGACAGCACAGCTCAAGAAGACTGAATAAACAGACTCAAGTGAACTTGAGTAATCAGAAAAACGATGGGCGGGTCTGGTTTCATCAAAATACTTTTGGGTAAAGAAACCAACCCCTTGTTAATATTCAGAAGCTGCAGTGTTCTGTCTGTGTGGTTCAGGGCAGGGAGACGAAGGTATTTTCTCCTGACCTCAGGCTTTTTCTTTGGTGGCATCAGAGGTCGGCAGACGTGAGTCCAGATCCCAGCATTTGTGGCTAGTTAATCCCCAGGCACAAAGGCAATCATGCTAAGTGATCATTTGATTTTCTGTGGGTGGGTGCAATTGCTCTGTCAGATTGCTTCAGAGCTCAGAGCCTGCTGGTTGGGGCATTTGCTGCAGGCTCCCAATGGGTGCTCTGATTCAGCTTCCATATGGTGAACTCTGTCCCATGACACCTGCAAAATCTAGGCCCAAGATAGCAAAACTGCAGCAGTGCACATGACCCCACTCTCCGCTCAGCCCTGCTCCGACTGCGGAAGATGGGCCGCCAGCACAAACAGCTCCTTGTTATGGGCCGGGAGAGGGCTTAGTCCACAGAGCCGTGTTTGTACAGGGCTTATGATGATATGAAAGAATGTTTGATTTCCCTTTTATACCCTTTGGATAACAAACAGACACTCAGATCCTGGACGGAACCTAAATGACACAGAGGTCTGTCTGCTGGGGACACGGATGTCTCCACTCCGGGCAGAAGCCTTGTCTGCAGCTCTTCTGGGCCTTGTGGATCTCCCCCTCTGCTGACAACAAAGCAGTTCGCTTCTGCTCTAACTTGTGCTTATTTCCAGAAAGAATATATACCTAGAGTTCAGGCCACAGGGAAAGTCAAAAGGCCTTCTACACCAAGAGCTATTGTACTTAAAATCATCCAGACAGTGAATATGAGAGACCAGGGAAACAGGACAGAGGTTGACAGGAAAGAGGAAAAATCAGCAACGCTAGTTTCAAAGTCCTTGAAGCAAAAGGCCATAGAAAATTTCAGCAGAGCTGTTGCAACTCCAGCTGCTTTTTAAGGAGGTCAAAGGAAAAGAAAATAGTCAGCTACAGATTTTCTTCCATGTGAAAAAAAACAAAACCCAACCACTCTTGTTTCTTTTGAAAAGGCTCTGTTTGCCCTCTAGCCAGGGAGAAGTGGCATGGACGACCAAGAGGGCAGTCCTAGGAGTGTTCTTGGAAAGTCACGGCGGTAACTTCACCACAGCTGTTTGCTATTTTCAGAGTAGTAAGTTCCAAGCCAACGGGCATCTTCCCTGGAGATAAACAGCAGCCACAGACCCCCCTCCTGGGGCTGGGAGAATATTCCATTCTCAGGCTTGGAGGCACCCAAACACTCCCCAAATGGGGCTCAAAAGTCAGCTAATGAGGGGCAAGCCCCAGTGGCCTAGTGTTTAAGTTCAGCACGCTCTGCTTTGGCAGCCTGGGTTTGGTTCTCTGGCATGGACCTACAGCACTCTGTTAGTGCCCATGCTGTGCTGGTGGCCCACACACTAAAAAACAGAGGAAGACTGGCACAGATGTTAGCTCAGGGCGAATCTTCCTCAAAAAAAAAAAAAAAAAAAGAAGTCAGCTAATGAGACTTGGCCTTGGAAAGCTGAGACACAATGAGAAGGTTAATGCCCTCTCCCTTTCTTCTGGTGAATTCTTACAACCCAAATAGGCCCAATAGGGCTTACCATCTTATTTACTGTCCCTGCACACACCTATTCTTCCAGGATTTTGCTTCTCAGCAGCGGTCTGGTTTTCATTCACCAGACCCTCATAAATAGTGCAGAACACCCAACTTGATAAGATGAGGAGTCCTGCCAACTGCCACCATCACCTGGCTTAAGTGCCAGCCGGCTGGCAGCTATATTCAGCTGACCACACACAGATAAGGCTAAGCATGGAAGGCATGTAGGCTAAGCAGGCTGCGGAGAAGGGGAAGGGCCTGGGATGGAGGGCACTGATTTCTCCTTAGGCTCGGGGTGGCCACACAGGGGCTGCCCTCTCTTTGGTTCTCAGCAGAGACTCGGAGAGTCAGGGGCAGCTGCTGAGTTAGCAAGGCCAGGGCCAAACGGGGCCCCTGTGTGGGCATTACAGCTCGCATAATCCGTTCCTGCTGACTCTACCCAGTGCCACAGTGCTCACTCTTCTCTTCCCTCTGGAGCACAAGAGGAGGAGCAGGACCTGCGCTGGCCTCCTGAGCAGTGACCAAAGGGGGCCAGACCATCGGGGGCTCTGGCTCTTGAGCAGTCAGTGAAATGAGTGGTCCCTGCAGTGGGCCGAGGGACCTCAGGCCCCAGGAGCTGGCAAAAGGTGGGAGGAAGCTGTGACACCTGAAGGGTCAATGAAACTTCAATATTCCTCCTCGAGGGCCTGACCAGGGGATGCCACTGGCCGGCCCCTGGGGTGCCAGCCCTTCCTTCTCACCAGGCATAAATCAGCTGTTCCACTTCTCTCCCCTGCCAACCACCACCCCGGTTCTGTGGCCAAAACCACATCCCCTCTCTACTAGTTAAACAAAAATAGCCCTTAAAAAATTATATGAGAAATATAACTCCTTGCAGAAAATTCAAATATGAGGCAAAAGAGGGGAAAAGTATTCCCCCACAAACAATGACTCTCTTGCTCTGGTGGGCTTCCCTGAGATCTGTGTTTTCTCTGCATGTGTTTACAGGGTGGTAACCAGATGGACTACAGCCACCTCCCCTCACCAGGCCTCTGAGCCCACCTCACATGCCTGGTGTTGCTGATTTGCTGGATGGGGTTACTGCAGAAGCAAGACAGGGACGTAAATGTTGCAGAAAAAAAGCATCTATTTCCTCTAGAAATCCCAGTGGAAGCAGGTCTGTGAACCTTCCTTCCTATCTTCTTTCTTGGTTTTACTACCAGATGTTGAACAGAGGCTGGAAGAATTGGATCATAACTCAGTACCCTGAGCTGTGGTAGTGCAGTCAACTCTCCAAAGCCTTTAACACCTATGCTCTTACAAGACACTCAGATCTCTGTAAGCGGGCAGGGGAGAAAGCAAGATGTCACTGGGCTGATGATTCCAGTGCTGCTGGAACGGGGATAGCCAGCTCAGTGCTAGGCAGATAGATGCCAATGACAAAATCTTGCCTCCCGGTCTACGAAGTGTTTCCTGTACAATTGTCCTTCTATTTTCTATGCTCATGGTCCAGTTTCTGGAACAAACACAGGACACCTGGGATTTAGCTGTGATACTGCAATTAATTAGCTGTGTGATCTCAGGCAGGTCTGTTGTTTCTCCGTCCTGAAGTTGTTCAAGGATGTGTGGGTCAGAGGGAGATAATGCCCACCCTACTTGGCATATAGGGTCGCCATGAAGAATAAAATTGGATAATAGATGGAGAAAGCCTTTTGGAAGTCTGAATTGCCTTATGGATGTGAAGTGTTAGCTATCATTTCTGTTTATCAGCCTGATCTTTCTTTATCACATGGTTTCTCCTTCTAGACATACAGTACGCTTTGAATTCCAGATGCTAACATCTTTCTAGACAACATGACACATTGTTTTAATTAGAAATACGGCTGACTTCTATGCTGCCCAGCAAGGTTTTCCTTTTATTAACCAGATCAAATTACAGACACTTTTAAAAAGACGCCTGATTTAACAAACCACAAAAATGATTGTAAAAATTCTACATATGTCTGGAAGCCAGCATTTGGTTGGAAGCGTTAGAGTCAGACACGGCTCCTCTCTAACATTTCAGTGTTTGTTCTGGACCTCATTTCTCTCTGCTCCCCCCGCCCCACACAACACACATGTATACACATATTTGCTTTCACACTTATATCCATGTCGACATGAAACATGTTAATTAACCAAGTCCAACTAATCAATACTTTTAGCTGTGCAAATATATGTCTTTCTAGTGCTTCTTTTCTAAAACCCACAATTAATTAGAAATGTTGTGGTACAAAACCTTCTCACTAAGAAGCTTACTACTTGGAAAATGCTTGTGACTTTTCTATAGTTTTCAAATTTTAAAACCGAACCTGTAAACCACAATGAGATAGCACTTCACACCCACTAGAATGGCTATGGTAAAAAAAAAATGTACAGTAACCAGTCTTGGTGAGGATGTGGAGAAACTGAATCCCTTATACACTGCTGGTGGGAAAATAAAATGGTGCAGTTACCCTAAAAAACAGTTTGGTAGCACCTTAAAAGGTTAAACATAGAGTTGTCATATGATTCAGCAATTCCACTCCCAGGTAGATAATGAAGAGAATTGAAACCATATGTCTATGAAGAACTTGTACACAAATGCTCACAGCAGCATTATTGATAACAGCTAAAAGTGGAAATAACCCAAATGTCCCTCAACTGATGAATGGATCAACAAAATGTGGTATATCCACACAGCGGAATATTATTCAGCAATAAAAAGGAGTGGAGAACTGATACATGATAATGTACCCAGTGGGTACATCGATGGCAAGGATAAACCTTGAAAACATTATGCTCAGTGACAGGAGCCAGACACAAAAGGCCACATATTGTAAGATTCCATTAAAATGAATTATCCAGAACAGGCAAATCTATAGAGACAGAAGGTAGATTAGTGGTTGCCTGGGGTTAAGGAGATGGGGCAATGAGGAGTGACTGCCAATGGATATGGGGTTTCTTCTTGAGGTGATGAAAATGTTCTGGAATTAGACAGTGGTGATGGTCATACAACTTTGTGAAGCATTAAAAACCACTAGATTGTTCACTTTAACAGGGTGAGTTTTATGGTATGTGAATTATATCTCAATTAAAAAAAGAACCTGTGTAAGACACTCATATATAAAATTAAAACATTACAAAAATACATAGAAATGAAACTTTCTCAATATTCTCTCTCTCTAACTTTGCCTCCTATTTTTATCTCATTTTCTTTACTGGCTTTATTATTTATAATATCTTTATTTATGAAGTAAACTAGGACTTTGTTATGCATACTGTTTTTGTTACTTTTTTCACTTAATAGGACACGTTCATTTTTTCATCATTGGAGGTAAGAAGAAATTCCCCAAGTTGACTTTTTAAGTAACACAGCAAACCCAGAAGTCATAATGAAAAAGACTGATAACTTGATTACATAAAACTTAAATTTTTCTATACGGAAAGAGATACTATAAATAAAAAAACAGACTAGGAGAAAATATGGTCAATGTTTACAAGAAAGGGTTAACAGTCCTATATTTAAGATTAAGTTTCCTATAAATTGATTAAAGTCAAACAACACAAAAGAAAAATGGGCAAAGATGTAAACTGGCTAGTTACAGGAAAGGAAATATAAATGGCAAATATACAGAAGAAAAGATGTCAACCTCATTAGTAGTCATCATTTTTGGCCCATCAGATGGGCAAAAATCAAAAGGACTGGGAACAACTGGTACTAACTAGTAGGAACAGGGGGAAATGGACTCTCATAAATTGTTGAGGATATGTGAATTGCTACAACCTTTTTGAAAGTAGTAAGGCAGTTATTTAACACGTTAGCATAATCTTGAACCCATTTAGGGGGCTCTGGCCCACAAAAATAAAAGCACCACTGCTAAATGTGTTCCCAAGAATGATTACTGCAGCCATGTTTATTAGCAGGAAGAAATGGAAGCAACTGGAATGGCTGTTGATAGTTGATAGCTGAACAAACTGTGACACGGGACCCGTGGATATTAAAGAAGCAGCCGTGAGCCCTACGTGATTGACTTAGAGGCATGGGCACAGCAGATAGCTACGGGGAAAAAAGCTAGTTGCTGAGTAATTATACAGTAAATGCCTTCACAATAAAACCCAAACCCCCAGAGATGTGAATAGATGTTTGCATACTGTTGTAGGCACAGAGAAAGCCTGTTACATTTGGTATGTCAGGGGATAGGTATGCTGTGTTTGATTACTTAAAAAAAGAAAGTAATTTTAGAAAGCTGATGGTTGATAAAGGACAATACTGTGCTCCTTGAAGCTTTCTTCAAAGCTGGGGAATAGTTAAAAAGGATGAGAGAAGTCAATGTTGAGATGGGAGAGTTAACGGGGTATAACGAGAACATCTTACAGATAACTAGAACATCTTATACACTAACACTTTGCTCCTGACCTAACATTTTGGCTCCCTACAGAGGTGGAGGAAGACGCAGTGGGAAGGAGCGTGGGCTCGTCAGTCGGAAGTGATGGGCTGGTGGCTTGCCAGGGGTGAGAACTCTTTCTTTGGTTTCTGACTCTGGTGTCTCCTTGGGGTTTGCTTGGAAGAGAAGTCACCTGGACCTTATACCAGAGCAGACTGGGGCAGAATGAGCCCCATAGATGTTGCTTCTTCTGGATCAGTTCAGGAAAACAAGTTATGATTCATCTTGTGAAGGATTTGCCTTCAAGGTTATAACTGAGGACAACCCTTCCACCAGGGTCAAAGTAACTCTTGAAAGCAAGTTATTAACTCAAAGAGGAGCAGTCAGGTCGAGTCCCTGAGACAGTTCTTTTTAAAAATTTTATTTATTTATTGTTTTGCTGAGGATGATTAGCCCTGAGCTAACATCTGTGCCAGTCTTCCTCTATTTTGTATGTGGGTCGTCACCACAACATGGCCACTGACAAGTGGTGTAGGTCTGCACCCAGGAGTGGAACCCAGGCCACTGAAGTGGAGCACGCCAAACTTAACCACTAGGCCATGGCGCCAGCCCCTGAGACAATTCTTGGAAAACCTAATCTCTTCTACTAGGAACACTAAAATGTCAAATTGGGAACAACCTTAGGTTTATTACAACAATCTTGCCCAAAATGTACTACCAAGAGGGGCTAAGTGTGATTCCTGAAAAGGTGGAGAGCTTTGCTAAATGTCTCTTCTTTCACTTTTTAGAAATGAAAAGAAGACTTTTCTTTTTGAAAAGTAAAAATAAAAATATTTTTTAAAGCAGTGGTATTTTTTGAGGGGAATGAGTTCTGTTCATGACTATTTTACGGGTTGAATGAGTCCTCCTTTTAACTGTTTCACTTAGAAAAAGTTCTAAGGTAGACAAGTGACATAGCCTGAACGCAGGAAAAACACATGCGCTCTTGTTGGTGGCATTTAGTTCCAAGAAGTGACTTTAAGCTCTCTTTTGGGATGTTAGAGAAACAAAAGGAGAATTATCTGAAACTGACAGTTCCTTGAACGTATGTTCCTTGAACATACGCAAATGTCATAAAAACACAACCCCTTTAGCGAAATTGTGGGGCTCCTCTTAAGGGAGAGACAGAAAAACAAAGACTCGGAGACATTTGTCCTTTTCTTGAGACACCAATCCTTGGCAAGACACACCATTATGCAGATGAACTGGACCAGTGACTAGGCTTCTCCATCAGGGATGCTCATGAACACGTTCAGGCAAAAAAAGAAAACCTCACAATAGTTGTGATCAGAGCGAAAGAAAAGAGTAAGGAAGGAGAGAGCACAACCTTTTACTGTTTTCACAAAACCTCAATCCTCTCAGGGCAGGGACACAGATGTGACTCTGGCTTGTGGCATTGGGCACAACCCTCCACCCCAAACCAGAGGGGATATGGTGTATTCAATAGTTCCCATTCAAATTTCCTTTATAATGTCTTTTGGCTAAATTAAATCCTTTCAGTATGTTTCTGTATTTCTCCATTTTTGCCAGGCAGTACAGAAGAGCTAGCTAGCAAGGAGGAGGAAGTGACCATGGGGCATTTCTGCAGCTGGCACAGGGAGCTTTGGAATCTATTTTCAAAACATGCCCAAACTAAAACCTCATGTGCTTCTTGCCAGTCTTGCAGAGGATGAATAAACCGCACGTGGCTCTGTGCAAAGCCACCTCACCCCACGTGGCATTTCTGCTGTCTGGTTGGGTTAACATCCCTGCTTTACTGGAGGCTAACATTCAGGGAGCTCAGATGCACTGAGGGACTGGCTTAATGCAGACCACGCTTCAGTTCCTCCTGTGTTTTTTGGGTAAGCACCTCTGAGGAGGGACCTCACCATGGGTTTGCTCACTCCTGCTCCTGACGCAGGTCTGAGACACAGGTGACAGTCTCAAGTTGGTTCCTCATCAATCAGCAAGACGGTGCCAGATCACGACACAGACTCCCTCAGACCTTTCCAGGTGCCTCTCATGTCACAGGGGGAGGGTGGAACACACGGGGCATCCATTCTTTTCTCTCCTTAGCCATGTGAGTCTTGCTCACAATGTGGCTGGTGTTGCTCCTGCCCCCTCTCCCAGCATTGGTAAGACACGGATGGAGCCTTTGGGAATTTTTATCTATAAAGCACTTTACTGTCAGGGTGGACAGAAACCGCTATGCAAACCCACTACTCCTCAAAATGAATTTGCACTGTTTGTGGGGAGCTTGGGAAATGATACATCATGCAGTTACGTGTGACTGACTAAGGTGCCTCTGCAGTGACCCTGGGACCAGGATGGATGGTGAGCTGTCCATCATCTGCATCGCACTGGACAAGGGATGGCCCCAGGGTCTCCTGTTGACAAGGAAAACTTAGAGGGTGCTGGGAGAGCACCTGTTTAGTCTGGGGCTATCTACTGTCAATCAATCAATTTTGAATTGATTCTACATTTTCCTTCACGCTGAAGGGGCGAGGAGCAAGGATGAGGGTGATGACTCCTTTCAAAGCGGATGGAGGAGAAAGAGGACGGGGTTGGGGGCGGATCTGAGGTACCTGAGCATTTCATGCATTAGACTTACTTTTTTCACTAAGCAGCTTCCCTCTGCTTGTTGAGCATCGAAATCTAGATCAAATATCATGTGCCTTCTAGGACGAAAGTGGTTAATTTGGAATCACCTTGAAGCATCCTGCCTCCATGGCTGGGGGAGGCAGTCTGTTCCTGTAACCTTTAATCTTGGCAAATGAGAACAGATTAGGAGTGGTGGGGGGAAGGGAGAGTCCAGATAAAGGACTGAGAGAGTGGGTCACATGCTTGAATTTATGTGGGTTCCCTACCTCCTGGCCCCTGTCCTGCACAGGACACGACTCACTGTCTGCTTCCGAGAACGATCCGGATTCGTCGCTGGAGTTGGTTCCGTAAGACTGCTCACATTTAATTTGGGGTCGAACTTGGTTGTACATTCCATCTGCCATCAGGCCTGGTTCCTGATGTTCTGTGGCAAGGAATCTGGCTCCCTGGGAGCAGGGCGAGGAGGAGAACTCACAGAGAGGGAGGCTGCAGGGCGAGCCCCCGCTGCCGTCCTCTGCGTAAGAATAGGAGGAGCAGGAGCTGGAAGTCCTGGTCCTGGTCTCCAAGGGGGGCGAGCGAGGGCAGACTTTGATTGGCACCGGGCAGCTAGTGTTGGGCCGCATCCTTCCTGGCAAGTGGTCAGCCATCAGCCCACCGTGGGGGTAGGCCTGTGAGCTGGGGAGGGTCTGGCCAGCCCCCACCCACAGACCCTTTGGCACCGGCTCAGAGAGGTCTTTGTCCAAACTGCTTACCCCAGAATACGAATGCACTGAAGTGCTCACTTGGTCACAAGTACTCGAGGAGAAGATCACACTTCTCCGGTCCAGCTCTCCTTCCTGTTTACAGAGAGCCTCCAACCCAGGCCCCTTGAGGGGCGACCCCATGGTGAAGTTGGACGAGTCCTTCTGGCCCATGTGGGGCTGTCCATAATTCCCCGGAAAAGGGGCGTAGTCACTTTTAAGGTCACCCTGAGTGATGCCCTTGTCAAAAGGGCACGCTGAACTCCTGGCAAAGTGCTGCTGAGATGTACCGGGCAGGCCAGACAACTCCACACTTTTTGTTATGCTGAACAGAGACCTTAGACAGGAGGGAGAGGACACGCTCCGGGCTCTCTCCAGGCAGGCGGGCCCGGCAGGCGGGGCGGGGTCAGGGGCGGGGCTGGGCTGTTTCCGGTCCATTTCGACATCCCCCGGTCTGTCCTTGACGTCAGGCTCATCTCCGGACAGGCAGAGCGTGATGCTCTCTTCCTCGTTCTCTTCACTGGGTGGCTCACTTTTAATCTGCCCCATGGCAAGCCCCGGCTTGAGGCTGCTGCCAGAGTTATCTTCACTGAATGTGCTTGCAAAACCTGAGGTACTGTGTGATGATGCATTGTAGACATTCTTGGTACATGCAAGCTGGTATTTCTTGTATCTGGGGTACTGCGTTAACGCGTTCTTTTCGGAGCTCTCCTTGGTGTCCGTCGGCACGTCGGACTCGGGCAGCAAAACTTCTTCCTTTTCCGCTACTGGGATGGCAGCAGCCTCAAAGCTGATGGGGTCTGGAAGCATCTGGTCCCTGGGGCAAGCCATCTTGGCAGTCTCTGAATCCATCCTCTCCTCCTCTTCCTCCTCTTCCTCTCCCGCGGAGTTCTCATGGTCCTCGTGTGGGCGCTGGCACGCAGTGTCCTTGCGGCACACAAACAGGCCATCCTCGCTGTTCAGGAGCTGGGTCTGCAGGAAGCTGAAGCAGGAGTCCTCCAGGTTGTGCATGCGCAGGAACTCGGCACAGCGGATGACCTCGCGGATGTTTTCTCTGCTGAGTAACAGCTTGGCGGTGTAGGCAAACTGTAACAGCGGCCCAAAGCCCCTGGCTGTGACCTGCAAAACAAACAGGGAAATTGCCGACGTTACCATCAGCGCCGCTATTGTCCTGAATCCCTCAACTGAAGCAAGATAACCAGACAGTGCTAATGTCCCAGAATAAAGACTGCAAAGGAGCAGTTAATCTTGTCCTGGGTCAGCAATGATCCCGCTTCCCATAATTAGTGCCTGTCTCCTGCATGCCACTGCTGTACCTCATCACGGTACACAGAATTGAAAATCACCAGGGTCAAGTGGCTAAACAAGATGACAACGGGTTCAGTGTTTACACTAATGAAATATCCTGGCAAAAAAGCACAGTAACAATGGGAAGCCTATTAATTTTCCTCACAATCAGTCCTGTTGAGAGCCATTCTTACATAAGGAGTGCTGTGACACTTCTCATCGCTCACTCGAGCCAAAGAAAGCATTATGGTTTTCTTGTCAACCGAAAAACTGGCAATGTGGCCCTGTTAAAAACTGAAAGTCCACAGGGTTTCAAAAATAGTTTTTCTTCACTTACAAATTAAAAAAGAGACATTAAAGGCAATTCCTGTTTTGCTCATTCATCATGGTTTCTAGTTGGGACTTTTCAGTCATCATGTCATACCTGATCTTACAGTGCTAACAGAGACGATGACAATCCAAAGCAGTGCTCTTGACCAGAAATTAACTCCCGGCCCATGAAGAATGGGGGTTCTACAGAGCTAAACAAACCAGCTGTCATTTAAATGGTTGAGGCTGCTGAGTGGCACAGGACATGGGCTCTTTCTTCCCTAATTATTAGCAGCAGCTCTGCGAGGTAACTGCCTTCTTTCCTGGGTAATCTTCAGGCGGCTAAGCCTACTGTCATGTGCTGCTCATCATTACATTTTACACAGACTGGAAATGTGCTATTTATGCACAGCTTGTGTGTACATGCGCATGCACACACATGCACACACACAGAATGACTTAGACAATTAGAAATAAGTTGCCCAAGGCCAATTGTTTTTTTTAGATGGAACTGGGTTAAACTTGCTGGTGTTCAGGGCAGGCTTCCTTATCTTATACGCAAAATCACTCATCCTCTAGGTTCTTGCAAGCACTGTTGACCCCATAGGAAGGGGAGGCGGGTCTATGAATCATGGATACAAATCAAATGAAAGCCTCAATCCTGGGGTCCTTGCTGGAAGCTATAGTAGCAGTGATAAAAAAAAAATATCTGCTAGAGGAGAAAGCACAGAGCAAGACAACACGGCAAGCTTTGTAGCTGACTTCCACATGTTTTACACTCACTGCAGCTCACAGAGCCAGAACTCTCATGAGGACTTATATCCGTTGTTCAAGATTCAACTTGGACATCAACTCCTCTGGGAGCCCTCTGCAAACCTCTTAGAGAGATGAGTGACACCATCCTCTCAGCCCCCATAGCCACAGTGAGGAAATGTCCTGGATTATCCAGGGCAGCACTCATTTTATATTGCTGCATTCTTTCCATGAAGGGAAATTTCTTAGATACATAACTGAATGGGATTATTATTTCTTTTTTGAGGAAGATTAGCCTTGAGCTAACATCCGCTGCCAATCCTCCTCTTTTTGCTGAGGAAGACTGGCCCTGAGCTAACATCCGTGCCCATCTTCCTCCACTTTATATGTGGGACACCTACCACAGCATGGCTTGACAAGTGGTGCCATGTCCGTACCTGGGATCTGAACCTGCGAACCCTGGGCCACCGGAGCGGAACGTGCGCACTTAACCGCTGTTCCACTTGGTCGGCCCACTGAATGGGATTTTTATTGTTAAAATTTTTGAAGTACTTTAAATAAAATTCCAAACGAAAAAAAATTCCCTGTCAGATAATGAGTCTCGAGATATTCAGTTAAAAAAAACCCACCCACAACAAAAAACGTGACTGTTAGACCCACTTTACAGTTCTAGAAGGGCAATCATTGCCATTTCACTTTTATTATACTTCATTATGTCTGTTTCCACCATAAGATAGCAAGCTCCTTCAGATCAGGGATGGCTTCATTTCTCTTTGTAACCCTGCATCTAACTTAGTGTCTCTAACACCTGATAAAAGCTTGTATATTATCATAAATCTAACTGTGCCTCTAACATACAACTACAGTGTACAGAAGGTGACAACACAGTCTGTTTGGTGAGTGTTGTCTCAGATTATTTTTGGAGCAAGGCATTGTGTAAGCCAACAAACCAAATCAATCAACCAATCAAAGGTAGGCAAGAGTCCTTATTTGTCCTGTCCCCTAGTACCAGTACTGAAAAGGAGCTCATCTGACCTACACTTTTGTGTTCTACTAAGCTGAGACGGTAATAGATGCAGCAAAGGCAGTATCTACTATATTTGTTTTATGTACTTTCCTCCCAGGAACCTTTAAAAGGGAGTGTAAGGCAAGGAAGTGTGTATTTATAAGAAACCAAAGAAGGTGATGAGAATGTCACACAACCCACTTCTTCATTGTAACATGGCTCCATTACAAAGAGAGAAATGGCAGAATCAAGGCAGACCCGACCCCTCCATAAGTAAGCATCTTCCACTCCGCTCCTAGGCAATCTGCCAGTTGCTGAGTGGATGATACACATCTTGAATTTTGGCAGATGTGCTCACCATACGGGAAATGGGGGAAACTCACGCAATGTTATTTATGTCTTTTATACATTCTTCCTCATCCTTATCACCATTTCTTTTTAATTTTGATGCTGTTGGTCTCAATCACTCCCTATTCTGGCTGCTTGTTTTTTTTTTTTTTTTTGCTAGAAAACATTCTTCCTGAGCTAACATCTGTTGCCAATCTTCCTCTCTCTTTTTTTGTTTCCTCCCCAAAGCCTCAGTACATAGTTGTATATTCCAGTTGTAGGTCCTTCCAGTTCTTCTATGTGAGCCACCACCACAGCATGGCTACTGACAGATGAGTGGTGTGGTTCTGTGCTCTGGAACCAAACCTGGGCTGCCAAAGGGGAGCGCACCAAACTTTAACCACTAGGCCATCAGGGCTGGCTCTGCTATGGCTGCTTTTAAAGAAAATTCCTAAGGAAGCCAGAAACCTCCAGGGATCAGTCATTAGATTACCCATTAAATCAGTCCTGGGTGTTGCCACTTGCCACATGGCTGGAAGCAGCTGGAAAAAGCGTCCCCACTCAGGCAGGAGCTGACGTGTAAATGTAAGAGTTGCACTGAGGATACCAACAAAGTCTCCACATCCCAAATCAGATCACCCATCCTTTTGGGCTTAGGAGACATGATGAACTTGAAATGACTGTCAAATGGTCATGAAAGAGTCGTAAATAAAAATAGGGTTGTAAATTGTCATTCAAGCCCAAGGTCAGAGGAAACGGCGTCCTCATCATGAACTTTCACGAGTCCATAACTAGCTCTTCCTCCACATGTGTTTAAACCCTGCTTTGGCATATTCAACTCTGCTCATTTCCTCAGCTTCTGTGTGCAGGGCTTTGTCTAGTGAGTCAGAGTTATTACCACTCACCAAGCACCTCCTAGTGCCCAGCACTGTGCTAGCTGGCTCTCATAATGCCCTGCAAGGCAGGCACGACTGCCTCTACTGGGAGACAAGGAAACTGAGAAGCAGGGAAGTGAAGAAATTCGTCTAAGGTCATAGAGCTGGGATTCCAATCCAAGGGCTGTGAAGAATGGATAAGTACAAGACAGCTCTGTCCTCAAGAAACCTACAATTTAACCTTGTAGAAGAGGTATAAACAATGAAAAGGTAATTATTAAGCGACAGTGCAGGTCAATGACGGAAGAGCTGTTACAAGAGTGCATGGTTAGTGTCAACTGAGAACTCCAGGCAAGTTCAGGAGAGGAGACTGCTGGGGTCTGTGGGGACCCCTTGAACACTTGGAAGCACCTGGAGTGCAATGAATTCCCCTGTCTAGGTCTGCTCTGGGTCAAAGGTTGCTCTGTACAGTGGCTACCTCCTGAGCTGCTGCAGGTGTCCCTCCCAGGACCCCATCTCTGGTGCACTTCAGGCGTGTTCTAATAGCCCCAAATACACCAAACAGGAAGCAAGTGCCCATGACACCGCAGGCCAGTGTTCAAACAGGCAGACGCTTCCTAAATACTGGTTTAGCCCCTATCTGGAGTAGCTTGCACTGTCTTTCCATTTTTAGGAGTCATTTAAACTTACTCATTATGCTCAGAAAGCAAATATCTAGGTACTAACATGAAGCTGTATGTTTACGAAACTGTGACCAAAGTCTGCACCGTTATTTACTTTTTGTTTTTAACAAGTAACGCTCTGATAATGGGAAAAAATAAGAGGGGATGGGAGGTGGAGAATCTCCCACAAAACTAATGACCCATAAAAATGTTATTTAAAAAGGTAATGATCATAAAGTTAAAGCGGAATGAAGTGACTAGAAATAGCAAACCAGTCCCAGCTCTCTGATGTTCATGGAGCTGCGTTTCACTGCTCTAAGGGAAGCAGACATATGTAGGCTAAAACCCACTGGTCAAGAATGGCCTAAAGGTATGACAAACAAATGCAAAATATAACATTGGGGACGCCTGGGATAACAGTCTTGCATTTTGAATGAAATATTTGGGATGGATCATTCTGAAGAGCACTGTTTCATCATGCTTACATATGTAATGACCTGGTTCCATAAAGTGCAACACACACTGTGCTATTGATGAGACTCGATCACACACTGGGGGCAGAATGGAGGGTGCCAGTGGGGCTAAGACCTGGGAGAGGTCAAAAGTACTCCCTCTTGCTCTCTGGTTGCTCCAAAGGAGGCAATGACCTCATTCAGCCATTGATACACACAAGAAAAGTGGCCCTGACCTTTAGGTTTCACGTCTACAAGAAATCAGGTCAGACTACCAAACTCGTGTGCCATGGTGTAAGTCCACATGCTAATAACGTGTTGAAAATTTGACCTACTGAAACTGTGACCCTTAACCCTTTGTTCCCTTGCGTTCTGATGTATTATCTCCATGCTGTTGACGAAGGGAAGATGAACTGATGAAAACTCAATGTGCAGAGGGCATGTTTGCGTGCTGTTCGCAGAGCTGGGAGCTTACTCTCTTGGGACATGCACAGTTTGCTGCTGGACAGAGCTTTTGGTAGGAAAGTTCTAACAGTTTCACTACTCTGGACTGTTACAGGGATCAGGCAGCTGGCCTTCAGGGTTTGGGAATGTTCTGAGACGTGGAGCAGCATTCTCTACTTAAGCCACGTGATTAAGGCCTCCTCAGTTGGTCCTGGCAGCATACGCACAAAGCTGGAGCACTGGGCACTTCTGTAGAAGGCTGATTAGATGAATTGGGAGATATGGTGACTACTCCCCAGGAGAGGGGTGGCAGACTTCTTTAAGGTCCCTTAATGATGGCCTTACCAAACATGGAACCTTTTACCTTCAGCAATACCCTGCATGCGTCCCTGATGAAGCTGGGTCTCTTATCCACTGCTGGAGCTGGGAAGATGAAGGTAACACAGCTATGCTGATGGGCTTTTTAAAACACTGAGGCCACTGAACCTCCCTCTGGGTGGTATCTGCACAGCAAGGCACTTGTCAAATAAAGAAAACAGCAATGGTGACAACTCGCTTGTCTTCCCACGCCCAAGTGGCACTGTGTCCCATTCCGGAGAATGAAGGCTGATTTACCTATGAGGCATCACTTCTCATCTTCATTTCTATAGTTAATATCCACTGTATCACACTTTTCTCTCCAAAGCAGCATGCCAAACAAACAAACTACATTCAGGATGTGTTTGCTAATTAATTAACTTCACTGTTTCAACAAAGCTTCTGGTCATTTTAGTATTAATTTTAGTTAAAGACAGAGCCAGAGAAACCAATCTTGTTTCTATTCCTAAAGTAGCAGTACAAAAACTAAATCAAGATTCAACTGGTTTATACATGTAAGTATGTAATTTCATATGGTGGGGTTTTTTTTTTGCTAAACAAAATCGTATCTGTGCTAGTGAATGTGGCTTAAAAGCACAAAGTTGTCTTTTCTCACCTGGGCAGGCTTGAATTGGGGTCTGCAGCCACAAAATAAAGTCCCTCTCCTATTTGTAAATCTGCCCTAAAGATTCTCTATCTGGTCCTTTAGTCACTTAGGATTTTTCATTTAATCATTCATTCATTCATTCACCAACCATGTACTGGCAATCACTGTGCACTGGGAGAGATCTGGGTACCACCTCTCTTGGATTCAAGTCCCAGCTCTCCTATGTGCCAACTGGGGAACTGGGCTGTTATTTAATCTTTCCATGCTTCAGTTTCTCCAGCTGTAAGACAGGGATACCGCCAGTGCTTGCCTTGTAGTAAAACCTTTGGAACAGGGTCTGGCATTGAGTAACAACTATTAGTATTCCTCTTATTACAAAAATGAATAATATATAGTCTCCTTCTCCAAGGAGCTAAGTGGGTGACCAGTGAGACAGATGTTCAACACAAATATCGACAACGTAATCTAAGCATGTAACAGGTATTAATTTGCAGGGTACTAAGGGAAGACCAAGCTGGGGGCAGTAACTGCTAAGGGCATCAGGGTAAGCGTTCCTAGAGGAGGGGACCTTTGCCTTGCGTGTTGAAGGCGGAGCTGAAGTTCATCAGAATAAGTCAAAGAAGGGCATGGCTTGCTCCCTCAGCTCCTTCAGGCTTTTTTTTTTTTTTTTTTTACAGTCTATTTCCATTTATATAAAGGCTATAAACAGGCATCTATGAACAATTATGTCACTTAGGAATACATACATAGATGACAAAAACTACAAAAAGGTGACAATTACAAAATTCAGGATGGCGATTGCCTCTAGGGATGAGGGAGAGGGATGTGAATGGGGCGAGCACACAGGGCTCCTGAGGTCCTTCAGGCTTTTCCTCCAAGGCCCAGCCCAAGATTCTCAGTGAGGCCTTTCCTGGGCCTCTGTTCACAACTGCCCTCCTCCGCCTCAACACCAGCACTGGCTACATGATTTGCAGAGCTCAGTGCAAAGTGACAACGTGGGCCTCTTGTTCAGAGATGAAGAATTTCCAGACAATGACAACAGAATATTAAACCAAGTACGGGTCTGTAAGGGGCAATCTCCTCCACAGGTGCAGCTCCTGAGGCCTCAGCCCCTCCTCCATGCTCACAGGTCCCTTTAATCCCCTCCAGTCCTAGGAGTGGTAGCAGCCTCCTGAAGTCATTAATCACTGGGTTAATTCTTCCCCTTTCTGTTCCTCCAGTTTTCCAACACCTGTGTAACCAACTCCCTGTTTTCTATTCCCTCTGTTTGAAACACCTGGCATGGTTTCTGTTTCCCTGACTCAATCCTCATCCATTTTACAGACAAGGAAGTCAAAAAGGTGAAGCCCACAAAGGTGAAGGGATTTTCCCAAAGCCACATGGCTGGTCAGCCAGGGCTTCATTCAAATCGTCTGACTGCAGAGTTCAACTCTCATGCTCCTTTCCTACCTGTTGCTGTCTCTCTGGAGTGAACCAGAAGAAAAATGGCATTTCATATGGAAACAAATTATTGTTAAGTTTTACCACACTTTCTAAAATATTCAGTTTTATATAGCTCTATCCAAAGGAGTCTGGCCAACTGGAGGTGGTACTTCACTGTGGATGAAGGGTGAATCTCGCAGCTGGTTCGATCGTTATTTACATTATTCAGATTCAGTGCCTAGGTTTCTCTTGAAGAATGAAGATAATTGCTAAGTCCCTCTCTTGCCCAGTAAAACTTGGTAAATCCTAGGAAGCCCTTTTATCACATAGGAATTTGATAAATTAGCAGGCTCAGCTCAGCATCAATCCTTAGAATCTGGAAGACATCAAAGCAGAAATGCCTTTCTTGTGGGGAGCCCTGTGGCACCAAAGCTTTGTTCCAAATTAGAAAGGTAGCCTGATAAAGTTGATGTTTAGAGGGAATGTGTCCCCCGTCTGTGTCAATTGGTTCAGAATTATCAAGGGGCTAAACAACTAACATGGTCTCTTAGACATTTCTCTGGTTGTCTCAGGGTTGATGAGAAGAGAGAAGAGAAGAGAACATTCACTATCGTCTTTTCTGGGAAACGGCAACACCTTGCTCCTGTGGAACCTTGATTTCAATGAGGTGGTTTTACCCTCTCATCTCACCCACTTCATTTCCCAGGTGAGTGACAGGCAAAAGTTATATATGACACTAAAATAAGGTACTGTATTCATATTTACTCTAAAAGCATACAATGAAAACAGAAAATCTCCCTTCTGAAAGATTATATAATGAAGTTCTTGGGATATTTTTTAAAAATCCAATTTCAGTATAAGTGTAGATCCTAAAATAGCTATAAAATAGTAGTAACTTTTTACATTTTTCAGTGTAAAATGAAAGTGAAAAGCATCCCACTCATGGGTAATGAAGTAGTAAAATCTGCATCTAGGTTTATAGTTTCATTTGAAAAACCACCTCCAACAGAAAATTATTTTTAAAGAGAAGATTTTAAAAAAATTACCTAATTTCCATTTTAAATGACCCTCTCCCCATTCAGGAAACCAATGATCTTCCTAGACCAGAATTTTCTTGAGTCAAGGTTTGGTTTTACGTCCTCAGCCCCTCCAGTCATTTCAAACCAACCACCAACCACTTGATCTTCAAGTAGAAAACACAAAACAGTTTTTAAGGCTTCCAGTGATGAGAAGTTCAGTCTCTCATCACAGCCCTTGGTTCTTCATATCAAGCCAAAATTCTCATCTCTGAAACCTAACCAGCTACGAGCTCTCTACCCTCCTCAGTGCCCTCCCGTGAAGCATCCTGAGTTTGACTACATCCCCTGAGTAAACGTTCCAGTCATTGGTATGGAGGACAGAACTACCACTTCCCTCAGTTTAGGTCCTATTTTCTAGGAATGTTGATTAAGATTTATTTCATTGTCACTTATTACTTATGGTGCTGTCAATGAATATCTCTGAGACTTTTTTCAGCATGTGCTCCTGAAAAGCCATGTGTCCATCTTAATCTTCTAGAATTGATTTTTTGACCCAAGAGTAGATACTTGTATAGATATTCAGAAATCGCTCCTATTATACAAACCGCTCTTCAGTCAAATCGTTTAAGATCCACTTTCTTCCTTTTTTTTTGAAAACTATGTTGCCATTTTCTGATGGCATCTGATGGCATTCTGATGACTTCTGATGTTTTCCTGGGCTGCACAATTCCTCAACGATTTTGACCGTAAAGAGTTGTAGCATATCATGGCTAATTTTTTTCCTGTAGTTTGTGGGCTTCTATATGGGGTTTCCATTCCCTTCTCCAAGTTTTTCTCACTTTTCCATCTAACGGACATTCTCCTTTACACAGTATGAAGGTAACTAGGCTATGCGCCATCCTCAACACTAAATGGTCAGCCCCAAGGAGCAGCTGTCAATTTCTTCATCTTCTTGCTCTAAATGGAACCATAAATTTGTTTTCCTTGCCTGTGCCCTCTTTGAATGCTTTCCACTCATTTTGGGCTTGAGTTTTCTTAATACAGTTTTTGCAGTTCCATACACCTTTTCATGGTTATTCATGTTTTTCTACCACTAAAAAAAAAAAAAAAAGAAAACCTGAACTAAACAGCGACTTGCTGGCACAAATATCCTCCTTTGTTGAAAAAAGTCCTTATCTAAACTTTGTTTTGGCCATTCCTAGCTCTCCTGAGCCACCTGTCCCTGCATATGCATAATTTCGATCTTTTTCTTATCAAAAGCCCCCAAAACTACTTTCAATAGGTCTTGAACCCCAAACTATAAAACTCCTAGAAGAAAACAGGAGAAAAGCTCCACAATACCAGACTTGGCAATGATTTCTTGGATGTGGCAACAAAAGCAAAAATAGACAAACGGGACAGCATCAAACTTAAAAACTTTTGAGTATCAAAGGACACAACAGAGTGAAAAGGTAACTTATGGAATGAGAGAAAATATTTGCAAATCATGTATCTGATAAGGGGTTAACATCCAGAATATATAAAGAACTCCTACAACTCAATAATAAAAAAAGTCAAATAACCCAATTAAAAAATAGGAAAAGGGCTTGAATAGATATTTCTCCGAAGGAGATATACAATAACCAACAAGCACATGAAAAGATGCTCAACATCACTAACCATCAGAGAAATGCAAAGCAAAACCACAATGAGAAATCACCTCAAACCCACTAGGATGGCTACTATCAAAACACCCAGAAAATAACATATGTTGACAAGCATGTGGAAAAATTGGAAGCCTTATGCACTGTTGGTGTGATTGTAAAATGGGGTAACTGTTATGGAAAAAGAGTATGCACATTCCTCAAAAATTAAAAATAGAACTACCATATGATCCAGCAATCCCACTTCTGGGTATAGATTTGAAAGAATCAAAGCAAGATCTGGAAGAGATATTTGCACACCATGTTCATAGCAGCACTATTCACAATAGCCAAGAGGTAGAAGCAACCCAGGTGTCCATCGATGGATGAATGGATAAACAAAATATGATATATACATACAATGGAATACTGTGAAGCCCTAAAAAGGACAGAAATCTTGTCACGTGCTACAATATGGACAAACCTCGAGGTCATTATGCTAAGTGAAATAAGCCAGTCACAAAAAAGACAAATACTGTATGATTCCACTTAGATGAAGTATTTAAAGTAGCCAAATTCATAGATACAGAAAGTAGAATGTTGGTTTCCAGGGTTTGGGGGCAGGGGTAAAAGGAGAGTTTTATTCAATGGATATAGAGTTTCAGATTTGGAAGATGGAGATCTGTTTCATAACAATGTGAATATTTTAAAAGTAAGATGAATGTTTGATGGACATTAGTATAGTACACTTTTTCACGTTGGTTTTTTTTTCATCACAATAAAAAAGGTCATGAAATATTTCAGACTGTGAAAAATCTCCTCTTTGACTATCATGTTCTCTAAGACGGTATCTCTTTCTTCTAAGGATTCTCTCATGCGTAGTCTTATCAAATCCCTTTAATTAATCAGTATCAGAACCAAAATAGCAATTCTCTCGAACTGTTTATCCTCTTGAAGGTGAAACTGCCAATAAGGCAAATCAATAACCGCTCAGGTATTCCTCTCTTAGTTGAAGAGAATTCTGGTAGCTATTCATACAAGTCAAGTTCTGCATCATGCCTCTCCTTTACTCTAATTGCGTAAATGAGAATAGGAACAGGCCGACTATATAACCCATAATGAGCTTCTACAACAATGTCACTTTAGTTCTTCTCTCTCCTAAACTCCTCCTAGTACTCTTCAGAGGACCCCTGCCCTCATACTTCTGCACTTGCTTACAGAACTTCTGGATAAATTGTGCTGCTCACTTTTCTTCCCAGTGGTTACATTTTTTATTTGAATGCAGAATTCTTTTTTATAGTCATATTTCAATATGATGTCCTTTTGCTCATTAGATTACTTGAGTTACCTAAGAAATTCTATTTATCACCCTGGCAATAATCTCCAATTCAATTTTTCAATTATTCCTGCTTCAGTCATTGATGGATCGCCATTGAAGACTCTAAGTATTGCTTCCGTCTTCCCCTTCTCTTTGGTTTATCCAACAATTCACCACATACTTTACACTTTCATGTCAGCGTCAAACCTCCTTGCTTCTGCAATAATTGGTATCATGAGTTTAGCAGGATATTTATCTCCCTCCTGGTCCTACCACTTTCAGCTTAAAGTATGAGCTTTGTGGACTGTAGGTTCTCAATCACTATTAGTTGAAGTGAATCGAGCTAACCCTAGTAATGCCCGCCAAGGCAAGCAGACAATTTGAATTGTTTCACATGACAATCAATCACATATCTAAAGACACCTGTCGCACCCAGTTAGGGAATTTTTTTTCTACAAGAACTGAAGTCATATTTTCCATCTGAAATCAAAACTGAAGAACTGACAGATCACACGTCTCTTATGAAAAATGTTGTTTTCTTCTTGACCTCTGGAAGCAAGTGGGTTTACACTTCACTAATACTGCAGTAACCGTGACGACCCAGTGCCACCAAGGGAGGTAATCTGACCCTGACAACTTGAGCAACTCTGCTGCCATTTTTCCTTTTAGTAGCAAAACTGGAATAAATAGGGACATGCTAAAGAAATAGATAATACACTTCAAGGGCTTTTGAAACACAAACACTAAAAATTCTAAAAAGATGTGCAACGTCTTCTCAAGCAGAGCCCTTTCCTTTGCGATGGAAGTGGGTGTTACTGTGGCTTACAGAAGGAACAAGGCTACAGATTTTGCCTTCTGGGCATGGTTTATACAAGAGTAATAATAGTATTTCTACAGTCTTTAGTTTCCTTCATCTAAGTCCTTTACTAACCACTATATAACCGAAGCCGAGACATGCTGACTGGTTACCCAAGGCTGTACAGTAAGTTGGGATAAATGCATATATGGAAACCAGATTTTTGCCAAAGGGATTGTACACTTCTGATTTCTCCTGTTTCCACAATGGGCTCTGCCAATGGGGAAGAGTTAATGCTGATGCAATGCAGGCACCATCTGTGCTCTGTGATGATTTAAACGGTGGCCATCAGCACAAAACCCACATATGTGAATTGGGCAATGGCTGCCTTGGAGCCACAGGACTAGCAGACAGAATGTACAGCTCTGTAGCAATCAGGGCTGCAGAAATCATTACGACACAATACCCATGCTCCTGGACTGGAGCGTCAAGTCAGGTTTGTCACTCAGCCACTTTCCCTCCCCTCCCCCAAGTTAGAATCTTTTCTATATGTGATTCCTGTCATCAAGGGAGGCAATGAAGAGGGAGCTGAGCCATCCATCAGCATGGCCACGGCTGCCATTTTGGCCTGGATCTGTTGGGCTCTTGCCCAGCAGTCTTCCACAGCCTTTCCTGGGACACCAGGGCTCCAGGCTTGCAAATGACATCAACAGGGACTGGGAGAAAGCCTTTGCTGAGAAGAGCAGTGTGTCCAGGACTTTAGACTGCTGGGGCATGGAAGCAGGGTCCTGTTTTTGACAGTGGTGTCACCTCTGGCAGCATTGCTGCTGAAGCAGGTGAGGCAGAAATTTCCAACAATGGCTGGTTGCTGTGTCCAGTTTCTGGTGGGCTGAAACACACTTTTCATGCTAACTCAGGGGATGGTGAGAAAAGGAAATAAGTCACAGATGCATGCAGAATGTACCTTGGGGGCTGTTTGGGGCCATCTATTTTGAATGAGGCTTGGAACTGTTACGAAAGACCTCTTTACTTACAGCTCCTAATGAGGAAAACACCTTTCTACTATAAAGAAAGATATCCAAACATCCCGAAAAGAACTTTTGGTTTTTGACAAATACCACATCTCAAGAACACCAGGTGTTCTTGTTCTGGCTGAATCAAACTATTTCTGAGCATACCTTTAAGGATGAAAGTTAAGGCATCTACAATACCCAGGGGTGTTCCAGTACTTTGGTGGAATTTTAGTCACTGAAGCTGGAAATCAGAAACCTAACAAACCATAATGGAAAACAAGCCCTCCAGTTTCCATGCACTATCCTAGCAGGAAATATCTGGCTCATGGGAGGGAAAGTCTGTAGAGCCCATCCACAGCAGATTACCAGCAGCTTCCCAGAGCGTAGCTTTGAAAACCTCAACTAAACTAGCAGGTGTCTGGACATCATCATCATCTCTTTCTTTAACAAGTGTTGGAGGCCAGGGCTTGCGAATCTCTAGGTAGAGTCATCGTCGTGTAAAAATACTGAGATTCAAAGCAAAAGAGAAAACTAATACTACTTTTACACCCCACTTCTCTGCTCGTGACCTCTCCTCTCTGTTGATCCCATCTCTCCACTCCCTGAACCTGCATGATCTCTCCAGATCGTTGATCACAGGGCGGGAGGCTGGAGAGTCTCTGGGGGAATGATCCTGACATGGACTATATTTCAAGGAGCTTTAGAGAACAAACTGAATTCTCTTCTGTCTGACCTTCCAGATTTCCCCCAGATCAACTCCCTTCTCAGTCTCATCTCCAGTTACCCTCTTGAGCCAGACTTCCAGCCTTTCCCTTGTCTTCCAGCACTTGTTCAAGCTGTGCTCACTGCCTGGATACATTCTTCACTTTGCTTCACCAATTCCAGCTGTACCTGTGACAGCTGTGGAGACAGGGGATGGGCTGTCCATCAATATGGAAGGCAAGGGCCAGGGGAAACTCTTGCAAAAGAGGTGGCAATTAAACTGGACCACACCCCTAGCCTGGACAATAGCTGCTGCTTATAAACAACCAGTCCTGACATTTAATCATGGGAGTGCTGTTCTGCATTGTTATATGAGTGTTCCATTGTGCCTGTCTTGATCAGAAATTCCTGAAAGTCAGGGACCAAGTCTTACCCTTTTCATGTGTCATCTACTTATATTCTAATAAAATTTGCTAAACACCTGCATTGTGAAGAGGAATTTGTTTTTGCTTTGAGAAGGTGATAACGTGATACATTTAAAAAGAATTAACAAAAGGTCACATTTTCATGTCAACCAGATGATATAGTATTCAAAAAAGGTTAAATGATAGGAACTTATTAGGTCATAGAGGAGTACTGGGGCCATGAGTATTTGTGTGTACGTCCTAGGTATCTTGCATGAACAAGATGCTACGAAATAACAGAATCCAATCCAAAAATATTTACTTGAGAATTTTCTGTGTTGGGTGCTGAGGTGAACTTGAAAGAAACAGAAAATAGAGCTTTACCCTGGAGGAACTCACAACGTATTATCCACTGTTGGAGAGTAATTACATGTAAACTATACATCATTGAGACTCCTGGTGCCACGTAAGATGAGCAATGAGGGATGAGCGTGGGCTGTCTAACAGCACCAAGCTTGAACGGGAGGCACTGGAAGACAGGAGAGCACAAAACCCATGCAAGTCAACCTTTGCCCTCCAAATATGTGATCCTGTCCAAAACAGCCTCATGGCTTTGTAGGAAAGGATCTTCCATAAGCACCCACCTAGAATTTAACACCCTTCTCTACCTGAGAGAAACCAGTACCCTCTGCCCACCTAAATGAAATGTCAAATGTACCTCATAAAAGGGAACACTATGATAGAAAAAGAAACAACTCATTGGGAAGAGGCTGACAGTGCAGGGAAAGCAAGCCATAGAGCCAAACAGATGGGGCTTCAGGGGAGGACACAGACGCCATTGCTGCAGGAGCTGCAGCACTGAGACAAGACTGTAAGCTGGTTTGAAACTGAAGGCTGGTGGAGCTCAGTGGGTGAGCAAAACTGGTTCCTTGTTAGCCTGCTAAGGGAGAATAACAGAGTTTTAGATCCGGGGTGTGGGGGGCTCTTCTAGATCAGCTTGAGAAAAAGCAAAATCCAAATCCTCTTGAGCCAGCCCTGATGGCCTAGCAGTTAAAGTTTGGTGTGCTCTGCTTTGGGGGCCCAGATTCACTTCCTGGGCACAGAATCACACCACTCGTCTGTCAGTAGCCATGCTGTGGCAGCGGCTCACACAGAAGAACTAGAAGGACTTAAATTAGCATATACAACTATATAGTGGGGCTTTGGGGAAGGAAAAAAAGACAAAGATTGGCAACAGATGTTAGCTCACAGTGAATCTTTCCCAGCCAAAAAGAAATCCTCTTTTACACTAAAGTAGGAAAAAATGACATACTTAGCAGGGAAGATATTTCAGAAAGTCATATGGGAAAAAAAGAATATAAGGTAAACATGTAAAATCATGAAATATCCAAGAAGCAACTACAACCAGAGAAAGAAAGTGTGCAGGACCAAAGACAGCTCCAGGGGACGCTGGGAGCCAAGGAGGCCATGAGAAGTCCCATCTCCCTCTTGAGGGAGTGTCGTCCTGCCAGCCCTGTGGGGGGCTGTGCACTGCCCTGTTCCCAGCCTTGCGCCCCTGAAGCGAAGCACCACCCCAGCCATCTGCGAAGACCATTCTACATCCTTACTCTTGGTGGGAAGAGAACATGGTGTGCTCCTCACCACAGCCACAGAGCAAGATACCAGAACACTCTATCTGGCATATGGAAGGCAGAGAATGTCAGAGGGGTTTTTATTGCACCTGACCAGATAACTAGGTAATTAGAACTGTTAACAGATAGGGCACATCCTATGTGCATCTGTACATCTCCAGGGAGGCATATTTTCAAAAAAGTACTATCATTGCTTTTTATTATAAAGTTTTTTCTGGAGAGCATTTCATTTCTGCCAAAGGATGCCAGGCACGTTTCTTTTCTGCGCCAGTATGGCCCTTTGCCGCTCAGTCAAGCTGGACTGTAAACAATGAAGGAGAGCCTGTTTCTGGTCCCCCGGGATCTCCCAACCAGCCCTGTAGTGCTGGCTGGCTTCTTTGTTCCACGCCAGGCCCCTACCTGGGGGCACACAATTCTTAGACCACGGTCTCGCTGAAGGCCAGAGAAGACCAGGAGAGGGAGCACAAGAACACAAGATACTTCTGTATTTGGGTTGCAGGGCAAGTCACAGAAAGAGAGCAAGGCAAGGAGAAGCAAACCGCCTCAGAAAATACACATGGAATCTGAATGGTGTGCTTTTTAGGAGGAAAAAAGGCAATTTGGAACCTATTGTTTGTTTATCAGATTGAAGAAATTTTTAGCTGATTATATTGAATGCAGACCTAAAAGGCTATTTTATTTGTTACTAGTTTGTCCTGGATGATCACGTTACTTTACAAACTGCTAAATCTGCTAGTGATTACTAGCCCTTGATAGCTAATCATCCTCCCTTAGTCATTTCAGTTCCCCTTTGTCACACAGTGATACGGGAGCATTTACGTCAAAATGGCAACTGTGCAGCCTCACGTAGAGACCAGTGGATCTGACTTACAATACAGTACTTAGCTGGGTTAGGTCTGTAGGCTGAGGAGTCAGTGTCACCCAGTACGAGGCCATGAGACCAGGCCTTCTCCCCCATAGGGATTCACTATATGGGATGTTGCTGGTGACCACCTTTGCAACATAGGGTACAGATCACTCTATTCCTTACAAATGCATACTGACCACCTCCCATGGTTCCATAGAGTCTTAGGTGCTGAGGGGATAAAACAATGCATAAGGAAGAAAAGGTGCCTGGTCTGAGAGGTTCTAGGCAGATGGGACAGAGACAAGTCAACACGTAATTACAACACAGCATGGTGAGCACTGTAGTGGGAGCAGTACAGTGCTGGCAGAAGGGCATCTAACAATGAGGAAGCGACAGATAAGCTGAAGCCTGAGTGAGGATTTGCCAGGCACTGGGTGGGAACTGAGTAAAGGAATGTGTGCAAAGACACATGAGAGAACCAAGCAGTGTGGGGTGGCAGGAGTAGAGCTGTGGTGGGGCATTGGGTGGCCTCAGGGGACACTAGAGAGGTGAGCAGGGGGGCAGGCAGTGTTCTATGTCACACTGAGGAGGCTGGCCGGCAATGGAGAGCCACTGGAGTCTGTCAGGCAGGAGAGTACCGGGGAGATTGCTCTAGCCACATTCGGGGAACACCCTGGGCAGGGGGCACGCTGGTCACAGAAGTCCAGGCAAGCGCCAACTGTGGCCTGAATGCAGGCAGTGGCAGTGGAAGGGAGATGAAGACAGATTAGATAGACTGTTAGGAGGAAGAGCTGGTGATGAGTGAGAGCACAGGTCAATTCAAGACCGAGAACAATTTAAAAAGCGTCATGCTGTTCCTAACTAACTAATCAAAGCCATCACTCGGATACCACATTGGGGAAAATAAGATTCCAATTGGAAGCCATGTGAGACACTTTAGCCCGTGATTGTTACAATAGGAATCATGGAAAGGTGCACAGGAGTAACCAGGGTAGTTTAGAATTCAGTCATAAATTACTGAGGAGGATATGGCTCAGAATTCTGTAGCCTAGAGCTTTCTTTCAGGGAAGACAACCATTGACAGTAGTCCGTTGTTTTAGCTACTGCATGATGTAGGATTTTTAAATACAGTAAATTTGACCAATAAGTCATTCTGGTCTGGCAGTGAGAAAGAGGTGAAAGTCCTTACAGAATGTGAGGAGTTCTTTTTTTCTTTTTTTTTAAGTAAAGATGAATGGAATAAAGATAAACTAGTATAATATGAGATGACTTGTTGAAAATAGCTATGGACAGACATGGGGAAAAGACAGGGGAAAGACAACCTTCCGCCCAGGCCCTGTTCTTGGATTTTGATGATAATTGTGGAGCAACTGACCAGTTCTGTGGCCAGGGTCTCTACTTAGGCCTCTAGAAGTTTCTTCCATCACTACTTGAGTGGACTTTAAACTTCAAAATGGACTTTCTGACTGTGACTCTCCTGCCTCCCTCTTTTTTTTGGAGGGATTCATTGGCTTTATCGTCAGGAAGGACTCCATGAGCTCCAGGTCCCAACTCCAAGGCTGGCTTAAGGCCCTGTGTGCTGGGGGCACCATGCTCAGACGTGGACTTGTAGAGAATGAAGGTGCAGGAGGTAGAGATCCTGGCGCTGTGCTCACGTGAGCCAGCCCCCGGGTGCAGAGAGCACTGAGGGGAGAGTCATGAGTCTAGGTGGTTGTTCCAACCTTGCCTCTCATTTGCTGTGCAGTCTTGGATTTGCCATTTCATTCATGAAATAATCTCTCACTCCTACCATGTCCCAGGAATATAGAGATATAGAGGCCATGGTCCTGACACATGGGGCTGCTCAGATGGAGAAGGGCATTTTCCAGGCTGAAGAAACTTAAGCACAGACTTGAAGGCTTGGTGACACAGCAGCAGTTCAGGCCTTGTCCAGGAAACACAGGGCCTGGACACGTCAGTTGGAGGATAGATTGTAAAGGGCCTAGTAAGCCCTTCTAAAGAGCTCGGGCCTCTTCTTTCTTTCTTTTTTTTTTAGATTTTATTTTTTTCCTTTTTCTCCCCAAAGACCGCCGGTACATAGTTGTATATTCTTCGTTGTGGGTCCTTCTAGTTGTGGCACATGGGATGCTGCTTCAGTGTGGCTTGATGAGCAGTGCCATGTCCGCGCCCAGGATTCGAACTGACGAAATACTGGGCCGCCTGCAGCGGAGCGTGCGAACTTAACGACTTGACCACGGGGCTGGCCCCTCTTTCTTTTTTTTTGAGGAAGATTAGCCCTGAGCTAACTCCTGCCATTCCTCCTCTTTTTGCTGAGGAAGCCTGGCCCTGAGCTAACATCCGTGCCCATCTTCCTCTACTTTATATGTGGGGCGCCTACCACAGCATGGCTTGCCAAGCAGTGCCATGTCCGCACCTGGAATCTGAACTGGTGAACCCTGGGTCACCAAAGCAGAAGGTGCGAACTTAACTGTTGCGCCACCGGGCTGGCCCCTTTTTTTTTTCATATAATTTTTTTCAATTATTTTATTGAAGTCATAATGGTTTATAACTGTGTAATTTCAGGTATACATTATTATTTATCAGTTTCTGTATAGACTGCATTGTGCTCATCACCAATAGTCTAATTTTTATCCGTCACCATATATATGTGCCCCTTTATCCCTTTCGCCCACCTCCCAGGCCCCTCTGCCTCCCTCTTATAAAAACTCTTATGATTACACCAGACCCAACTGGATAATCCAGGATAATCTCCCCATCTCAAGATCCTTACTTAATCACATCTGCAAAGTCCCTTGTGCCATGTAGGGTCACATATTCACAGGTTTTGGGGGATGAGGATGTGGACAGCTTTGGGGGCCCATTATTCTGCCTACCACACTGGGTTATTATAAAATCTAAACAGCTGGCTTCTTAGACACGTCCTATACCTTCAGTGCCTCAAAATTAAGGTTCCAGACAAAGGCAAGTCCTTATGTAAGTCAAGCTGACCTAGATATTAAGGCCTTTATGTGATCAAGTGGCATGAATTGAGAAGTCATCAATGGGTGAAGTGAAAAAAAAGGATGAAAATTTATTTTAAGATTTCAGGTATTTTCTCTTTGCAATCATTTTACATTTCAATTTCTTCAGCCTCTTTTTCATTATTTCTTGTGTAAAGGCAAATTTCTAGTGCTGGGTTTATGTGACTTCTGTCTTTGTTCATGACTTTGAACAAGAGCTGGAGATGTTTGCTGTCTCCAAATCTACAGCTGACTGGTTTGTGACCCTGGGCCTCATTTTCCCATCTGTTAAAACACAGACATGTGCATCTTTAATGAGTGTCACTATTGTCATCTCTGAAGCAAGGGGCGAAGAACATGGGCTCTGGAGTCAGGCTGCCCGGACTTAGATCCTGGCTCCTCTAATTAGGAGCTGACCTTTGGGCAAGTTGATTAACCCCTTCTGCCTCAGTTTCCTCATTTGGCCTATGGAAATGAGAAGAGTAGCAATCCGATAGCATCAATCAGTTAAACATGTAAAGCGCTTGCAGCACTGCCTGGCACACAGTGAATGCTCAATACAGCTTATTTTTTATCCTCATCATCACTGTATGAGACACAAGGGCTATACAAAAGATAAAATATAGCCCTTTTCCTTAGTGCTGGGTCAGATGATTTTTAAGCCCAAGGTTTTATGATTTCCAATATATCACAGAAGAAAAAACTCCCCTGATATTCTCCCTTCCCATGCATCGTGCTGCGTTAGCAAGATCTTATAATATTTCTCCTTGCTGCCAATTAAGGGCACTAAGTCAAAGCTGATATGTAAAAATTACTGTCCCATTATCACCTGCTGGCCCTGCTAATCAATCTTAGCTTAATGAAGCATATGTATCTTTTTAGTAGAACGGGAACAACCCAAACTAGAGGCTTGTGGGCTCCAGCTTGTTGACAACAGCACCTGAAGAAGGCTCACCGCATAACTGCATGCCCATAAATACAGATGCTATAATCTTCCTGGATCAAAGAGCATTTTCAAAAAGTAAGCACATATACTTCTGTACTCGTGGGAGCTTTTAAAGCAGTTTCTACAAGGTCCAACAAGTCAGTTTTGAGAGTAGGCCTTCAAATAGCTCTTTTCCACTTGAAATCTGGAGTGTGCAAAGTGGAGTGGATGTATGTTTTACTGAAAGAGTCAGCAAGAGGAAATAGAGTACACTCCCAGCTGTCGCGAGCCAGGAGGAGTTCATACAGTGAATTTTAAATCAGACTCAAAATCGGCCTGTGTTATCCATTGAAAAAAATTCCATTGATTTTGGTCTTCCTGATGATGTTTTCTGGGTGAGGTAGACCCTAGACTGACAGCCAAGCAAAGCTTCAGATGCAGATTTCTCTACTTTCAAAAGAGCCTGAAGAGGAAGAAATTGCTAATAGACTATAGGAACAAAAATGAATGTTACATTTCTACTTGCTAGCAACTATCTTGGTATTAAACTTGACTGATTTCGTTCTGTCCTGTTGGCTGAAATTCTTCCACCTTATTTTTACCTCTTTACATAGACTTCAGCAACTTCATTCTTCCCCCTTTTTTCTCTTCTGTTCAAACACCTCTATAAAACACAATATTCCATTAAAAAAACCCAACTCTCTAAGTCCATCCATCTTCTTTTGTTCCTCCAATACTAAAATCTTTGTTATTTTGCTCAAATTATTTTCATATTCACCTAGCACACAATAGGTGCTCAATAAAGTGGACTTCTTCCTTCTTTCTCTGCTTGGCCCCTATCTGGTAATGCATTTCTTCCTTTAGTCTTTGGTTGACAAATCACTTGCTAAATAATTGGCTCTGAGAGCCATCTCCAGACTCTGCTTCATTTATTGGGAAGCACAGCCCAAACTGAGATCGCTCTAGTAAGATATTTTGGAAATGAAAAAGTTTCAGAGAAAAACAAAGTCCCACTTATCAAAAATGAAGTGCTTTTGTTCTCATTTCAGATCTCGTGGCAGAAGGGAAATATCGGCTTTCAGAGGTCCCAGTGAAATGTTTGACAAGATTGGTGAAATGCTTTTCTTGATTTCGGCTGCTTGTTTCATAATATGGTCGATGTGTTTCACGAACGAAACAAGGTCAATTCAACGGATCAAACACAGTTTCAACCACAGACATATATACACATCAATGCTCACACTCTCCCAGTGATAACAAGGCTGAATCTAATTTAGACCCACAAGAGCTAGGAAATTAAGAGTTAATACTTAAATCTCATCCTTAATTCATCCTGTCATGCCTGAGTATCACTTCTCCTACAGCAAGCAAGATCACCCACTGTTCTGAGGCCACTAGACGGAGGATGAAATTGGCTATAACATTACTGTGTCACAACGGAGGGAATTAGCGAAAGCCCGGAGAACAAGCTTGGGGGCTCTTTGTGTGTGAGAGTGGGAAGCAGGACAGGAGGGAAAGAAAGGAAGACAAACTAAAAAGAGTAAGAATGCAGGCACAGCAGCCGCAGGCAAGCTCCTGCCTGCCTCCCATCCCATGCCTACCGAGGGCGTCTTTAAGGAGGGCACCGGCTGCTGCTCTCCTTCCAGTAGCCTAGGCTGTTAGCAGTCTCGACTCCTCAACAAACTTGAAAGAATCAAAGATCACAAAGATCACAGCTGATCAGATGCTATGGTCTTACACGTTCTCACGCAGTTGTACACGTGGGCAGGACAAGGGGGCTTCTCTTCTGCTCAGCTGAAGCACCCCCTGGTTTGCTTATTTTAGGGATGGTTTTAATTACTGCTCAATCAACAGCGTTTTGGATCATATACCCACTGAAATGAAACAATCACACTTTCTTTCTTTCTCATGAATCACTGTTTTCATGTTTAACCTAATCCAGTAGGAAGTCATGTCTTTAATCCCATGTGACTTTCACAAATTTAAGGAGGGAATCACCTCCCTCTTCTTACGCCTGCTTGGTTCTGGAGCAGGTAAAGTCACAGACGAAAGGGCAAAAAGCAAATTTACTGCCTTGCCTCCCTTATTTACTACTTCACTAGAAAGAGGTCTGTTCTCTATTTGTAAATGCCTTTTTCTTCAAGGATTCCACATCGTATGACTAGGTCCTGCCAATAAGAAATTTTCTCAAGTTGTCATTTGTCTATAAACTTTTAATGTTACTATTTTTTCATTTTTGCAATTTGGAAAATTTTACTATGCAGTGCGGAATTACTACCTTGATGCCTCTGCTAATATGTACAGTGAACTTCCTCCTTATCCTGTTGAAAGGACACCTCTCAAAGAGAAGAATGACATTACAAAATAAGGGCCCTTCTTGGGTTTACTCAGAAAATAAATACATACATTCATTATTAGGACAAATTTATGAAAAAAATACCTATTTGAACCTAAAACATGTGCAGAAGGTTAGCCATTCTCTTAATCCTAAATTCCGCTATTATATTTACATCACAGATGTTCTGTGCTGATAGAAAAGTCTGAGCTATTTGGATTTGCCAGCTTGGATTAATAACTACCCATCTTGAATCATTAATGATGCTGGTTCCAGTTCAGTGATTGAAAAGGGTAAAAAAAATTTCATTTTATTTGGCTTTGCAATGCATTTCTTTCTGGGAAAAAGTCCTTTTGAAAGGGAGAATACTAAAAACGGTGTAATAAGCACTAGAGAAGAAAAGAAATTCATTTTAAAGCAGTGTACCATGTACAAATGCTGTCTTACAAATAGGATTATTTAATTTAAACCTTAGATCTGTCAAGCTCCATTACTTCAAATAGAGTCTGTCGCTTCTTGAGTTCATTATATATCGAGATTATATTATAATTTATGTTAGGTTAAGTCATTGCTGAGATACCAGGCAGTTGAAAAAAAATTACACAGCAGTGTCAGTAAATAGAGCAAAGTCATTGCAGTGTTCAGAAAGGCAAAAAGTCATCTTGCTAAATGAGGATCCAAGCTGTCCTGTACCAAGACTGTTACTAATAAATAAAAGGCCTCTGGGAAAAGTGCTGAGCGTACGCTGGATCTATTTTCAGCTTGCATCAGCAGCTGCTGCCCCTGGGATCACATCTTTACGCATACTCTACACCATATGTAATCACTCCAGTGCTGCAACCAGTAAGATAATGAAAGAGCATGGCATAAATCTATACTTGAGTGGAATGCTAAATGAGAAAAATAATACAAAAAGGGGGGAAATAAACCGCATTTTCAAGTCATTAGGAAGAAAGACTTTGACATATGAAGTGTTGCAACCATTAATAGCACTTATCATATAGAGTGGAGACAAAGAGACAAATTAATCAAACTGACAGAACTGGGACATTTTATGCTAATGCAGGCTCCTGGGTTTTCGTCTGTATTCCTCTGTGTCTGGAAAACTGATACCATTACAGAGCAGGAAATTGCATGAATAACATGCAACAGATCATAAAAATTCACACACCAACTGCAGAAACACTGCCAAAAGCTCTGTAGAAACAAGGATGGAGACCTCAACAGAGAGACTACCAGCAAGTAATGAATGCAAATAAGTCCAGGAATATCTCCCATTCATGCATCGTAATTAACTATAGGCGTCTTGCTCATAATTATGGTGGCGACACTGAAGCCTAGAGCGCGAACTCTGCAGCCAGCCAGAGAGGCTGCCCAGGCCCTCATTCAAGGCTGTTTGCTACCAGCTGGGGAGAGTGCCACTCTAACCTAAATTTACCGGCCAGGTCGTGTTAACTTAAACTGCAAAATAAACATAAAAACGTTAACTTAAGACATTATAAGGGAGGGGGGAGGGAGAGAAATAAATTGATAATGCAAAGAAAAAATAGGCAAAAACTTTCATGTGTGTTTGTGCAAGTGGTGGCAAGAAAGAGAATCTGACACTGAAGGTATTTTTATAAAACACATGCTGTTCCTGACTTATAAACAGCTCTCACTTTATGAATAAGCTGGACTTAAAAGTGAATGGCAGGAAAGTCCTCCTGAAGGCTCATGGGAGCAACTGCTCTTTCTTCTCCAGTTGTGAACACCTGGGGCGGGTGGTGGAGACAGGGCCACCGGCTCATTTACACCAATCTATAAAGATAAATGACTTCTGGTCTAAGATCTCTCTGCCTCCCCGGAGGAAGCTTGTGCATCGTTGATACAGGGAGAAGATGGGCTCCTGATCTAGAACTCCAAAGATATTTTCCCACAAAACATATAATATGAATTGAAGTTAGGTGTGGCTGAAAAAAGTGCATCATAACTAGAATCCAACGATATCATCTTTGCTGGCATTCAGGTCTCTGGCCCTCAATGATTTGGTTCCAATCCTTCCTTCTCATTTTCATCTAACATATACTACATGTTTTCCTGCCTCTACAACTTTTCCAAAGGATGCCCTTCATTTATTTGACAAACGTTAACCAAATGGCTACTATGTTCACATTGGTCTAGATGGTTGATTTGCAGATTGAAAACAACATTGCCACCACCACCACTCAGAAACCTTGCACAAGGACCTTACCGTCCAGAAGAGACAGGCAAGCAATACTTCAATTACAGTACAATACAAAGCTTCTATGACAGAAATATAGAGAAGGTGTTGCACACATATAATGGAGGGACACAGCTCAAGATGGGCTTTTCCAATGTACAGAAGTCCTACCCACACCTCCTCTCCTTCATGAGGGCTTTGCTCACTCTCTCATTAGAATTATCTACTCCTTCTTTGTACTTTCAGAGGCCTTCACTTCTTCCTAGACTACAGAATTAATTTTCTTCTCTCTTTCCATGATGATAAATATCTGTTCACTGAATAAATTTTAAAAAATGAAAGGTGAAGGCCAGCCCCAGTGGCCTGGTGGTTGAGTTTAGCACTCTCCACTTCAGTGGCCCGGGTTTGGTTCCTGAGCGCAGACCTAAACCACTTGTCTATCAGTGGCCACGCTGTGACAGCGGCTCACATACAAAATAGAGGAAGGTTGGCAACAGATGTTAGCTTAGGGTGAATCTTCCTCAGCAAAAAGAAAAAAAAAAAAAAGGTGATACAGATATGAGATTTGGGAGCTGATTTAGGAAACTAACCACTATTCATAACCTGTTTCCGGAAAAAATACACTGTAGGTTCAAACAATTAATCTCTTCACAAACTTTTGGAATGCAATTTCTCCAAACTGCCTCTCCTAGCCTTTGCGCCTTAGACACTGGGTCATCAAAAATATAACATGCATTTCCATGGACCAACGCATGAAATGATGGAAACGTTTCAGGTAGTGCAAATGTGAAGTGAAGAGTCTTTTTACAGTCACGTAACTTGCATATTAAAGAATATCTGTTTTAGGGGCGGACTCCCACCCCAGCAGTGTTGGTAAAATGAAAAATGAAAAGCACACTTGATTTTACATATGAACACTGGACTATGTTTGACCACATGCCATACTGTATATAAAAGTGCTTTATAAGCACCCTGGGTTGATCTACTATTATGATTATAATCATCAGGTTAAACTGTTTACAGTGGCAGATCCAGGAACACGGCTAGACCACTGGGGCTACCCTTACCACCAGGTACCAAGATTGAGTGGCCACCCTCCAGAGAGAGGAGAAGGGCCAGGGGTGGTTTTTCTTTCCTGCTTTTCAGTGCTGAGGACACTCACCTGGGAACCCAGACCTTGGGTGTGTTAATCCCCAGCCAGTGCATCTGCAGAACCCTACTGGCCTCCACTGGAAGGTGCTGAGTCCTGGACTGCTACTGCTGATTTTGTTTTTTGTAAAGTCTGTATGACATTTATTTCTTAATATCATAGGATTTTAAAATATATTACTTGCATGCTGTTTATCTTTTGTATAATTTTAGCAGAATTACCATTTTACCCTTTTGTCACCAATAAAATCTGATATCATACTATTGACTGGCTGTAGGCTCATTAATTTTCAGTATTTGTACCAATGACTGGAGTTAGAGGGGCCTTATTCTTTATGTATTAGTCATAAAGAGATGTGTGAATTGGAATTAAAGTTTGAAGATGAAAAATGGTATAAATTCTGATTAGGCTTTATTAGATGTTAATATTTGGGGAAGAAAAAAAGATACAACCCAAATGCAAGATAGAAAACAATTACTTAAGCTTATATATGATGAAACCTAATAAGTTTTACAGTGATTCCTTCTCTTTAAATACGGTTATAAAGAAAACATGTTCTCAGTGAGGGAGAATGTTGGGGAATATGATAGTGAAACCTGAAAATCAATGTTCAGGTTCCCTGAATCGATGAGCATTTATTTGAATTGTTATAGTTATGGCCCCTTCTTTAACAATTATATTAAACTCTGAGAAATAAAATGACAAAAAGATCAGAAGAGGTCATATTTACAAAAGTCCTGAATAAATGGAGTTACCTACTATGAGAAAATAATTCTAGTGGCAACTTAATAACTATTTTTAGCAGGAATCCTTTAAAAATCCTGGATCTGGGGCACAGCAGGAGAACCTGACACCAGGGCCACATTTTGAACCTTTCCTGTAAGAAGTTGTTACCTACAGGAAGCGTGTGATTTGATACACCTAAGTCGATGTGACATTATTTGACAGGGTTATACAGAGCTCTAAGTCTCTGGATGGTTAGTACACGTGGACTGATAACCAGCTCTTTGCTAGAGTCACGGAGAGTGAAGAAAGGCAAATGGGGGACGGGGGTAGGAGGCAAGGTGGTAGTTCTGTGGGATCAGCTTGCTGGAGATGTTTCTTAACAGAAGGCTGCAAGGGACTGCAGAAGTTGTGAGTTTGGGGAGGTCAGTTCATGGAGAAAAGAGTCTAAATTTATTGCTAAGACAAGAGCCAGAGGCAGGTGATGAAAGTACAGAGCAGGAAGATGAGGGGAGGGTATGAAGAGCTGATGGCAAGTGGGAGGTGGTCCTGGGCAAATGGGAGAGGGAGGCAGCCACTGAATCTAAAAGTTCAGAGAGAGGATGCAAAGATGGAAAGAACTTCCTGGAAGCAAGCACTACTGAATCATAACAAACTACTAGAAGGAGGTTGTGGTATTGGCTTTCCCAGAGTTTTTTTTTTTGTTTTTTTTAAATATTAAGAGAGAGAGGGCTGGTCCTGGGCCTACACCACTTGTTAGTGGCTATGCTGTGGTGGCGACCCACATATAAAATAGAGGAAGATTGGCACAGATGTTAGCTCAGGGCAAATCTTCCTCAAGCAAAAAGAGGAAGCTTGGGGGGCTGGCCCAGTGGCACAGTGGTTAAGTTCATGCTCTCTCCTTCCGTGGCCCAGGGTTGGCTGGTTTGGATCCCAGGTGCAGACCTATGCACTGGTTATCAAGCCATGTTGTGGCAGGAGTCCCACATATAAAATAGAGGAAGATGGGCATGGATGTTAGCTCAGGGCTAATCTTCCTCAAAAAAAAATAAATAAATAAAATAAAGAGGAAGATTGACAACAAATGTTAGCTCAGGGTGACTCTTCCTCAGGAAAAGAAAAAAGAAGAGAGAAGTCTTTTTTGGACGTTTAGGTTCTGTTTTGGATGTAGGTTTCTAGAATTTGATGACATCATTTTTCTTTTTCTGAAAGGCACACATCAGAATTGTATTTTAATATCACTGTGCCTTTCAGACATACTTTCAGATATAACTCTAGTGGGTGTGAATTATGATAAACATCTGAATGGAACTTTATGGATTATAAAACATGAATTTTCCTATTACTATGTCATTTCTTCCTCCCAAGAACTTGCTAAGTGAAGTGTTATGATTCTTATTCTCATTTTCTATGAAACTGTGGTGCGGAGAGCTTAAGCAACTTGCCCAAGGTCACAGGGCTTGAGTCCTGGGCCCCTCACTCCAGATCACGTGTCATCTCCCCCATATCTCTACAGCCATCCTAGCAAAGCAATTCTAACACATTTTCTTTTCCTCATTCCTCCGAAAATATGTTTTTCCATTTTGATTATTACCCTTACATATTTCACGAAAAAGCGTGGGTGTTGCGCATCGTAAGAGTCAGAAATGAAGACCGAGAAGGCAGGGACCACAGAACAGACCCTGGCCTTGGATTTTCCACATGGCTGACGTTCATCCATCCCCTTTGACTTGATTTTGTTCCACCTGCACATGCTGACAGCTCCAGTTTAAACATTTGGGAAATATCCTAAATGTTTATGGGAAATCTTCCTTCTCCCCCTTCTTCTTTAAGTGGGGGCCAAAATTCTCCATAAAGAACTACATTGGTTTGAATAGGACACGACCCTATAGAAATATATTTTATACGGTTTCTTTTTATTCATTGTTCAACAAATATTTATTGAGCACTGGCCTAAGTACCAGACAGTGCTGGGCTCTAGGGACAGAATGAGAACAAGACAGGTATGATGCTTGGAACTTGTATTCTAGTCCTGCCCTGTCCAATATGGTGGCCACTAGCTACATGTAAGTATTCAAACTTAAATTAATTAAAATTAAATAAAACAAAAAATTCAGTTAGTCACTCTAGCCACATTTCAAGTGCTCAATAGTCACATGTGGCTAGTGGCTAGTGGCTACCATGTTGGACAATGCAGAGAACATTTCCATCATCATAGAAAACACTATTGGATAACACTGATCCAGAGGAAGAAATAGATAACAAATAAGTCAATGAAGGTACGATTGAAAATTATGATACAATTTTAGGTCTTTTCTGTTTTTCTTCAGTCTTTAAAGGTCATCTATCTCTTTCTTTTCCAAACATATCTTATTTCATGGCCTTATTATTTCCTGTTCAGACCTCTGCAACAACCTGGCTACTGTCTCTTTCTTCCCGATCCTTCCTGTGTACTGCTGCCTGATTAGTCCTCCTAATGACAATCATTTTATCTCCCTGCTTCCTGCAGAATAAAACCCAAGCCCCTCTCCGCATGGCATTCAAGACTACAACTAAGCTAAACTGGCTTGTCCTGCCTATCTCCTGCCATGTCTCCTTGGCACTACCCTTTAGCAACAGAAAATGCTGTTACTGAGATTAAACCCATTACCCTCCATCTAAATTACACGGATGTCCACAAGAACCAAATAAATAGGCCTTCTTTGGAACTTCACTGAGTTGAAACATGAGAAGAGGAGGGAGGCAGAGGTGTGGGAACAGAGAACTGAGACAGGACAAGTGTAAATCATCTACTCTAGTCCTGAAGAACGGCAGCAACACAAAGCAGCAGTCACATACAGCGTCATTCTCCATCCCCAGCATAAGGAGGGCTACAGAAACAAGTGAGGAGGCAGTGGAGATGCTTAGGGACTCAGGCAGGAGAGCTGGGCTATTTTGTAAGAAATACACAAATCAGATAATCAAGAATGGTTGATGGAAAGAAACACACACAAGAAGTGTTTTCATCTAAATGTACTTAATGTGAAAGGCTTGGTCCTGTATTTCATACAAGACATGAAAATAAGCATGCCTCTGTGTTCCTAATAAGATGTCTTTGTGGCTTTCTTTGGGTAGAGATTGTACAAGACAAACAGGGCTAGTGGACAGGAAAAGTACTGAATTATGGAGTGTTTCCTTAACTATAGACACGACTCGTTACAATTTAAAAAATTTTCTCTAATGCAACTCACTTTCTTTTTAAAATAAATTTAGCTTAAAAAGAAACTTGTCCTAAGCAACGCTATTTGTGAAATTTCACATTTAACATGAGTTACACTTTTTCTAATAGATGTTAAACACAATGATTTTGAAAAAAAAAACGATCTTCATAATACCAGCTGAAATCACTTCACTTCCAAGTTGTGACACGCATATTCATATTTTGGGAAATACTGGGATTGGGAGCCTGAACAATTATTCTGGCTAAGGGCTGAGGTAAGAGAAGACACTTGGACGCGGCCTCTCAGATTTTCCAGTCTGAAACTTGGGGGCGCGTCTGGGTGTTACTGCCCTGTGGTGGGAGGTGGGTGCTCGAGAGAGTGAAGTGGTAAAAGGTGGCAACGCGCTGCTATACATGAAGCATTAATCGCTGATCCGCAAGAACGTCATTATCCTTTCTGGGGCCAGTGAGAACTGATGAATTAACGTTTACAAGGAGCAGAGAACTTTCTGAATGTCTACTGCAGTTCTCAGTCCTTTGTAGGGAGGTAAACAACTAAGGAGGCTACCTGGGAGCCTGCTTGGCAGCAATGGGCTCCTGGAGAGGCTGATGGTCGGCTTCTGGGGCTCTCTGTGGTGACAGGCCTTCTCCTCTCTGTCTAGTCCAGAGCCCCAGATGCTGTGGCGAGGTGGCAGCAACTCAGTGAGGGTGGGATGCTAAAATTCTCACGTCAAGGATGCACGGGGGTCCAGGACTCCTTGATTGTGTCCCTGGAAATGACACAGGGCCACCTCTGGGGCTGCCACGGGAGATCATCTGAATTAGTCAGCCTCTACAGTGACTGAGCTGGACAATGCTTCTACAGCTTCCTTCCAAGGCTTAGTTTTTCTGAAAAGGGGAGAAAAACCTGACTCCCCAAATGAAGGGGATTTTATGTAACTCTTCTGCCATTTTTCTCTCACCTCTTCAGTGTAGCTGAGCTCTTAGAAAACCGGTGTTAAGGCACTTCAGCAAGAAGCCAGGCAATTGAAAGCCCCTTCTAGCAGCTGTTAATGGTTGTCGATGAGCAGGCAGACATCAGGGCTGGAAGGAAGGGAGCCAAAAATAACTGCACAGCAGCATCTTTCAGGATTCAATCATTTCTGATGCTGGAAAGAAGAAGCTGGAGAAACCGAAGGACTGCTCTATGAGAACAGTGGAGAGGCTGGAGGGATGAGGGTCATGGGCTGCCGTCCGCATGGCCCCTGCCCTGTTACAGCAGGACTTGTAAGGCCTTTCTCAGAAACCTGGTATCTCAGACAGACTAAAACAGGAAAATGGAAAGACAAGGTAAGGGAGATTGATGTTGGAGCTGAGCTGAACTCAGCCCCCTGCGTGTAGAGGGACGGGCTGGCCGTGCCCGGGCTGTACACTGGGGAAGCTTTGTAAGGATGGCTCTTTTTGGTGTGTGTTTTTATTTATTTTATTTTTTGAGGAAGATTAGCCCTGAGCTAACATCTGCTGCCAATCTTCCTCTTTTTGCTGAGGAAGACTGGCCCTGAGCTAACATCCATGCCCATCTTTCTCTATTTTATACGTGGGACGCCTACCACAGCATGGCTTGCCAAGCGGGGCCATGTCCACACCCGGGATCCGAACCGGTGAACCCCTGGTCACTGAAGTGGAACATGTGCACTTAACCGCTGCACCACCAGGCCAGCCCCCGTGGTGTGTGTTTTTAATCTGTATTTCATTCTATGGGATTTACAAACTCATTCCATGGTCAAGGAACCACTTTAGGCCTATTTCTCCTCAGACTTTCTCGACTCCTAACCTCGCCTGGATGAGGTTGCCTCCTACTGTCCTTCTGCTCAACTGGCTTTCTCTCTGATGGAGATCTGTAGCACTGTGGGCTTCGGGGACTCAGAGTTTTCGTTTTTGTTTTTTCCTAACATTCCACCTCCATTTCTGTTTTTTAATCATATTCCAATCTTATCAGCCATTTTCCCAAGAATTGTAGTAACTTATTTTTTTGTTTGTTTTTTTCATTTTTAAAATGTATACACATAACGGAGGATTCTTTTCCCTGTCACTCAATCCAGCTGTGCATGTGACACTTTTAAATCTTTCACCCACTCTCTGAAAGTCTTGATGCTCTTAGTGAGTAAAACTAAGTCTTTGAACAGTACTTCCATCTGAATTGTATACTTGATATTTCTGGGTTTGGCAAACAAACGATCACCCACTCAGAACCTAGACAGGAAAGTGGCAGATGATTCAAGCTTCATTAAGAACAAGTCATGCAAAAATAACTTCATTTCTGGTTTTGATGGGATTACTGCTCAGAGAATGCAGGAGAAATAGCATCCCAGGATTTCAGCAAGGCAGCCGACATCTCACAGGTCACTCTTTGAATAGTATGAAAAAATGGGGTCTAGAAGGTAGTAAAATTAAGTGACCAGTAGCTGGGTGATGAATCAACGTCAACGTCAACCTGAGGGAAGGTGTTTGGTGATGTGACCCAGCCTTTTGTCATCTACTCTGTCATGCTTAAGTTTTATCTCTGACTTGGAAAAGATCGGGGTGCCAAGCTGGTAAGACTTTAGGAGACAGAATCAAGATCCCAAACAACAGCCACAGGCTGATATTATGAGGTAAATGTATAAAGATTCAATTTAACAAAAAACAGACATCAAACCCTGTACTGGGATTAAAAAGGTCAACTTTGAAAGGACAGGATGGGAAAGTGCAGGCTTAACAAGGGGGGTCAGTACGGTGATGCAGTGGCCAGGAAATTTAACACAATCCTGGGCTACATCGAGAGACATACAATGCAGAGACAGGGTCACAGCTTCATTCTGCTCTTCGCTGATCAGATCACATCGAGACTCTTGTATTTCATTCCAGTGCTGTACATTAACAGCAGGCCTAACCAGCAGGGATCGTGATGAGCACCGAATTCACATTCCAGGTGACGTGTGGAACCGAGGTTGTTAAACCCTGACAAAGGGAGAGTTAACCCGGCCCATACGAGAGTTCTCTTCAGAGAGCAAATGGACTGTCACAAAAACATGGGATGAGATTTGCTCTCTCCCATTCCAGAGGGCATAAACAAGATCGCAAAGGAAAATTTAACGGAGGTAGAGTTCTGCGAAAAATGAGGAAGAATTTTATAGTAATCACAGATGTACAAAATGGAAGGGGCTCTTGAGGGGTGGTTAGCTTCCCCACTGCTAAAAGTGTTCCAGCAGTTCGGCGGTCTGGGGTTCGCCGGTTCGGATCCCGGGTGTGGACATGGCACCGCTTGGCATGCCATGCTGTGGTAGGCGTCCCACATATAAAGTAGAGGAACATGGGCACAGATGTTAGCTCAGGGCCAGGCTTTCTCAGGAAAAAGAGGAGGATTGGCAGCAGTGAGCTCAGGATTAACCTTCCTCAAAAAAAAAAAAAAGTATTCCAGCAGAGGCTACAGAGCTACCTGTGTCATTATCATAAAAAGATTCCAAATTGGGTGAGAGATTGGACTAGATGACTTCTAACATGCCTTATTTTTTAACCTCAATCCTTGACACTCCTCACTTCCTCCCATAGTAATCGAGAGGAATTACGGTTTTTAGTATTCCTTAAACACTTTATACAAAAATTGACAAGGCAGAAAGACAAGGTTGACAGTACTTTCATTTACTTTGGATAACACTGGCAAAATATATGGACTTGTGAGTTGGCAAAACAAACAGCTTTCTCGAACTTCCTCAAGTCTCCTATAAGTCTATGAATGACACATCCTTTAAGCTACTTTAGTTTGGAATGCTGGCCTAGTCCAACCAGTCTGCTGAGATCATAAACAATTTGCAGGGAACACAGGGAGCCTTGACGGAATGTAATGGAAGGCAGTATTAAAAAAATAAAGAAGTCAGTGATTTCCTAAGTATGTAAATTTTCGAAGGCTATCATACCTATTCAACAAAAATTCAACTGTTTGATTGCAGAACCTTGAAATTAAACAAACACAGACTTAGCAGTCTGAGTTTCAAGACACTGATCCAGGCATTATTTCCAGGCATGATTTTCCCTCGGTGAAACAAGTAAGCCTTTTCTATTTAGACCTGTCAGAGGTGCAAGTGTAGTCAGTCACATGGACCCACAGTTTTGCTTGAATGGATAGCAGCATGCCCCATCTTGTATTTTCCTGGGCTTGACATAATAACAGTCATTTAAAAATACCATAAAAGTTATACACACCCTGCCATTCTATCCACCCTAAAATGTCAGGAGAAAATAGCCCAAAGCCTTTCCTCCTTCATAATCTCTTGGACAGGTTTTAGGACTGAACCAGGTAATCTTGAAATCTTTGCTAATGAGTGGAAAAGAAATGAGAAGATATGACTACAAGTAGGAGATGGAAGACACAAGGCAAGGAAATAAGCGAGATGAGGGTAAAGGATATACTCTGAAACAGAACAACAAGTGCTGTGATTTACTCATGGTTATTTAATTACAGTCATGTGCCATATAACGATGTTTTGGACTGCATACACAATGGTGGTCCCATAAGATTAGTGCCATATAGTCTAGGGGTGTAGTAGGCTCTATCATCTAGGTTTGTGTAAGTACACCCTATGATGTTCGCAAAGTGACGAAATTGCGTAACGACGCATTTCTTAGAAAGTATCCGGGTTGTTAAGTGACGCTAATGGTAATATCTATAATTTATCAAGAACGGTCAGAACTTTTGAGAAAATATAGTTCTGCACCAGCAACCTGAGGCAGAGGCAAAAGAGATGCTCATGCAATGATGGGACCACTTAGATTCCTGAAGGTCACGTGTTCCAGTCCCTGTCGAGCCATGTGTTTCCTGTGCCAATGGTGAGGATCTGACTCTGGGTTGGAATTTTTTGTACTTCTCCCTGGGCTGTGGCCATGTTATCTAATTAGCGATTCTAACTCAAACTTTAGACAGAAAATTGAAGTGAACAATCGAACCAGGGCCTCATGTTGTGGAGTCGGCAGTGGAGGGACCTTCTCTTGACACTAGACTTTGATCACAGATGGCCATGTGGTGCAGAGGCTGCCCCTCCAGTTCTGTAAGACGGAAGAGGAAGAAAGCCTTGAATGGTAAGATGATCACGCTCTTTCAGAAACCTTCTTTAACTCAAAGCAAGTTACGATTTCAAATAATAACATATATTTTATTTCCAAAAAGGATTGAAGTGAATCCTAAGATCCAAAAATAACCTTCTAATACAGACTGAGGAACCCACGGCGGCCAGACTCCATAGGACCCAGGGAATTATACAATTCAGTAACTGGTTAGAAAAAAGCCCCAGCACAAAAGAGGCTGAATTTCAGGAACTTTTGGACCAAAAGGCAATTGCATTTTAAGTAAATAACAGAGGAGCTGGAATAGAAAACTGCACCAAGTAGAGCCGACCTAGACAGTGCTTGATATCCAACCTAGCAGAGCTCTGCCCAGCGGGCCCACCGGGTGACTCAAGGGTGATTGTGAAGCCTTTCTCCTGTCATGAATGATGATAACAACCACAAAGGGAAGACCCATGTTCCACGTGCCAGGTACCCACTCCAATCCTGCAGAGCACTAATACGATCTCCAGGAGGTGGGGTTAAGTGGTTGAGGGACTTGCCCAGGGGTAAGCCAGTTGGTGTGGGGGCTGGGATTAGAACTATAACTGTTGCTTTCAAGAAGCCGCTCTCTCAACCCATCTTGCTACCTCCTGCTTAGAGAAATCCATGCTCTTTAATAAGAACTTCTGGCCAGAGAGAAAGGGCTGACTGAGACAAAGAGAAAGAAGATTCCGGGATTAGACCTAGGCATCCTGGATTTTCCAGTAATTTGGCATGTGACCCTGAGTATTTCATACTGCTTCTTCGTGTTTCTTCAAAAGACAAAACAGTATCAGGTCCTTTGTGTATATAAGCCCCTCACAATAACTAATAAATGTCTACAAAACGATGGGGTGCTCTCTCTCTCTCTCTCTCACACACACACACATACACACACATATACACCATTCATATGTGTATCCTGCAAAATCATGGGGAGATAGGTAAGAGAAAGATCTACAGTTACAACATGAAAACCTTACCCATGGACTCTGCTTGTTTACTATGTCCTAAGGCATTCCACATTTTAGAATGTATTTTAAGTGTGTATTTAAAATATGTATTTTTCCTTTCATGGAGGTAATGCTGTTAATGTAGCTTTAAAAATAATGTGGTAAAAAACATAAAATTTACCATCTCAGCCATTTTTTAGGGTACAGTTCAGCAGTGTTAAGTATATTCACATCATTGTGAAACAGATCTCCAGAACTTTTTCATCTTGAAAATCTGAAACTTTATAACCATTAAACAACTCTTCCTTCTCCCTTTTCCCCAGCCCCTGGTAACCACCATTCTATTTGTTTCTACGAATCTGACTACTTTAGATAGCTCATATAGTATTTGTCTTTTTGTGACTGGCTTATTTCATTAATACGGCTTTTAAAATAAACCCAGGGAGGTGGCAAGAGAGGCTATATATGAAGAATGAGAGAGAGAGGGCCAATGCACACCCTTTCTGTTTCTGGTGTCGGCCAGAAAGGGAGGTCTCCTGGAGTGTTCTCTTGGGCTGGACCACAGTTGGCAGGATGTATGACAGCTGCAGAGAGAAGGTCCTCCAGGCAGAGTGGGTTCAGGGCCCATCATCTCCATCAATAAGTGTCTACTGAGGGCCCTCGTTGTTGGAGTTCCCATTTCAAGTACACTCTCTGAAGTCCACAGAACCTCAGCAATTCTTGAAGAATTCTCATGGAAAGCTCTCAGTATCTTCCTGGGGGAGGAAGAATCTGAATAAATAAGGCCTCATTATTTTAAGAGCAGCCTCTGTAGGAATCTTGGAGGGAGAGCTGAAGAGGCAATGGAATGCGAATGAATAGTCTCAAAGCTGCCAGAGCCTGCTCTTGAGGAACAAAATATGCTTAGAATGTGTGTCCCTCAAGGACTCAGGCGTGGGGCATAGAAGGAAGGGAAATCTGGGTTCAAAACTGAAAGGCAGTCTATGAAATTTAGTCACATATCAAAGGGATCATTGGCAAAAAATGTCTGGGAACCACTGTTACACTCCAGCTGAACTTTGCAGGGCCACTCCCCCCAACACCGCCTCATATGTCACTGTGAATAGGGCCACATCTTCAGCACAAATTCCCCCTTTTCCATCCAGCACCCAGAACAAGGAAGGCCTCCTATAGCAGCTCCACGTGGGAACTAGATTCTTAGAGGCAGAAGACAGTACAAACTGGGAACAAGCTTTTCATCTGAGCTGACAGAGCTCAACTCACCAACAGGTGAATTTGTGAATGAAAAGATTTAGACAAGACAATCCTAATTATACTTGCACAAGGCTGCCATGAAATTCTCAGTAGATCTTTTCAGCTTTTGCCTTTTTCCTCCACCTGAGTGCTGATCACCCCATGATCTTGCTATCCACCAACCCAACCCCTAGTTTCCTCTCTCAAACCTGCTCCTCGGGCAGTCTTTCTTTCCCACCTCAGCTCATGGCAACTCCCATCCTTCTGGTTCTTTAGGCCAAAAACTTGAGTCATCTTGGATTCTCTCCTCTCATATGCCACTTCCAATCAGTTAGTGGAAAATCCTGGCAGCTTTGCCTTCAAAATAGAGCCAGAATCCAAACCTTCACATTCTTTCCCTGCTACCACCCTTGTACAAACTACCTCTCGTTTGGATTATTGCAGGAGACGCTTTACTGGTATCCCTGCTTCTGCTCCTGCCCCTTCGCAGCCTGTTCTCAACCCAGCGTCCAGAGCCATCCTTTAGAAACATAAGTTGCATCATGTCATTGTTCTATCCAGAACCCTCCAAACGATTCCCATTTCACTAAAAGCCAAAGTCACTACAACGGCATCAGGCCCTACATGATCTGTCTCCTCCCAACACTCCACCTCCGGTCTCTGTACGTCACCTGCTTGGGGAGCCCTTTCTGAACTACCATACCTAAAGTTTCAACTCCCGTCCTCACTAACTACTCCCCTCCCTGCTTTATTTTCCCCTGTAACATTGATCACCAACTTACATATTCTTGTTTACTGTATGTGAATCTTAACAGGAGTCTAAGCTCTGTGAAGGCAGACGGTTTACCTGCACAGGGTCAGTGCTCAACGCAAGCCTGCTGAATGAATGAACGGCTCCTTCTCCTCATTCAGGTCTCAGCTCAGAGGTCTCCTCCTTGGGGAAGCCTTCCCTGGCCACCCTAGCTAAGACTGCTTCTTCCTCCATGACTGTCTGTCATATAATTCTGTTTTATTTTGCTTCTAGCACTTATCACAACCTGAAGTCATCTTGTTTTCTTATTTGTCCTCCGTACTAAAACGTAGGCCCATGAGAACTCCAACTTACTCTGTCCTACCCACTGCTATGTCCTCAGAACTTAGAACAGGGCTGGGCACAGGGCAGGTGCTCAGTAAATGGTTCTTGAACGAATGGAGTATTTTGATGATAAAATCAATCCAAATCCATTACTTGTTTTTCCCAACATTTTTATATTGAAAATTTCAACCCATAGAAAAGATGAAAGAAATGTGCATCCATATACCTTTAATGTGGATTCACCATCTGTTGAAGTTGCTAAATTTGTGTGCTCTCTTCTCTACATCTTTCTGTCTACACACAAGTACACAGACACACACACACATACACACATGTATGCATTTCTTTCCAGAACCATTTGAAAGTAAATCATGACATTTCACCCCTAAATACTTCAGCATGTATCTCTTGAGAACAAGAACATTCTACGTAACCAAAATACCATTTTCCTACCCAAGAAAAGTAATGTTTACACAATATTATAAACTAATATACAGTCTACATTCAGATTCTCTAAATTGCTCCAAGGATGTCCTCTACAGATTTTTTTTCAATCTGGAAGCCAATCAAGGATCGTGTATTGCATTTGGTCTCATTTAGTTTCCTTTAATTTAGGACAGTCCCTCATCATTTTGTCTTTCATGATCGTGACATTTTTGAAAAGTTCAGTTCAGCTGTTTTGAAGAATGTCCTACAGAGGACATCTAGCCATAGTACTGCATTCAAAAGTTAATCTAATTTATTCTTTTATTCTGTGTGGTTAATTAACCAATTTAATACACAGTGAGTTCATTTTATTCTATTGTTTTAAATTTTAAGATTTCTTGCTTTTCATCTTTTTTTGATTAAATTTTAATTTCTTGACTATGTAAAACATTTAAAGGGTTCAAAAGTCAATATCAAATAAAAAGTCACATTCAGAGAGTCAGTCCCATCCCAAACCCTTTCACTCTGTTTTCACTCGCTTTCTATAGGTGACCTTTTTTATAATTTTTTGTTTATCACGTGTTTCTTCATACAAACTATGCAAATGTGTGTGTATACTTACGTTATACATTTATATGTTATAAACAGTTATTCTTATTTTCCCTTGTTTCTTGTACAAAAGGAAGCATACCATGTATAGTATATACATCTTATTTTTGCCTTCTAAAATATATCCTGGAAATTACTCTACATCAGTTCATGGAAATCTTTTTTTCTTTCTTATGGCTGCACAGGATGTGGTTGTGTGGTTGTTACATATGTGGATAATCTTGCACGTATGTTGTTTTGTATTTGTACAAATCCATTATTTTTTAGTGGGTTATTATAGACTGAATTGTGGCCCCCCAAATTCATGTGTTGAAGCCCTAATGCCCAATGTGACTGTATTTGGAGACCGGGCCTTTAAGGAGGTAATTAAGGTTAAATGATGTTGTAGGGTGAGACCTTGATCCGACAGAACCGGTGTCCTTACAAGAAGAGGAAGAGACACCAGTGCTCGCTTGCTTACTCCCTGTGCACACGGGAGGTTACAGTGAGCAGGTAGCCGCCACGAGCCGGGAAGAGAGCTCTCATTAGAAACCAACTTTGACGGCACCTTTACCTTGGACTTCGAGCCTCCAGAACTGTGAGAAAATAAATTTCTGTTGTTTAAGCGCCCCAGTCTGTGGTATTCTGTGACGGCAGCCTGAGCAGACTAACGCACGGGTATTAGAAGTCTTAAATACTATAGACTTCCCATGAAAATAAGCTAAAGATTGATTTAAGAGAAAACCACTTTAAAAAAACTTAAAAAAAAAAAGACATTTCTGGAGGCTCCTGAGGAGGAAGTAGGGAAGAACCAGCATTCTGTTGACCAGAGTAGGAAACGGTTTGCAATAAGTTGTTTTAAACACCAGTGTAAGCCTTACAGGTGCAGATCCACTGGACATCACTTTCTCTTTTGACTTATTCTTCTGAAACCTCAACACACACGTGTCAGTTATCTTATCCCAGACTTTGGGCATGATAAAGGGAGACCACCTCATTACTGCAGGGCCCCCAGTGAATAGACCCTCTGATGCAGGGGAAATGTGGACAGGAAAGAAAGCAGTCTAAGTTCTAGGGACCGCCATGGGGCTAGGCTTTCCAGGATCTGGGGGTGACGTTATGGTGTCCTCTTTTAACACAGCCCAGTTGAGGATGGGAGCAGTCTTTTTACTGTTTATTTTTTTTTTCCTGAGGAAGATTCACCCTGAGCTAACATCTGTTGCCAATCTTCCTCTATTTTGTATATGGGTTGCAGTCACACCATGGCTGATGGGTGGTGTAGGTCCGTGCCCAGTATCCAAACCCGTGAACCCAGGCTCCTGAAGTAGAGCATGCCAAACTTAACCACTAAGCCACAGGGCTGGCTCCAGCTGTTAGTTTTTTAAAATGGCATCATCCATCTGATTAATATAAACACATGTCCTTATTACTGACCATTCTGACAGATCCTTGAAGAAGCAGCTACTTGGAGATAATCTGTATACAACTAGAGCCTGAAGTAAATACTAAGCTTATCGAGTGACTTCCCAAAGCACACTTTTATAGATATTTATATATGTGTGAAAACACCCATGAAAGGACTCTCCTTTTCTTCAATTTCGGTACTTGTATACAAGGCTGACAGGAAGGATGAGACATTCCATACCCTCTACTTCCTTCATGGTTGCACAAGATTTGCCAGATGGTGAGAATTTCCTTCTCTATCTGGGGATGCAGAGGGTCAGAGACATGGAAAACATCTGAGCTATTTCCACTGAAAATAACACGAGTAATTTCTAGAGATAAAACTCTAGAAAACACATGGGAAGGCAAGAGCATCTGTAGGTTTCAATGATCAAGGTAAATTTAAATATGAAAAAAGGTCTTAAACTTTTAATAAGAAGGAACTGGAAGAAATCTATTCCCATTATTGCTTTTTGGGTTGATTTTCATTTAACCAATGAGACTGTGAGTGCAAGTTTGTTCAGCCCAAGTTAAGAACTTCAGTTTCTTAGTGAGGAGACTGGAGTGCCCTGAGCTGGATGGAAGGGACCAGAAAGCACGGGGGCAGCACTAGGGTTTTTAGACAGAGAACCGACGAGAACCTTTGAAATCACACCTACAGCCATACTGTGGAGTTTTATTTTTCCAATATTGTGCTCCATACTTCACCTGATCTTCCTTCCCCCCCTCCCTTCTATCCACTGAACTGTTCAAACAACCCCTTTATTACTATAGAAATGTAACAATATATACCATAGGAAAGTAGAAAATGTAGACAAGCAAAACAAAATCCACTACATTCCTACCATTCACAGGTTACCACTGTTAACACTTTAGCATATGTCCTTATGGCTCTTTCTTTACACACACACACTTACATTTGTATTTTTTAACCAAACTGAGATCACACCACGCATATTATTCCCTAGTCTGCCTTTTCCAATTACCACCGCCATTCCATTTCAAGAAAATTTCATCTCATACCCAGACTGCATTTGAATTTCTCCAATTTCCCCTCAAAAGTCCTTTATAACTGGTTTGTCCAAACCAGTAACCACTCCAGACATTGCAAGGGATTTTAAATCCCTTAAATCTTGTTTAATTTAGCATAGTCCCATTTTTACAACATTGACTTATTGAAGAAATCAGGCCATTTGTCCTACAGAATGCCCTACCCTCTGGATTTGTTCTGTTGCTTCCTCATGGTGTTGTTAAGCTCATTTCTCTAATCCTTGATTTTCCTCTAACTGGAAGTTATATCTAAAGGCTTTATGAGGTCAAGTTGGACACTGAATACATCACTGGGGATGGTGTGTAGTTCACGAATATTTGTATTAGAAGGCATCTAACACCTAGTTGACCACCAGCAGCGATACTCAGATTGACCCCTGCCTGGGTTAGTGTGATGACTGTGTGTGGTGTTACTTTGTGTCTGGGTGTGTTGCTTTGGTACTATACGAATGTCCACCAAACATTCATCATAATGGTTTTAACTCTAAGGGATCATCTTTGCCTGAATCTGTTCCCGACATTTTAAAGTACGTGACATTGGATTACAAATAACCTTGCGGCAAGGGCTTTGTCCTCTAGAAATTTACTATCTCTTTTCAGGTCCTTGTATCCAGCTGTGCTAGGTAAGGATTCATGCTCACATCACTTGGGAGGCATACTCCTTAAAAGGTAAGTTAGGGAGCGCCTCTCTATGTATACTCAGTCTCTTAAACTGTTGGGGCTTAAATATTTCCGAAATACACGAAGATAAAGTTAAAACCAGCGATCCAGAGTGAACTTTGCTCTTAGTAGGGGAACCAGCAGTGGGAGTCAGTGCTAGAGCCCAGTTGCAGCCCCTCCCTGTTCCTTTTTTCCCTTCTCTTTTCTCAGAGGGATCGGCAATTCCTAGTGGTTTCAGCCATCACCTCCATGCCAGTGGTCCTTATCTCTCGTCCCTTCAGTTCTGCACTCCCAGTGCCTTGGGTACATAAAAAAGCACTACAGATATCTACCAAGCCTCCATGGCCTCTTTCCCCACTTCCGTGTTCCCACATCCAATTTCCTGGGATCTCTGGGGGCACCGTCCTTCTCCCATTCCTCACCCTGGCACAGACCATTCTCAGCTCACGCTAGGATCAGGATGAGTCTCCCGGCTATGCCCTCTGCCTGGAGCAGTTTGTTGTTCCATCCATCAAGCATTCCATTGCTAGACAGATTTTCCTTAAACTTTTTTCATCATGTCACTTCTTGGCTACAACATTTCAGTGAATTCCTACTGCTTACCCAATCAAGACTAAATTCTTTTGTTTAAATTTTATTCTTTCATAGTAAGGCTTCATGTCATCTGACCATAGTTTGATGTATTTCCCCAAATCTATTGTGCCAGTCAAAGCTGGCTCCTCAATGCCCTGTGAATGCTTCCTTCTGGGCCTTTGCCGTGCTAGTGCCCTCTCCTCCTGGAGGATCTCTCCTCACTCATTCCCTAAAAAAATCCTATCAGTCGGTGAGAGCTGGTTTTAGGTGGTTTAAACCTCATGGAGGAGATGGAAGGAAAATCCTGTCCTCCTCCGTCTGGACCTCTGCAGCACAAACAATGCCAATGCAGCCTGGCATCCACAGGAAAGCTCCTGAACTGTTCATCTTTGGTTTCTATGCTGTTGTCTTGATTCTTCAACTATATTGTAAGCTCTCTGAAGGAAATGGCCTTGCTTTATATTTCTAAGTTAATTCCCCAAAGAAGTGGCCAACAAAAGAGTCACGTGTTGCCTTCCTCTACTTCTCTGAAGTGCGGTACTTGAGCCACCTGGTCCTTTTGAGTATCTGCTTTCAATACAGACACACGCACACACGCACACGCACACACAACCCAACTCCTCTGAGTGTAATTCTGTATGTTTTTGTACTTTACTTCAGTGTCTAGCATCTCGCATTGTTATAAAATTCTCCTTTAATATAGCTAAAATCCCTCACATAGCAGGGAGATTATTTCTTCTGTTCTGTGAGTGAGAACATCTGGTCAACATGTACTGTAACAGCGTCAACTAGCAGCCATGGTAATACTCAGTGAAACAGAACTTTGAAAGGTCATCGCATTTCTCTCCATGAACATCTTGTAAAGCTGATGGATTAAAGTCACTCAGAAAAATCCCCAGAGTTACAAAAGGTGTGCTTCAAGTATCTTTCAGTATCCTGATTTCCCCAAACTGTGAAGTTCTTACCCTGAATCTTGGTGTTCCACATTTTTAATCCGTCTACCTTCCTATTTGTAGGGCACAATTCAACTGCTGGGTTATTACAGCTTCACGTGGCAAAAAGAATATTCCCACAGAGTCTAAGGTGTTCATTGGGAGGGAAGAATGACAGGGCGAAGACAAAAACCTTTCTCTTGGTGCTAGAGTGTTCATCTTCACATGGTAAGACCTTTGAGAGTCCTGTCTTTTAGCAGATATTTTCCTGGCCTTTTAGTAATTTTCCTGTTTTCTCCACTCTTGTCTTTTTATAACTAATAAAACAAGAATAATAGATAAGTTGTGAGGCGTCAGAAGGCCTCTCTGGACAGATCTTTGAAGTGATTTGCATACGCAATTCTGTTCCAACCCACGTTATTCAACATGGATCAGCACACACAGTGTGTGTGGCCACTGCTCTCAGAGCCCTGCTCTGCTCCACTCAGTTCTGGTTGCTGATAGCGCCTCCACAAATGATATCATCTATATACCATTTTTAGGAAGAATAACATGTCACTTGGTTTTACATATAAAGAATTAAAAAAATAGAGAAATCAACAGAACAAAAATGAAGACTCAGAAATATAGAATCAGAAAAAATGAGCAGCAATGACATTCAATACTATCCTCTACAAAGCAGAAGATAAAGTGAAATAGTTGTTACTTCAACTGTAATTGTGACCTTCTGTATCCTTTTGATTTTCTTCTAAATGCAGGAATCTCTTGTTGGCTAAATCCCAGCATTTTTTTTTTTCACCCCCAGGGCTAACTTTTTTGCTGCTTGGGAACAGCTGCCAGTATTTCTCTTTGCTGCCAGTCAGTCAAAAAATGTGCTCACGTTGGAGGCCTGGCTGCATCCCACCCGGGGTGCTGAATGCATTAACTTTTTCACACACAGCCTCTGCCAGCCTGCACATAGAAGTCCATCTCAGACAGGAAAGCTCACTGCATCACCAGCTAGCTTGCAGTTGGTGCCAATGTCAGTTAGAGGGACTGTCAACATATTTTAGGAGTCTATGGCAAAGTGATAAATTTTACTATGCGCACCAAGTTAATAAGGAAAAAGAATACTTCTGAAATATCAGGAAACCAAAAGTGCCATTATTTAATTGCTCCACTCCCAAAAGCAAAAACAACCCAACCCTTTATCTAGCCTGTGATTTGGTTAAGAACCAAAACAAACAAGAATATTAACATAAAGGTACTAACCAATTAGTGCCAACAATTTTATTTTACTTTCTTTGTGCTTCTGAGAACAGCGTTTTTTACTGACAACCACATACCACTCCAATGCCTGGATATGATCCATTTTATTAAGAAATTCCTGAATCAATTTCCTGGTTTACAGCTTGTCCAACCAAGATTCCAGGTGTTCTCACCATAAGAAGGGTCTCTTTCAAAAGCCGTCTGCTTGTATAACTGCACCCCCACCAGAAATGTCATGGACACCCCAACAATAGAGCTGAAACCTGAAGCAATTTGGGGACATTCCAAGTTTTTGAATGGAATGTGAATCTATTAAGATTATTAGGTAACTTTACCGATATCCTCAAATTTGTGCCAATGTTAAAGCTGCCAAAGAAAAGACAGAAAAAAACTGACTCTTGGATTCCAACTGTGAGTACTTTGGTGTGGAAACTGTATTTTCTTGTAACTCATTTAAAAACACATCATGCTTTCACTGTTTAATTGCAATCTCAGTTTTCCGGAAGCAAAGAGAAATGAGATACATAATCGATGTTTCTCTTCCGTTCAGCTTTCAGCCTAAATGGTCCTGCGCTTTTATTGGCAAAGTAGGGCAGGTAATAATAGCGAACAAGAAACCTATTCTAAGAAGTGCTGGCTCAAGTGAAGTACCACTACATCACGAGTGACTCAACCATCTACTCAAGAGTGATTTCTCTGCAATGATGAAGCCATGCTAATTGGACAATGGCTTGCTGCCAGCTCATGTTGGCATGACCTACAATATCCTTGGCTGACAGCCATTATGTCTATCACACCTTTTTTTTCTTTTTTTGGTTAATCTGGATGGAAAGTGAAAATAATTTTTAAAAACCCTCCCAAGCACTATTTAACTTCTTATCATGAATTAAACGTTTAATTAAGGGCCCTGTTAAAGGCCTGGGTTCTATGATTAAATATGACAAAATAATAGTTACGATTACTGATCAAGTGAGGAACTTTGCAGCTCTGAATTTTGTCTTGAAAGCTATTATTAATTTTAATTGAAACAGCTAAGAGACTCCATAACAGGGGAAAGAAAATTTAGTGCAAACAACTTTGCCAAAGGTTTTGTTATGAATCCATTTAAAATGTTGACTATTGTGGTCATCTTGTGTTATATGGGGATAAATAGGTACAGCAAAAGGAATCCTTAAAACTGGCTTTGAAATCAGGTCACTTAAAAATAATTTTTAGATATGTCTTAGTTTTTGTCTACTCAACTCCTTCTGTGCCAAAAGAGGAATGCATTTCTGCATAAGTTTCTTTAAATAGGACTTACTTGGCCTCAGGATTTAAAAAATGTAAGAGGTTTGGAAGCAGCTTATGCATTTCAGTTTTAAAATTAGCTATTGCTGTGGCTATTTTCACACCAGATTTCCCTCCCTCTGTCTCAGCACCACTGAGCAGCCTTCGGAGATGGAATCACAATAGTGTTAGCTCCCCTTTCACAGCTTTGCTTTGTCACACCCACATTGGAGACTGAGGCCCAGATTTCAGGGCTGGAAGTCACCTTTGCGTGACTATAAATAAGTTCTGCCATTAGGCATTTCAAAATTATCAGCACGATTCTAGGACTTGAAAACTTCTTACTTGCCAGCAAGTATTACCTGGAGTATTTTGACTTATTATTTATTTGCTTTTTTTCATCTGCTGCCAAGTCTCACTAACGCAACTTGGAAAATTGCACCACAGCTTTTAATGAGGGTTCTGAGGTAAGAACCATTTCATCAGAGACGACTGTGCTTTCCTTTTACGGGAATAATAACACCTACTGTTTATATAGCACCATCTTTCCAAGAAGTTTAACATATCACATTTCATTAATCTGAACAGCAGCCCTGCACGTCAAGCTGGTAACCAGTATTACTATTCCCTACACACTCATACTGAAATTGAGGTCATTAAATGTAAATAATTTTTTCAAAATCCTAAAAACTTCTGAAATGGTTAGAGAGCAATGTTTTGAATTTCCTACAATATGCCCATGTTCTAGGTTATCAAATAGCCCAGTGGTTTTACAGCTCTTTAACTGTCATCTCCTGTGAACTCTTGTAAGATCGTTTCTAAAAAGTCAGGAAGTATGCACAAAGATAAGTAACAGAAGTGAGCTCACGCCTCTTCTGAAATCCTAAAATTCTCTCCTTTCCTGACCAGTTTGCCTCCCATCTCCACAGCCTTTCCTATCTCTCAATCCAAACATCTCTCCTCGCTTTCTGATCAGCAGGATTTCTTTTCTCCCTCTGTCAGGAACCTAGAAAAGTTCAAGGACCGTAAATCTCTAGCATAAGAAAGGACTGCAGAGATCATCCAATCCAACTCCATCATTTTCAGATAAGGATGTGCCTTGCTAAGTTGAATCTGCCCACTTGGTCAGGAGATCCATCCTCTGTCAAATACTCAAGGGCATTTCTTTAGCAATTGGTCTTCTGTCTCCTGTATCAAGTTTTCTTTCTCTTTTGGATTTTTACCATCAGCCCAAGTATTAGTCAGGACGGGCTAGGCTCTGCCATGGAAACAAATAGACACCAAATCTTAATGGCTTAACATGAAAGTTTACTTCGCGTTCATGTCAGAGTCTGATTTGAGTCAGATGGCTCTCCTCCAACAGTGACTCAGGCATCTGGGCTTCAGTTCCATCATCTTGATGTTCTTTGCTCCAGTTTAATGAACGGGAAAGAAGATGAAGAACTCATACCTACTTTTAACTGTCTCAGATCAGAAGTGACACATTCTAGTCACATTCCATTGGCTGGACTGGACAGTCACATAGCACACCTGATTGTAAATTTGGTCTTCCTTGCGTACATGAAAGAGAGGAAAGCTGGATATAGGTGAATATTGTTCATCTTTACCATAGAGTGCAAACATCCTGGAATTTCTTCCTACTTAAAACAAAACAAAAGAAACCTCTTTTGAAACCATTTCCCTCCAGCTACTGACCAATTTATCTGCTCCCTTTAACTTGAAAGGCCTAAAAAAATGTAGCCTACATTAGCTTTTTTCAAATTTCTCTCTTCTCATTCTCTCTAGAACATAATTGAATTGGTTTTTGTTCCTACTGCTCCCCCAAAAGTGCTCAGTGAAAGCACAAATGGCTTCCAAACTGCTGGATGGTCAACTTTCAGTCTTCATCTTAGCTGACTGCTGGCATCATTTGACATAGTCGATTCCTCTCTCCTCCTTGAAATTCTTCCTTTACCTGGCTTCCAGAACACTGTACGTTTCTGCTTTTCCTTCTACCTCAATGGTTGCTCCTTCTTGGTCTACCCTGCTGGCTCCTCTTTATCTCCCTGACTTCTTAATTCTGGAAAGCCCCAAGGCTCAATCCCAGGACCTCTTTTTGTTTTTCCCCCCTATGTACACTCATTCCCTTAGTGACTGTATTCTGTTTTGTGGCTTTCAGTATCCACAGTACTCTGGTATTGAAACTTCTATCTCCAGGGTGGACTTGTCTTATGAATTCCAGCCATAAATATCCTACTGTGTACTAGACATCTCTACTTAGATGTTAACAGACATCTCAAATGTTATACACACAAAATAGAACTTCTAATCCCACCCTCACCACCTGAAACTTATTTCTCTCCGTCTTCACCAATGGCAACTCCATTCTCCCAACAGCTCAGGCTGCCAACCTTGGAGTTATCCTTAACTCCTCTCTTTCTCTTCCATCCTACATCCAATCCATAAGAAAAATCCCGTAAGCATCACCTTCAGAATATCACCAGAATCTGACACTGATCACCACTTCACTGCTATCACCCTGCTCTAGCCCATCACATCACGCCTAGGTTGTTGCCTTAGCATCTTAAGTGTTTTCCCTGCTTCTGTCTTTGTCCTGTTTCAGCCTATTTTTCATATAGCAGTCGAAAGGATCTTCTCCTGTGAAATCCTCCAAAGGCCTCCCAGCTCATTCCACGAAAAGGCAATGTGTCCAAAAAGTGCACAGCCTGGCTCTGTTACATCTCTGACACGCCTCCTCCCACACCACCCCTTGTGTGTTCTGTTACTGTGTGTCAAACATGCCAAGCCCACTCTGGCTTCAGGGGCTTTTCTTTGCTATTCCTTCTGCCTAGATCACTCTTCCCCCCGGTGTCAGCATGGCTGGTTCCCTCACCTCCTTCAAGGCTCTACTCAAAAGTCATCCCCTCAAATAGGTATTTCTTGACCACTCTATTTAAGATTGCAATACTCGTACCCTGAGGTTCCTTAACCCCCTCCTGTGTTATTCTCCTCAATGGCATCTAACCACGTACATATTATATTTATTTTCTGTCTCTCCTCCTTCCCCCCGACTGGAATATAAGCTCTGTTTTGTTTAGTAGGCTCACCTAGCACTGAGAACAGTGCTTCCTGGTATATAGTGGGACCATGATAAATATTTATTGAATGAATGAATAAATGAGGAAACAGAAGCCCAAAGAGGTTGACTGACTTGGTTAAGACCTTACATACAGTTACTGAGAAGGTCCAGATTGTGGTTTTCCCAGCCCCTTGTGGCTGATGCTCTCTGGATCTTAAAATTTGCTTATTACTCTTCTTCCGAGTTTTGTCGTGGTGGTGAATGGGGTGAGGCCAAACGGCTGGCTGCATGCTCTGAGGTGGGTGAGGGTTTTATTCTGTTTATCCTGGTCGTAACACTTCCCAAAGACCTCACCCTGCTGTTTCCCACTAAACCTCACCTCCCCCTCTAGTTACACTCAGGCTCAGAATGCTGTTGGCATCCTGTGCTGTAGTACTTTCTATTGTATGACATACTGAAAAGACTGTCCAAAGATAATCATGACTGTCTTATTACTTCTTTAAAAGACTGGACCTAAGCCATCGCAGAAACATTAACCCCTTTCATATGCTTTAAAAACTTTCAGACAAGATTCCATAATTTCCTTGTTGGTCTCTGTGTTTGGCAGTCCTACTGCAGCAACTTTCTTTATTGCACCCTGTGGTCAAGACTTAACAACAAATGCCTCTCCTTCAGAATCCTTCTGGGTCAGTTTTCCTTTTTGTTTAGCACTGAAAAAATGAGATCTACCTTAAAATGTTGAGAGGGAGAGAGAGAAAGAGAGTGAAAGAAAGCAAAAGACAGAGAGAGAGAGAGTGAGCACAAGTCTGAAATACATTTCCACCTAAGAAAGCACAAGGTCCACCCGAAGGGGCCATGCTTACCTCTGCCCCACAGCTATTCCCCGCATGAACCCTGCCCCTTCTCCCAAGGGTGAAGGGACATGGGAAACAAGCCCAAAGAAAGGTTGTGGAGCCTTGGCAATAACCTGTTTTTTCCCCTCTTGTTTTAAATATTTATTTTTGACAAAAATTGTATATATGTAAGGTATACAACATGATATTTTGATATATGTATACAGTGTGAAATAATTACCACAAACTAATTAACATATCAATCCCCTCCCATAGTTATCTTTTTGTGTGTGTGTGTGTCGTGGGAACAATTGAGATCTACTCCCTTAGCAAATTTCAAGTACATAATACATTATTATTAACTACAGTTACCATGCTGTACATTAGGTTTCTAGAACTTATTCATCTTATAACTGAAAGTTTGTATCCTTGGATCAATAGCTCCCCTTTTGCCCTAACTACCCTTGGCTCCTAAGCCAATCATCTTTATCCAATCATCTGTCAATAGACACTCAAGTTGTTTTCCTATCTTGGCTGTTGTGAAAAATGCTGCAATAAACATGGGAGCGCAGACAGCTCTTTGAGATACTGATTCTCTTCTTTTCAGATATATACCCAGAAGTGGGATTGCTGGATTACATCGTGGTTCTATTTTTAACTTTTTTTGAGGAAACGCCATACTGTTTTCCACAATGGCTGTACCAATTTACATTCCCACCAATAGTGCACAAGGGTTCCCTTTTGTCCACATCCTTGCCAACACTTGTTATATCTTGACTTTTGATAACAGACCTTGGCAATAACCTCTTAACAGCTGCTCTTCCCCTAGCATTCTGGGAGGGACCCAAGCAGCCCCATAAGAATGGAGCTGATGTGCAAATGCATTGTGGGCTCCATATCTTATCCCTATCATATCCATAAGGAAGCATATCCCGTTCCTGCCCTCTGTATTTGACACACCGTAAGACTGAACCTCACGCTTGTGATGCTACTTCCGGTATGGTTAGCGTCTCGTCTGAAATGGTCTCCATGACTACAGCTAGGGAGGAGTTTGTTGTGCCAACTTTAATCCTAACGAGCAGTAGAACAGCCTTGCAATGCCTGGCACATAAACTACTTTCTCTTCATCCCTCAGCACAAAATACACTTACTAAGTATAAATTAAATGATCTGTTTCATTATTTAACGAAAGTACTAAGTACAATGCCTTATCTTCTACTATTTGCTGACACACATTCCTGGGTGTGTTTTTCAATGGGGAGCCAACAATCAAGTCATATAAATTCTAGGGACTGCATTCCATTTTATAAAAATTAAAAAGGCAAGACAATTCAATTACTCCTTGACTTCCAGAAGCAGGCCTCTATTTTTGTCTCCCCCTCTTTCAGTTCAGAGGCTGCAGTGGGCACCGGGAGTGGCTCTAATTTGCTAGTGATTACCTTGCCAGGAGTCAGGATTTTGGGGGTAGAACTGCACAAGTGGACAGCAGCTGGAGCCCAGAGACGGGTTTGGCTTAAAGTAATGGAGCAGGGGAGCGGGTGGGGCCGCAGTTTGTATCTGGAAGTTTCATAGTCCAAGGAGGCGCTCTAAGACTCACCAAGCTGGCCCCCTGGGAACCACTGCGGTGGCTGGCCAGGGAGCACGATGGCGGGTGGGGGGGAGGGGCGCAGTATGAACAGGGCTGGGACGGGGCCAGAAGTGGATTTGAATTTGGTGATAGAATTATGAGGTTTAAGGATTTCCAAGGAGTTAATCAAATGCTTTTTCTTACATCATATGAATCCAATGCCAGTTAGTTCCAGGCAGCTACTTCCAAGGTAGTGTTCGGGATGTTTGCTTATTCACCACTTCATTCAAATTCTATGAAGTCATTCACTGAGCTAAGTGGGACAATGACCATGGGGCCTGCAAGGGCATTTCCATGTGCACATAGCAAGGAGAGGAAAACAATGCCCAGCGCTTAGGAGACAGGCAGGTGCTCCGAGCAGACAGAGAGGACTCTTAGAAGAAAGCCTCAGAAACAATGACAGACCCACAAAGGAAGATGCCACTGGGGCTGGCATGCATGTCCCATCGGCAAGGTACTTAGAGCTGGGTTATTGACAACATGATTTCATGTTTCATAGGAATACAAAAAGGTATCTAGTTATATCTGAAAGTTTCCAGTATATGGCAACCATGTACCTGATGGTTTGGAAAATGCAGATGACATGGGGCAACAATCATTCTACATGGCTAGGCAGAAAGAAATTCAACACACAGCAAATTCTCCCTCAAGTGGAACACAAAAGATCAAAAAGGTCACAGAACAGATTTGTGTGTGATATTGTACAGTGTGCCTCTTACTTTATAGAGTGCCCAGGGCCAAGGAAATAAGAGATTATCAGGGATTTGGTCAAAAAGAAACTTTTAGGTTATGCCATATACATCAATATCCCAATTTCCTTTAAATTTTACTGCCTTGGGATTATTGTATTATGATAAATATTTCAAGGACTTCAGAATTTTAGGGGTTTTTACAGGTAAGAACTGGGGCTCAGAGAGGTTAACTGACTAGATCTGGGTCCCAGAGGTCAGTAGGAGCAGGCCAGGGCTTAGGACATACGGTCCAGGGTGTCTCAAGAAGGAGCCAACAGTCACTGAAGAGAGATGAAATTACATCAAATATGGCTTTCATTTGTATGTTTATTTTAATATAATCTAATTTTTTTGAAAATCAGTAAAAAGACAAAAATAAGGTGATTCTCAAACAGATACAAATAATAAATTAACTGTAAGCCTCACACCCTCCCAAGACCATTCTGGATGACTGGAAGTTTTCCAAATATTTCCAGGGAATTCTAGAGTTGGAGTAAACTCAAAAGGCATTTTTGCTGCCCATCTCCAAAAACTTTCATATTTATCTTCTCACCTAATGACGGGTTAAGTACTCACCTACTAACGCAGATGAGGAAATCCAGCCCAGGATCACTGGGTCACACCACAGGTGCCATTCCTTGGCCTTCCCACATTACTTGGTACATAAGCTTCCCTCCCTACCCCAGCCCCAATTACATTATCTCCAACTGATTTGTCCTTTTGCTTCCGGCATTAGGATCTTTCTACTTATCTACTTGCTGGTGGTGGGGGGAGTGGTAATGGAGCCTTTTATGTGGGTACTAACAAAGAATATTAATGTGAAAACGCTGAGTGCTTATGCAGCTCTCACTTTATCAGCTGGTCACTCTCCTGCTCTGCAGGGGTGACAGCAGACGATGCTTAAAAAGGGACTGGTTCTGGTGACCTCTTCCGACCCCCATGTCTCGTTTGCCTGCCTATTTGTTTTTTATGTTGAAGTCGGATGCCTTTCCATGGAGCAGGTGCTCGCCCCTCCATTTCCTACTGTCTTATGCACAACCTGCTTTACTCATTTATACTATCTGCCAGGCCTCTGGAGGCATTCCGGTTTGTGACCCCTGGGATTTAATGCTAGCTGGACTCACTAACGCCTCACTTCAGGGTCACGGGGTCTTTGGTTTCTCCGAGGGTTGCTGTGAGGATCACTGCACAACTCTGGGGCTCTATCACATAGACTGTGGGTGTGAGTTGTACTCCTGAGAGTTGTGCAGCGCACACCCTACACAACTCTTGGTGGTGGCCCTGGCAATGCACACCGTGCTTGTGTACAGGGAATGATCCTGGCCCTGAACACAAAGCCTAAGGCTGCTCAGTATTACCCCTAGTTCCAGGCAGACGGAAGAAGAGGAACTACAAACACAGATCAGAGGGTGGCCAATTTAATGGTTTGTCATTGTGAAGCCCATCCTTTGAGTTCCTGCAGCTCAAACTATCCGATTGAATGTCATCTCTGGACAGAACAGGTCCAGCTACCAGTGTCCTCAAAGTACAGAAATGACTGGATTTACTGAAATAATTAAGAAACTCAAGAAGGGAATTTCAACAATGGTGAGAAAATCAAGTTTACACTTCTTAGAATCTTACTCTATTAGCTGTGAAAATTACTGCTTGCTTTTACTTTTCCCCTGAGCAAGGAGGGTCCTGTGAACACTTTCATTCTTTTACTCTCAAGGGAAATCAAGCGCCCCTTCAGCCATTTGAAAGAGAAAATCACAGCAACTGTCCCAGTGATTCAGATCCCACATCTAGGACCGCACCAAACTTTGGGTGAACTACTCAAAACCGGAAGAGTACGTGAACTAGAAACTACGAGTGACTGCCAGCCGCAGGTGAGCTTCAGTTCCCTTAAAGAAAGATGCTCTGTTCAGAATCACACCTTCGAGACTTCAAGTAGAAGTCTTCGAGTGCTTCAAATAGAAACTGGCTACGCACAAACCTAACGCGTGGGTGACCTGAACATCAGCCTCAGAGGGGGGATGTGGCACAGGGTCCACCTTCTAGTTCCTACTCAGCCAACTGCCTACAAGTCAATAGGCCTCCCGTAGCAACCACACAAACAAATCAAACTACTGTACCTCCTCAGGCAAGCTGACGACCAAGTCATTTTTTGTCTGTCCGACCAGCGCCTGCCAGAAGTATTCACTGCACGCCGCCAGCACAGCCCGGTGGGCCCGGAACTCCTTCCTCTCCACGATCAGAGTCACATCACAGAGAAGATCCTTTTTCCGCTGGTCATTGAGGCCCAGGAGGATGTTGGTGCAGTGGACTGTGGACTCATACACATACATGGGGGAGTCAGGCTTCTCATCCACAGACATGCCGTTCACACCCTGAAAGAAAGAAAGGCTGGGTCACCACAGCTATCTGAGTCAGAGAGAAGGTGAGAAAGAACGACACAGTTCCTGTGTCCCACTGCCGTGAGCAGGCAGAAAGCAGCAGAATCGCCCATTAGCACATTCACGCCCAGTTAGCACAATGAGCTCAGAAAACCTATGTGGAAAGTCGTGTTCTATGGCTGACTTTGATCCTTTCCACTTTCGGGGTCCTTTCCCCCCATGGAAACAAAGGTTATGAATGAATGAAGCACCCACGACATTTAAAACACATAGGTACTTTAAAACTCGGTAGTTTTGATTTTGTTAGCCGACTGAAAAGGAACTTTCACGTATATGTAGTCCCAATTCAAGTATTCATTGGGCTTTGTGTTAAGAGGAAATGAATCATTTTGAAGAATTTGTAAGGCTCTCTTGATGAAGTACATGTAAGTTTCTAGGTTGAAATGTGGCTAAGATGCCAAGCAGAGTAAATACCACAACACATAATTTAACAAGTGAACTACACTGTTACGTGTTCTAAAGAGTAAATGCAGCTCAGCTACTACAACTGCCCTCACATAACTGCCAAACACAACCAACACATGCTACTGTTGCTCTTGAAAAGCTCTCAAAAAGGAGTGGAATTGTGCTACCATTATCCCAGTAGACTTGATGGGCATTCTCTCTACGGAAACACAATATATCACATTAGCAGTCATAAAAAAGACGCATTCAACAGCAAGGGTTACTTTTACAAAAGGGTTCTTTGCTTTAAAAAGTGTCCACTGATGCATTTTTTAAAAAATCTGCAATTAATTTACATAACACAGTTTTTCAGTACTGTTTGCTACTAGTTTGAACTCCAATAGTGAGTCTTACTTTCTTTTTGGGTTTACTCTTATTAATTTTTTAACAGCTTTAACGTACAACACACTGCATATATTTATAGTGTGCAATTTGATATGTTTTGGCAGATGTATGCTACTGTGAAACCATCACCACAATCAATACAGTGAACATATCCTTTGCCACCAAACGTCTCTTTATGCCCCTTAATAGTCCCTTCTTTGCACCTCTCTGTGCCCCAGCCCATGAAACCAGGGGTCTGCTTTCTGACACTACATATTTGTTTGCATATTCTATTTTTTATATAAATGAAATCATACAAATTTTATTCTTTTATGTCTGGCTTCTTTTACTTACCACAATTATTTTGCAATTCATCCATGTTGTTGCATGCATCAAATGTTTCTTCCGTTATTGCTGAGTAGTAGTCTAATGTACGGATACAGCACAATTTTTTATCCATTCATCTACTGATGGATATTTGGGTGTTTCCAATATTTGGCTATTACAAATAAAGCTGGTATAGATTAGTGTATAAATCTTTGTATGAACATATGCTTTCGTTTCTCTTGTGTAAATACCTAGGGGTAGAATGGATGCATCAATTGGATGGATCACACAGATGGATGTGTAAGTCTAATTTTTTAAGAAACTGCCCGTTTGTGAAAGTGGTTGTATCATATCACATTTTCAACAGCACTGTATGAGAGTTCCAGTTCTTTCACATCCTTGCCACCACTTGGTATAGTCAGTCTTTCTAATTTTGGCCATTCTAATAGGTATGCTGTGCTATCTCTTTGTGGTTTAATTTGCTTTTCTCTAATGACTAAAGAAGTTGAGCATTTTATGTGCTTATTTGTCATCTATTTATCTTCTTTGGAGAAATGTCTATTCAGATTCTTTGCCCATTTTTTATTGGGTTGTTTCCTTATTATTGAGTTTTGAGAGTTCTTCATATATTCTGAATTCTTCACATATTCTGAATAAAAGTTTTTTATCAGATGTGTAATTTGCAAATATTGTCTCCAAGTCTCTAGCTTGTCTTTAATTCTTTTGGTGTTTTTCAAAGAGCAGAAAGTCTTCATTTGATGAAGTCCAACTGAGTAATTTTTTCCTTTATGGATCATGCTTTTGGGGTTTAAAAAATCTTTGCCTAAACCAAGGTCACATCTTTTGTCAGATTTATACCTAGATACTAATATTTTTAATGCAATTATAAATGGTTTTGTTTTTTTATTTAAAGTTCTGATTTTTCATTGCTAGCATATAGAAATAGAAACGATTTTTGTGTTTTGATCTTGTATTCTGAAGCTTTGCCTAACTTGCTTGTTAGTTCTCACAGCATTTTTTTTTTTTTAAGACTTTATTTTTCCTTTTTCTCCCAAAGCCCCCCAGGTACATAGTTATGTATTTTCAGTTGTGGGTCCTTCTAGTTGTGGCATGTGGGATGCCGCCTCAGCATTGCCCAACGAGCAGTGCCATGTCCACGACCAGGATTTGAACTGGTGAAACGCTGCACCGCCAAAGCAGAGTGCACGAACTTAACCACTCGGCCGCAGGGCTGGCCCCCTCACAGCCCTTTTTTTGGGGTAGATTCTATAGATTTTCTACATAGAAGACTATGTTGTCTGTAAATGAAGACATTTTACTTCCTTTCCAATCTGAATGACTTCGATGTATTTTTTTTTGCCTTACTTCGTTGGGTAGAACCTCCATACAATTTTAAACAGAAGTGGTAAAAACAACCAACCTTGCCTGGTTCCTGATGTTGGGGGCACGCGTTCAGCCTTGCACTGTTATTTATAATGGTTGATAGGTGTTTCACAGATGCTCCTATCGAGTTGAGGAAGTTTCTTTCTATTCCTAGCTTCCTGGGATTTTTTTTTTTTAAATCAAGAATGGATGCTGGATTTAGCTGAATGCTTCCTCTTCCTCTATCAAGAGAATAACACAGTTTTTCTTTTTTAGTATGAAAATAACGTTGATTTTTGAATGTTAAACGAACCTTGCCTTTCTAGGATCAACTCCACTTGATCGTGATGTATTTGTCTTGTAATACATTACTGGATTCAATTTGCTAACATTTTGTTAAGAATTTCTACATTTATGTTCATGAAGGATATTAGTCTGTAGTTTTCTTTTCCTACATATTTTAAAATCTAGCTTTAGTATCAGCGTAATGCTGGTCTCACAAAGTAAGTTGGGAAGCATTTCTTCCTCTTCAATTTTCTAGAAGAGTTTGTCTAGAATTGGTATCATTCTTCTGTAAATATGTGATAGAATTTACCTGTGAAATCTTCTGGGCCTGGAGTTTTAACACATTCAATTTAAAAATTATAAAAGTTACCGGCATAAAGTTGTGCACGATATTTCCCTATTTTCTTTTTAATATAAGTAGAATCTGTACAGATGTCACCTGTCACATTTCTGATATAGGGAATTTGTGTCATCTTTCTTTCTTTCCTGATCAGTTTGGATAGAGGTTTATCAGTTTTGTTCATACTCTCAAAAAGCTCCCTTTTGATTAAATTGATTTTCTTTATTGTTCTGCTTTCTATTACACTGATTTCTGCTCTCTTTGTTCTTTCTTCTGCTTACTTAGGGTTTAATTTGTTCTTCTTTTTTCCAGTTTCCTAAGGTAGAAGTTGAGTTCATTGATCTAAGCTCTTTCACCTTTTCTGATAAAGGCTTTAAAGCTATACATTTCACTCTAAGTACTGCTTTAGCAGCATCTCACACGCTTTGAAATGTTGAGTTTTATTTTCATTCAGTTCAAAACACTTTGTAATCCCCCCCTCCTTTTTTTTTGAGGAATACCAGCCCTGAGCTAACATCCACTGCCAATCCTCCTCTTTTTGCTGAGGAAGACTGGCTCTGAGCTAACATCCGTGCCCATCTTCCTCCACTTTATATGTGGGATGCCTACCACAGCATGGCTTGCCAAGCGGTGACATGTCTGCACCTGGGATCTGAACTGGTGAACCCCGGGCCGCCAAAGCAGAACATGTATACTTAACTGCTGCGCCACCTCTAATTTCCCTTTTGACTTCTTCCTTGATACATAAATTATTTGGAAATATGTTATTTAGTTTCCAAATATTTGAATGAGCTTCCAGATAGCTGTTATTGTTTTCTGATTTAATTCCATTAGGGTCAGATAACAAATTTTCTACGACTTCAATGCTTTTAATTTATGAAGACTTGTCTTATATCTCAGAATACGGTCTATTTTGGTAAATATTCCATACCCACTTGAAAGGAAGGTGTTTCTGTTGGCTGAAGTGTTCTGTAAATGTCAGTTAAGTTGTATGATAAATGTTGTTCAAATCTTCTATATCTTTACGAATTTTCTGTCTACAGGTTCTAACCAGTATCGAGAAGGGGCACTGGAACCTTTGACTATAATTGTAGATTTGTCTACCAGTCTTTGCTTCATGCAACTTGAAATCCTGTTATTAGATGCATACATGGTTAGAATTTTTATTTCTCTTGATGTTTTATTCTTCTCTCATTATGAAATGAACTTTTAATTCCTGGAAATAATTCTTTGCTTTAAAGTCTATTTTGTCTGATATTAATATAGCCACTCCAGTTTTTTTTGATTAGTGTTAGCATAGTGTACCTTTTTTCCTTCTTATCCTTTTAACCTATTTGTGTCTTTATATTTAAAGTGGTCTTCCTCGTACACAGCTCATAATCAAGTTTTTTTTTTTTTACTCCAATCTGATAATCTTTGACTGTTAATTCTGGTACTTATCCACTTCACATTTAATGTGATTAATGATTTGGCTGGGTATAAATATGCCATTTTGCTACTTGTTTCCTATTTGTCCCATCTGTTCTTTGATCCCTTTCCCCTCATTCTCTGACTCCTTTCGCATTAACTGAGTATTTTTTATAATTCAATCTTATGTCCTTTATTGGAATGTTGTTTTGTTATTTTATGGGTTACCTTAGGGTTTATAATAAGCTTCAAGTTATCACAATCTACCTTCAAGTGATATTACACCACTCCATGTAGAGTATAAGAACCTTACAATAGTATGTTTCCATTTCTCCCTTCCTGGCCTTTGCACTATTGTTGTCGTGCACTTTACTTCTTTACTCCCACACTATACTATTATTATTTTTGTTTAAACAGTCAATTATCTTTAAAGAGATTTAAATAACAAGAGAAAAAGTTATATATATACACACGCACACACATATACATTTCCCTTCTGCCGGAAGGACTTCCTTTAACATGACTTGCAGTGTGGATATGCTGGTGTCTTAGTCGCTTGGGCTGCCATAACAAAATACTAGAGTCTGGGGTGGCTTAAACAAACGAATTTATTTCTCACAGTTTTGGAGGCTGAGAAGTCCAAGATCAAGGTGCCAGCTAATTTGGTTCCCTGGTGAGGGCTCTTTTTCTGGCTTGCAGATGGTTATCTTCTCACTGAGTCCTTGCATGGGGAACACATGGTCTCTGGTCTCTCTTCCTCTTCTTACGAGGACACTAATCCCCTTGCAGGGGCTCCATCTTCATAACTTCCTCTAAACCTAATTACCTCTCAAAGGCCCTCCTCCAAATACCATCACATTGGGAGTTACGGTTTCAACGTATGACCTTTGGGGGGCCATAAACATTCAGCCCATAACAGCTGGCAATGGATTCTTTCGGTGCTTGTTTTCTCTTAAGAAGTCTGTTGCCTTCATTTATCAAAGTTATTTTTGTGTGATATAGATTCTAGTTTGACAGTTTTTTTCCTTTCAGTACTTTGAAAGATATCATCGCCCTTCTTTTCACTTGCATGCTTTCTAATGAAAAATCTGCCTTCATCCTTATCTTTGTTCCTCTATATGTCATATCTTTTTTTCCTTCTAGTTACTTTCAAGATTTTCTTTTTAAGAATTTGTTTTGAGCAATTTGATTATGATGTGCCATGCTATAGTTCTTTTCATGGTTCTTGATCTTCTTGGATGGGTGAGTTTATAATTTTCATAACATTTGGAAATATTTCAGCCATCATTTCTTCAAATATTTTTGCCAACTATTTTTTCTGTCACCTCTCCTCTTCTCTTTAGGGAAGCTCAGTTACATGTATATTAGACTACTTGAAACTGTCCCACAGCTCACAGATGCTCTGCACACTTTTTTTCTGGTAGTCTTTTTTTCTCTCTGTTTCATTTTGGACAAGTTCTATAGCTTGGCCTTTAAGTTCACTAACCTCTTCTGCAATATCCAACCTCCCATTAATTCATTTCACAGTAATTTTCACCTCAGAAATTGTGGTTCTCATTCCTAAAAGTTCAATTTGAGTCTTTTTTTTATATCTTCCATGACTCTACTTAAGACTTTCAATCATTCCTCCAACTTCTTGAACATTTGGAATACAGTTATAATAACTATTTCTGTCTGTTAATTCTAACATCTGTGTCAGTTCTGGTTCAGTTTCAATTGATTGATATTTCTCTTCATTATGAGACATACTTTCCTGCTTCGGTGCATGCCTGGGAATTTTTGATTGGATGCCAGACATTGTGACTTTTACCTTGTTGAATGCTTGGTATTTTTGTGTTCCTATGAATATTCTTAAGCTTTGTTCTAGGACTCAGTTGAGTTACATGGAAACAGTCTGATCCTATAGGTTTTACTTCTGAGATCTGTTAGGTGGGAACAACAGCATTTAATCTAGGCCTCCTTATTCCCCACTACTGATTCAAGATGCTTCTGAGCACTTTATCCAATGCTCCTTGAATTATGAGTTTTCTAGTCTGGCTGGTAGGAACAGGTGTTATTCCTGGTCCTCTGTGAGCTCTGAGTACTGTTGCTTCTAATTGTTTTGAGTGGTTCTTTCCCCATTTTTCTGTAGTTTCTCCATATGCATGTGCTAATGAGTACTCTGCAAAATACTTGAGGGAACCCTCTGCAAATCTCTGGCGTTTTCTCTCTGTGCAGCTCTCTCTTCTCTGCTACTCTGCTTTCTAATTCTAGCCACCATAGTCTCTTCAGACTATTAGCTCCATCTCCTCAACTCAGGAGTCAGCCAGGCTCTTCTTTGGTTCCTCCTTCCTGTTCCATGACCTGGAAACTCTCTCAAAACAGTAAGCTGGGCTCAACTTGTTTTCTTTCTCTTGGGGATCAATGTCCTTTGTTGCTTGGTGTCTTGAAAACCATTGTTTCATATGTTTTATCTGTTTTTATAATTGTTTCAGGTGGGAAGATAAATCTAGTACCTGTTAGTCCATCTTGGTTTAAAGCAAAAATCCTGGATTTATTCTTTATATTATAGTCACCCTAAACACTTTACAAACAATAATTTAGCACATTGCTAACCATATAGTATAAACTTTGCTCTACATGAATGATGGTTTGTAATACATAATTACAAAAATGTTTCTGCAAAGAAGAACTTTTAGTTCTTTGGTATTCCAATAAAAGATAAAGTATCTGTGAGCTTTACTACCTGGAATCACTTTTTTATGCAGTAAGAATAGCATTCTAAATGACACCATTCAGTTATAGTGACCATAACCCGTGGGGTAATATTGAGTTTACACGGCTTCTGTCTGTGACTAGTTAAGTGCCACTAAATTCTTTATCATCTAGTAAGAAGACAAATACTTCCTATTCTGGCTTCTTTTCCATAGAGTATTTTCAAAATTTCTTATCTCTCATACAGGGTCTCAAGTCTGTTTATTTTCTCCATTCTTAGTTCTCAAATTATTACTCTCTCCTATCACATTCAGTTTTCTCAATTAGTCTGTAGAAATTTACGTATTATTTATTTTTTACAGATCACAATAGCTTGCATGTAGCAGGAAGCACTCAAACTGGGTGGAATAATGTTCTAGGATGTAAATGGTGTGCTTAATTCATAAGAAGCAGGAGATTGACAAGAGACATCTCATTTTTCCAATCCATTTATAGGTAATTCATATTAATGCACCTACACCAAGAACAGAGAAGCTTGCTATAAAGGTTACAAAGCTGTAAGGTCTTCAGTGAAACATTAATTGAAAGAAAATCAAAAAAGAAACAAAAGTGAGGTGCAGTGGAAAGAGGAGTGGACCAGGGGTCTAGGGCTTTTGGTCTAGCCCTGGCACTGACCAGCTTTTTGAATTTTGGATAAATCATCTAACTTTGCCTGGACGTGCTTCCAAGTTTATAAAATGAAAAGTCTGGACTAGAAGACCAGCAAAGTTCTTACAGATCTACAATTCTTTGAGTCTAAGAGTCACAGAAGAGTCATTTCTGTTCTGTTCTAACAGAAATACCTAACTTATCACAGGGAGCGGGATACTGTCATTTTAGCTGAGGGATGCTAGCTTTCTTTGCCCCTTGAAAGAGCATTTACGTACCCTCTTTTAATGTTGTTGATGTTGCATGGCTTAATAAAACTGTCTCTGCAGAGCTGGTTACAGGGAATGGGGTGGACAATATATAGGAAGAAACCAAAGCCTTCTGGGAAAGAAGGAACTAGGACCCCAACCCCTGCTCCTGTAGGTTCCAAGTGAAGAAGATCTGTCTGGATAGACCATGGTAACCCTGAGAAAATGGAGGGGAACAGGTCTCTTGACGTGAAATTACTTTTAGGAAATGGGAAATCCAAAACTAGGAGGCCATTCTGGCACAATATGTGGAGCTGATACTATTAACTCCTCCAGTCCTGGATATCTTTGTCCAGAGGCTGAGCAAGGGAGTATAAACTAAAAGACTACGTCACCTGGGAATCCTGTATGGAGTCCACTGAGGTCCGAGTCGGGGCCTGACTGCTATACAGCAGCACTGGACCAGGGTCTACCCCATGAGGAAGGAGCAGTCATCAACAGCACGGAAGCCAAGGAGTGGACAGGCTCAGAGTCCAGCTCACAGGAAGATGGTCTCTTTCTGGCTCTAAGATGTCTGGGGGCCCTCAAGGAAAGACTCCATATCTTGCTAATAGGGCAGGTTTGGGAAAACAAAGGAGATGTGGCAACACATGCACCCTGAGTTGATGAACCTGGCTATGACAGTCATAAGAACATCGACGTCTGCTTTTCGGGCTAAACCTTCCAGAAAGTTTTAGAAGACATTTAAAACATATTATCTGTTCATCAAATGGTATTCTCTAAAATCTATCATTCCCAGGAATCTGTTCTTAGACTTTCACCTGTCTAAGGATTTTCCTGACTTTATTACCTTATTCCCGGATAATCCTTCCTCATGCTATGCCAGCACCACTCTCTTCTTCTTAGCCCTTTCATTCCTATTGGCTCTTATCACACTCCTCCCTGTTGGCCCCTCTTCAAGCATAATGGAACATTCTATTTCTTCTTCTTTTAGAAATCATCAGCCCTCCCCATCCTCCAAGCAACATAAGTGCTCTTCTGGGAGCTCCCTCTAATCTGTCTGATCAATGCCAACCTGAATTCTGTTTCTCCTATCCCTGCATTATGTCCCATTAAGTTTTCTTTTTTTTTCCACTTGCCTTACTAATGTTAACTTAAAAACATTTTACCCCCTAATGTGGTAAATCCAGAAATCTGTAGCAGGACCCATGGGATCTAAGAATGAAATACTTTGTAGTGAGTACAGAGCCCAGAATAGCATGTAGGAGTTTGACAGCCAGTCTCTACACTGAGCATTAGACAATGTGTTAAAGTGTGTAAACATTAGCTGAAATCAGATCGTAAGGAAGCTTTCCAAAGGTTCTGATTTGGGTTTTGGCTGGATCTCATTCTTCTTTTTGTAGGCCAAAAAACCCAGCTGCACATGTACATACACATATACCCCAATCATCTTATCATATGGTTCAGGAGTAAAAGTTAATTACTATTATTTTATCATAGTGTGCTCATCCTCTCAAAAAGCTACATAGACCACAACTCTTATCAGTCACAGATACAGTATTCATGAAAACAGACTCCCTTATGAACTAACTCATTCACTCTTCATTCATCATTGGGTCACATTCAGAAATTAAAATGTCTAACACTTAGTTCTGAAGGTAAAAGTCTAAATCAAAAAACCAAAAAAAATCTACAGTGTGAAATCTGAAAAGCTGCAATTCACAAAAAAGTAGAATGTTAAGTTTTTCAGACAACCTGTCATGTCTAGAATGTTTCAGATGAAAAGAAATGAATACGCCTTGCAGGTAATGAAAAAGACTAAATTATAAACCATTTCACTTGAAATTCCAACCACATTTCCCCTAGAAACAGAGCATTAAGTAAATACTTCTGTGAATCAAAGACTAAATTATTTAGTAATTGCTGAGTAAATTTCTGCTCTTAACGCCTTTTTTAAAAAAAGTTATTTACCATGAAACTGTGAGGCTTAGTTTTTATAAAAGAAAGTTATCTAGTCTATAGAAATTTTAGAGTGCACAGTGCCATTAAAAATACTAAGTTATTACTTTTGGGTTGGAAACACTTTTCAATCGCATCAAAACTCAAACTTCTTACTTAAAGTGGAAAGCAATCCAATTTCAGTATTTTCTAATGGAAAACTACAGTGCTGTCATTTAATGTCTCTAATGCCTTAGGTAGCTAAAAGCAAGGGCCTGACATGGAACAGCTAAAACGTTGGGTGTTCTTCATTTACTCAAACATTCCATCTGTGTGCGTACTAGTTAGTGCCAGGGGAACTGAAATTTAAGGCTGCTGTTAGGAGGAAGCACTTGCAATTGTATCATCAAATCCTTAATAGCTCTGAATGGTTCTTGTACTTCAATATAAACTTCTATTTTCCTTGACCTTTCAGGAGGAAGTTCAATTTACTGACAGACTTTGTGACAATGGTTTTTCCATACAGTTGAAAAATATGAAAAAATAAATTTAGTGCCATCATAAGAAGCCCCAATTTTTTGGGTAATTTTTGTTTTTGATGTTATTGTTTTGCTTATTCTTTTAAACAGACCCAAATAAAAAATACCCAGTAATAACTACTAGCACTAGTTCTATCTTTAAATGTAAACTCTCCGGAGAGGCAGGGTACGATACAGAGGCTGAGCCAGAAGAAAAATTAGATGTTGGTCGCAGACTATATGAATTGATCTAAAGGGAATAAAGAATTAAAGATATATTACACTTCCACCAAACTGGAACGAAGTGGAGAGCTTGACAGTATCAAGTGTTTGTGAAGAGGTAAAGCGAGAGAGACTCTCATATATACTGATGGCTGGTTCACTCTCTTAGGAAACAGCTTGGCAGTTTCATCTAGTAAAGTTGAAGATATGCACAGCCTATGACCCAATGACTCCATTCCTAGGTTACACCGAAGAGATGCTCCTGCATGTCTGTAATGGGAACTCTGTACAAGAGTGTTCATAACAGCACTGTTAGTGTAACTCCTACCGGAAACATCATGAAGTCCGTCAGTAGCAGAATGTATAAACATGCTGAGGTATATTCCATATTCATATAATAGAAGAACACAAAGCAAGTTAGAGCCACATGCAACAACATGGATGAATCTCACAAACCTAATGTTGAATACTGAGCTGGAGAAGCAAAATGCAAAAAAAATAACATACAACTGAATTCCTTTTATATCAAGTTCAAAAATGGGCAAAACTTAAATATCTAGGGATACATACATAGTGGTAAAACTGTAAAGAAAAGACTCAGAACGGAGGTTCTGCTTGTGGGGAGAGTTGTAATTGGAAAGTGTCATGGGGGGGCATGTCTCAGGGGTGCTATCACAATGTTCTATTTATTTTTTGTGTGTGTGAGGAAGATTGGCCCCGAGCTAACATCTGTTGCCAAGCTTCCTCTTTTTTGCTTGAGGAAGACTGTCACTGAACTAACATCTGTGCCAATCTTCCTCTATTTAACGTGGGATGCTGCCACAGCATGGCTTGGTGAGCGGTGCTAGGTCTGCTCCCGGGATCTGAACCCACAAACCCCGGGCTGTTGAAGTAGAGCATGAGAAATTAACCACTACGCCACCGGGCTGGTCCCACAGTGTTCCATTTCTTGACATCAGTGATAAGTAGATGTGTGTTCACTTTATGTTAAATTACACATTTGTCTTATGTACTTTTTTTCTATATCTATGTTATCTTTTTCATAAATTAAAAAAAAACCCAGCTCCTCCCAAATTAAAGATTGTAGGAAAGGGTTAACTAGTCAAGTTACTTGCCTCAGGTTCAATGACTTAATCATGAAGGTCCTAGGGTGGACTTCGGGTTTCAAATGAAAATACACACCCACATCTTATAGCCTGCAATTTAAGGTCAAAAGGGTCCTTCAAGGTAATCAAATCTAACCAATTCCAAGTGGTACATTTTAAATAAGAATCTGCAAAAATGGGCAGAATACGGGCATGAGGCCTTTCGGGAGGTGGTGAGAAATCTGAGCCTAGGCTTTTGCTTCTAAGGAAACTCTTTTCAGAGATCTCATGTTTCATCTTCTCTCTTGTGAAAACCAAATCACTTCACTGCACTTCCACTTCCTTATCTATAAAATGAGGAAATGGACGAGGTGACCTGCAAGGTATTTCTAGTTCTAATTTCTATGGTTCTATGACAGCATAGAAACTTTAGGAAAATCTTGAAACACGAGCTTCTCTAATTATAGTTCCTGAGGCTTTTTTTTGGAAGTTAGAGATGCTCACAATAATACAACTGGCTGGAAAGGAGAAATGCCATCACACAACTTTTGGGAGGAAGATTTGCCCAATAACAGCTTGAACTTTTCTCCCCAATAAACAAGTCAACCCAAAGGAAGGATGAATCAAGGGCCGATATCCTCATATTAATGGAACACAGTACCCATCAGTACTGACCCAACAGTTCAAGACTCTGGTCTCTTTCCACCCCCTCAAAAATAACAGTGCTCTGCAGTGCAGGACAGGTTCTCAGACGCTGTCTTACCTGTGTGGCTATGGAATCAAGCAAGTGTCCATCATTTCCTCCTGTCTGAGTCTCCACCTGGTGATGTCATGTGAGACAACACTGTTTAGGGGCTTGGAGAAAGGGTATGGCTTGGGTTTAAGAATGACATAGTGCACACACTGTCATCTCAAAAAGCAGATGAAAGAATTACATGCTTTGAAATCAGTGGGTGAAAGGGACTCCACACCAGGCTGTCCAAAATGCACGATTATTGTTAGCGGAGGTTGGGTGAGGGTACAGGTGTGGGTGCGGGCAAGGGAGGAGGGTGGGAACAGAGAGAGTGTGGCATTAGGGATTATTGGCAGATTTGGATATGCAGCTCTGCGATCATCTACCCTGCCCTTCTTTCCTGTATTTGATGCGTGCTTTTGCTCCTTTTGTGGTAAGCCCCCAGGTGAGGATGCAGCCAAGGCTCCCATTTATTCTGCTGTGGCAGGTCCTTTTCTACCCTTGGCGAGTTTTCTTTTCTGTCTTGTCACTTCCAGTTTGTCTCCGGTCCTACTTCTTCGTGTCTATGTTCTCCATTTATATTCATTTCTCATACATCCATCTCTGCTTCCTATTAGCATTTGCTTCTCGGCTATTAGGAGTTAGAGGACAGAGAGAAGTCATTTCTTTCCTACATTTTTCTTTATCAGGGCATCTGTGTGAAATATTCTCTCCCGTGTCCCCTTCCCTCCTCTTCTAGCCAGAGAAATATTACCCTAGAGCTTCGTGCTACTAATGTGAGAAGAAATTATGCACCGTGATTAGAAGGCCAAATGAGGGTGGTGGAACCTATTTACTTCATTAAGCTTCCTTCAGGGAAAACGCAAGGACGGGAAACTGAGAGATAAGGGTTAACACTAAAAGAATAAAAGCCATTTGACTCAGAGCAATCTTCAGTCTGCCTGGATTCTATCAGACACCCTTCTCCATGGGGAAATCATTACAGAGAAATGACATGCAAAGTGCGCCATAAAGCATCTGAGTCAAACCAGAGGGAGGATGACTCAACGGATCGTTTTACATGTTAATAGAAGGCACTGCCGATTTGTACCCAGTGCACAGTTCAGCACAGGGCGCACAGCCCCTCCCAAAACTTTGCCATCGGGTGGGAGGGGAGTTCCCAGAACCCGACAGAAACTATTCTGTCTTACAAAAGAACCAAGTCAAAACTCACAACAGAGAATCAAAGACTAAGAAAAGACAACAGATAGTCAAATGCGGAAAAAAGGGGAGACTGCGAGTCTGTCTAATTCCAACTTTAGCATTACTGTTAAACCTGACACGGTCAAAAACTGAACTCAGTAATTAGTGGACTTCAAATCTGATTGGGGTGGGGGAAGAAGGAGAGAAAGAAGGAAGGAGGATAGAAAGGAGGGAGGAGAGAGAGAGAAGAAAGAAGAGAACAACTGAACGTTATAATTAAAAAAATTTGCTCCTTGAATTAGCTTCAAAAGATACCATGTAATTGCTGTCAGAAGTTTACCTGCCAGGTCAGTGAAAATGCTGGGCTTGGGCATCCATGTGAAGTCAGGAAACCATATTAGCAATGCCATTGTTCCTAGCATGTTTTCTGGGCTAGTTAATGCTTGTGGGTGCTAATATGTGTAACTTGCCAAAGGTTGATTTATCTGACCAGGAATTACTATGCTAGAGATTGGATTATCAAACCTAACTCCTTCTCAGTGGGGTCACCTCCAGACACACTTTTGACAGAAAGGTCCGCCTGTACATAAAGAGTATCTATAGCCATGAGGCTGTTCATCCTTCTGATCTGTCTCAATGCCTGTCCCACTTCCTGAGAGGGCACGAGAGGGCATGCTGCCTACAGGTGGGAAAGAAAACAGAAGTGAGTTTCTGAGGCTTGGCAGAAATATAGCCTTCACAGAAAAGGTTCTTAATAATAGGAAGCTTGCTTCTTTCACGCATTGGGGTCTTTTGGACAACACGATTCTGTTCTGAAATATTGTCTTCGCTACAGGGATGCGAGCTGGGACGCGTGAAGTCTAGACTGCAAGATGGTTTACCCGGTAACTAAAACTGTCGAAATTCAGCATCTAAGGCAGGCAGCATTTAATCGGAGAGAGCAGTCATCTGGCTCAAGGGTCATCTTGGAAAGTGCTTTGGGAAAGGTTTGTGGATGTCCACTGAAGACTGGGCACACTCACTCCCGTTCTTCCATTTTAAAATGATTAAAACCATGAGGTTAAGACCATTGGTCGGCAGTTTGTTAAATCCCGCATCAGGTAATAAAAGCACTTGGACCATCTGTCACCACAAGGAGATCGAATGGAGCTGGAATATTAACACACAGGTAAATGCTCTCCTGGGAGTATGGGGAAAAGGCAGGAGGTCAGTGAAGAGAGACTGGGGGAAAGGATGTGCTTGGAGCCTTCCAAGTCCCTGTCCTGTCCTTGGCAGCTTCTCAGAGTGATGATTATTGTTCCCAAAAGGCAGGGACACAAATGCTTCACGACCCTGAGTATGCTGTTTAAAACAGAAATCCTATTATATGCCTATGCCACCACCACTCACACACACCATTTGTATCCCAAAGGATATGCTTCAGATAAAGCAAAGTATTTTGAAGAAGAGATTATTTTCTAACTCACTCGTTATAAAAAATCAAAACTGCTCCACCACAGGGAAAAAAACACCCTCTCTCCAGATAGTCAGGAAGGGGCCAGCCCTTTGGCCAGGTGGTGCTGGAGAAGCACAGAGAGGCACCCAGAAGCACCAGCCACGAAGAGATTTGTCAGCATTTTCTTGATTCTGTGATGTCCCTTGCTTCCCACTTCTCCTTCTGTCCCTAGATAGAGGGGCCTCGTTTGAGTCCCTGCTCTCCCACTTCCTAGCTGTAGGGCTTTAGGTCCACTAACTAGACTCTGTAACCCTTGGTTTTTCCATCTGCAAAACGGCCATGTGAAGATTAAATGAGATGAAGCAATAAGGTAGTTAGGATGGTCTTTGTTTTACAGTAAATACTCCACGAATAAAAGATATTATTATGAGAGGAAAATTAATTTCTTGGTACATTACATAAATTTGTAATTCTGCACAGATTGAGTTTCTAACTTTGAGGCAAACTTGGACCACATGAAGAATGATGCATGTCTTCATTTGCCTGATTCTTCTACTTAAACTTGAGAAAAGGCCAATGTGTTTGATTTCCACCCATGGCCTGTGAAAAGATGATGGGACAATGTGTGGGATCTGATGCTTTCTGGCAACTTCAGCCATCACACCACTGCAGCTTTCCCTCTGTAACATCCCACAACGACGGTGACGGTCAAATAAGGAGATAGATCTGAGAGCTCTCTGAGAAGTATCAAGTACTCTGCTTGCATCAGGAATGATCCTCACCACCATCTGACTAATTCTACACATAATTATATCAAGAATGTCTGCTCTTCTGGGCACTTAACCCTCATATAGTTCTCTTTCATGCCAAGAGAAGGCACCTGGCAGATGGAGGACTTGCACTCATTCTCATCTAATAACATTTCTAAAAGATTCTTTCCCGTTACACTCGCTAGAAGTGCACGCTTTGAGTAGTCCACCTTTCTATTACAGACTTTCCCTGTTTTCTCTCTCTGTTACCTTGTGCATACAGAAGTCCCCCCTTATCCACAGTTTCACTTTCTGTAGTTTAAGTTACCCATGGTCAACTGTGGTCTAAAAATACTAAATGGAAAATTCCAGAAATAAACATTCACAAGTTTTAAATTGCGTGCTGTTCTGAGTAGCGTGATGAAATCTCACTCTGTCCCACTCCATCCCACCCAAGGCATGAATCATCCCTTTGTCCAGTGTATCCACGCTCTATACACTACGCACCCATTAGTCACTTAGTAGCCGTCTTAGTTATCAGATCGACTGTCGTGGTATCACAGTGCTTGTGTTCAAGTAACCCTTATTTTACTTAATAATGGCCCCAAAGTGCCATTACTCTCTTCCCGGGTATAATTTATAAATTAAACTTCATCATAGGTATGTATGTATAGTAAAAAAACATAGTGATATAGGGCCCAGTACTATCCACGGTTTCAGGCATCCACTGGGGGTCTTGGAACATATCCCCCGTTGACTAAGGGGGGACTACCGTATGTTTCATACAAATCAAAATCCTCTTTCATCATGAGAGGCAGTATGGTGCAGTGGTGACAAGCCAGGCTCTGGAGCCTAACGGCATTTGAACACTGACCGCTATACACCCTCAGACAAACCGCATGGACTCTCTGTTAGGATTACTCATCTGTAATCCAGGTGTCATGAGAAGTAAGTGACTTAAAGTACAAACACGCACAGCACTCAGAACAATTCATGGAGTGTAGTAAGCCCTCACTGAACACTGTGTGCATTGTGGTCTACAGAGCGTGCAGAGTTTAGCGTAACAGTGAGAAGGCAGGCTCCGAGGCCAGGCTGCCCAGCTCTCAATCCTGACTCTGCCACTTACCTCTGACAAAACCTCCAGCAAGACACTTAACTTTTCTGTGCCTCAGTTTCCTGATTTGTACAAAAAGGGTATGATAAAGAGCATCTTGTACGGTTGTGAGGATTAAAACGCTCCATGTTTGTTTGTCCACGAATTCATTAACTCACTCATTCAACATGTAGTTAAGTGTTCAATAAAATTAGCTCTTCTTTCTCCACCATGCCAACTGTTTCCATTCACGTCTCATTCCCAGGCTGACAGTGGCCTGTCCTTTTTTCACATCAGCGTCTCTGCTTTCAGCCCTGCCTACATAACTCAGGCTCTCCCAGCCACCTTCTCATCTCCTAGAGTTACAACAGTTCCCAAATCGCACGGAGACAGGGCAACTGGAGTGGGGCTGGGAATCTGCACGTTACCCCCACGGCAGCTGATCCCAAGCAGCCACCAGGAAACCAGGCAAGTCTGCCCTGCCAGTTCTAGAGCTAGAGGACATGGGCAGCTTACTCAAATTCTCTGTCTCCTTCTACATGACAGGAAGGGAAAACCTGCCTCCTAGGAGATTTTTTCGAGATTTAAATGTGATAGCGCACTCCCTGACCCCCTTTGGGTCTCGGTGCAGATGTCACCTTCTCAGGAAGGCCTCCTTGACCACCCTATGTAAACCCCAACCCCAGCCTCCTGTCTGCACTCCCTGTACTCCCTCCCCGCCTTAAGTCACTTTTGTCTCTGCTGGGGTCTCCTTCAAACCTGCTTCTTCACACATCTGCCTGTGCTCTCTGCAGCAGCCTGTCTTTTCTGAGCTTCGGGTCGCCTTGCCTTCCTACTCAGTCCATTCTGAGCACCGCGAACGTTAGAGGAAGCTAATGATATAACCTCCAAGATACGCATCCAAGAGAATGGGAAGGTGCAAAAGCTATAAGAAAAGCGTAGACTGACACAGCGAAGGGAAAGCTAACATTTGTAGAGTTTCTCAGCAGAAGGGTCTTAAGTGCGCTTTATTTCCAAAGCTTTCTGAGCCCAACTATTCAGAACAGTGAAACATATTCTTTATCCACTGGTTCTGTACAGTGTGGGGTCCTTACAGAGTATAATTTAGCCTCCTTGCTCCCACTTCTGAGAGATGGCTCTGATTCCCTCCCCCTAAGTTATGGCCTCCTTCCCTTTCAGCAGCACCTCGGCCTCCCAGCCCTCAGGAGATGATGAGCACACAGGACCCTCAACTGCATCCTCAGGACTAGGGTTTCGGAGTGTGACTGAGCTTCGTGGGACCATTGCCTGGGCCACACAGCTCTGGAGGGCGTGGGACGGAGAGAAGATGGTAAGAAGTTGTTTTCTGATGTACATTCCAACATCAAACAAGCACCAAGGCCACTGAAAAACTCTCCTCAGATGCGACAGGAATGTGCTTCGGCTCTACTCATAGTGGGCTGATAACAAATTCCTCTTTAATAATTTATAATTTGGAATTGTAAGACATTGGAGACAACACAACCAATGTAAATTAAACCACTCATGATCTTCCTGGGAAAGTGGAGGTGCGTTTGCATGGCATTCCTCAGGAACAAAACCCTGCGGATGGTTTTCTGATCAGCTTAGAAAAGGACTGATTAAAAAACAGCATATGCATTGTAAAGCTTCCTGTCACAATGCCTTCAAAATTCTTTAGAAAGAAAAAAGATGTTCACCTGTTTTAAAAAAAAAATCTTGTATGTTTCTAAAGGAGACACTTGAAAATCAGAAAAAAGCATCACCTTCTTTTAAAAAAATCACATAAGTGGCACAGCAGAAGTTCACATAAAATGCTCGACAATGTTTCTTTTCAATAGAACTCAGGCTGAGTGAAAGACATTCTTGGATTCTGAGCTTTGGCTGGTTACCTAGGTTGCAAAGGATACCAAAAGAGACTCACACCAGGAATTTTTAGTTAGAATGCCAGTCAAGGAAAAGTTCATAATCCTTTCAGATTTTAAATTCTGTGTGTCTGTGAGGAGGAAAACCATTTAGTATTTTGGACAATTGGAAAAGAAGATTAGACGAAACTCTGTCTATAAAGATGTGCTCCACCATGGGTTACACTCATCAAAGGCAGAGAGAAATGTCTTTTCAGGCTACAGACTGTTATCCTAACTTTGAAATTGTGGTTATATGGTGACTGCCGATTGTTTAATTAGGATGGAAATTGATACACACAGAACCACATAAGCTCTGTTTAGTGTATTAGCCTGATATTCATAACCAACATCTGATTACTTAAAATTGACCAGATTTGAAATCTATTAAGATCTCTTAATTATTCATACGTGCTCACAGTTATTGCTTTCTTTTAAGAAAACACGAAAGGTTTAATGATTAATATACCAATTTCAAAAGCTTTCTCATACAGATTGGACCAGACTCCATGGTCTTTACAGAATGATCATTACTCAGTTAATGAACTCAGCACACTGAACATTTTCCAGCCACCTGAAACTCCCAAGTATTGTGTGAGTTTTTGGCCAATTAATTATCAATTACAACATCATAAAACATTAGCACAAAAATAGGAATAACGAAATTTAATTATACATTATTTTTCTGAGTTGTTGCAAATACTATACAAGACTGATTCTGATTAATAATTCATTCAGCAATAAAGTATCAGGAAAGATAATTATGCAGTGCCACAATTCTCACACTGATTTCTATAATTACAGATTACAACAGTGTTAGCAATTTAAAAGGTTAGAGAGTTGTGGTAATTTGCTATGTCATCCTCAGCTATATTAGTGTCTCTCTCTGAGCACCAAAGGTAAATGAAAATATAATAATGGACCACATCAGATGGCTTGCCCATGCTCTCCTCACCTCAAACATCTCTAACTTGAGTACATTAGTAAAGTCAAGCCCTTGATAATTAGCCTCTTTCATTATTTAAGTAGCCCCACTACTCACAGTGGGTTTACAACCCATCGAAGGGAGAAAATATGTAGATATCCATGCTAAAATATGCAAACACAGGAACATAACATAGAAACATCATCTGTAGAAAAGATACAACATGGATACAACTACATTTGGTATATAACATATCTAGCATGACTATGAATACACACACACACACACATATATATAAATCTGTATAATCACCTCTCAGGTAATTAGACCTGCCAAGGGACCCACATAATGGAAGTTGAGTCTGTGTCTTTGGCAATACAGTTGAGTAAACAGCACATGAACAAACACAAAGTTTACCCAATTACCCTCTCTGAGTTGTTTATATACAAAATATACTCTTGCCTTTGAGTTCTCTTACATCCTGAGAATGAAAACAGACTCATCCTACTAGGAATACTTACTCTGTTCTGCTTTCATTCCTTGGGAAAAATACCTGGCTAGCAATTGATAGCCTCTTCCCATAATCAGTATTTAAATGAAATTTTCATCTGGGGATAGGCCCAAGTAAACAAAACGTACAGTTGTGGAACGTACAGTTCCACAAACAGAAAAATCACTTTCTTCTCTGCTTTTCTTGATATTTTTGGAAGACACGCTCTGTAAGACATCATGGCTTTCCTCTCTTGAATGCCTAAAATATTCGACTAACTAACTTCATGTCCAACTAATATGGAGAAACAGATGGAAAAGTCACTGAGCCCTAAGCATTATTTAAATGAACGTCTAGCAGAGTCTTTCGTGTGTCTTGTTGGGACCACGGGTTCTCCTTCTAGAGTATGCCAGGGTCTGGATTCAAGATTTCATTATAGCTAACCCCCCAAAAGATGATATAGGAAGATGGTAAAAAAGGCGAGGTTTCATTCCAGCACTAGAAGGGACCTGTAGGTCATCTGATGGAATCTGCTCCTTTTACAACTGTGGAAATTTAGACCTAAAGAGATTAAGCAATTTACTCAACATCACAGAACCATTTAGTAACAGAAACAGGAGAACTCAAATGTTTATGACCCCCTAGGTTTCTACTATATTATATTAGAGAAAATACAGGAGAAGGAGGGGCATAGGTAAGTGTATGGAGATAGTTTTTGTTCCAAAATTAAGCCCTTTTATTTTAATTTACTTTCCACAAGGGTGATAAGTATAAGATTGGGGGTGGGGAGAGGAAGAGTAACTCTAAGAGAACATCATAGAATTGTAGCTCTTCATGTCTTTCTTCAAGTAAAAATAAAATGGGTTTCCCTTGCATCATGAGCACAATTATAAAACAAGGCATTGTTTTTAATGGGGCCTAATCAGCTTTCTTCCCGAGCCACATGTAGGCGGCTGGCATAAGATCGCATTGCATGACGCCACAATGAAATGTAAATGTTCCTCACCCTTTTTAAACGACTTCCTTTTCTAAGCCTTACTCCTAGGAGGGCAATAAAACAGGCACCCTGTATAATCCTATAAATCTGTCATTGGCTTCATCAGGAGACCCCTGGCAGGCAATGCTCTTCCCTGTTTTAAGGAGTGGACATTTAAGCTTGTGACCGGGAATACAAATAGCAGGTAGACTTTGGTCCCACATTTGCAAGGCCCAGAATGGTTTTGTACTTTGAATTTTTCTAACATTTTATAATGAAAAATTTCAAACTTACAGAAAAGTTTAAAGAATTTTACAATGAACACCTATATACCCACATCTAATTCTATAATTAACACTTTACTATGCTTATTGCATTACACATCTATCCATCTCTATCCATCCCTTTCTCATTTTTTTCAGTGCATACCAAGGTAAATTGCATACATCAGCACACTTCCCCCTAAACACTTTCACAAGCCTATCATTTGCTAGAGTTCAAGATTTGTTTTACAGTTTTTTTCTCTTGAGGAAAAATTGACATACAATAAAATGTAAAAATCTTAAGTGCACACTCACTGAGTTTTGATAAATGTATATACCTGTGTAATCTGAACCTTATCAAGCTCTAGAATATAACCATCATCCCAGGAAGATTCTCCATCCCAGTCAAGCCCTCCTACACTTGATCTTAGCCAAAAGGCCGAGAAGCGATAAGCCCTTCTGTCAGAGGGATTGCTCTACGGTTTTTCTAACAGACTCATTGGCCTGGCCTAGAACGTTTGAATTCTGAAACTATTAAAGGCCTCATTTCATAGTTCAGGGCTAAAAGGTGTTCTGTTTTTCTTCCTTCAGTCAACAAACACTTACTGAGCACCGACAACAAGTCACACACACTGGAAGCCAGTGACAACAAAATAATTGTTTCATTAAATTAGGAAAATCACTTCAATGGTGGTGAGAACTGTGGGATTAATTACACCTCAAGGGCGATCTGGATATACCAAAAGGGAAGCCACACACCACACCCTGCGTCTGTTACTCATTTGGAAACTTTCTGACTCCTTGACTGAAAAACAAAGCTCATACCCATGCCCAGTGAAAGATGAGGGATTTGCAGGATCCATGGAGGAAATCTGAAAAATGAAGAGGCTTTTTAAAACTCCCATCTTTAGACCAACATTATTGCTCTATGATGAAGAGAATGGTCACAGTATGCCAAGCCATGTTCTGTAAAAACACAGCGCCTTGTTTTAAAGAACTGTAAAATCATGAAGGAGGCTCCCCCAAAAGCCAACTAATCTAACTAAGGGTAGTCAGTGAAACAGGCCCTTATTTTCCAGCACTAAATGACTGCCAAGGAGATGACACCCTTGGTGGACACAGCATTGGGTTACTTCTCTCTGTATGAGCTCAACAGTGGCACATTTCACAAATCGGGCATTAAAATGGGATTACAACGTTCTTCTATAGCAACTCCAGTACTCTTTAAAAATTCTCCATTAACCCTTGTCACGGATTGATTGTGTCCCCCGCAGAAAAGATATGTTGAAGCCCTAACCACCAGTACCTCAGAATGTGACCTTATTTGGCAATAGGGTTGCTGCAGATATAACCAGTGAAGATGAGGTCATACCGGAGTAGGGTGGGCTCCTAATCCAACATGACTGGTGTTTTTATAAAAGGAACTCCTTGGAAGACAGAAGAGATGCTGTGTGATGATGGAGGCAGAGAAAAGACTGATGCATCTACAAGCTAAGGAATGCCAAGGATTGATGGCCACCACCAGAAGGCAGGAAGAGGCAAGGAAGGATTCCTCCCTACGGGTTTCAGAGGGAGCATGGCCCCACAGATACCTTGATTTTGGACTTCTGGCAACTGGAACTGTGAGATGACAAATTTTTGTTGTTTTCACCCACCTAGTTTTTGTGGTTACAGTAGCCCTCGGAAACTAATACAACCCTAAAGAAGACCTTTTTTTTTTCCTTTTTGATAACTTTTTAAAAACTGAAACATAATTTACCTGCAGCAAATTCTATCACCATAAAGGTACAGACCAGTGAATTTTTCTAAGTGAACACACACACGTAACCACCACCCAGATCAAGCTATTGCCAGCAATCCAGAAGACTCCTTCCTGCCCTGTCCTAGGCATTATCCCCACCAAGATAACTGTCATTCTAACTCCCTTCACCATAGATTAGTTCTGTCTGCTTTTGAACTTTTATTAAATATATGGAAAAACATACTATATATTTTTTAGGTGTGTCTGACTTCTTTTGCTTGTTAGGTTTGAGAGAGTCACCTGTGTTGTGTGTAACAGTGATTTCTTCTGAAGATGATTTTAAAAATAGCACTGGATTTTTTTCATTTGTTTTGGTTAGTTCAAATTTCAAAAGGCTCAAATAGTATATAGTGAAGTCTCCAAAAATCTCCCCACCCCCACTTCCCAGTCACACAGTTCCATTTCCTAGAGGCAACTAACATTTCTTGTGCATCTAGAGGGATTTTATGACTATTTAAGCAAAGATACATACATTTATAGATAAATCTTTCTCTTTTGTTTTACACAAAACTTAACATACTATACCACTATTATGCCCTTGCTCTTTTACTTAAAAATATATCTCGGGTATCATCCCATAGCAAAACACAAAAGCTTCCTGATCCTTGTTTTACGGTTACACAGTATTCAACTAGGAGAACACAGCATAATGTATATAACCAATTCTCTATTCATAGGCATTTGGGTTGTCAATCTTGTGTTGTTATAAACAAGGCTGCAGTGTGTAACCTTGTAAATAAGCACAGGGAATTTAGCATATCCACACGTTTTCCCCAAAGTGGAATCGCTCCATCAAAGGATATAAACTTTCATATTTTTGATATTGCTAAATTGTTGTCCATTTAGACTGTACAGTTTAAACTACCAGCATGGACAAGAGTACCTCTTTATCGACAGTCTTGCTAATACACTGTGTTATCAAACTTAAAAAAAATCTGCCTGTTTGGTAGGAGAAAAGAGCATCTCATTATAGTTTTAATTTGCATTCATTTTTTATAAATGAAGCTGGATATATTTCATATGTTTAGGAGCAGCTATTTATATTTCCTCTTTTGTAAATTCTCTGTTAATAACCTGTTTTTTCCTATTGCATTGTTGGTCTTTTTTCTTAGTGTCTTGACAGCTGTTAGTCATCCCAGCACCATTTACGGAACAATCCAGTTTTAATGCACATACCTGAGAAGGCTTCTTTAACGTAAACTAAATTTCCAAATGTATTTGAGATTATTCCTAGACTCCATACTATGCCATTGACCTGTCCAATTAATGTCCTAATTCAAACATAAATATATTTGTAAAGTATTTTAGTATCCAAAGAGCAATTTTCTTTTACTGTTTTTTTAATTCTTGATAAAAAATTTTTTTCACATGAACTTCAGCATCAGCTTGTTTGGTTACAAACAATTCTGTTGTTATTTTTACCGGGATCATGTTAAACTTGTGATGTTGAGATTTTCTAGCCAAGAATATGAACTGCCTTTCCATTTATTCACATTGTTTTCTTTTTTTTCCTCTGTATCACAAGGGAATTTAAAAAGTTTCATTCATTTATATGAATATTTATATCTTACAGATTTTGTTAAGTCAATACCTATGTTTATATACATAACGTATTTACATATATATTTATATATTTTTTGCTGTTGTAAATAGGATCTTTTCTTCCATTATATCTTCTACCTAGCTGTTGATAGTATATGTCAAGAACGTTCATTTTTACATAATAAATTGGTACTCAGCCACCTTACTGACTTTGTTATTGTTTATAACAATATTCTAGTTGATTCATATCCAAGTATACAATCATACAAGTATACACCCAGCAAATTACAAACATTAGTCCAACCTCTTCCTTTTGACATTTTTTACCCCCAATTTCTTTCTCTAGCACCACATTAGCCAGCCCTGGTAGTGGAGTGGTGAAGATTCGGCGCTTTCACCACTGTGGCCTGGGTTTCTTTTCAGTCAGGGAACCACACCACCCATCTTTCAGTTGTCATATTGTGGTGGCTGCATGCTGCTGTGATGCTGAAAGCTACACTATCAATATTTTAAATACCAGCAGGGTTAACCAAGGTGGACAGGTTTCAGTGGAGCTTCCAGATTAAGACAGACTAGGAAGAAGGACCTGGCCACCCACTTCCAAAAAATTGGCCATGAAAGAATAGCAGCCAAGCATTGTCTGATATAGAGCCAGAAGATGAGAGGATGGCACAAAAAGACCAGGCAGGGTTCGGCTCTGCCTGAGTCGGAATCAACTTGACAGCACTAAGCACTAAATAACAAGAATTGCATTGGCTAGTACGTTCAGAAGGATGCTAAAGAACAGTTACAACAATGGGCACCCTTGTCTTCATTCTTTCTGACATAACATGCCTTCAGTGTTTCCCTATCAAGCATGACATTCAATTTTGGGTGAGATATAATCTATTTTAACATGTTAAGGAGGTATCCATCACTTCCTATTTTATAAAGTGTTTTCAATAAAAAATGGATGTTGAATTACAGCAATACCTTTGCAGCATCTATAAAGATGATCAAGTAAGTTTTCTATAAAGATCTACTAATATGGTAAACTACATTAACAGATTCAACAATATTGTATCATCCTCACACCCCTGGAATGAACCTCATTTGGTCAGGATATATTGTTCTTTCAAATTGCCACTAGACTCTGCTAATATTTTATTTAGGATTTATTTTATTTAGAATGGAAAATCAGTGTTTTTCTATGGCAGCTGTTCTGATAGATTTTCTTTCTCTCTGGAAGTCAGAGCAGGCAAACTATATTTTCTTAGACAATTATACATTTCATCTGGGTTTTCAAATTTATTTGTAAAAGGCTGAGTAAAATAGACTTCATGATTTTTTTCCCCAAATATTTTACTGAAATCATAAAGGTTTATAATATTGTGTAATTTTGGGTGTACGCTATTATTTATCAGTTTCTGTGCAGACTTCATTGTGCTCACTACCAGTAGTCTAGTTTTTATCCATCACCATAGGTATATGCCCCTTTACCCTTTCACCCACCCTCCCACCCCCTTCTCTTCTGGTAATCACTAATTTCTTCTTTTTATCCATGTATGTGTTTGTCTTCCACATATGAGTGAACTTACATGATGTTTGTCTTTCTCTGTCTCACTTATTTTGCTTAACATAATACCCTCAAGGTCCATCCATGTTGTTGCAATGGGACAGTTTTGTCTTTTTTGTGGCTAGGTAGTATTCCATTGTATATATATACCACACCTTCTTTATCCATTAATCTGTAGCAAGGCACTTGGGTTGTTTCCATGTCTTGGTTATTGTCAATAATGCTGCAATGAACATGGGGGTGCATAAATCTCTTTGGATTGTTGATTTCAAGATCTTTGGATAAACACCCAGTAGTGGGATTGCTGGATCGTATGGTATTTCTATTTTTAATTTTTTGAGAAATCGCCATACTGTTTTCCATAGTGGCTGTACCAATGCGTTCCCACAACAGTACATGAGGGTTCCCTTTTCTCCACATTCTCTCCAACATTTGTTATTTTTCATTTTGGTAATTATAGCCATTCTGACAGGTTTAAGGTGATATCTCATTGTAGTTTTGATTTGTCTTTCCCTAATAATTAGTGATACTTAACATCTTTTCATGTGTCTGTTGGCCATCTGTGATATCTGCCTTGGAGAAATGTCTGTTAATATCCTCTGTTTGTTTTTTCATTGTTCAGTTGTGTGAGTTCTTTATATATTTTGGAGATTAACTCCTGGTCGGATATATGATTTGCAAATATTTTCTCCCAGTTGGTGGGTTGTCTTTTTGTTTTGTTCGTGGTTTCCTTTGCCTTGCAGAAGCTTTTTAGTCTGATGTAGGGCCATTTGTTTATTTTTTCTTTTGTTTCCCTTACCTGAGAAGACATGGTATGTGAAAGATGCTGCTAAGAACAATGTCAAACAATGTAATGCCTATATTTTCTTCTAGGAGTTTTATGGTTTCAGGTCTTACATTTAACTCTTTAATCCATTTTGAGTTAATTTTTGTGTGTGGTGCAAGATAATGGTCTACTTTCATTCTTTGTGTGAAGCTGTCCAGTTTTCCCAACACCATTTATTGAAGAGACTTTTCTTTCTCCATTGTATGTTCTTGGTTCCTTTGTCAAAGATAAACTGACCATACATATGTGGTTTTATTTCTAGGTTTTCAATTCTGTTCTATTGATCTGTGTGTCTGTTTTTGTACCAGTACCATGCTGTTTTGGTTACTAGAGCTTTGCAGTATATTTTGAAGTCAGGGACTGTGATGCCTCCAGCTTTGTTCTTTTTTCTCAGGGTTGCCTTAGATATCTTGGGTCTTTTGTTGTCCCATATGAATTTTAGGATTCTTTGATCTATTTCTGTGAAGAATGTCATTGGAGTTCTGATTGGGATTGCACTGAATCTGTAGACTGTTCTAGGTATTATGGACATTTTAACTATGTTAATTCTTCCAGTCCATGAGCATGGAATGTCTTTCCATTTCTTTAAATCTTCTTTGATTTCTTTCAATAATGTCTTATAGTTTTCATTGTATAGTTTCACATCTTTGGTTAAATTTATTCCTAGATATTTTATTCTTTTTGTTGTGATTGTAAATGAGATTGTATTCTTGAATTCTCTTTCTGCTAGGTCGTCATTAGTGTACAGAAATGCAACCGATTTTTGTAAGTTGATTTTGTACCCTGCAACTTTGTTGTAGTTGTCGATCATTTCTAATATTTTTCTGATGGATTCTTTAGGGTTTTCTGTATATAGAATCATGTCATCTGCAAACAGCAGGAGTTTCATTTCTTCCTTTCCAATTTAGATTCCTTTTATTTCTTTTTCTTGCCTAACTGCTCTGGCTAAAACCTCCAGTACTATGTTGAATAGAAGTGTAGGCACCCTAGTTGTCTAGTTCCTGTTCTCAGAGGGATGGCTTTTAGTTTTTCCCCATCAAGCATAACGTTGGCTGTGGGCTTGTCATATATGGCCTATATTATGTTGAGGTATTTTCCTTCTATGCCTATTTTATTGAGAGTTTTTATCATAAATGGATATTGGATACTGTTAAATGCTTTCTCTGCACCTATTGAGATGATCATGTGATCTTTATTCCTCATTTTGTTAATGTGGTGTATCACATAGATTGATTTGCAGATGTTGAACCGTCCCTGCATCCCTGGTATAAATCCCACTTGATCATGATGTATGATTCTTTTAATGTATTGCTGTATTCAATTTGCTAATATTTTGTTGAGGATTTTGCATCTACGTTCATCAGCGATACTGGCGTATAATTTTCCTTCTTTGTGCTATCCTAGTCTGGTTTTGGAATCAGGGTAATGCTGGCCTCATAGAATGAGTTAGGAAGTATTCTGCCTTCTTCAATTTTTTTGAATAGTTGGAGAAGGATAGGTATTAAATTTTCTTTGAATGTTTGGTAGAATTCTCCAGAGAAGCTGTCAACTCCTGGACTTTTGTTTCTTGGGAGGTTTTTGATTGCTGTTTCAATCTCTTTACTTATTATTGGTCTATTCAGATTCTCTATTTCTTCTTCATTCAGTTTTGGGAGGTTTTGGGAGGTTGTATGAGTCTAAGAATTTATCCATTTCTCCTAGATTATCCAATTTGTTGGCATATAGTTTTTCATAGTATTCTCTTATAATCCTTTGTATTTCTGCAGTATCCATTGTAATTTCTTTTCTTTTCTTTCTAATTTTATTTATTTAAGCCTTCTTTTTTTCTTAGTGAGTCTGGCTAAGGGTTTGTCAATTTTGTTTATTTTCTCAAAGAACCAGCTCTTAGTTACATTAATCCTTTCCATTGTTTCTTTTTTGTTTCAGTTCCATTTATGTCTGCTCTAATTTGCATTATTTCCTTCTTTCTGCTGACTTTGGGCTTCATTTGTTCTTCTTTTTCCAGATCTGCTAGGTATATTTTAAGATTACTTATTTGACATTTTTCTTGTTTGTTGAGCTAGGCTTGTATTGCTATGAATTTCCCTCTTAGGACCACTTTTCCTGCATCCCATAAGAGTTAGTATCTTGTCTTTTCATTTTCATTTGTCTCCAGGTATTTTTTGGTTTCTTCATCGATCCAATGGTTCTTCAGTAGCATGTTGTTTAGTCTCCACATATTTGTGACTTTCCCAGCTTTTTTCTTGTAGTTGATTACTAGTTTCATAGCATTGAGGTCAGAAAAGATGCTAGATATGATTTCAATCTTCTTAAGTTTATTGAGGGTTGCCTTGTTTCCCAAGGTCTATTTTTGAGAATGTTCCATGTGCACTTGAGAAGAATGTGTATTTTGCTGTTTTTGGATGGAATGGTCTCTACATATCTGTTAAGTCAATCTGATCAAGTGTTTCATTTAAGTCCATTATTTCCTTGTTGACTTTCTGTCTGGATGATCTATCCATTGATGTAAGTGGGGTGTTGAGGTCCCCTACTATTATTGCGTTGCTATTAATTTCTCCCTTTAGGTCTGTTAATAGTTGCTTTATATACTTTGGTGCTTCTATGTTAGGTGTGTATCTAAGTGTTATGTCCTCTTTGTGGAAATTCCCTTTTTATCATTATATACTGTCCCTCTTTGCCTCTTGTTGTCTTTTTTATCTTAAAGTCTGCTTTGTATAAGTTTGGCAACAGCTGCTTTCTTTCATTTTCCATTTGCTTGGAGTATTGTCTTTCATCCCTTCCCTCTGAGCCTATGTTTGTTTTTAGAGCTGAGATATGTTTCCTGGAGGCAGAATATTGCTGGGTCTTGTTTTTTAACCCATCCAGCCACTCTCTTTTGATTGGAGAATTCAATCCTTACATTTAGAGCGATTATTGATATATGAGGAGTTAATACCACCATTTTATCTCGTTTCCCAGTCGTTCTATATTTCCATTGTTTCTCTTCCTTTGTTTTCTGACTGACATTTCATTTTGGTGGTTTTCTGCGGAGGTTTTCTCTATTTTTATCAATGTGGCTCTGCTCTGATTTTTTTGTTCAGTGGTTACCATGAGATTTGTATAAGAGATCTTGTAGATGAGATGGTCCATTTTCTGACAGCTTTTTATCTCCAGTAGCCTAAGCAGATTCCATCCCTTTTCTCTTCCCCTTCTGAGTTGTTGTTGTCACAAATTATTTTGTTTTGTGTTGTGAGTTTGTGACTAAGTTGAAGTGTTTATAGTTACTTTTGATGCTTTTCCTTCCCTTTATCTTTTAGGTTATATAAGTATTTGCTACCTGGTTCTGAAAGAGAGCTGCAGTTTTCTTTTTTTGTCTGTTTATTTATCTCCTTGCTCAAAGCTTTGTAGACCTTTGTGGTTTTTTTTCAGGTATGAGGACATCCTTAATCATTTCTTGTAGGGGAGGTCTAGTGTTGATGAACTCTCAGCTTTTGCTTATCCAGGAAAGCTTTTATTTCTCCATGATTTCTGAAAGATAGTTTTGGCAGATAAAGTATTCTTGCTGAAAGCTTCTGTCTTTCAGTATTTTGAATATATCATTCCATTCTCTCCTAGACTGTAAGGTTTCTGTCGAGAAATCTGCTGAAAACCTTCCTTTGTAGGCTATCTTCTTCTGCCTTGCTGCCCTTAATATTTTTTCTCTGTCATTTACTTTTGGCAGTTTTACTGTCATATGCCTTGGAGAAGGTCTTTGGCATTGATGGAATTAGGAGTGCTATTTGGCTTCATGTATTTGTAAGTCCAGTTCTTTCCCCAGGTTTGGGAAGTTTTCAGCTATCATTTTTCTGAAGCAGCTTTCTGCTCCTTTCTCCCTCTGGAATACCAATAATCCTTATGGCTGCTTTTCCTAATTGAGTTTGATATTTTTCCAAAGATTCTTTCATTTTTAAAAATCTTAGGTCTCTCTCCTCGTCCACCTGAAGCATTTCTATATCTCTATCCTCTAACTCACTAATTCTTTCCTCCATAATGCTCTATTATTTAAGGATTCTAGATTATTTTTTATCTCATTGTGTCCTTCGTATCCAGAATTTCTGCTTGTTTTTTTTAGTTTCAATAACTTTGGTGAAGTATTCCTTATTCTCATTGATTTTATTCCTGAGCTCATTGAACTGTCTTCCTGAGTCTTCTCGTAACTCGTTGAGTTTCTTTATGACAGCTTTTTAAATTCTCTGTCATTTAGATTGTAAATTTCTGTGACTTCATGATTGGTTTCTGGAGATCTGTCATTCTCATTGTGCTCTGAATTGATGCTGTAGTTTCTCATGGTGTTTGATGAACTAATCTTTTGGTGGCACATTTGTGTTAGTATCAGCTCACAGATTCTACCTACAACTGCTGGGGGGAAGCACACACTGTTTCTGACCCCACCCTGTCTGCTGGAAGTTACATGGGTATGGTGGAGAGTCCCACTGGCTGGGAAAGCATTCTCATGTGGGTTCAGGACTGCCACCACACTGAGGTGCATTCCCACTTGCAGGGCTGCAGTGGTACTATGGGCGCTTGCGCTGGCCAAGAAAGCATTTGTGTGTGCATATATCTGCCATGACTTCTTCTTACAGTTGCACTGGCCATTGTGCTTGGTGGGCAGGGCTTCTTCGTGGGGTCTGACCCTAGGTCACTGGTTGGGACCACAGAGGCAGAATGGACTCTCCCACCAGCTGGGAAAGCATTTGCATCTGGGCCCTGGGCTGCTGCTGCCCCTTCCCACAGTTGCACTTTCCCACTTTCAGGCTGCAGCAGTACTATGGGCACTCGCACTGGCCGGGAAAGTGTTCAGGCACGCACACAGGGTTGCTGGGGAAGGGAGGGAAGTGCTCACCTATCTCCACCACTTCCCAGGGAGTGAGGCCATCCACCTTCAGACGTATAGCTGCATGGGTCTCTTAGGTGTCCTGTTGGGCTGTGTGGGTATCCTCCATTGGCTAATGAACGTCCATTTAGTCGTAGTTCAAAAGGGGATTGATACAGGGAAGCTCACTTCACCATGTTGCTCACATCACTTCATGATTTCTTTTTAACATACCTTATGTTTACTTTATTTTTATTATTTCCCCTAGTTTTATTGATCAAGTTAGCTAAAGTTTCTTTATTTTGTTGTTTTCAAATAATTGCTTTTTCAGTTTAGTGGTTACCAGGGGAAGGGGGGTGGGAGGGTGGGCACAGGGGGTGAAGGGGAGCACTTGTGTGGTGACAGTCAAGAAATAATGTACAACTGAAATCTCTCATTGATGTAAACTATTTTGAACTCATTAAAAAATAAAAATTAAAAAAATTGCTTTTTGCATTTGTTAATCAATTTTTCAGTTTTTGAATTCATGGTTTTCTGCTTTAAATTTATTATTTCCTTCCTGCTGTTTTTCTCAGTTTTATTTTATCGTTCTTTTTCTATCTTTTTGAGTTAGATGTTTATTAGAAATTCACTTAGAAATTCTTTTATTTCTCTTTTACCACAATAAGTATTTCAGCCCATGACTTTTTTTTTCTGACTGCTGCTTTAGCTGCATGTCCTGGATACTGGTAAGAAGACACTTAGACAGATCTAGTTGGTTTTAGGCAACAGATGTTTACCTAACCATTGAATATAAAATAAACTTTAGGAAACTGATCACTTTAAAAGGTGGTAGGGAAGATCATTAAAGGAACTCAGGAGTGAGTCTGTTGTAATGTGAAGAATAATTCTTTTCTAGACATTCACGATGTATTGACCATGTGCCAGGCACAGTGCTGAATACTGTGAGAACAAAGACGAACAGAAATGGTCTCTGTCTTTCCATTGTTAAGGGAAAAACCCCACACATGAACACAAAATCACATACCATAATACCACAGAACCATAAGGACAAGGCATACAAGTATAAAGAGGATACAAATTGTGACATAAAAATATTTCCTTCCTTCCACTCAAAATGTATACATATTGATAATCTTTAATAGGCATCCATTTAGTTGATACTGACCTAAGTTGCTCTTCCTGTTTTAATTTAAAAGCAGTTCGCTATGAGAATGTTCGTTTTTGTGTGGAACATGGGCCATATGGGGTCAGAAGAGAAGCAGGAAGGCTTGTTAGGAGCAGGAGTCCAGGTGAGCAACGATCATGGCTGGGAGGAGGGAGGGAGCAGAAGAAGTGGTGACCAGAAGGTGGATCTGGCATATATTTGGAAGGTGGAGCTGACAAGATTTGCTACTGGATTGGATATTGGATGTGAGAGAATGAAAAGAGTTAAGGATGACTTTGAGAATTTCATTGTGAGCAATTACATGAATGGAGGTATAATATACTGAAAGGGAAAGCTCCAGAGGAGGATAACGTTTGGGGGCTAGGATTGAAATAAATTATTGCTTCCTGGCAGCTCATCTATCTAAACCCATCTCATACAATTCTCTCATAAGTTGCTCATATTCAAGATCTTTGTCCTAGCAGAGCTCCAAGCTGTTGTATGTGCTGTTTCCACACCTGAAATGCCCTTCCCACACTTCTCTGTCTGGCAGATGCTGGCTCATCCTTCAAGAATAATCTCAAGTGTCAGTTCCTCTGGTTACCTTCCCGACTCCTGCATTCACAGTTGGAAGATTCTCACTGGAGTATCCCCAGCATCCCAGCCGTAACACTATCATAAAATTGCTTATGTGTCTGTCTCTGCCACCCAGGGAAAGTCCCCCAAGGAAAGAAACCACGCTATTTTTTCCCCTGAAGCATAATGCCTGAAACAAAAACGGCTACTCAATGACTGTTTTCATTCGCTCAATCAATATTGACTGTCTACTATGTACAGTACGTGATGTCATGCACTGTTCTGGGTGCCTCAGGATACAGCAATGAACACAGCAAAGTCGTGCTGTCAAGGAGCTTACGTTCTATTGGGGGAGATGGCAATATACAAGCAAACAGTTCTATAATCAAATGTGCTGTAGAGGAAAAAACAAGGCAGGGCAAGAGACCCAAAGGATGAGAACTGAGAAGAGGTTCTGGTTTAGACAGTGTGGCACAGAAAGTCTCACTTACCCAGATTCTAGACAAAGTGAGGGAGTAAACTATGCAGACATCTGGGAGAAGAGCCTTCCCAGCAGAGTTTAGCTGGCCAAAAAGCCAGAGCCTAGAGGGCCAGAGAAGGTGGCAGAGACAGCTGGACAGTGAAGGGCATGCATTCAGGGCAGGGGTCCGTTTTATTCAAAATGCTATGGGAAGCCATAGCAGGTAAGTGATAGGATCTGATTCATATTTTTAAAAGATTACTTTGGCTTGTGGGAAATGGGTTGTTGTGGGGTCAGACCAGAAGCAGGTTGCGAGGCTCTCGTGGCAGTCTTGATGAACAAGGATGATGGATTAGACCATGGTAGGAGTAGAAGTGATGACCAGTGGCTGGATTTGGCAAATACTTGGAAGGTAGAGCTAATGGGATTTGCTAATGGATTGGACATGGGATATGAGAGAGTGAATTAAGGATGGTTTCAAGGCCTTCAGTTTAAGTGATCAGATGAATAGGGGGTGCCATTTACTGAAATGGGGATCCCAGGGGAGGATGAGTCTGGGGGTGAAGGGAGAACAAGGTTGCTTTTGGATGTGCTAAGTTTGAGAAGCCTATTAGACAGCCCCATGGAGGTATTATATAAGTAGCTGAACACATAACTTGAGATGCAGGGTGGGGTTGATTCTAGAGACAAAAATTTGGGAGTCATTAGTGTGGAAATGGTACTTAAAAGGCACAGAACTAAATGAGATCACCCAGGGAGTAAGCTCACGTGGGCTGAAAGAATGAATAAGCAAGTTCATGTGCAGGAAGGAAGATGTTAACAGGTTCATATAATCTGACTATTCTAGATTAGACAGAGAAATAATACACAGAGGGACGAGAGTACACAGAATGAATTTTTCCTTCTATCTAGGCAGCCAATTTGGATTTTTTTCCTTGGACTCTCAGGAGAGCCTGTATCCCAAATTATTTGGGGACAAAGAGGACCATAGGACTCTCTGGAGCAAGTTTCCATTGCTCAGCATGTGGACAAGGTGTTGCTTGGGAACTAAGCACCTCTCTGGGAGAATTCCCTATCACAGCATGTGGAGCAGGCTGGAATCCATGAGTGTGAGTTTTTCTGGAAAGAAAAGTGATTAATAGAGGTACACGATATGTTTCAAATTAGAAAGAGGGAGAAAAGATCACAAATCCAACAAATCCAAAGGGTAGACACCCTTTATAGGCAACAGGTTGTCTCTACCGAAGTAACAGGCAGGCGACCTTTCACGACTAAGATAAAATAATATTTGCCATAAGCCCAGGACAAGTTTGGTAGAATTTGAGATAGTTAAGCTGTACTTCTCAGGAGTCAAAAGCAGGTCAATGGGTCCACCAAGTTCTTTTGGTTACTTCAAATATTATATAACCCAATACCAATAGCTTCTCAGGCCCATAGGAATATAAGCACATTAAGAAACACTACAAGAATGATGTAAGAGATATCTACTGTGAAAATTGTCTTTTGCATACCTTCTAAAATTAATATTTCTTTCCAAGTACACAGAGTTTTCTCTCTCTTTTGGGTTTTTTTTTTCTTTTTAATCATAAGGCATTAAAAATTGGCATTTAAAGCCTCCAGCTTCTTTTGACTTTTTCATCTCCATTTATTCCCATGTGTTTCAGGCTTTTCTCACTTAAAAATCTTCAGCACTTTGCTCATATCTGCTCCACTGTGATCACAGATATTTCTCTCATCTCTTTGCAATCCTCAAAGAGAAAATAAAGACCCCAAGTAATTTTTCACTATCTTTGCCTTCTCAAGTGTCCTATGCACACATCCCAAGGATATAAAGCTTTGTTCTAGAATGACTGTTAACTGCCAGCGAGAACTAATGTGCTCTACTCTTAGCTGCTCAAACTACATAAATCACTGTGTTGATTTCTGGGTGCCTTGAAATAGGCAAATTAAAATACTCAAAGAAAAGCAAAGTTGTATGGAACTCTGGAAAGATTCAGTCATTTATGCATCCAGGAAACGGTTAGTGAGTATTTACCACATGTCAGCGAGTTCGCTAGGTGCTGAGTCACAAACACACATAAGCCTCAGGAGCATAGAATGTAGTAGCTGACCAGGCAAATAGTACCATGCCATAAGGGTTGCTGCAGGGCTATTTCAGCATGCCATCAAGCACAGATAGGACCCTTCCCAGCAATGACAATGCCTGAGCTGAGTTCTAAATGACAAAGTGGGAGTTAAAGGAAGAGTCAACTAATATTCGTGGATCCCTAACTATATTTTCCCTCCTAAGCTTGGAGCTAGGTATACCAAGATGAATATGGTACACCTCCTCCCAAGAAGAAGACATAGTAGCTATTTTCAAATTTCTAAAGAGTTATGTAGAAAAAGCATCAGACTTTTCTGGTGATATCAACAGAGAAAGTACTGTGGATGCTGGAGAGTAGATTCAACAGGCTCTTTTGGATGTTTTCTCCACTGATCTACAAATATGCCTTTGTTAAAAAGATCAACTTTATGTGCATTCAGAAATGGACTGACTAGAGGTATTAGAATCTTCCCAATTAGGTCTACAATTTAGCTTAGGCCTGATTATTAATGGAGATCAAGACAATTTGGGTATCAGGTAACTAAGCCTTTTAATATGAACATGAAAATATGACCCTGACCATTAGCATCTCCAGGCAAAGACGGTGTGTGCCATCAGCTGTACGCTGCCAGGCTGGGGACAGCCTCGCATTTTATGACTTGGTGCTTCCCCTTCAGAAGCTAGAGACTCCTTAAACCCTGGCAGGTATCTCAACAGATATTAAAGATTAAAAAAAAAAAAAAAGGAATAACAAGAACTCTACAATGGATCAAACAAACTCCCAAGAGAAGTAGATACTATGATATTGTGGAGAGAAGGCATTTATAGGATAAGCCCTAGAGCAGCGACTCTCCATGGTGGGCGTGCGATGGGAGTGAGAGACAGATGTATCCTGAGAAAGGTTTCCTGACACACCTGTTAATTTTATACCACAAACTACAGACTTTGTGTTGGTGGTGGAGAAGTGCACAAGAAGAGTGAGAGAGAAAGCCCTCTAGGGAATACAGGTTAAAAAAAACTCAAGAAGACAATGTATTAGAATATCGCTTTGTATACTTTGTGAATATTTCATCTATTGTGCTTAAAGGGTGATTATGTGACTGGTTTTTACACCATAATTACAAGAATGACGGGAAGGGTGAGGCTAAACCATATCCTGAAGACCAGGCACGTCATTAGCAGAGGCCAAGCCCAGGCCTAGACCAAGTGGCCACGTTGTTTCTACTAATCATTATCCTCTAGGTGTTGTGAGGCAGTTACTGGGGTCAGCGCAGTGGGAAGGGCCTGCAGTGTAGCCGTTTTGTGCTGTACAGGCAGGCTCCTTTCCCTTGGCTGCTGGGAATCCAGCGTCCGCTAAAACTACATTGGCACATCCATGGTTTAACCTAGGAAAGACTGAGGCCGCTAACGCCTTTTCCACAGACATCCCCTTCCCTCCCTCTGTCTCCTGGATGTCAGAACTCCCTACTTTTCACCCCAATTTCCAAAATCACTTCTCCCTTCCCCCTATTCTTCTCAACATACAGTTTCTTCCATGAAGCTGAGCACCTGTGTGTGTTTAGAGTTCAAATCACTTTTCAGAAAGTTGTGACTGACTTATAACTTTCTTGATATTCCTAGGAGTATTTATATTCTAATTGAGGGTGAAGCAAAAGATAATTGTGGACTTTTGGATGGGTAGACAAGCCCTCTGTCAGGGCCTACTGTAGTCATACCTCTGACCCCCACAGGTAAGGTGGCCCTGAGTTCTCACTAGCATGCTTTAAAAAAAAACAGAACTTGGATAGAACTCTGGCACTCCATTTTATTTTTTAAAAGTTACAGATCTCAGGACTAGCAAACACAATCCTAGAAAATTGATCGTCAAAAGTCCCGTATCTCTTGGTGTCAAATGGGCTAGTCTACGAGCTCCCTTGAAAGTCTCCTGGTAAATCTTTCTGGTATTAAAGATTTCACATAAAACCTGAAGCAAACAGACATCTGTCTAGACAAAAAGAGGCTTGATTCAAATTCCATGTTCTATTGCTGACTTCTGTGTGACCCCTAGAAATTCAGTCATAGCTTCTCTGTGGCATAATCTATGAAATAAAGATACAATAGCTGAGACTAGGTCCAGGTCTGAGTCTTCATGCTGACATGCATGTTATCACATGTTATCGTACACTTGTTCCAGCCAGGAACCAGGGCCAAGGAGAGGTCTTTGGGGTGAATGCAACACGAGAACTTGATGCTCATTTGCCATTGCTACAGTTCCTATGAAAGATCCTAAGAACCTTGGGGCAAAGACTGAAGAAATACAACGGTTTCTTGGGAATTGAAGGTTGAGGTAAACATTTCTAAAATGTGCAAGAAGTTAATTTTGAAAATCTGCTGCTCATTTGTTATAACTTCAGAGTTTCAATTTTAATTATTTAAAAAATTCCCTCCAGCAAACACACTTTCTGAATGACTACTGTCTCATCATTTGGCAGCCAATTCTTGAAACCTAGGCACTCTGAGCAATACTTATGAGTATGTCTTAAAGTGTATCCATTGAGTTACTGCTATGAATTCAATTTTGGCTCTAATATTTATCAGATCTTTAAATTTGGAATAGTTCTTCTTGACCTTCAGACGCTTTTTCTGTAAAAAGGGGTAAATAATGCTTAGCTTTCAGGGTTCTTCTGAGGAGTGAGTTAATACATGGAAAACGCAGAACCCAAAAGTTCCTTCTGGTATTATCCACAGAATCTAGAGTGAACGCAAATAGCTATTTATGGCTATGAGGCCATCTAACTGAGAAATGATGAGAATCCCAACTCCTTGTGCACCACTTCAACCTGATTCAATCATTCCTCAAACATTTATTGAGTGCTTAGGTGTCAAGTACTAGTTTAGGTTCTGGAGACACAGTTATTGTATTGAACATGACCAACAAGGTCCCTACGTTTTCACGTCTTATATTCCAGTTGAGGGAGATAGATAATAAACACATAAATATATAAACCATAAATTATTAAGTAGTGATAAGTGCTATGATAAAATCCAAATAGAGTGATAACATTAGGGAGTCACCGGGGGCTACGTAAGATAGTTCTCTCTGAGGTCGCGACATTTAAACTGAAATCTGAATGACATGAAGGCCTATAGCAACCGAGCTCAGTGTGGTCTGTGGAACCCCTGGGGATCCCAAGACCCTTTCAGAAAGTCAATGAAGTCAATACTACTTTCATAATAATACTGTTATTTATCTTTTTTAAAGGTTGACATTTGTGTTGATGGTGCAGGTATAATGGTGGGTAAAACTGCTGATGCCTCAGCATGAAACAAGGCAGTGGCACCAACTGTACTGGTTCTTCACTACCACACACTCACAGTAAAACAAAATGCTAGTTGCCCTTGAAAATATACTTTATCAAGCAGTAAGAACTATTATTTGTATTAAATTTATAGTAAATCTCAACATTTGAGTATAACATCATTTTAACATTCTGTGTGACAAATATGCGTAAAGCACTTTTGTTGCATACTAAGGTATGATTGTTGTCTCAAGGAAAAACATTTGTGGGACTGTCTGAGTTACAAGTTGAACAAGCCATTTTCATAGAGCACCATTTTTACTTGAAAGAATGCCTGACAAATTATGGTTATTCAGATTTAGGAATCTGGCAAATATTTTCTTGAAAATGAAAAAGGTAAGCTGTCACTTCAAGGAAAACAACTGGCAGAGTTTGTTGCCAATGATAAAATTCAAGCTTCTAAAAATGAGTTTTTTTGAAAATGTGTATCTGCTACTATGAGCTTGATAGCTTCCCAAAACTTAAAACTTTTCCAATGAGATTGGTGGTAATATTAACACTGATTTTTTGGGACATTGTAAAATGAAATGTGCCACCATTCTGAAGATGTGTATAACTCAGTAAACCAACAGCTTCCAAATACCAATCATGGCTTTAAAAAATCATGCTTTGGTAATAGATCCATTCAATGCAAGGCAGACCAACGAATTTTAATGTAATAGAGTATGAAAAGTTCACTGACACAGATTTAGATTGCATTGCAACTAACTTTTAGAAAGTTACCATTTGTCAAATTTTGTTGTAGTATCAAAGAAGAGTATCCATAATTATTTGAAAAGGCTTTTAAAATACTCTATCCTTTCCCAACTACATATCTCTGTGAGGCTGAATTTTCTTCATCTAATTTAACCAAAAGAACGTATCACAACAGACTGAATCCTGAAACAGCTATTAGAATCCAAGTGTCTTCTATTATGCCAGACAATAAAGAGATTTGGAAAAATATAAAACAATGCCAGCTTCCCACTAATTTTTTTGTCTTGAAAGATGTAGTTTTCTCAAAAAGATATTTTATGTTAACAAGTATCTGATTTATTATCGTTATTTTAAAACTAATTAATAAATACTTTAAATGTTCAGTTTTAATTTTTAATAAGGTAAATACAGATAGATAAAACCAAATAAACAAAAGCTCTTTGGGGTTCTCAGTAATTTTTAGATTATAAAAGGGTCCTGAGACCAAAATTTTAAAAGCCATTGGTTTGAAAATGAAGCAGATTAAACAATAAATTTTTAGTTTCTTTAGGCCTTGTACAAATTTTATTAGATTTATTCTTAGGTACTTAGAATTTTTTTTGTTACTATAAATGATAAACTTTTAAAAAGTTACTCTTCTGTGTTACTGATATATAAAAAGGCAACCACGCTTTGTATATTGATCTTATATCCAGCCACTCTGCTAAACTTTCTCATTATTTGTACATGCATCTTACCTTTGTTCCAGTGGTCAGCAAATCATGATCCATGGGCCAAAACTGTGCCATTAGTTCTTGTAAATAAAATTTTATTGGAACAGAGCCACACCTACTCATTTATATATTGTCTATAGCTGCTTTCACACTACAATGGCAGAGCTGAGTGACAGGCTGTACCGCCCCCAGAGCCCAAAATATTTACTATCTGCCTTTTTACAAAACTGTATTATGAACTCCATTCAAAGAACCAAGTTTGGCTCTGTTGATTTCCTATATGTTATTTTTATTTTCAATTTAATTACTTTCTCTTCCCATCTTTATTCATCCTCCCTCCCTTTCTCCTTCCTTTGTCTTTTTCTACCTTCTTAATGTTAGCTTATTAATTTTCACCTTTTTCATTTCTGGTAAAAGCACTTGAGGCTATAAATTTTCCTATGAGTACAACCTTCATTGAATCCCACAAGTTGTGATATGTTATATTTTCATTATCATTCAATTCTAAGTATTTTAAAATTTCCATTATGATATCTTTGATTAATGAGTTATTTAGAATTGTTTTTAAATTTCCAAATATATGGGGAATTTTGGGGGGTTTAGTTTTCAGTTACTGACTGATAATTTAATTGTATTATGATCAGAGAATGTGGTCATTATTATAGAGATTCTTGGAAATCTGGTGAGACTTGTTTTGTGGCTGAGTAGAGGTAAATTTTTATAACTCTTCTTTGTGAAGAATTCACGTATTCTAATTGTTTGGTACAAGTTGCCTTATGTCCATGAATCAAGCTATTTAATTGTGCTGCCTAAATTTTATATATCTTTACTAATTATTTATTGTCTGCTAGACCAAGCGATAACTTGGATAAATGTGAAATTCCCCTATAGATTTATCAAATTTTGTCTTTCATATTTTGAGGCTATTTTAGAAATGTTATACCTTTCCAATGAATTAAAACTTTTATCAATATGTAGTGCTCTCTCTACCCTTAATTATGTTTTTTTGTCTTAAAGTCTATTTTGATGGATATCGATAAACTACTCTAGCTTCCTTTTGATTAGCATTTGCTGGAATATATTTTTCTATCTCTTTAATTTGTCCATCCAGGTTAGGGGTGCCTTTTCTAACACTGTATAGCTGAATTATTATTTTAAAATATCTTAATCTTACCACACCTGTCTTTTAGCTGGAAAGTTTACATATATTGTGACTCCTAATATATTTGCATTTGTTTCTATAATCCTACTTTTGGTTTCTATTTGTCCTGCTTTTGCTATGCTTTATTTTTGTCTTTATCCTTGCTCGACTTTCAAAAAACTGGCTTGGAAGTTACATACTATTTCTATTCTTTTAGTAGTTAACTTTGAAATCTAAAGTTTGCATTGTAATCTCCTTCAGAACAAGAGAAGGACTAATATCCCCTTCCTTGCATACATGGAGCTTTACTCAGCATTTTAGTTTATCTTTTACTCTATACTAGATGTTGGTGGTCTAATGACTGGGATTTGGAGCTCTCACCACTGCAGCCCAGGTTTGTTTCCTGGTCAGGGCACCGAGACACTATCCATCTTTCGGTTGTTTTACTGTGGCATCTGTGTGTTGCTGTGATGCTGAGAGCTATGCCACCAATATTTCAAATACCAGCAGGGTCACCCATGGTGGACAGCTTTCAGTGGAGCTTCCAGACTAGGCACACTGGGAAGAAGGACGTGGTCACCCACTTCTAAAAAAACTGGCCATGAAAACGCTATGAATAGCAGAGCACTGTCTGATACAGTGCCGGAAGAGAGAGGATGGTACAAAAAGACCAGGCAGGGTTCTGCTCTGCTGTACACACTGTCACCAGGAGTCAGAATTGACTTGATGGCACTAACAACAAGAAAGTATTAGACATCATTTTAAACCAACAATATCTGATTAGATTTACCTACATGTTTATCACTTTCTTTGCTTATTTCTTCCTGTATCGCAGACCTTTCTTTTGCTATCCCTGTCCTTCTTTCTGAAGTATATCCTTTGGAGTTCCTTGGGTCTAAGTCTGCTGGTGGTAAACTCTCTTAGGTTTTCCTCTTATAAAAATAATATTTCACTCTCATTTTTTAAAGCTATTTTTCCCAAGTACACAATTTTAGGTTGAAAATTATTTTCTCTTGGAACCTTCAAAATATTCGATCACTGTTTCCTGGCTTCAGTTGTTGCTGTTGAGAAGTCAGCTGTCACTCTAATTACTGTTCCTCAGCAGGAATGAACTGCATTTTCTCTATGGCTTCTTTTAAGAGAACTTCATCTTCAGTGGTCCGCAGCCTTGTCACGCTAGAAAAGGCTATGTACGCCTTTTTTATTTGTCTGCTTAGTATACACTGCTTACTGTATCTGTGGATTCATTTCTCATCTTACTGGGGAGATTCTCAGCCATAAATTCCTCATTGTCTGGTCCCCATCCTGCATATTCTTTCCCTTTGTGACTCTGAATTGGCTTATTTTAGGCCTTCTTATTCTGCCCTCCATATTATCAACCTCTCTTCCTTATATTTAATCTCATGGTCTATTTGTGCTCTATTGTATAAGATGACTTCAGTTCTATTTTCCAACTCATGAATTTATCCATGACAACTGAGCATTGCAACTGAGCATATCCACTAATTTTTTTGTTAGGCAGTTAGTGTTTTTCATTTCTAAAAGTTATCTTTGGTTGTTTTTCAGAAGTGTCTGGCGATTTTGATAGCTCACTGTTGCTGGCTAATTTTCGTATTCTATCTTTAACTTAAAATTTTTTATATAGAGAGGTAGCCTTTTTTTAAAATCTGATAATTCAAACATCTAAAGTCCTTTGTGGGAAAGGAGTAATCAATGATTTTCGCTCATGGTGGTTTGTTTCCTTGTTTGGGAGAGCATACGATCTTAATATGTGAAAAAAACTGGAGGCCTGAGTTCTGTTTGGGATATGTTAAGTGTGAAATGATTACCAAACATCCAAGTGGATCTGTCCAGTATACCACTGGACATGTGAGCCTGATATTTAGGTGGGAGATCAGTGCTGGGGACGTAAATTGGCGAATTAGTACCATGAAGCTTTGGGAGCAGATGAGAAACCAAGCGAAAGTGCAGAGAGAGGAAAGATGAGGTTCAGGTGTCCCAGGGCACACCAATTCAGACACTGAGCAGAGGAGACAACAGCCATGGTGACTGAGAAGGACCAAAATCTGGGGGAAGGTGCTGTCCTGCAGGCCTAGAGAATAGTGGGTTTTAGGAAGAAGGGAGTGGCTGACTGTGTTGGACGCTGATGAGAAGCTGAGGTAACAATGGGGTCATTGGTGGCTTTGATACGGACAGTTTTTGTGGCATAGTAAGGCTCAGATGAAGAAGCAGAAATAACACCTATAGACAAGAGGTTCAAGACATTTTGTGTGAGAGAAAGCTGTAAAGTGGGGTAGAAGCTAGAGGATGGCGTGGCATGAGAAAGTTTTTTCATTGGGTGATATTAAAGATTTTATAAGCCAATGGGAAAGCCTGAGTACAATGAGAGAAATTATAAGCCAATGGGAAAGCCTGAGTACAACGAGAGAAATTAATCATATGCCAGAGAGAGGGGATATTTTCAGGAGCAACAATCTTGAAAGAGCCAAGTACTCAAAAGTCTTTTAAGAGGTGACATGGAACATGTGTGTGGTATGAGACATACACACACCTACAGTATAGCAGGCTAGTCCTTATACATATTCTATAAGGACTTGCGGACTGTGTAATCTTAAGTTTCATGAGGGGTATTACTGCATCCTAGCTTCAAATTTACCCATGTCACAGCAGTCAGTGGTAGAAGTTATAGGACGTATCTGATAATCATGATCCAAAAATGTTTGGGATAGTTATCAAAGCAGGAGACGACCTGGATCATTCCACTAAAGAGGCCTTAGAGATCTTCTAATTTGGTCTCCCATCCACTTTAGGCAAGCAAATCCTAAATGTCTTAGAATGGACACCTCCCTGTGGTATCCCCTGGGAACCACTTCTAGAACTCTGTCACCATGTAACATGTCAACACAAAGAGAAGTCAATTTCCTCTTGTTTTGTGCTTAGTGGTCACAGAGTACAGCTGAACTGTTATTTTCTTCCTCAAAAGCCTTTCCTTATGCGTTTAAAGACAGAAATTAACTTCACTTTTTCTTCTCCAGGCTAAACAACCTCTTTCTCTTAATTTTCCTCCACAGATCTTATTTTGTATCATTTGGCTAGCCTTCCCGACTTTTTTCCCTCTCTCCAACTGCTTTTTCTAAAGCGCAGTGACAAGAAATCGACAGCTACTCAAATAAAGTCTGAGTAATCCTGAGAACAGTGGGGGGATTTCAACACATCTCCCTTGGACAGAGAAAAGCTGAACTGACTCTGCCAAGACTTGAACACATTCCAGTTCCTGCTGATCTACGGGGACTCTTCCGCTTGTGTTTTTCTTCTTTTTCCTAGCAATCTGAATAAAATGAAAATACAACCAGACACATATAGGAAAGAATTTTCAGTGTACCTGTTCTTGAAAATCAGCTTGATATCTACATAAGTCAAAATCTGCACATATCAGTTCCTTCCAAAGTGTAACAAACATCTAAACTTACTAATGAAAAAAGCTCTGTCTCAACTGTATAGTCCAGAGAGGGCTTCTTAAAATCCAGCAGGAAGCATTCAGATGAAGTAATTAATTACGTGAAGTATTGGGTTTGGAAAGCCTTCTACTATTTTGAGGCTAATGGATGGTTGAGAAACTCCTATGGGTGTGTGTGAGAGAGATTCTGCCTACTAATTACTACCCAAGAAAATTTAAGCATCCAAAATCATTCTAAATTTTGCTAAGCAGCATGAAATATCACATCACATTATATTATGTTATGTCAAGGAACAGGCTTTTCCTGGGGTAACATGACAAAACAATACAGTTGGGAAAAACAAATTGAAAGGGCAACTGACGTGCATATAATCTGAAAAGAAAGAAAAAGGTACATGTTGATAATTATACCTAGAGCTGACTTAAGGGTTTTAATATCCACAGGTGGTTTTTGGAAGGCAGCTACGTCTCAACCATGAGATTTGGCTCTCTTCTTTATATTTGTTTCACTCTGAATAAGTACTGCAGCCTCTTAGAACTTGAACTTTTTTCCTCTGTAAAATGGGACTACTACGACCCACCAAACCTCTCTTACAACAGCTGGCGTAAGATTCTAATGCCTGGCACATTTAGATGTTTTATAAATATCTAATTGGGTACCTGTATCTAACTGCATTAGATTTAATATTCTGTATTTCACTGATTCTAGGATGTACATTTTGCCACCTAATAGCATTTCTGAAATTAAAACATATCTTAAAATTAATAGCTTTTTATGTTTGATTGGTGTTCTTTTTCTTTCTTAGTGGTACATAAAATACTACATTTAAATCAATGGCCTCTTAGAAATACATGGTAGATAAAAGTGTTTGGAAATGGTAAAAATGCTATGCAAACGTCAGTTATTCATTTATGCATAAAAGAAGCTTAAGTCTCCCTTCTACAAGGCATTCAGAAGGAAATGAAAATAAATGAGACCCAATCCCTAATCTCAAGGAGGATACAATGCATGATGTGGATGAGTCAGCAGAATTCAAATGCCCAACAGTATATGCTATGTGCCATTTGAGTTGCATTCCAAGCTCAGCACCCTGTGAGTGCAGAACAGGAAATAACTTTCAGTAGGGACAATCAGGGAGGCAGGGAGCAGGGGTTGGCCCCTAGGTCTGGCCTTGACGGATGGGTAGTATGTCAAAAGGCACATTTGGGAATGGACATAAGGATGCACAGTGTATATTCAGAGAATAGGAAGGACTCTAGAAAAGGATCAGTTTAGGGACTGTGTTGAGGTACTTGCTTAGGTTATTAAAGAGTCTGAGTTCTATTTGGTGGCTAGATAAGCCTTTCGAGTAAGGAGCAGACTGATGAAATCGAGGCATTAGGAGGATCAGCTGCTTGGTGGTGTTCAGAGGGAAGGGGGAGGGAGAGGCTGGGAGCAGGGGCATCCTAAAGCAGGCCAGATGCAGGCTTGAGAAGTGGGAAGTAGGGGTAGGATGGAGATGATAAACTAATAGAAGAGTCATAGTTAAATACTCAAGATTCTTAATAGGAATCCTAGAGAGAAAAGTCCATTTCACAACAGGACAGGAAGGACAGAGAATTGATGTTTCCCTGCATGTTCCCTGAGGACATGAACTGCATGTTCTGTTCATCGTTGTACCCCAGGGCCTATGGCAGTGCCTGGCACACCATCATTACACAATAACTATTTGCTGTACTCCCTTCCTCCAAAGATTCAATTTATGCTGTTAATTCAATTCGCAAGCATGTATTGAGTACCCAACCACGTGCTCAATGCTGAGCTCTGGAGACAGAGTGAGGGGAATGGCGGTTGGGGAAGAAAGGGCTGGTGTGGACTGCTTTCCAAATGGGCTGCAGTAATCCTCTTCTTTAATATAGGCTCTAGGGGAGTCCCCGCAATAGACTCTGGGCATGGCCGTGGGACTTACTTTCACCAAAGGGACAACAGAAAAACGTGATGCAAGCAGAGACTTGAAAAACGCTTGCATATTGGGGCTTGACCTCTCTTGTCCCTTTTTGGACTCCTGATGCCACCATACAAAGAATTCCAGGCTAACCTCCTGGAAAACGAGTGACCACAGGGAAGAGAGATGAGTCATCCCAGGTGAGTCCTCTCCAGACAAACCAGCTTACCAACTGCTGGATACACATGTGAGGTCACCCGAGAGCTGGGGTCAGCAAACTTTCTCAAAGGACCGAAAAGTAAATATTTTAGGCTCGTGGATCATACGATCTCTGTCACAACTACTCAACTCCGCCACTGTAGTGTGAAAGCAGCCATAAACACAATGGGTGTGGCTGTGTTCGAATAAAACCTTATTTTTATTTCTAATTCTTTTTTTTTTTTTTTTGGTGAGGAAGATTGGCCCTGAGCTAACATCTGTGCCAATCTTCTTCTAATTTATGTGGGACACTGCCACAGCATGGCTTGACGAGCAGTGCTAGGTCCATACCCCAGATCCAAACCTGTGAACCCCAAACTGCCAAACCAGAGTGCACGAACTTAACCACTATATCACCATGCTGTCCCCTAAAACCTTATTTTTAAAAACAGGTGGCAGGCATGTGGGCTGTAGTTTGCCTACCTCTAACCTGGATCTTTCAGCCCCAATCAAGCCAGTCCAAACCAGAACTGCTCAGCTGACTCACAAAATTGTGAGAAATAATAAATGTCTGATAAGCCACTATGTTTGGGGAGTATTTTGTTACACAGCAAGTGCAAACTGATAAAGCTGGTATAAAACATATAAGGCACAGGCCTCGTTTCAAGGCACTTAAAATCCACCTGTGAAAGTAGGACACGTGCACGACACACTTAACTAACAATAGAAGGCAGTATGTGACTAAATGTCAAAGTGCATGGTACAGGGTAATTCATATTACAAAGAGAAAAATTAATTTGGACAAAAAATGGACTTGGGCAGATCTTAATGGATGGGTGGAAAGTGACAGCTACCCAGACAATTCTGTTTCTCTTTCACTGGATTTTTTGTGCTGTTTGTTTCTGTGTCTATACACTAAACAGACTGAGAGCCCCCTGAGGGCAGAGCATGCCTTATCTTCCATTTTCTATGTTCCCAGAGCCTAGTGCAGTGTTTGGTTCACAGCCAGGCCCAGTGTGCACTTACTGAACAAACCAATAAACCCAGAGCCAGAGAGTAGGAAGGCATTTATGTGGAAAAAGCAAACCTCACAACTAAAGGGAGAGAGAGGATTCTGCATGCTCTGTTCAAGAGAGGCAACCAGTGACTCGGCCAGAGGATCGAGACTGGGGAGAAGCAGAAGACACAGCCGGATACATGATGCTGGATATGGGGCGGAGGTGACAAGGCAAAGTGAAGAAACCTGAAAGTCAGGCAGGGGGAGTTTAAACCAAATGTTACCGGAGCAAAGTGACTATATTGACATTTATGAAGATTAGTGCGGTGGCAGAGGGAGGGCGGATTCCAGGCAAGGAGGATAGTTAGGACAATTCGCTAATCCGGGAGTGAGAAAACAACTGGGGAAGGAGCCAGTGGGAACAATAAGGCTGTGTAACACTAAGGCTGATGAATATCTGCTGAAGGGAGTATGTGCCTCAGCATAAACAGCAAAAGAAAAAGGGGACATCTCAGGCCATATTTACTGTGTACAAGGTATTAAGTTATGTATCATGAGCACGTGGGGATAATCCACAGATCTGTGTTACACTGGAAGCAATCTACGCTAGGCCTGGGACCACACCCTACTTGAGGGAGGCATAAGGCAACCAGGAATTATGAGCGAGTTGGCTGCCGGAATGGGTGGTGCCCAGGCTTTGCAGTGACACAGACTGAGACTATCAGCCTGGCTCCAGCTTACTAGCTGTGTGACCTTGGATGAATCACGAACATTGCGGATAATGATATTTACCTTGCAGGCTGGGGTAAGAATTATAGGAAAGGCAGTGTCGTGGATAGCACCACGGTCTGCATGGAATGGGCACTCGTATGATCCACAAGCACAATAAAAGCAACAAGTAATCGGGAGCACGTGAGTGGTATAAACCGAGTGCTGTAATAGTGCAGAGAAAGGAAAATCCCTCTTGGTTGGGACAGTCACTTGGGATTTGAGAGTGAGAAGAGCATTTTCGTAAAAAAAAAAAAAAAAAAAAAAGAGTATGATTGTGACAAGTAAGGGGAGGGGGATGTTGCTCCAGGAAAAGAGTGACATGTGGAAGGAACAGAGATGCAGGCGAAGCCCATCCGCAGATGCGAAGGAATGTAGCTTGGCTGCTTAGAGGTGTGTGGACGGTGGAGGGGCCTGAATGGCAGGGTGAGGAGCTTGGACGTCATTCAGTGAGTAATGAGGTGCTGGCTGAAGGATCCTGAGAAGACAAATGATGTGACTTTGGACAGATTAAACCAAAGGCGGCACGCAGGGTGGCGTGGAAGCAAAAGAGATAAATGCGAAGGCAGGCAGGAGGTAATGCATGCCCGTGCCAGGGGGGACAAGAGCCATGGTGAGGGGGTGCGTGTGTGAGAGGCTGCAGAGGAAGAACTGACCCTCTGGTAAGGAGTGTGGTAGGCAGGGAGAAGGCAGGGCTGAGGTTCACCACGAAACTTGGATGTGGCCTGAGAGGGTGACTCGCTCGTTCACTGAGGCGAACCTCCTCTGCGCGTTGTTTGCTGTGTGCCAGACCCCACTTCAAATGGTGGGTGTGCACAGATGCATGGCCCCTTCTCTAGAGTCCAAGGGCAGTGGGGGCAACAGACATACACCAATCATTCCAATGGAGCATGACAGGAGGTGTGCAGGAGGTATGGGCACAGTGCTGGCACATGGGGGCTTCATCAGAGAAGAACACAAATATTTCTGCATTAATGGAGCTTCCACATTCCAGTGAAGATTGAAGAGACCTGCCAAACCTAGATAACTATAAGGTTAGTGGTTAAATCACTATAGTTTCAGGCTTGAAAGAGTGTCTGGAGGGAGGTTAGGTCAGGGGCGACCTCAAAGGGGAGGTGGCCAGCCAGGTGTGCCAGGTGGATGAGATGGAGAGGGTCCCAGAGAGCAGCAAGAGCACGAAGCTGTGAAACCACAGGGCACATAAAGAAACCTCAAACAGTTTGGTGTGGCCAAAGGGCAGGGGGTGTATGTATGTGCGTGTGCGTGTGTGTGTCGTGTGTGTGTGTGTCTGGCCATGTCTCCTCCTCCCCAGCATAAATCTCTCAGAACCACTGGTCTCCTCTCTCGAACACATGACACAGGTTCCCACCTCTGCCTTCACTTATTAGGTTCTCCATGTGAAGGCCCTTCTTCCTCTCAGCTCTGGTTTTATTTGTTCATTCAGTAAACATGCACTGAACCCAGCAATGTGCTAAGCCCAGGGAACGTAGACCTGAAGATGGAGTGGCAGGAGATGAAACTAGAGAAATGCAGGGCCCAGACACGTGGAGGTTATAAGAGGTTATAGGCTGAGTTAAAGAGTTTAGAATGTATCGGTTGATATTTATGTTTTAGAAAGATCACTGTGGCCTCTTTGTGGACAATAGATGAAGGCGGAGGAAAACGCTGGAGACAAGATGGTCAGCTGGTGCAGGACTGAAGCAGCGGACTGCAGAGGAACGTGGACCAGAGAGGTTTAAAGTAGCACTGACAGGTCTGAAGACTCCTTGGATGTAGAGCATGTCACGGGAAGGATGACTCATGGGCTTCTCTGATGGGTGGATATGGAGGGATTATTCTCGAGAGAGGGGAGGGGAGGGTGAAATCATGAGTTCCAATCTGGATAGACTGAATATGAAATCCCCAAGGAACATCCAGTAGGCAGTTTGGTATAAATCACTGGCAAGAATTCGGGCCTGGAGGTAGAATACAGTCAAGTCCTCAGCACTTATGTGGTAGCTGAAATCCAGGTAGCCATGGAACACCAACCTTTAAGAGGGAAGAGAGAGGAAGACGAACTGCAAAAGAAGTGGACCAGGAAGAACGCAACCAGGAAGAAACAATCTCAGGCCGGCAATATCTGACCTTACGTGGCAACTGGCTTTGACCTGGAAACACGATGCGTACTTTTCTCCTCTATGCAACCATTAGCATGGATTGTATCTTGGAGTTTATCATGAGCCTCTATCACCCAGGAAACCTGGCAAGTTGGGATGAAGGTTAGTAAAACAAAAGGATAGGACAAAGTGACAAAAACTGATTGTTCATTGACACTTCTTGATTCAAGGTGATAAGAACGCTTAAATAAAAGAAAAATTCGTTGCACATCTTTATCATTGCTTTTCCACACTCTATAATAATTGTCGGCTTCATGCGTTTGTCTTTCTCATTAGACTATGGGGTTGCTGGGGCAAAGACTATCCTGTACTCATCATTCTAGACCCCAGAATCCACAATAGGACTCAATACTTTCATTCATTCAACAAGTATTTATTAAGCACCTACTACATGGCAAGAATATCTTTAGGCCCTCGGGATACAACAGAGAATTTAACAAGATTTCTGGAGCTAATGGAGATTATAAATTCTATTAAAGAAGGTGGGAATCTAGCAAATCTCGCAGTAAGTATAATGTTAGTGGCTAAATCACTGTACCAAATAGGTTCCTGGGTAAAAGGGGTTCTGTCACCTAATTAAGCCCGACAAAAGGGAACCCAGCTACACACAGACATGGGCACTCCAGCCACTTTTCCTGGTGCAGGGAGAGTTTCTTGAAATCTCCCTGCATTCGGTTTGTACTTCAAGCGTAAAGAAAATCACTTTCCTTATTCTATGTTCTAGAACTCTTCCTGAAGTCAGCACTTATTTGTTTTCTTCCCCAGAGTTAAAAAAAAAAATACTTAGTCTGAAAGAGTCCCAAATACCATTTATGTATAGAATCAGGTTGATGAGTTTTAAAAAAATGAGGGTATTAATTTTGAGACTGAAATTGAGCATGACATGGTATAGAACATACTCACTCAAGCAACCATTCACTAAGAGCTACTATTTGTAAGCTCACGTCAGGCATCACCAAATATAGTAGTGTTAACCAGAAGGTCCTTGTCCTCAAGGATCCTGTGATATGATAAAAGGGATAAAAACAATATAAGATATATGGTAAGATGATACTAGGATTCTCAAGGGTGTCTTGCTTTGTCTTTTCTCCTTACCTTACTTAAAAGGTTAGTTACTTCCACCAGATATGCCCTCACTCCCAGCTCTACCTATCACATAAGTTGGCACCTGTCACTTCCTACCTAAGTTGGCTATTTGTGTATGTCTTACAACCTCTGCTAGGCTGCGAACTCTGAAGGAGGGGCCTGAGCTTTACATAACCCCACACGGGCAGGGTGGTGGGCACAAAGTGAAGTGGAAACCCACAGGAGTGGCAGTTTAAAGCTCAAATATCTTTGCATTGGCTTATGAAAAAATATCACATGTATATCTGTGAACAAGACAAAGGTCCAGAGAATTTTCCAGAAAAAAGGAGATTATTTCTCTTTTAGGAGGTTGCAAGTTTCTTTTAAATGGAACTTAGCAGTTGACTAAATCACAGACAGCAAATGACCTCAAGTGTTATGCTAAGATTTTAGAAACACATAAATGTACTGTGAAAAATGAAGCTGACATCTTTATATTTCATAATAAAATTCCTCACATACTTAGCACCTTCGTTTCCAAAGTGCTTTTGTATAAATCTCTTCTCACTGGATTGTCAGGATGACCCAGGGGTGCATACACAAGGCAGGCACTTCTCCTCCCACCAGTGCCATGAAGACCTGAGGTCCAGGGAGACGAGTGAATCAATTGGCTGCTGCTGAGTCACAGGCTGACCCAACAATTGAGAGCAATGCTCTTCCCACTAGGTCAACGGCCCCAAAGAAACACAATGATCAGCAAGAGACAGGGAGAAATAGATTGTTCTCTTACTTTCCTTGGAAGGGAAAGAATTTAGTCTTCTGACTTAAAAATCAGAAATGACTTGAGGGGTAAAGTTGCATTCTTCTGCTAAATGAAAAGCAACACATCTTTGTGGGAGGAAAATCAGGAGAAATGTGTATTCTAGGAGATGCACCCGAAGAATGTGTGGCCTCCATGTGACTTCAACACAGACGAGGATAATTAGCATCACTTCCCTGTAAACTATTTAAATTTCCATATGTAGCGATGCTTCCCTGGATTCTCATTGCAATCATTACATTGCATTGAGGGCATGGACCAATTTACACCTTTGGCACTATATGGAATACAATTTCCTTTCTTCTTTTACTATTTTTCTTCCTTCCTTCTCTCCCTCCTTCTGTCTCGCAGCTTTTACTGCCACTCCTGCATTTACTGAATTAGACTCTGTGAGGACTGCGGGGAATACAGAAATACAGATGAAACGAGCCACTGTTCCAGCTGCTCAAATAGCAGAGCAGACAGGAGAAAGGCTGAGGGCAGGGATCCTATCACACACCTAGTGTCTGCCCAGAGCCTTACACTGGGTCTTAGACAAGTACTTGTTCCTGAATATTTAGTGGATGGATGGATGGATGGATGGACAGGTGGATGAGATGTATAAATCTGGATGGCAGTGTTCCAATTTCTGACTCAGGAAAATGGCTGAAACATCTCCTCCCCTGCCCATTGCCGTTCTGTTTCAGCAACCCCCTTTTCCTGGGAGAGGATGGGAGCAAGAGGATAAAACTGGCATTCTGGGGCTCTTTATTTAGCAATTTGCTCTGTCTGAGTTAATATATGGGTTAGGTTCCCTGTGAACGACACTCTCCAAACTCCAGCAACGTCATAAAGACACTCAGCTGCTGTGTGTCTGGCAAATTAATGACTACAAGCCCAAGGGATGGGAGAAAGGGAAAACGTGAATATTAAAAGAAAAAGAACTTGAAGCAGATTCACAAGAAATAAAAAAAGGCCTCCTCCCCAAAAGCTACATAAAACCTCGTTTTGAGCAAAAAAATTACTGAAAATAATATTTTAAACTTTGTGCTCATGAGTACAATTCTATCCAGAATGCAGAAAAGAAGGTGGAAGAGGGAAATAAGCTGGTGAAAAAGAAGAAAAGAGTATTAAGAAGAGAAGGAAGCACAGGAGGAAGGAAGAGGAAGGAAGAAGAAAAAAGAAAAGGCAGGGAAGGCGGTACCCTGCTGAGACGACAGGGAGACAAAAGAGGGGCATGAGTATGAGGTCATGTCTGGGGGCAGGTAAAAGAGGGCCTTTCAAGCACCTGACCAGCAGAGGCAGGTGAGAGAGGATGCCCTTCTATGTGTCTCCCCAGCCCTAGAGGGTGAAATGAAGCTGTCAATCACGAACACATACTCTGGGGCAGGCACTGTGCTGGGTGTTTTTACATGTGATACTTTAGTTAGTTATCAAGCTCATAGCAACCTTGCAAGGAAGGCAATTATGTCCATTGTCCTGGTGACAACAGTGAGTTCAGAGGTCAACAGTGGTAGAACTGGGGCTCTGGACAAGTACCCACTTACGGGCAGCGCATTGCTGTCCATAAAAAAACTCCTTTACCTTGCGTAAGCCTCAAGGCAACTCTCTGAAGTGAATAATCTTACTTCCGTTTTGTATGGCAAGAAATGTAGGCTTCAAGACTTCAAGGGAGCCACTCACAGTCACACAGCTACCAAGAGGCTAGAATGGATGTGAACCGGGACACGCTCCAGGGCTCTTTCTGTTCACTGTACAGACTCCTTAAGGAAGTAGCCAGCTCCCTTCCCCCCAATGTCAGCCTATAACTTGTGGGCAGATGAGGGCTGAGTACCAGACCAACCAGGTACGGCACAGAGGTTGGGGCTGATGTCCCATGGTCATCTTGACTGTGACTCTGCACTGAATGGGGACTCTGAGCCTTAAAAACAATGGTAGGGTTATCTGGTTTGTGCTCCCACACAATGTGGCGATCTTGTCTATAACAACTCCCAAAGATGGCCCTAAAAGATAATCACTCTAGTAATGGGGGGTTGCTTGTTACCAAATGGGGCCACTGGTTCCACTGTGGGCTAGCTCCAGCTGTAAGAAAATCTTTGTTCTGAGCCCAAATCTCTTTGTCTATAACTTGTACATTTTGGTTCTGCTTTTTCTAGAATATCAAAGACTTCGATAAATCTAAATACCTCTATTGTACCTCCCCTTCTTTTTCTCTTCTCCAGGTTAACCTTCCTCAGTTCCTCCAACAACTGGGTATAAGATGCACGCTTTGATCTCCATTCCTGATCTCTGTTCATGAAGGACTCAAGTTTGTCTATTCCTATTGTCAAATGCACTGTCAAAACATGATTATACTACTCTTAATGTGCTAAGTAGTGAGGAGTCCAATGAAATCACTACTACTCTCTCTGGGCATGAGACCTCTATTGTCACAATTAGGATAACGTAGTTTTTCAGCAACTACTTTGTGGCGGAGGAAGAGAGATCCACCAGCTCTTGCAGGCCAGCATGATAAGGGCTATGGAGGAGGAGAGCACTGTGCTATGGGATCACAGAGGAGGGGCAGCCAATTCAGCCTGAAAGCAGCAAAGAAAGCTTCTTGGAAGAGATGATGCTTGAACAACTCAACGTAAGAGTTAATCAAGTGGAGAGAGTGGAAGAGCTTTCCAGGCAGATGGCAAAGAGGAGCTGGTGTGAGAGAAGAAGGCAGCACCCTGTCCGTGCCCCCGCCCATTTTTCCTCTTCAATTCCTTTCTTCAGTTTTTCTCTGGCTTTGCTCCCCTTTCTGATGTCCTTTTCTGTCAAGGCCTGGGATATACTATGTTCTCCTTTTTTGTTTTTATTGCAGTAACATTGTATTATAACATATAGCTTTCAAATGTACATTGTAATATATTTCAAATTCTGTGTAGATTACATCATGTTCACCACCCAACGTTCTCCTGTTTTAAGAAGTATCCATTGTATGGAGTTGAAAGTTCTTCACAGAACATCTGTTTCCTGCAAGTACTGAGTATTAAATAGCCAAAGCACCAGCAGTGCTCCTGTTCTAAGTATTTGAGCCCACTCTTCTTTTCAGAGACCGTACCTCCACCTCAGCGGACTGTTTGATTAAGGTAGAAAAGCAAATGGCACCCCAAGTATAAGAAGGCAGTCAAGGGTCCTTCAGAGCCAGGAGCTGGACCACGGTGCTTGGGCAGAACTGCAGTAGGGTCAGAGGTCTTCACCCCTTTATCAACTGACCTGTGTTTCTTCCAATGCCTCTAGCCAGTAGTGTTTGAAATTAGGCATTTCAGGATCTGCAAATTCTTGTTTCTCAGGTTATTATTCACAAACTCTTACTGAGGCTGTTTCCTCAGCTGGAGAGCAGACAGGCTCTCAGGGAGCCTCACCTGTGCAGGGGAGTCAGCGGGACTCACCACGTGGTGGCTCACACACCTGTTACTTACTTTCACTGGTCCTCCTCTGCCTTCAGCCTCTCGGTCAGCCCACCCCCTCCTCTAAGAGGTGTAATGACTCAAGGCCTCCCTTCAATCTCTTGACAGGTGAGCCCAGAGAAACCCCTTTCAAGACTCCTGCTATCAAAGGATAGAAGAGAGAACAGAACCTTCAGTAAAGAACCCTAAACATCCCACCAGAAAGTCCCAAACAACCCTGAAAAGTGAGAATAAAACTACCAAAAGCTGACAGAGGGTAACAAGCATATTTCCAACCCACATTTGTCCTTCTAAAAAAAGCCAACCAACTACTGAAAAAACCCCTGAAATGTATGAAATCTAACATCGTTAACATATTTCCTGTCCTCACATAGCTTATAAAAAATGTTTCTTAGCTTTTCCCTGGCTCATTTACAATGACGAGAAGGAGCAAAAAGGAAATGCAACAGATGGGAGTAGCATCCTCTATCGCGGTAATTTATCTTCACTTGAGGGGGCTTGGGCCAAATTTCAAACATTTTTCAGATGTACCAAGAGCTTGTTCCTGCTCAAGAACAATGAAGATGAGGCTTCTTAAAAAAGCGGCAGGTTATAAGGCATGTTTAGTACTATCTATTTTTGTTTCTAAAAGAGATCACCTCAGCGTCCCTTCAACCCTCCCCAAACTGACTCCACGAGGATCTAATCTGGTCTTGATTTAGAGCTGACAGGTGGTACATGCATAATTAAAGATGACCTAACACAGAATGCTCTCATTCCTGGCATATTATCAGACACTTAAGCAAAGCAATTATCAGTAGGCAATCTTTTCTGTCAACAGAGATAAAGATGAAACATTTCTTCAATTAAGAGGATCCTGCGAGGATGCTGTATATATATCCATTTGCAAATACTTGGAAATCTTTAGAGTTTAATACTAAGTCAGCTCAATTGGAGCACCTTTGGCCAGTTAAATCCTGTTTGTCCCCTTACTTTTCCCAGAAGGTCACATTTTAAACATTAGAATCACCAAAATAGGAAGAACTTGGGGGCAGTGTCAGAGATCCTGATCCAAGCTGACAAGGAAATTTCTGCATTTTTCTGCCATAGCCCTGCTGGGGTTTGCAAATATACCACACCTTCCTTAAAGGCTCAAAGCAAAAAAGGGTAAGGTTCAAATAAAAGTAAATTCAATTAAAATTTTCCTTTAAAGCAGGATTATTCCTTCCCTATGCTTCACCAATGTCAGAGGATTTAGAGAATGATTATCGAACCTTAAAATCTCATCTTGAATCTAAGTGATTTAAAGGATTTTTTTTTTCATTTTAAAGAAATAAATATTATTCAAAGGAAGAAGGGTCTTGAGAAAATGATGGATTTCCCTTTTCAGGCAAAGGAGGGAAGAGGTACTGCATTTTCTAATAGAGTCCTGTATTTTTTGTAAATTATAGTGCATGTATAAATGAATGCATTTTAGCTTTCTTTAGACAGAAATTGCTTTAATGTTATAGCAAGACAAGTGATTTTCTTTTCTTTTTTTTTAAAGGGTGGTTTCTATGTTAATGGGCTTTTTGAAGCCCATGTAAAAACTGCCTTCCATGAGACAGAGAACTTCACAACGTTTGTGGTGCTTATTTTGCCACATTTCACAAGAGGCCTTATTGTTTAAATTCTTATATCCTTATGTCATATGTGAACAAACGACCTTATTGTTCATTTGAACATGTCTTTTATAGGATCTCTGGTGGTAGAGCTGGTGTTGTTATTTGCATTTTTTCCTTCATCAAGTCAGAACAAAAGTCTCTTTTTCTGCAGCACTGGGACTCAGGGGAACATGGCAGTGTGTGGCAGCAGTTGTCAGTTGGAAACACCATAATGATAATGTAAGTGAAGTGCTAATATTAATGGGTTGACTTCTGACAAGTAAATCAAGGTCTATAGCAAAGTTTCTTCTACACAGCAGACTTTAAGCTAATGTAGAATAGAGCGCTTAATGGGACAATTAAGACTCATCCAGTAAACTATTAAAGAGGGGGACCTCATGGGCAGCAGGACCCAATTCCTTCCAGGATGTTTTTTACTTTGACGATGCTCCATTCAGAATATTAGGGGGAAAAATACCAGTAGTCTTTGGGGAAAACATAATCAGGTGGAGAGGTGATGGTGATGGCGGGATCATTAATGGGAGATTCAGCAGGACTCAAAGCTCAAGTTCATTATATTTCTCAGAACTAAGAATAGCTTCTGAATGAGTACTCACAATTCTCCACAGACCTATTTCTCCAAAGGAGCTCCCCCTTTCTCCCTTTCCAATTTTAATGTAAGAAAAAGAAGAGATTATAGTCAGACATGGGGAGGTAGGCAGGAACAAAGGAACCTCTACAGAATAGAGAATCTAAACCAGCTCCATTTAAGGTGCTGTTAAATTCCTTCCATCAGGATTCAATTCACAAAAACTGATAGCATGATGCATCGAAAGGCCAAGACAAGGAAATGTGTCACATGTGTACCATTGTGGCAAACAACAAAGCACGTTTGATTTCCTAATCGATGTCATAGATGGAAAGAAAATATCAGATATAAGGCACAGGGGCTGGCCCAGTGGCGCAGTGGTTACATGGCACTGCTTGACACGCCATGCTGTGGTAGCCACCCCACATGTAAAGTAGAGGAAGATGGGCACAGATCTTAGCTCAGGGCCAGGCTTCCTCAGCAAAAGGAGGAGGATTGGCAGCAGTTAGCTCAGGGCTGATCTTCCTCAAAAAAAAAAAAAAAAGATATAAGATACATACTACCATCAAAATGAACATAATGAGAAAGGAAACAACTTCAGTGAGTTTATTTAAGGAGAGACTCTCATTTCCCATACAGCTAAGAATCCCTGACTTTTTGTACAGTTTTAGTAAATAAAGCAAAGTATAAGCACAGCCTCAGTATGCTGAGGACGGCACGTGACACTAAGACGTTTTACAATCATGACTTTTACACTTAGTTATTATTTTAGAATCATCAACTAACACTTTTAAGGTGATGGTACCTTATATAAAACAAAAATATCAACCATCTTATTGTTAACCAAGGTTTCTCCCATCCACCCTCAAAACTAGTTTTCCAAGTATCTTGATTTTATTAAGGTTCATGTTTGATGAATAAAATAAGACTGTAGGGCCGGCCCCGTGGCCGAGTGGTTAAGTTCTCGCACTCAGCTGCGGCAGCTCATGGTTTCACTGGTTCGGATCCTGGGTGAGGACACGGCGCCGCTCATCAGGCCACAGTGAGGCAGCGTCCCACATGCCACAACTGGTAGGACCTGCAACTAAGATATACAACTATGTACGGGGGCGGGGGGGGGGGGGATTTGGGGAGATAAAGCAGAAAAAAACAAAAGAAGAAGATTGGCAACAGTTGTTAGCTCAGGTGCCAATCTTTAAAAAAAAAAAAGACTGTAACTATGGCTACAAAATAAAGACTATGTGGATACAGCATTATCTTGGAAAGAATACAAATCAAATCCAAGATATTATTCTCACTGCCATCTATTTGTGTCCTCTGTTTCAGAAAGGTTGCTTAAGATCTGCCATTAGGAAGCCTTATGGAGACATTCCACAGAATACTATGTGTTCTAAGCACGTGTTAACAGATGATCAGAGATGCTGATGAGGTTTATTTCACTAAGGACAGAGTACAACACATATTTAAGAAAGTCAGAATGGATGTTGTTTCAAATCTCTGTCCATTCAGGAGAGGACACTGTAAGTCAAACTGGACAAGGCAGCACAATGGATGCTCTTATTTTCTTCTCCTAATACCTTCCCAGAGATGGAATGAGAGATCAACCAAAAATGGGTGGCCTCCCTTCACTGCAAGTGAAAAAATAGTTTTCTCTACAACTTGCACTCTAGGAATCAACCATTCTTCATGCTGAGTTCTTTCACAGAATGAAATGCTTTGCACCAGTACAATTTGTTTCCCTTCGGGATGGAAGGTGATGAGAGGAAACAAGTATTAGGAGAGGATTAAAGAAACCTATGTTCTTATTAAGGTGGGTTTGAAGAGAAACAATGTTACTGAGAGAATGATGATTACATCCTAATAATTATGTTGGATCCTCACAAAATGATAATAAAATAAAGGCAAGCTTATATTGAACATCTAATATCACCCAGCTACAAATAACAAGAAAGAGAATCCAACAATAACTAGTTTATACAAATCAACTTACATTTATTCCTTTGTGGTCAATTGTAACCTATACCCCAAGCAGACACAATGTGCTCTCAACATGTACACATTTGTAACTTCTGTAAACTAATTAACAAAGGAGAATACAAAATAGCCAGGTATAATGGAAACCAGTGCCTTCCATCCCTGCAGCCAGTTGTACTGTAATATCTTCTGCTTGGTGCTGACAGCATTCTCTTCCCTCCTCTCATTCCGACACAATGCCTTCGGGTCTGTCTAAGTAATGTAATTTACTGGAGTGGAATTCCCTCGGTACCCTGTGCAGCACTTGGTGACAGTATCATTTATACTCCACAGTGTCGTGGCCTGACACTGATACATCGGCCTTCATCCCTCATTCAGAGCAGAGCGTGCAATTTCACCTTCCGCTCTGCCCTTCTGTGGTGTGCGTGTACAAATTTACTCCATTCAGTCCTAATTACAAACCTTGCTTGAAATGCTCTCATTAGATTTATATTGCTCACTCCAAATGTCAATCGTATCGAAAATTCCGATTTTCCTGAGGATTCATCCATTAGCAATAAACTCTAAAGCATTCTATGACTGAGTGCATTAAACCAGCAATGCGGATGTGCACTTAAAATACATCATTAGAGTAAATCTCCATTGCAAATGCTTTATATCATTCAACCAAAGGACTAATGAGACAGCCCAGCCAGTACCCTCAAATTGCACATGAAGGATAGGTTAAAACTGGCTGTTATGTAGGAAGAAGCACATGGTATTTCAACGGGATGGATTTCAGAATCTCTGTCATAACTGATGAAGGTGTGGGAGGGAGTCACAGCTAGACCTAATTTATCACCTTCTTTTGCCTATGACTGTTACAGAGACTTGGGTTTGCGGCAAAGCGCAATAAGGCAGGCAAAGATAATAGGGAGTGTCTGTTTTCATGGGGGGGCACTGAAGCTGCATCTGCAATGCCAGGAACTTTGTTAGTCAGCTCCAAGGATTTGCTCTGCCTGAAAAGCATTCTTCCATTTTGCTCAACAGAAAAAAATGGAAAAAGCAGCACTGTCTGGATACACTGAAAGAACCTGGGTACCCTTCTAATAAAAGACAGAGCTTACTGGCAGAGCTGATGTGAGACACGTCTCCACCCCAGAGTGATGGGTCCTAACACTAAAAACCCAAAAAAGCTGCTGCTGATGTTAACGTACAAATGACAAGTCAGAAGTTGTATCTGTGACTGAGACAGTAGGACAGACCATGCAAAGGAAAATTTGGAGAGAGTTTTAAAAACTAGCAAAATACATCAATGGATAAAACCAAGCCATCACTGTTTTATACCTGCACCATGTTTTAATTCCCCAGCTTACTGGTCTCATCTATCACTTCTTGTCAGGTCCCAGGTGAGGCAAAGTTACGGTGCAGGCATAATTTCTTTTTTAATTTGATAAATGAAGAAACTGCATCCCAGGGAGGTCATGGAGGAGGCTGAAGGAAGAGTCTGAAGTGAACTCTTGGCATCTAATTCTAAAGGTTAACCAAAAAAGTTAAGTGATGCCTACAAATATGACCTTATTATGAAACATACATTTTTTTTTTTTAATGGAGAACTTCGGTGGGCAGAAAAAGACTCCTAGATAGGCAGGTATCCATTACATTAAACAGAAAATAATTTGCAAAATATAATAAAATGTAAAAGAAGCAACGACAATTGTTTTCTGCCTACCAGCACCTGGTCATCTATAGGACTGATCAGTAACCAGAATGATAACAGATGAAATATTTTCTGTAGGGAATTATGCCACCACGGAAGCTAACTGCTCCTAAAGTTCTGTGCATTCCCACCTGAAACATTTAAAACCTTACTTGATGCAACATTAGTGCTCTCTTTCATAATGCACATCAGCAGGTACTACAATTAACATGCACAGATGTTAGAACTGAAATATTCATGTTTAAATAAAAAAGATAGTGAGAAGGCAAAAACAACTGAATATGCTCAACACAGTGCTAATCTTAATAGGAAAGAGAGGCTTACCTTGTGCTAATTTAATTGCAAAATTAAAAAAAATGATCTCCCAGATGGCATCAGTAACCTATGAAGACACAAACTACTCTGTAAATCACCTGTGGCCTTCAGATTGAGACACAGAACAAGAGGCTGATCTTGTGTCCATGTAGTTCCAAAATTTGTACTCCAATTATAGAGGGGAAGCCCCAAAATGCCCTGAAATTCTCCAACACATTCTTATGATGCAATGGCACGAATAAGAAAAACAACACCATCATTTTACTGAGGGCTGGCTTTGAGCTTCATATATGTTATCTCATTTAATCCTTACAACCACACTATGAGATAGGTACTATGCCTGTTCCAGTCTTCAAATAAAGACATGCAAGCCCAGGAAAGGTTAAATAAACAGATTAAGGTCAACAGGTAGCTAAGCTAAGAGTTGATGCTGAGTCCTCTTTCTTCCAAAGCTCTCGTCTCACTTTAACCACCATGCCTTGATGCAGCTGGAGACGTCAAATAGGAACGTGATTTGCAGTCTTCAATTTCCAGAGGCTTCTGGAATGACTGTCCTCTTGACTCAACTTATTTCACAAATTACATCAAACTGAAAAGCTCTGAACACTTGTAGACATCCTCATTCTTTGGAAATGCCACAGCCACTTAGCCAGAGGAACGGGGACAGCACCATCACCAGGATCACGAAGGTACAAATTTCCCTGTGAACGCTGACGCCACCTCTCTTTGGTGTTTCTTCTAGCCACAAACCGAGACATTATCACTGACTGTGGTTGCAGTAGACTCAGCAATGAAATGAAGGGGAGTTTTTACTTGGGTAACTGCCCCTCCAGCATCTGGGTCCGTGGAGGGTATTCCAGGACACACATGTGCTCAGCCCTGTCTCCCCTTCCTTACCACCTGGTCGGCACACAAACAAGAGTTTTCTATCTTTCAGAAACACCACTAAGAAATCCTTTCCTTGCTGTTCTATGAATCTATAAGAAACAACTTTCTAACAATGAGCCAAGAAGATGGATGTTGTAAAAACAGCATTTCAAACAAGACAATTACTTTTTCAAAAAAAGATTCAAGGATTTTTATCACTTCTTCTTTCAACCTCCCATAGACACAATTTGTTTATATATGAGTTGTGTCTTTCTTCCTTCAAAATGGGAAAATGCTGATAAACTATCACATGTAGACAAACAGCGCAAAAACCTGGCTGCCTTTTGCTACTCAAACAGAGGCACATTTATTTCCCAACGCACCACTTACCAGACAGATGCAAAGATGTGGGCAAGCCAGTCATCAGAATTAACAGAGTGATTGTGCTTGCACTACATATTCTGATTTGTATGAATCTTATTTTTAACCATGCACAAAGGGCAATAAATGGAAAATCTTATTCTAACCGCTACTTTTTCTGGGCCACCCACACTGCTCCACCTACCGCACAACTTCACAAATATAAAAAACCCAACCCAGGCTTCGTCCTAACAAGGGATGCAAAGTGGCTAAAATGTGTGACATTTTTTCCAGTTACTGTTTGTACTTTCATTCTTTTTCTATATCAGGACTTTCAGGGAAAACAACATTGATTTATGTATGGGCATTTTCAAAGACTCCACGTTGGTATGTCATGCGGCGCACAGGCAAGCACAATCCGCGAGGCGCTGGCACCACCCTGCCGTGAGATGCACGTCAACCAACTTTCAGCAAAGAAATGCACCCAAAACGTTTCTGTAAAGTCAGGAAGATGATACCCACAACATTTTGTTTTGAGACAATGACTGTGTTTTAAAAATTCTTCAAATGAACAAAAGTCGTATCAGAAACATAAACATTTCAAAAACAGAGCAGGCTGTCAAGAATGATTTTGCCAAAGTCAGGTCGAGATCGCTTGACCTAAATCTGCTGTTAGTTCACTGTGCAATGCTCACCAAGGCGCAGTATCCCCTTGCCATCTCCCTTCCCTTCTGTGAATTTTTCTCTCGTCTGCTCTTTTCCAGTCACCACGCCACAGCCTGCAGCTCACCAAGCATTAACTCACACATAACCATCACTGCCAAGTGACATAGCTGTTATCGAGAGACAACCACCTTGAGAGCAAAGGAGAAAAAAAAACTGATGAAGAGGATGTCTTCTAGGGGCATAGAGAGGAGAGGTAAGAGAGTCTATTTTTGATCACTATCTCTTCAGATTTTTAATGAAAAGTTAAGTTATTAAGGTCCCAGGGTACCAATGAAAATGCTTGTTCCTCTGAACCCTCCGCAAACCACAACAGCAAACATAAGCAGGCAGTGATTAATATTTAAAAGTCAGTTCAACAAAATAATTAAGGCACGAAAGGAGTCAACTCTAAGAAAGGCGTCTTTACCTGTGTGCTTGCTCATTATCCAGAAACTAGAGGAAATGTTCTGTCATCCTCTGGTAGTTAAAACACACCCTGCAGAGCTAAGGCTTCTTCCGATAACGCAAAGTACTAGAGCCGTGCTGATGAGATGTATCAGAAAATCGTTTTTGGGGTAGAGTCCACTATCGTCAGAACTTCTGACTAGTGTTGTAAAAACACGGGTAATTAAGTGTTACGAAAAAGTGGGTCATACACCACTGAGATACAACCACACCACCCCCAAACCAACTCCAAATGACTGTGCTGTGACAAGGTGGGAGGGGTCTGAACACAGCGAAAGCAAAACTTTTATGTGGTTCCCGGAGCATTTTAGTTTTCACTGGTTTAGGTTAGAGAAAGTTAATCTCAACGTCAACTGCAAACCATCTAACTTTTAGCACGTTCTTGAAATTTTGTGATAAACGCTGGCTGTTAATGTAATGGGAAATTCAGATACAATGTCATAAACAGTCCGAGGGACAGTCTCAGGCTTAAACGACATGCCCATCGCCGAAGACTGAACACCGTCACTCAGTGAGGCAAGGCGGTCAAACCGAAACTAAGACGAAGAACCAAGTTCTTTATCCACACTAGCATCTCCTTGTCCAAGGGAGGATCAAAGTACTGTAGACCACTTCCCCACACCTGTACCCAAGCCAGGCATTCAACACAGTCACAGATATTTATCAAAGCAGCCTTCGACTGCTGTAGGAAGAAGGCAAAGTGTAGTACCTGAAGTGAGCACGTTCACTCATCTGTCACTCGAGTCACAGAAATATTAATTCAAGTCAACACGTACTGATTCCCTGTTATACACAAGGACACAAAGGATGTGAAGGGAGGCAGAGAGAAGAACCTGCTTTCAAAGAACCTAAGTCTTACACAGGGGATGATAAGTAAGACCTAGTCATACTCGATGCCTAATACAGATCATTTTAGAAAACAAAATCTTGTCAGCAGCTGCTTACTGTATACTTCCTACTCTACTGACAGAAGGTTTGTAGATAACGTTCCTGCAACACTTCTCAGATGAACCCTTTAGCAATCCCCTTAACTTTTCTCTGAGTTTTCTATCAGTGCTCAAAACCCTTCCTGACTTTGGCTATGTGTTAGGATTCACCCAGATCCAAAGTCCTAGCACTCTCCAAGGAGAAGCAGAGAGCTACGAGCACAATCCCAGGAGCCACACCACCACCAGAAGACTTTGAAGAGAAGCTTCTGTGAAGGGGGATAAAGGATGCAAAGTTGAAGGAAAACTCTTTGGTTCATAGAACAAGAAGGGATATTTTTGAATCACATTTTGTTACCATCAGGTATAAAATTAGAATTTTACCAGAGTCCATACTGTTCGGGTTATAAATGGAGAATGTGGAGATCTGATTAATCAACCTTCCCCATTTCTGAAAAATTGCCTTATGGTAAATTGACTGCAAAATTTTAAATAACTATAACACAACCAGTTGACCTACCACTAAAACTATCTCGTATATAATTGAATCTTTCTTTTATGATTCCAGGGGCTCACCAGGATCTTGCAGAACCATTCAATAATTACTTCTATTGACAGAATATAGAAATGAAAAAAACCAGTTAATAGCGATTTCCATTTGATAAAGATACTGGTAAATCTAACAGGTATCTGTTCTTACAAGAGTTGATTAATATCTATTTTTTTATTGAGGCAACATTGGTTTACAACATTATGTACATTTCAGGTGTACATCATTATATTTTGATTTCTGTGTAGACTACATCATGTTTACCATCCAAAGTCTATTTGCCATCCATCACCGTACACATGTGCCCTTTTACCCCTGATCAATGTAATCTGAAGGGAGAAAAATAGGCAATGTGATCACTGTCCTAGAAAATGATATGTAAAGTCATCATTCCTAAGCTCCACCAGTTTGTGGGGTGTATTCAGTTCAGAGTATTGCTTGTAAATTTGGAATTAGTTGATTAACTGAAAAAAGCCTGGAAAAATACACAAACATATGAGTTAACAGGTAGGTTGTACCTGCGCTGCTGGATTATAGGTAACTTATTTTCTTCTTTAGTCTATTCTGTTATTTTATAAATTATGTGCAATAAACACGTATTTTACAATCAGGAAAATAAACGTATTTCTGTTTTGATAAAAATAATTAATTATTCTCTGATTCTGCTCTCTCTGACAACTAAGAACACTTAATGCATGGGACTCAGAATAATAATCTGGCCTGGTGACAAATCAGACACAAAATACTGGAAAAATCTGCTAGCAACAATAGATTATAGCTTCTAGTTAAACACTACAAGGACTTTAAAAATCCTGCAATACTGGAGAGCTCTGCAAACACTATTTGGGTCAGAAGAGCAGAAACCCTCTTCCTGATCCTGACCCACAGTCTGTGTACTCTCCAGCTGCAATAAATAAGGCTCCAGGCGCCAGGGCCCCCAAAACCACCACTTTAATGGGGGTGTCCTCGGAAGGGCGTGTGCCATCCGCTGGCTTAAATCACAGCTCAGAGAAAAGTGTCATTTTGCTAGTGACAGGTGCATCCAAAAAAGAGCACACAAATAATTTCTAAACAGCAACCAACTGAAAATTATTAGAATAAGTTGATAAACTCTTTGTGCTACAACCCATCTCACTTGGTAAATAAACCGCTTTATGATATGCATGGCTGAGTTTCTGTGGAGACTCACAGGGAACATGATCTGAAGATTTTGATTTATATATTAATGTATATTACCATGCTGGTGGCATCACCTCTATATCTACCATTAATGCATACACAGAGCATGAAAATTAACCTTGATGATGCCTTGAGCAGATATAACTGTGAAACTGAATATGACATAAATAATCATATCCTACATTCTTAAAAAAAACACACATCAGAATTGGCTTCAAAACTATGCCAATGGTTCCCCAATGACTATAGGAGTTAAATATATATGTTCATGAAATTATATATTACTCTTAATATCACTAATATTACAACTTTTAGCATGCTTCCAAACAGAATAAATCTAAAAGGAATATCTGAAACTTTAAACTCTGGCATTGGAAAAGTGGTAAAAGTCAAAACTTGCAGTTTCTCAAGAAGAATAAAAATGAATGGTATATTTTTCTATCCTAAGTCAATAATTTTAGATGATTATTTAGGCATGAAAATAGGTACAATAAAACCTCAGTTAACTATATTATTTGAAGACAAGAAGTTTTTTTGTTTCAATTTTCTAGTTAATTGACAGAGAGCCAGAAAATGCTTTTTGTTGAAGATCTTTCCAAAGCAGTTTCTTTTCCTAATTATAAAACATTTAACCATTCTCAATGATTCAGCAGGTCAATGTCGTCAGCTACAAATATCCTCCAGGGTATATTTTCTACCTTTACTAAACCAAAGCTATCTTGTTTTCTGAACCTTTATTTTTGAAAAAGGGAAGTGGGATATGTGCGGTAGGGTGGGGTGTGGGAGGGGGTGGGGTGGGGGTGGGCGTGGGGAAGTATGAAGGTTAGTTAATTCAGGGTTCTGGGTAGTTGGGTTCCAGGGAGCTAAGCCATCACTAAACATGAATTCAGTGTCCGGAACCAGGCAAACTTGATTCCTAGGAAACATGAGCGCCGACAAGGAGAGCCCCTAAGGGTCTGTCTTGGTTGGAATTAGATCATTCTGTCTGGGTACCTCTTGGTTTGTTGGTCTTGTCTGGGGAAAACCTGTGTCAGTGTGTCCATTCAAAAATTATGGTCTCTGAACTCATGGGGCTGAATTTATTTTTATTAGATTCTACGTCCACGTTGTTTCAACTCAAGCTTAGGGTGCCGGTAGCTACACGTGGATGTCAGGGACGAATAAACGCTTTTCTCTTAGACTTGCTGATTTGGATTTTCTTTTCTAGATTAAAAACCTTTTATTCTAGTTTTTTTTTGACATCTTAGCAGCTCCCTATGGCAACTGACTCAGAAACCTTGGTTGCTTTGCCCTGTTCTCTGTCACCTAAATGAAAAGCACGGAGAGTTTCTTTCTAAGCAGGTTTGGAAAGTCTGGGGTGCGAATGAGGGGACTGATTTACATATATTGTACTTTAATTTTGGTGACTTTATTTTATCTTTTTGGTTATACCTTTCCCCTAAGCCAAATACATATATGCATACATACATATGTCTACAACATACACACACACATACATAAACCATCTTGACGTCTTAAGGAGGAAGTGGGATAATTTAGGACAGAGGTTTCTGAGCTCTTTGAAACTATGGATCCTTATGCCCTGTCCTTCAGGAATTACAGCCACTGGTCAGACCCAGGGACAGGGCCTGAAGGTAGTGAAGGAGACTTGAAGAAAACATGGCTTCTAGACCATTCTAGAGAATTCGCTGATCGCTCTCCAAGGTCAGCTTTCTAGAAACACAGAATAAAAAGCAAAACCCCAAAAAATAGGGCCCAAATGTACTAACTTAGTGGGTTCAATCCTGTATATTCCTACAAGACTGCAGGTCACTCACTAAATGGTTCTGTGATTTATGGGTACAGTAACACCCAATACTACAGGGATTTGGTGATGAGGGGATAAATTATACTTCATTTGCAGTATGTAAAACAGGCATTATAATAATTTGAGGCCCTGTTGCAGGAGAACTCTTTGCTATTACTTTTCTTTCAAAGCTTTCCTTTTTTTCTCCTAGGCTTCAATCTGTGGCAAGCTTATGTTCCCTAGTTCTTGCCTCAACATCCACCTCCACTGATCAAGACCTGTGACACGCCACAGCTGTGCACACGGCTCCGTAACCCCATGCATCCCAGTGCACTGTACACGGACTCCTCTGTGAACACACAGCTCAGAGGAAGTGCAGCAGCGTCCCTACAGGAGTACAGGTGGGTCCACGTTCCCTCCATCACAGTGAAGCAGCTTTCCCACATGTGTAAATGGCATTTTAGTAGAGATGGCAAATTTCCCTGGTAGTTTCTGACAAACGTGTCCTTGCCCTGATAGGAAACCCATGCCTAAGACTGAAGTATAACGTTCCGCAGATCCTTCACCCTTGCCCAAAAGCTGCTAGGGGCAGTACCAGGGCTGAGAGGGCTGTGAGGGACGCGGCTGTCTATTCTTACTCCACTCTCACAAACTGTAACATCCCTGTCAAGCACTACTTAGTTACTTAGTTACTTAGTTATCATGCCCAGTATTCTTGGAAGGAAAGTGAACTCTGGTATTCATTTTTTTAATTGTGGTAAAATATGTATAAGATAACATTTACCATTTTAATCATTTTTAAGAGTACAGTGGCATTAAGCATATTCACATTGTTGTGCAACCATCACCACCATCCATCTCCAGAACTTTTTCATCTTCCCAAAGCGAAACTCTGGACCCATTAAACATTACCTTCCCCTTCCCTTCCATTCCCAGCCCCTGGCAACCACCATTCTGCTTTCTGACTAGGAATTTGACTATTCTAGGTACCTCCTACAAATGGGATCACACAAAATTTGTCCTTTTGTGTCTGGCTTATTTCGCACAGTATCTTCTAGGTTCATCCATGTTGTAGCACGTGTGAGAATTTCATATTTTTAAGGCTGAATAATAATCCATTGTATGTCTATGGCATGTTTTCTTTACCCATTCATCTGCTGATAGACATCTGGGTTGCTTCCACCTTCTGGCTATTGTGAATAATGCTGCTATGAACATGGGTGTACAAATATCTGTTCAAACCCCTGCTTTCACTTCTTTTAGGTGTATACCCACGAGTCGAACTGCTGGATCATATGGTAGTTCTATGCTTAATATTTGAGGAATCGTCATACTGTTTGGCATTAAGTTTTTAAAAAAGTAATAACCTTTATGTTTCAGTGCTGTTTTAGGTTCATAGCAAAAGTGATGGGAAATCACAGAGGGTTCCCCTATCCCCCTCATCCCCACACAGGCACGGTAATTCTACAGAGACACTGCAGGCACTCAGTGACTTGAGTGCTTCCACCAAGGCCACAGGGAGTGATAGAGACAGGCCATGCCAGGTCCCAGCCCTGAGTCACCTGAGGTGTCACAGTAGCCTTCTTCCCTCCCAGGCTTGAAGTTATGACACTGACTGACATCAAAGGTCATCCCTACAGGAAAACCTGATGTGTAAATGTGGACACTCACAGATGCCAAAGCAGGAGGGACATAAAGAGCATTTGATCCAATGCACTTCTTTCACTTCACGGTGAGGATGCTTCATAAATTGGAAAGCTTCCTTCTGAGAATGCTGTGCAGAATAACCAATTAGTGCTTGACAGAGATGTTACAGTCTGTGAGGGTGGAGGAATACTAGATAATTACATCACTCACAACTCTGTCAGCTCTAATACCAGCCCTGTTACCCTTTGGGCAGAAGACAGTTCTGGATTAATTCCTTATAGAACTCTTTCATCACCTATCACTTTTTTGTCTTATTTTTCTGATTTTGTGGGTTTTATTTTAAGCACGTGCACTTAAATTTATTGCCAGGATTTCTGGCTCTGTTAATGTCTAAGCAATAGAAATGCACCTTCATTACATATCTGGGAATTGCTTCACTAACAGCATTTACTCTCAATTCCAGAGTTATAATAAAAGAACTGTAAGTCCTAAGTGTTACTTTGAATGATAACATTCACCATATACAAGTGAAATGGTAAAATCACAACGCTTATCCACAGACTTAAAATGCCTAGAAATTTCTCAAACATTTCCTGGACAGCCTCACTCATACTATCTTTAAACTCGCATCAACTCAGTGAAACAAAAGGAAAAATGTTGTTTAAAATTTCTACAATGAAAGCTTAGAAGTATACAAAACACATATATATTCACCAACACATATGTACATTTGCATGTATGCTCACATATATCCAAGTGTGCATCCCTTGAGCCAAACTCTTCTACTTTTTTCTATGAACATGGAATAAATTGTTCTTGTCCTCAGCAGAAAGGAGATTGGCTTGTTCCAAAGCTAACACAATAACATGTCAAAATATTTCAGTCCTGAGAACTTAAAACCCTACAAAACCCTGGACTTGCTGTCTTGGACTATTTATTAGAGGTGCGCCTCCCTTCCCACATGTGTTTTGGAAATCAAGTCACATGTAAGTGTATGAGGGGAGGGATAATACTATGATGATCACTTTGAAAGGGAATAGTATATTTCCCAACCCAGGAGGGAAAAAAGATTTTCCCTTTTGAGTGTATCTAAAAGCTTGACGAGCACATCTGTGCAAGGACTGTAGCTGTCATTTCAGCCTAATAAGGGCACGTTAGTCACCCCTGCTGAAAACCAAGGACAAAGAATGACAGGTACTGTTGACTCTGGGGTAAAGCTGGCACAGAAGAATGACATCTACTAGGCTGGACTTTCAAATGTGATGGTGCCCCGAGGACCTTAAAATTCTCTTTTCTGAGAGATGAGTCAATGTATTAGGTAAAGCAGTAAATATCTTAATCTAGTGATATTTAATACTGAATCTTTAATACACTTTTCTGCCTTTATCACTCATCCTTTCAGTCATACTTGAGGTTAAAGCAGTGATTCTCAAAGTGGAGTCCCTGGACCAGCTGCACCAACGTCACCTGGAAACTTGTTAGAAAATCAGATTCCCAGCCCATCCCAGATCTACTTAATCAGAAATTCTGACTAGGAAGCTTCTGCACGGCAAAGGAGACCATCAACAAAAGGCAACCTACCAACTGGGAGAAAATATTTGCAAATCACATATCTGATGAGGAATTAATATCCAAAATATATAAAGAACTCATACAACTAAACACAAAAAAACAAACCACCCAATTAAAAACTGGGCAGAGGATCTGAACAGACTTCTTTCCAAAGAAGATATACAGATGGCCAACAGGCACATAAAAAGATGTTCAACATCACTAATTCTTAGGGAAATGTAAATCAAAACTACAATGAGATATCACCTCACACCAGTCAGAATGGCTATCATTAAAAAGACAAGAAATAACAAGAGTTGGAGAGGATGTGGAGAAAAGGGAACCCTCATACACTGCTGGTGGGAATGTAAACTGGTGCAGAGACTATGGAAAACAGTATGGCAATGCCTCAAAAAGTTAAAAATAGAAATACCATATGATCCAGCTGTTCTACTTCTGGGTATTTATCCAAAGAACATGAAGACACTAGTTATAAAAGACATAAGTGCCCCTGTGTTCATCGCAGCATTATTCACAATAGCTAAGATTTGGAGACAACCTAAGTGCCCATCGATAGATGAATGGATAAAGAAGATGTGGTGTGTGTGTATACACACACACACACACACACACACACACACACAATGAAATACTACTCACCTATAAAAAAGGATGAAATCTTGCCATTTGCAACAACATGGATGGACCCTGACTGTATTATGCTAAGTGAGATGAATCAGAGAAAGCCAAATACCGTATGATTTCACTCATATATGGAAGATAAACAAACACATAGATATAGAGACCAGATTGGTGGTCACCAGAAGGGAATGGGGCAGGTGGAGGGCAAAGGGGGTAAAGGGGCACATTTGTATAGTGATGGATGGCAACTAGACTTTTGGTAGTGAACATGATACGTTTTATACAGAAGTTGAAGATATAATGATGTACATCCGAAATTTATATAATGTTATAAACCAATGTGACCTCAATAAAAAATTAAATTAAATTAAAAAAGAAAGAAATTCTGGGCATGAGACCCAGCAAACTGTACTTTAACAAGTTCCTAGGTGATTCTGATGCAAGCTAAAGTTTAAGAGCCACTAAGTTAAAGAACCACCAATATGTAGATCTTAACTCCAGTTTTCGTCCTCAGTTATAATTCTCAAGGTACTTTGTTAAAAGAAAAGTAACTCGTGCGTTTAGGCTATTTGTTATTATCATTTAAGAAAATTCTTACCATTATTTGGTTTGAGGAAAGAAACCTTAGTCAAAACTTACATGTAATTTTTCCAGGTCCTGTGCTGGCTTCGAGTCTTAGGATGCAGGGAACTGGGCGAAGGGAGAGATGAGAAGGCTACAGCAATCCATTCAGACATGGACCCCAAAGCTTTGTGGGGCAACCTTATGACAGGTCAGTGAGTGTCCACCTGATTGGGGAGGAAGAATTGTCCATTAACAGAGTAAACCTGCCATGTTAACATTTCCCCTCCCTCCTGCTATCCTGCTACACCCCACCCCCTGCTTTTATCACCTCCAAACTAACTTACTCTGTCCCTGGCTGTGTGCCTAGTGACTGGTCCACATGCAGAGACCATCAGAAAATAGCTGGAAGCTCTATTCCATGAGATATTTCCTTTAGGTGAGCATCCCTCACTGGGTGCTCTCCTGAACCCCAAAAGCAGCTGGGAGATAGGTCAACGTCTAATCCGTTCTCTCTCTATTCTATCTCATGAATATTTGCTTTCAATAAATCAGAAGACTTTGATTTAAAAGACGTGGCTGTAGTAACAAGACGATACAGGAAGCAAATGATAAATTTGAGAATTCTGACTGAAATGAGATGATTCTCTGATGCTTTAAATATGTTTATTTTTAAATTAATAATGCTTATTTTTTCTGATGACAAATTAATACATGCTTATTGTCAAACATTTTTAAAATATAGAAAAGCATAAAGAAAAAATAAAGATCAACTGTAACCTTGACACTGATAAATCACTGACGCTATTTTGTTGCATAGGTCCACAACCCCTTAATGGAAACTCCTGGGCTTCCGAATAAGTTTCAGAATTGAGAATTGCTTGGATTTTAGAGAGTATTACAATATGACCAACATTTATCAGATAGCACTCCATCAGAGGCTGGAACAGCACACCATAATCAAACATCTTAAATATTTCTGCAGGAAAATAGATGCACATTAAGTTGGACAAAAAAGTCTCATACTAGTTCAGGCCAGGCTTTTTGACCACACAAGTTACCAAAAACCCTTTTGACTTTTAATGCTTTGGGATTCAGAATTAGGGATAAGAGATCGTAGACCAGTGCTCTTTTCAGATACACAAAAATAGTTGGAGTTTTGTTTCTACTTTGTTATTCAATGTTATACGAACGTGAGCATTTCCCAAGTTATTAACAATTCTTTAAAAACACGCTTTTCAATGTCTACGTAATATTACACCCCATAGAAAAGGGCTTTATTTATTAAACTATTTTTCTCATTTTTGGAATTACATATTGCTTTTTTTTGTTATTGCAAATAACACTTTGAGGGACATGTCTGAATATCAGATTGTCTGAATTTCTGAATATTTTCTTAGGTATATTCCTAAAAAAGGAATTATTAGGTCAAACGGTGTGAACTTTAAGGGTCTTGAAGATTTTCCAGAAAAGCTATATGAATTTACACTCCTGCCACACCATGAGCGTTTGGTTAATTTGTTCAATTACCCACTTTATCATAAGCACAGAAAAAACACACTTGCACCTCATACATCTTAACAAAGTTCTAATCAGTGACAACTCTATTTAGGAGATTTTATTTTTGTTTTTCTTATGCAGAAGACAGTGAACAGTTCACTGGGTTTTACCCATAACAAGAGAGAAATGAGATTAACCTAAGTTTACCATCAAATTAAACCTCATTAGAGCAGAGTGAGTCAGATCTGGGCAATGGAGGAGCTGCCACTTGTCCTTGGGATCTTTACTTGGAAAAGGGTACTGAGGATTCCAGAAATAATTCACATCACCATGAGAAGAAAAACAATTGGCTGCTGATTATTTGTGGGCTGATAATTCTGCTTCTGGACTACTGAGGGCTTGTGTTTCCCTTCCTTTTGTTGTTTTCTTATTTCTTGGACATTTTGCAGCTCCTTAGCATGGCCATCAGGGAGCAGAAAGATATGAAGGCAAAAATCAAATCAGACAAGGTAATAATGACTAAGCCTCCTGAGTGCTTATGATGTGTCAACTCTGGTGCCAGGTGCCTTGCATGCATTATCTCATTTAACACTGGTATGAAAACTGGTAGCTGCGAAGTTTGAAAGTGTGCTCGCTCATCAATTCCCCTTCCACCCTAAGAAGTCTGGAGGAGCTAGAGGTTTGGAATTTCAAAGATCTATTCAAGCCTAGGATCTTATACCATGATTGATGCGGGGTCGGTGAGCCGAGGAGTCAAAAGAAAGATTTCTTAGACTCTCCAGATCTGGCAGTAGTGCTCTTTTATTTAGAGAATAGTGTGGAATAGCATGGGGACAGGAAGGACCCATGGGCAGTCAAAGCTTCTGCTGCCGCTGCTTCTGCTGCCGCCGCTGGCATGGGGACAGGGCCCATGGGCAGGCAGAGCAGCTGCTGCTGCCCCCGCTGGCATGGGGACAGGACCCATGGGCAGGCAGAACTGGTGCGTGGGGACAGGACCCACGGGCAGTCAGAGCTCCTGCTGCTGCCCCGAGTTGAGGGTTAGGGCTAATTTTATAAAGCATGGGTATGTGACTTATTTTTACTGGAGAAAAGAAAAGATGATGTAAAAAGTCATTAAATGATTTCAGTGCAGATGGGGTCTGGTTATTGTGCGGTCATATAACTTTAGATACGAATCTGGCCATATAGATCGGCATGCAGGTGAGGATGCCCTGGGCTTCTCTCCCTGGGGCGGTCCTAATTCATACCATAAAAAAAGTCCACTGGGTCGTATGGTTTGGCATGTAGGCCAGGTCACCTTGGGCTTCTCTAGCTGGGGCAGCCTTAATCCACATCAATGATGACTCCAAGTCTGGCTATAAATCACAAACTTTACCTTTCTGCTTTTTGTCAGCGCCCTCTATAGCATCAATATGAAGCAGGGAAAATGGTATAGAGAAAATACAAGAAAACTCTAGATGACGGTAAACACTTTGAAGGTCCTATATTGAGAGGAGGGAGGCTCGATCTCTCAGAGGGCAATAGAGAGTTGAGAGTCTGTCATATAACACGAAACAGGGTGTACACAGAGAGGACATGGACACACACATAACATATGCTTTAAAACAACCAAACATACAAACACATTCTTCCCAAATGTGACTCCAAATTAGTAATACTAAATCAGGGCTCACAACCTCAAGTTTCTTTCCGTTGATAGCTTTTTCTAATAATTTTTCTTTCTCTTTTCCCTTAATATGTATTTAACCTTACAGGATAATTGGTGTAGAGAATGCCACAATTTTAATACACTAATAAAAGAAAATAGAAGAGAGATTTCTTTGTTATATGGAATGAAATAACCTCACTCTTTGCCTTATCTATAAACTCAATCTCTGCAAGGTATAGTATATACCATAAAATGGCTGCAGTTCAGAGAGAGAGGTGAGAAAAAAATTCAATTTTATTTTGAGAGTGAGTTAAATTGATCTTCCCAACAATCTTATCTAAAAGTAAGGGATGATTCCATCAAAATTATCAAGACCAAAAGACAAAAGATGTATCAAGAAGGGACCCATTTCCTTCATTATGGCTTCTCTTTATCATTTAAATAGCATTCTGCTGATAATTATGTGTCAAGTTGGTAGAATGTCTATAAATGATTTTTCTTTGCCACAATCAGATCTATGGTTAATTTCCTAAGTACACCAGGACAATAGGATGTGAAAAATACAGCGTGCAATAGGGGAAATGACCCCTCAAAGAACGTACTTTGTTTTTTTCCAAAGGGCCTAATTACTTGGGGGGAAAATACAAAAAAATAAACTACCACTAATAACAGAAAATGATTACCAGAAGTTCTTTAGATCCTCATACTGCGCAACTAACATTTCTAAAGCTAATTACAAATTTGGATTCTCTCATTTAAAAATATACTTCGAAGCAGCCCACTTCTGTTTTAATGCTGAACCAAAGTCTGTGCAATTGGCACATTATCAAAGTAAAAGAAAAAAAAAAGGCGTCACTCAAAGTTACCACTTTCAATGTCACTAAATCTTGAACTGCAAAAATACCACAAGCTAAAAACTAGTAATGCCATGTGGTTATGTTATCTTACATTTACAAAAGGGTTTATAGTTTCCAAGCCCTAATAGATTGAGACCTCTGCCACTCATGGTAGCTTTGCTATCACTGCCTCTGAGCCTGACACCTTTCACAGGTTCTTGTGAGGATTAAATGAGCATGCGTACAAGAGAGTTTTTCTGAACTGTAAAATACACATAAAATGTTGGGTATCATTATTCTTTTTACCAACAACTTTGTAAGGCATACAGATATTAATCTCCATTTCACAGTTAAGGAAACTGACCACAGGAAGATGTAGCAAAAAAAGTACCGAGTTAGGAGATCTGAGTTTTCTCTTGGCCACAAACTAGCTGAGTGACTTGATTTCTTCAGTAAAATCCGGGGTTGGTGATGATTTTAAGGTCTTCTTGAGGCCCACGGCTCTATGAACTGGGACTTGGCCATGGTAGCAATGAGGCAGCCTTAAAAAAGACTCTTAGGAAGCAGCCCCTCCTAGCACCTACCAATCTGAGGGGGGACAGGGGCCTGGAGCAGCCTCCAACCCCTGACAGTGGGACAGTCATTAGCTAACTCATATTGATGGATAAGTGCGATGTTGGGAGCATCCCAGGCAAACGGTCAGGGTTGCTCGGGCAGTGGAAGGAGGTATGAGAGGAGCCTGAAACAGCAGCTCTTTATTAACTGGTACAGATATTCCATAACTCTAACGACTGGTGTTGCCAACTAAGTGTAGAACATCAGAACGTCAGTCCTGGCTAAAAGTCCCACTGCCGTTTGGCTATCAAAGAGATAGCCATATCTGTGGGCCACCCACCTTTCTTGACTGAGTTGCTACAGTGCGGGGGACAGATGTAAAAGGGATACTTTTTGTAGTATGAGCACATATCATGATCACATGGGAATTTTACTTCAAAAAGACTGGGGCCACTAACCTCGTACTGATGGTATTCTACCAGCGCTGTCTAATACCACTTTCTGTGATGAGGGAAACGTTCAATATCTGTTCTGTCCAACATGGAAGCCACCAGGCACACGTGGCTATGGAGCACTTCAAATGTGCCTAGTGAGACTGAGGAACTGAACTTTTAATTTTTATCAATTTAAATTTAAATAGCCACTATGGTTAGTGGTTACCTTATTGGACAGTACAGCTCTAGGCTGTCTCACATATTAGTTTTCTTGGATGTACTTCAGATCCCAGAAGCTCAGAGGACAATACCCAATCATTCCTTCAACTAGCATTTACTGACCTCCTCCTGGGTGCTGGGCACCATTTAGATGTCTCAAAACAATGGTGAATAAGATGGCCATCGGCACTTCCTGCCCTCACGGTGTTTCTCAGCGAGGCTGATTTCCAAAGACCTCACAAAACCTTGAAGTGGTTCATGAGACTGCTCTTAGGAAAAGGTGGGCGAGGAGATATGGTAATGCTACACTAAGCGTGAAAGCATGCTTTTTCATTTCTTCATATTTACTGTTAGAAAAGCCGGGGGAAAGTTTACGAAAGAGGTCTCTGAATGGTCACTATTCATTCACTTACAAGTAAAGCAACGTATCCCAGATATGGGAAATTATCTGTAAGTAATTCCTTCTTGCAGAAACTTAAATTTACTTAAAAACTCAGTGGGACCTGCATTCTTAAACTAAGAAAGAGTAAATGGTATTTAATTACATCAACAGTCATAAAAAGTACAAGTGGGTCTCCAGCTGCAAGCAAGTGGGCAAGGGAACGTTTATACCAATTAGCAGTGAAATGATCAGGTTTTCTAGAAGGCACTTCTTGTGTAAGTAAGGCTGATTACATTCTTTATCCCTACAACTCAACTCTTAAGCTAAGATTTTCTTAGTGGCTTTAATGGGATTTGAAGAGCAAAGCCCTATTTGCTTTTCCCCAGGAAACTACAGGTGGATTTTTTTTTAATCTACATCACAAATCTAATACCAACAACATAATATCTAAGAAACATAAAAGTGGTTTGGTTTAATGCTTTTTTTGATTTCCAATATTGCTTCCTGTGTCCTCCTATCAATTCTCTCCTATCCTAATCACCTCTTCCTACCTTCCTGCGGATTTAGAGTGATCCTAAGAAAACAAAACAAAATATTCAGAACTGGTTTATGCTCTTGTTTGAACCTGAATCCAGGTTTGCCTAAATTTAAAAGGACAGGGACAGCATGCTCTGGGGTGCGGCATTTTTAAGCTAATTCTCTCCCCTGTTTTTATATCATCACATGAAGTGAAAGATTCACCAAGCAAAACAACCTGGTTTTGCTCCGCATCCCAAAGGAGCGTACATGGATGACACCATTGGGCCAATCTGACATCCCAGCTTTAAAACATCAGTCTAGTCTCCCTGCCCAAACTTGGACTATTGATTTTTACAACTAATAAATAAGTCTTTCACATCTACACACACACGCACACATGCACACCATCACTTTTTCTCTCTGGATTGAGAATAAAGATAAATTACAGTGGTCAGAAAACGAGAGTTCAAAACTCAGTTCCAAAAATACAAATTGCATTTAGAGACTTTCATCTGCTAGAAAAGGTCAAATCTCAAATGTTCTGCTGGTCCCATGCTGCATAAAAATATTACTGAAAATTTGGCGGCAGCTTTAGCAATAAACATACTAACTGTGCATGGCCCTGGAGTCCTTATTTATAGTCAGAAACACTAAATGGAAGAGTTGCACACCATTTTATGGCCAGAAGGGCTTTAAAAAGAAAGGGGTCAACTGATGTAAATTTTTTGGAAACTACAGAGATGAATTTTTAAAAAAATCTACATTTAAACAGTCACTTGTATAAGACAGAAGACCTTTGAATCATAGATCTTGTGGCTTTTGCGTTTTGTTCTATAGGCATGGGAAGGTGATGCAAGGAAAGGGGCTTTTTTTTTGGCTGCAACAGTGAAAGAACTGGGGAGGAGATGCAACCCTTTCAGACAGGATGGGGAAAATTAATTAAGATAAAACATCTCTGAAAGTTTCCACTTACACATTTCAGGTATTGGGACCAAGTTATTCTAGCTGAGGAACCACAGGGAGAAAATTCACTTCTTTGATATTCAAGGTGATTAAGTTCCTAAAATATAACAGAGAGCTTGTTCAGATTTTCATCTCTATCATAAGAAGATAGTGTCATCAGAACTACCAGCCATTGACAACTGAGAAAAGAAAAATCTAGAAAGAAACAAGTGTTGAAACACATGATCTGAAATATTTTTAGGGTTTCTGTAGACTTTATATTATAAAAAATGGAATACTGCCCTGTACTTATGCATCATCATCATCATCATCATCACAATAATAATAATAATAATTTCCACTTACCGAAAACGTCTATGTACCAGGAACGATGCTAGGAATTTTACTGGTATTTCTAGCTCATCTGGTGGATGAGAGAACCATGGCTCAGAGAGGCAGAGACTTGCGTAAGGTCACACAGGGAGACAGGGATGCCATGTAGTCTGAATCCATGCCCGCCTGACTCTAAAGGCTCCTCCTTCCTATGTCGCACTGCCATCCACTACCATTTGCGGAGACTACATCCCTCTCCCCCCGAAAAACATGACCGCTTTTCCACATGCTACCAGGAAAATGTCAAAGTAAAGTGACAAAGTTGTAGGTCCTACAGCAACTTAATTATTTGTATAAAAAGAGTTGATTAGTTTTTGGTATTAAAATGGTTATATTTCATGACGTATAAAGAATTTAAAAAATTACTTTCTATTGCAGTTTCTTTAAAAAAAAAGTACTACCAGGTATCTTATTAAAAAATAACTCAGATCATTCTCTAAAGGTGAATTATAAGCATAGGATGCCTGTCCGCAGTCATGGGACATAGCAGTGAGAACACTATTAGAAATCTCATTCTGGGTCCCAGTCTCTGGAGAGCATCACCACCCCTGGTAATGCCCAAGCAGATAAATGACAAAAGCAGGTACTGACATGGCATTTAGGGCTCAAGTACCGTATTTTCCATCCAAACTTCAAAGCTCATCATGAAATCAGGCAGGCAGGGACCAAGTCCACCTGAAAGAGTACAGATGGGTGTGCATGTTGGGACTGTCAACGTAGTGAAGGGCAGTTTCTAGAGAACTTGGACAGGCATCAATAGCACCCTGACCTCTCCCAGGTTCAACACTTGGTCTGGGCTCTTGAGGGCTGTCTGCCTCCTTCCCTCTATCTGAGAACTTCGCCTCTGCCTGTGCTCCACCTGTCAGACAGAAAACCCTGCAAAGTCCTTCCCCGTTCTGGGGAGCTGCACATCCTTGCCAGCCTCATCTGCCAAGGACAGGTGCCCCTTGACATTCAGGCTGCACAGGTGTAGCTGCCAAGTGGGGCTCACCAAGGCAAGGTGCCGGGGGCTGTCTCCACCGGAGGCTGGCAGGGTCCGCAGAGAACAGATTGCTGTAGCAGAGGTGAGGGCTGCAACAAGTCTGACCATGGACCTTGAAGACAGCTGAGGCACATGGTGTCCAAGGGCAGTGTGATGCATCATTTCAGGAAAAGGCATTACCATTGACCCAATTGTTCCAGCCAAAAAGCCACGAGTTATCTTTGATTTTCCTCTCTCCCCGTCATGTCTAACATCTAATCCACCCGCAAGTGCTGTTGATTCTAACCTTCAACTTACATCTCAAATCTGTCCACTCCTCTCCATCCCGACTGCCATCACCATCGTTTCTCTCCTGGCCCACTGCTGCCATCACGGTAACTGGCCTCTCTGTTTTCAATTCTCTCTTGGCATTGAGGGTCCCCAAGACCACCCAGGTTGGGTGATTCTCCAGGAGGACTCAGCGTTTATTTGTACTCACATCGATGGTTTATAACAGCCAGATCTCATCCGTTCCCAGCTTGAACCCTGAATAGAGACTCCAGCCACACACCTACCCTCACGCTCCCCTCTAGCTGCCACCCCCGTAAGCCTCTTCTTCCCCCACACCGGCTCTGCTTCCTGCTGCTTCTTCCCCACATGACAAACTCAGCTTCTCTCTCTGGATTTACAGTCTCCATGTTCCTGCCACCATCTGCCTCGTATAAAAGTCAGTCGTGCTTAATCTTGCTGTTGTCACATACCCTTCGGAGAATCTGGGGCCGTGGCCCTGAATCCTGCTGTACCCATAACCACGTGGCACTATCAGGGCCAACTCCAGTCTTGCAACAGTCCCTCCCAGCCTGACATCCACGGCCAGGGTCCTTGTCCCAGCTCTCTGTCTCAGGCCACCTCAATCCTTTCTCTTTCCCCTTCCCACTTTCAAGCTCACGGCTGATTTTTGGCAGGTTGAGGAAGAGAAAAGACAGGGAGCAGAGGAGAGTGAAAGTCAGAAGCGGCAGGAGCTGCTGTGTACACAGGGGGACTGCGTTTGTCCACATGGATTTTAAAACCGTTCTGCAGACCTTTTTTTTTTTGTATAAACCACAGATAAGCAGAGCTGAAAAGGACCTTGGAGACCACTGAGTCCAACCTCTTCATTTTACTGATGAGGAAACAAGGTGTGAGCAGAGGATGGAAAGGAGAAAGCAGCATTTACTGAGGGCTTAGTATCTGCTTCGGATACATGTTCCAGGTCCCACAGCCAGCGAGCGGCAGAGTTGGGACTACCCAGTGCTTAAATGAGCATTTTCGTCCCACACAAGCTTTTGCCTATTACTTACATAGTCCTATCACACGTATGAAAGGACTTGACTTTGAACATATAAAGATATTTGTAATTCTCGTCTCAAAAGGCAAATGATTCTTCCCTCTGTATTAGCCAATACATTTCTTCATTGTGGTAAAATATGCAATACATAAAATTTACCATTTTAACCATCTTTAAGTGGACAGTTAGTGGAATTAAGTACATTCACTCTGTTCCATAACCATCACGACTACCCATCCAATATCTATTTAGGTGAGTATCTTCTGAATAGTAAATTCAAAATAAGATTGAAGGATGCCAAAAAAAGAGAGAGAGATCAAAAGAAAAGACAGGTAGAAAATAAACTTTTAGGGTTACATTTTGTCTAACAAAATCTTCCCTGCACATTGGGTTCTCTCTAACATATTCTCCATTATTCTCTTACTCTTGAAACCAGAACTGTGAGAATGCTGGTCACCAGGTGAAAAGGCAGCCTTTAATGTGTCTCCAGCATTTATATTAGTTGCATCCGCTTACAAAAATGTTATGCAACCCAGGACATCACAACCTTCCACGCCTGCTCCATAAAAGGACAAGTGAAACAGTATTTCTTGGAAAGACAGGCATTTACCAATCAATGCACTGCATCTAGATGGAGCTGTCCCCAAAACTCCGGTCTGTTTCTAAGCAGGGTTTAAAAGTGTTGGCACAGAGCACAAAGAATGTCCCTTAGCTATTCAGCACTTAGTTCAACTCCACAATATATTTAGCAAGATTTCTTTTTTTTCCCTTCCCTTCTTGGTTTAATGACCTCAAATGTACCAACATCCTGTCTTACCTAATCCCCTAACAAGTTCTATCAAATGCCAGGACAGAATCAGACAGCACTGCAGGCAGTGAGATCATTCGCTAAGAATTCATTTCTATTCCAAAAATTAGGAGTGCCAGACCATTTAACACAATCTATCACAGAGCCAGAAAATTAGCCTGGCGCTTTAAGAGAAATATCTGAACTAATTTTTTTTAAACCTTTCTCCTGTCATAGGTCTTTTAACAACCTGATGACTCTCTCCCCAGAAAAAGATACGTATGCATAAAACCTTTCTACATAGTGGGAGGGGTTCAAGGACCCTTAGAAGCTTATCCAGGGATCCTCTAAGAATCCACAGACCCCAGGTTAAAATCCCCTGCTGTAAGTGAACTTCAATAAGGGTTTGTCCACGGGCCCCTGTACTGGATCCTAGTCCCTGGAGCATCCCAGGGTGACATGGATGAGACATGACTTTTTTTGTTTTGGCTTCAGGAACATTCTCACTTGGTCAGACTCACTGTCAACACGCTGTGCCTCTCACCAAGTCAGCCAGCCCCTCTGGGAGCACTCCCTTCTCTTGCCAGTGTATAATATGCTTGCCCTATTCCGACATTCTTGGGTTCTGCTCTTTAATTTGCTGTCATAGCTCCTGCTGTCCCCTCTCTCTCCCGTCACCCTCCTTTTTGGCCCTTTATGGCACTCTTAGAATTTAAAAAATTACACTTGATTTTTTTTTCTTTACCATAAAAGTAACAATCTCTACTTGGTATTTAATTCCTTTGCTTTTTCTCCAAAAGCACCCTTCAACCTTTCATACCTTTGGCCCTTGGGAACAATCTGCCACCACTCTGAGCAGCAGGCCCTGTGGTCTCTGTCCAGCCAGGGACAGGGTTTCTTCTGTAGGAGCAGTGTGCAGCCGTGGGAAGAGAATAAGCCTGAAGTCAGACAGACCCGGGTCCAATCCCAACTAACCAGCTGACTGATTTAGGCCAACTAATTCAAATGAAGGCTCAGTTTCCTAATACGAAAAAATAGGGATAATACCAAACTTCAAGTTTTTTTGTTTTTGTTTTTAACAGATGATTGAATGAGCTGATATACACACAGTCCCTGAGACACGGAAGGAGCCTAGCAAATGGTGGTTCCCATTTTCCCCTCCTCTCACTCTTCACTTATGCAATTCAGCATATATTCTGCATTTTAGAAGCAACCCCTGCTGCTGTCTATTAGGGAGCCAGGACCACTTATGTTTGGAGTCTTAAGTATCTTTCTCAACAGGTTTATTGAGATATAATTTACCTCCCATAAAACTCATACTTTTAAAGTGTACACTTCAATGGTTTTTAGTATACTCACAGAGATGTGCAACCATCACCACTATCTAATTTCAGAACATTTTCATCACCCCCAAAAGAAATCCCATACCCATTAGCAGTTATTTTTCATTTCCCCCTGCCTGTAGTCCTTGGCAACCACTTATCTACTTTCTGTCTCCATGAATTTGCCTATTCTGCACACTTCATATAAATGGAATCATTCACTATGTGGCCTTTTCTATCTGGCTTCTTTCACTTAGCATAATGTTTTCAAGTTTCATCCATGTTGTACTGTGTATCAATTCTTTATTCCTTTTCATGGCTGAATAATAACCTATTGTATGTATATATCACATTCTGTTTATCAGTTGATGGACATTTGGGTTGTTTCCACTTTTTGGTTATTATGAATAATGCTGCTATGAGCGCTTAAGCACAGTTGGATATATGTGGACATATGTTTTCAATCCTCTTGGATATATACCTGGAAGTGGAATTTCTGGATGTGATGACCAATTTTATGTATCAACTTGGCTAGGCCATGGTATCCAGATATTTGGTCAAATGTGTCTGAGGGCTGCTAAGGAGGTATCTTTTAGATGAGATTAACATTTTTTTTAAAGATTTTATTGCTTTCCTTTTTCTCCCCAAAGCCCCCCGGTACATAGTTGTGTATTTTTAGTTGTGGGTCCTGCTAGTTGTGGCATGTGGGATGCTGTCTCAGCATGGTTTGACGAGCGGTGCCATGTCCGCGCCCAGGATCCAAACCGGTGAAACCCTGGGCTGCCGCAGCGGAACTCGCGAACTTAACCACTCGGCCTCGGGGCCAGCCCCAAGATTAACATTTACATCAGCAGATTTGAGTAAAGCAGATTACTGTCCATAACATGAGTGGGCCTCATCCAATTAGTCGAAGGCCTTGAGGAAAAGACTGACTTCTCCCAAGCAAGAGGAAATTCTGACAGCTGACTGCCTTTGGATGGGAACAGCAGCATCAGTTCTTCCTTGGGTCTTCAGCCTGCTGGCCCACCCTGCAGATCTTGGACTTGCCAGTCTCCACAACTGTGAGAGACAATTCCTTAAAACAGATCTCTCTTTTTGCATACATTACATCCTGTTGGTTCTGTTTCTCTGGAGAACCCTGAACGAATACACTGGGTCATGTTGTAACTCTATATTTAACATTTTGAGGAATCGCCAAACTCTTTTCTAAAATGGCTGTGCCCTGTTACAATCCCACAGCAATGCATAAGGGTTCCGATTTCTCCACATTCTCACCAACACTTATTGCTATCTTTCTGTCTTTAGCCATCCTAGCAGGGGTAAAGTGGTATCTCATTGTGGTTTTGATTTGCATTTTCCTAATGACTAATGATATTGAGCACTTTTCATGACTTATTGGCCATTTGTATGTCTTTTTTTGAGAAATGCCTATTTTAATCTTTTCTGCATTAATTGGGTTGTCTTTTGCCTGCTGAATTGTCAGAATTCTTTATATATTCTGCATACAAATCCTTGATTCCGATACATGATTTGCAAATATCTTCTCCCACTCTGTCGGTTTTTTTCTTTCTTAATGGTTTCCTTGGAAGCACAGCAGGTTTTAATTTTATGAAGTTCCACTGATCTATTTTTTCTTTTCTCTTGTGCTTTTGTTGTCATATCTAAGAAACCACTGCCTAATCCAAGGTCACAAAGATTTATTCCTGTTTCCTTCTAAAAGTTTTATAGCTTTAGCTCTTACATTTATTTTATGATTGATTTTGAGTAAATTTTTGTATATGGTGTAAATCGAGTCCAATTTCATTTTTCCCATGTGAATATCCAGTTGTCTCAGCACCATTTGTTGAAGAGACTATTCTTTCCCCATCAAATAGTTGTGGCACCCTTGTCAAAAAACTTAGATGACAAACATAAGGGTTTATTTCTGGACTCTCAGTTCTATTCCACTATCTATCCTAGGACTACACTGTCTTGATTACTGTAGCTTTGTAGTATGTTTTGAAATCAGAAAGTGTAAGTTCTTCAACTTTGTTCTTTTTCAAGATTGTTGTAGCTATTCTGGATCTCTTGTAGTTCCATATGAATTTTAAAATTAGCCTCTCCAATTCTGCAAAAAAGCTAGCTGGGATTTTGATAGAGATTGTGAAGCATATGAATGTTGATCAATTTGGGTAGCATGGCCATCTTAATCATATTAAGTCTTCTGATCTATTAACACTGAATCCTTCCATTTATTTTGGTCTTCTTAATTTCTTTCCATAGTGTTCTATAGTTTTCAATGTATAACTCTTACACTTCTGTTAAATTTATTCCTGAGTATTTCATTCTTTTTGATGCTACTGTAAATGGAGTTGTTTTCCTAATTTCATTTTCAGTGTTTCATAGCTAGTATATAAAAATAAAATTGATTTTTGTATATTGACCTTTTGTATATTGATCCTTCAACCTTCCTGAACTTTTTTGTTAGTTCCAATATTTTTTATTTTTGTTTGTGGATTGGAATCTTAAGCATTTTTAAGTATTCTGAAGCACAGGCAGATTCCAGCACCTTAACCCAGCACTTAAATTGCACTGCAAACACCAAGAGTCCACATTACTAGTCCTTCCTCCCTCGGCACTGCGGGATGCTCCTGGGCCATAGTCTTAGAGGCTTTCCCACTCTCACTGACAGCCCATACAACGGTTTGGAGAGAGAAGTTCCTGGGGCTGCAGGGTACACTTTGAAACACGAATCTATTTTCCACAGAAGTGGTATCCTAAGGACATGCCAGTATCCCTACTCAGGTCTATTTAAGTGGGCATCATTAGGTAAGGATCCCTCAGGGTCTGGCCTCACCATTCTCAAAGGAACAGAATCTAAAATTTCCTTTCAATGGGAAACCACATCTGAAAGGAATTGTGAATGAACATTTACAAAAGAACCTTCCTATCAACAGAGACTTCTTACGGGTTTTCATATACACTTCTTCTTACCTAAATCTTTCCACTTCGGGACAGACTCCCAATGTACATTACTCTGAGGACCAGTAGTGGTTATTTTCACAAAAACTAAACTTCATGCAAATTGTAATTTTTTTTTACTAGACTATATTTTGCTTCAGGTTTAAAAACTGATTTCCAGCCAGCCGGCATTCAGAGACCTACTTTGCATCTTGATCCATGAGTCACTGATTTAAGCATGCATTTGCCCAGAATACCCAAGCATGTGAAAGGATCAAAATATCACACTTTGATTGATTCAGAAAGTCATTTTCTACCACGGCGCAGTCTGAGAGTTTCTATGCTGCATCTGACTAACTGGGGAGGTGGAGGGACAGGGAGCCAGGAGTCACTGTGGGGAAGACCTCGTCCCTGCTCTCAGGTACCAAGATCCCAGGGAGCAGAAACCCCAGCTCTCCATGGCAAAGCCTGGCCGCATGACACTCGACTGAGCATAATCTGGGTATCAGAGTCATCTTTTGAAGGGATCCTGGTATTTCGGTTTGACAAAAATCGAGAAACATTTTAGAAAGAAAATCGGATTTGTGTGTACATGAAGAATATTCCTGAAAAGAAACTCTGTTACGAAACTGAAATCTGGAGACCGCGGTGGTGCTAAGTTGAGTCATCAGTTCCCTTTACACCCTAATAATTGACGGCACTTTGATCACAATGACTGCTCTGGGTGATGCTTTCTTGTTTGCTTTTTTAAGTACTTCCTTGTGTAAACAGGTTGTCTCACTACCGTCTTGCAAACATGTTTACATTTGGGGGAGCATGGGGAACATCTGTTAGAAACAGATTTCACGCTTCTCTGTCAACTTAGGGAAATCTGAATCATATTTCTTGGTAATATAAAAAAGCTCTTGGAGAGTTAAATGAAGTTCTACTGGGAGGGGACCTGCTGGGATATTTGCATTGCTCTTTGTAGACGGACTTAAAAATCTGTCCCGGAAACATCCACTTGAAATAGTTAGAAACCCTCACAAATTACTCTCCATTTTTGTAGATGAGGACAACAAGGTATGGAGGGGTTAAGTGGCTTGGTCAGTGATTGAGAAAGTGACAAAAGAAGGGACCACACACCCCACAGGTCTTTTGATTTACCATCTTCAGGTATAAGGGTCCTGTGATTTTATTTCCAAAATGTGTTACAATTCCTTGCTATTTTATTAACAAGGTCACTTATTCTGGAAAGGGCAAAAGGAGGGGCTAAGTGGTGGACTCTAAAAAACAGCAGTTTTTAAATCCGGGTCCTGAGTTAGAGACCCAGGTGTGTGTGGAGAGCAAGGGGCATGCAGGAGGGAACAGGAACAAAGCTTGAAGGAGAGGCTGAATGAACAAGAAGACTTCAGGTAAAATCAGGCAAAATGCTCTACTGAACCCTCAGTCCTGAGCCTGCACCTGCGCCTGCCATGCCCAGAAGCAGGATGCTCCTCTGAGAGAGCACAGCAACTCGCTCTGGCTCTTAGAGTCTAGGCAGGAGCTGTCCCTGTGTGGAGGGAAAAACTGCCATCATGGGGGAACAAGAGATGCAGCAGATTCCACAGAGCTGCCCCACAGGCAGCACAGCCCTATTAACCAGGCCAAGAAATCCTTGTCCCCGAACCTGCCTCGAACTCATGACCCACCCCCCGTCAATGCCTCAGAATTTTGTACCCAAGTGAGCTTCCAGGGTCAGTGGAGGATTTTTCCCTGGGTCCTTCCTCCTTTGGGTGGGCTATACCACCTAAAGATTGCCCAAATAGCCAAAGGGCAGATGTTTAAGGAGATGTGGCTGTCCTTGGCCATGTAGGGCCGGGGTGTCCACATGCATGCATCAAGGCCCCTGTAGTGTGGGATGGAGTGGGGGAATGGGAGGAGAAGGGACAGGAAAGCAGGGGTAGGGCCCACACCAGCTCTCTCTGCCATTATGTTCCAGCCCGGAACTCCAAGGAGCCTGCGAATTCTAAATTCAAAGCTGGCCTTCTCAAAGGTGTCATGTCAAAGGAGAAGGAGAGAACACAGTTCATGTCACCAGTTTGTTAGCCTAATTTATAGCACTGTAATATTTAAACAGATGGCACATGAGCTGTACTTGAGCCCTTGCTCCAAGCCACACAAACGTTAGGGCCAGGCCTTCCTAGGGGCCATTGAGATCAGGGCTGTACAGCCTGCAGACTGCAGATGGGCACACATGGATCACATACCCCACTGTTGCAGATCCTGACCCTCTGGGTGAGGAAGAGGAGTTGACTGCAAGGGGCTTTCAGAATATCAAAGTGCTTACACAACAAAGGTTTCCTTCACTGTTGTTTTGGGGAGACTATGCTGAAAGAGGTTGTTAGCCAGATCCTTTCCATCTAGCTGCTGTGCAGCCCAATACATCAGGGTCTTGCTATGGGCTAAGCAAATCGTGTGTGTGTGTGTGTGTGTGTGTGTATACGTATATAGACGTATGTGTGTGTGTGTGTGTGTGTGTGTGTGTATATATATATATATATATATCACCTAAGTCTTTCATCTCTTGTGGCTTCTTTTTTCCATACATACTTTGTAACACACTTATCAGTAGCTAGTTTAACAACCTGATGGTACCAGTGGGAACCAAACCAATAGCAGTTAGACACATCAAGGAAGGACCAAATGTTGCCAGGAAAAGAAAAACACCAATGAACGTTAGGCTGAACTCTAAGAAATAATTAAGGAGAAGTACATCAAATGCATAAATATGATTCATTTTTAAAGGCCCACACATATTACACCCACTTTTAGGAGTTTCCCAAAGTAATTTAAAGCCATTTGATGTTGCTTCCTGTTTTTCAGTCCTTTCATCTGTTGATGGGGGAGGCAATTCTACTGTTACCAACTGAACAAGAAGAAAAGTGATGGATGGGGCAAATTTCCTGGTTTTAGTCATCAAAATCTGCTTTGAAAGGCTTTATTTTTAGATTTTAAATTCCAAAACTGGGGGCTCTAAGCTTCAAGGTAATTAAGATTTATCCCGCTTTATAACCATAGATTGCACCACCATTTTCTCTTGGAGTTAATGAACTTCTTGCATCAGCTTTGGGCTTCCTCTTTCTTTCAAAGCTCCCTACTAAGGCATCTGACCTTCAGGAGAGGGAGAAGAAAACAGGGCAGAGGCTCACTGGCCTTGGTTTGTAGTTAGTATATTTCCCTTTTGTTCCTTGAGATAAAGCCTGTCCAGAAAAAAACCTTTTCATCTTTTGAAGCCGAAGTTTCAGAAACACTAGAATATTTCAAAGGTATCTAGTCCATAAAATTATACCAACAGCAGCTCTGGAGAAGTGGTCATTTCTTCTCATTTGGCCTTTTAGCTCATTATTGTAATCAAGTAGATGGTTAATGGAAAGCAAACCTATACTCTCCACGAAATAAATACCATAGTAAGGTGAGCGGCATTTTTGTGGTTGGCTAGTACAACCCACATCAAAGGCTTGACCACTGAGTGGCTGATTCTGATTAAACATCTCCAATGAGAAGAAAGGTACTACCTTCTAAGCAGTTAAGCCCATTCTGGAGAACTGTGTACACAATATCATTGCAATGTTTCATTAGAGAATTCTCTCCGAGGCAAATCTGGCTCTCTATAGCCTACAAACACCGGTCTGCCCTCCAGGACAACCAGAGCAAAGATAACACCCACACGTGTGTTGGGAGCAATCATAGCTCCATCTCTTTTTACCCCAAGTCTTTCCTCTGGGTAACTGTATCCAGTTCCTTCAAATGTCACTTGGGGCATGGTTTCAACTTCTCTCACTATCATTGTCTTGGGCAATTGTTCTTAGAAAAATTAAGATCTAAATTGAAGAATAACCATTTAAATTTAATACCACACAATAGGCAACAATACACTTGCCAATACATCCATCAAATGTGATCTCAAATACAGCATAATTTTAACAGTGAGGAGCAGACAGAACTGTCACCTTTTTAGTCCTACAACGCACAGCACAATTCCATTAACGTTTGGTGTAGCTCTCTCACATCACTGGCCAGGACTGGACTTGTCGGAATTAAGCCCTAAAAGAACTTTTCATATATTGCTATTGTCTTTTATTTCCCACATTCTCTATTTGTGAAGTTGATTCTTTTTTTAATACAACTGTAGGTCTTGACCCTTATTTCTATTATTAAACGTCAACTCTCTCAGGTCAAGTGCCTTGTATTTTTCTTCTTTCTTCTGTCTATCCACTCTGTGGCAAAGGAACACATGAAAGAAAACTGTGTTAAAGTGCTTTTTTTAAAAGAGATTTTTTTATCATGAAATTGTGCTTGGCTTACAAAGCAGTAGGCAGTCAGTGTGAAACAAACTTACTAAACAATACCCTTTAGGCATTGGCTCAGTGTGTACACTGTGTTGAACTCTGCTCAGTCAATTACGAGAGGAAACTTCAGATAAATATTTACCATATTTATTTATTTCTCTTAATGAGAACTATCTAAGAGAAGAGGATGTTTAATGATGAAACAGATTTCAGAATTTCTGCTCTGCGCAGTGTCCTGCCCATGGGGCGTGAGGACTAATACAACTCCCAGCCTCATAATGAAACCAGACACAATTCACTTCCTTTTTTTCTGAAACCACCCCCTCACCTGGGGGATGTCTTGAGATGACACAGAGTTAGTCATGTATTACTAACCTGAGATACTGAAAGGAATAGTTGGTACTCATTAACAACAATAATATTTAAAACATCCTTCTGGGAAGATGGACAGCATTTGCTTGGGATGGAATATAGCCTTGATTTAAGCTTACCTGCTCCAGCTACTGCTCCCTACATTCTCAAAACGAGAAAGGAGACATTTCAACTCCACAGCCATTTTCTGTTATAAGTGACATAAGAAGGAAAAGTCAAGAAGTGTCCAGTCAGATGAATGGACGCTGAGCTACACTTCCATGGCTTATTACTAAAAGTGAACAACCAAGAAATCACAAAGTACTCTTTGTCCAATGCCCCCTGCCCCCCGGTTTTGGGAGACAGCCTGACTACTGGAGATTGGAGGTAGGAAGCCAATCCAATATACTAGCTGGTTATCAGGTGGGCTCTCTCCTTCCCGCAGCCTGGAGGAAGAGAACTGAAGGCTGGGGCAGTGGAGAGCATCTGCCATCTCTCCAGATAAGTAGGAGACAAAACAGAACAAAAGCCAAACAAATGAAAAAAAAAATCAAAAATGCAAATGTAACCTAGACCCTTCTTGTCTCAGAACCCCCAAAGAAATGTCTTCAGTTTTGGCTGTTTTCTACTGTCAACTTTTTTAATGAGCACATAGGGATGATCTTCCCCATTCTTGGGCTTCCTGTTTGCTCTTCCTCTTCCTATCAGGAATCAATCAGTATTCTTGAGCTCTGGGTTCTATCCCCTCTCCCTCACTTAAGGAATTTGTTCCTGCATTTATCCTCACTCTTCTTGTGACATCAATTTCTCTCTCCCCCCAGGACCACTGGCATACAAGCACGTTACTATCTCCCAGCTTAAAATCCCAACCATAACTTCTCCAGGTACCACCCTCTTTCTGTGCCCTGTTACGAAGGAAGACCCTGAAAAGGATTGTCTAGACTTGCTGCCACTATTTTCATATTTCTCACCCTCTCCTTAACCTGTTGTAAATAGGTTTCACGTTATTTCAGAGAAATTGCTTTTATCAAGGTCACCAATGATTCAATTTTCCCAATTCCATGCTCAATTCTCCCTTCTCATCTTACATGAGTTCTTGGCATCATTGACTCAAGCTGTTTGCTTCCCTCCATGAAACATCTTCCCGCGGCTTCAGTGGCTTCACTGTCCTGGCTTCTCATCTGCCTCACCTGTGACTCCTTCCCAGTCTCCTTGGCCGGCTCCCCCTCTGAATGTCAGTGTGTTCCAGGGCTCCAACCTTGGACCTTTTCTCTTCTATAACCATACTCATTCCCAGGCCTATGGCTTTTGTTGCCTGTATTCTGTGGGTTCCCAAATTTATTTTATCTTGTCCTCACCTCTTCCCTGCTTTCCATATCCAGTTATCCACCCAGCATCTGAACTGTATATCCAACACGTGTCTCAAATATAACATGGCTGAAATAGAATGCTTGGTACCCCCTCCCCACCATCACTCTCTTGCTTGAAACCTTTCCTTTAGACTTCACACTGCTCTTAGCATAGAATACGAGGTCTTTACTCAGGCTTGTGAGGCCCTGGCCAAGCCCCCTCTCCTCATCTGTACCCATCCTCCTTTTCTTCCCTCTTCTCCAGGCACTTTAGCCTGTGGGCCATTCCTCAGTCCACATCTCGTCTGCTTCGGTGCTTTTGCATTCTCTTTTGCCCCAGACTGGAAGGCTCTTCTCTCAGATCTTAGCATGGCTAAGGTCCTTTCTCCTTTCAGGTCTTAGCTCCATGTCAGGAATTACCTGACCCTTAAGGCCTCCCTATAACTCACCCTCCTCCTAACCACATTGCTCCATTTTATTACTTTCATAGCATTCCTCACTCTCTGAAATTATCTTGTTTATTAACATGATTGCTGGTTCATAGTCTGTATTCCTGAAACAGAACGTGAATTTGCACAAGAGCAGAAATCTTGTTTCCTGGGCTACACTATTTTCCTACCATCTAAGACAGTACTTGGAATATAGCAGGTGATTAATTAATATTTGCTGAATGGATGCAAGCATGCATGAGTAACAATAGCTGGTATACTATGCCAGGAAGCCCTCTGTGTGTTGCAAAATATCATATACACATAACAGAAAGAACATGCTACAACTAGTACATACTCTGACTTCTCAAACAAGTCATTGATGACGTTATCACTCTATGAATGTTTGCCATCTTGATTCCATTTCTGCAGATGAAATAAGGTAACAGTCCAAGTTCTCATCGTCTCTTACCAGTCCCCAAACTGGTCTCCCTGCTGTCAGTCTTTTTCTTCTCCAGGCCATCCTCTACAATGCAGGTAACCTTTCAGTGCAGAAACCCGATCATATCACTTCCCTGCTTCCCACTAATTGTAAGAAGAAGACTGAATATGGTTTCCAAGGCTGTTCACGGATCAGGACGCTGCTCCCTCTCCAGCCTCATCTTTCGCCACTCCTCCCATCCTGGTCTGTGCCCCAGCCATCCTGAACTTCAGAACGGCTGAACCCATTCTTTGAAAGTACCAGGCACTGTCACCTCAGGATTCACGCAGTCATTCCCTCCTCTTTCTGTCCCTTCACCTGGCTAACTCATCCTTCTGGTGTATGATTAGACAGCACTTCCTCTGGGAACCTCTTCTGACCCTCCCTGTGTCGGTTAGGTTTACTTCTTTTGTAAGGCTACAGCATGCTACATTTCAGCAGTCACAGCCTTTGTCATTTCTGTGATGATTACTCATTTATCTATCTCCTCAACTCACCTGTAAGATCCCTGAGGGCAAGGACTATGCACTTCTGTCCATCACTGTGCCCTGGTACCTAACATGCCACCCAAGACACCACAGGTGCTTGATGACAATTATGGAATTAACGAACAAATGAACTAATGCATGAATCCCATCAAAGACAAAAGAGATAATTCTAGAAGGTGTATATGTGGCTAGCTTTGATTTTTCTCTTTTCTTTAATGTCTTTGATCCTAATTCCTGAACTTTATTTTCAGCATTCTTGATTTAGCTTTCTAGTCTCTACCTGTATTTTGGATCAACATATATCTCTCTGTTATTTTGTGTTTTTCACATCAAGCAAGAATAAACAATTGTTCTTAATTTTTCTAAGTCTTTTTCACCTTCACTTTCTTCTACTCCATCACATGTTTACAAGCATCTAAAGTTACAAATTAGTGGACTCTGCAGTGTTTATTATTGTCTATAATAATTTTATTTTATGAATCATTATAGCTTCCTTTACTATAAGGCTATGTTTAAGGACAGTTAAGTCTAATAGACAATGTAAAGTTCCTTAGAGCAATTAAAATTCAAGCTAATAAGCTTTCAAGCAAAGCCATCTCCTATGGACATATTCCAGGAGTGTAATGCTAACCAAGAAACCTGAAGGAGAACCATCTATTATTTATACTAAGGAAATAGGGACAGTGGCTTCACATAGCTGACTCTTCTTTGCTACTGACTAGCTTTTTCTGCTCTGTGGATAATACAGACAACATGAAAGGACCATGATATTCCATGAGTAAATAACTCTTTTAAGCAACTAGATTGCAAGTGATGAAAAATTACTCTCTAGTGATTAAAACAGCTTCTAGAAGCCCATGTTACTGCATCCAAATGGGGGAGTTTCTTCTTTTGAAAGATCTAGCCCCACAGCTTGTAAGAGTTTTGATGAATAATTTCATTGTATCTGTATTTACCTACTCTTAATACAAGCATATCAATACCCAGTACATGAGCTATAATTAACCTGTTAATGTTCATAACTTCTCATTAATTCAAGAGATACGCATTTGATGAATGGAAAAGACCAATAGGCACTCTTAAGAAAAGCTGACAACATGAAGCCAACAGGGTCACTATGAGTACCTACAGTAAAAGTGGAACAAACAAAAGATCATTTGTGGGGCTGGCCCTGTGGCCGAGTGGTTAAGTTCGTGCACTCCGCTTTGGTGGCCCAGGGTTCGGATCCTGGGCGTGGACATGGCACTGCTCATCAAGCCACACTGAGGCGGCCTCCCACATGCCACAACTAGAAGGACCCACAACTAAAATACACAACTATGTACTGGGGGGATTTGGGGAGAAAAAGCAGGAAAAAAAAAAGAAGATTGGAAACAGTTGTTAGCTCAGGTGCCAATCTTTAAAAAAAAAAAGATCATTTGTTCTTCTTTGCAGGGATCCAAACAGGCAGCAGCGTAGCATAGTCACTGAGTGTGGGCTCTCGGGCATATCCAGACCCAGGTTTGGTTTCAAGCTCTGTCATCTACTGCCTGTGACATATCTAGAAAAAGGTGTCTTAACTCCTCTAAATTCAGTATTATAAAATCAGTATTATAAAATATTGATAACAGTACCTACCACATAAGGTTTTTGTGACGATTAAAGAAGATAATACATATAAGGTAAAATTTGAGCCCAGACCCAGGTATACAACAAATGTTGAGAACATGTTACCTAAGTTCAATATTACTTTTTATCTTTCATCCTCTTTTGTATAAACATGTGACATGACATCACATATAATGTAAAACTTTATAGACATGTAAGATTTTATGTGACACTTGTAAGCTTGCACATGCATAAGACATTTGGGAACTTTTATCCACATGCTGTAGGAACTATTTGAATTTGTATCTGTCATGCACATGTTGCTAAATCTAATGATGGTGGTTAAGTCACGATCCTTCCAGGGTCTCCTGTGGGCCCAGCCCTTACTGCCTTTACTAAATTATCTTAGTTTCAATCAATAACTAAAATGTGAAGATTTAATGAAGAACATAAATAAGAATAATTCACAAGTACCAAAACTCAACTTAAACATATTAATGTCCAAAATGCATTATTTAAAATATAAGTACATATTACAGAGAAATGCTTAATGACAGTTCAAGCTACCACTTGATTTGTGATGTAGGTTTACTGAGTCATCAATTTAACCTAAAGAGCCTGAAATTTGAATAAACAGAATAGATGAGCAGCTGCAGAAACAACCTTCTAAAAATATATAATATTATCTAGCAGCTGGAAAAGCAATTATTTATTGAAAATATTCAGACTTTGGTATTACCCAATAACAGCAAAATTTCCTAGAAAGATATAATTAACATTTACTGAAGACTCATAGTTGGTAAAAATGTTTTAAATAAAACAAATATTTAGTAGTTCTTAGTTATTGGCAAAAACAATCTCTTAAAATGTAATGTTCATTCACCTTGAAAAGAAAACTACTAACTTGGATATTTCCAGATACATTTGAAGCCCAAGTTAAAAACTCCCAGACACATGTGTGAAAACAAATATTATTTGCCTATTATTGAAACACTACTCTGTCAAAACCAGGGACATCTTGGTTTATATTATTTGTCCCAATCTGTCTGTGACTAGAAAAATGGGTGTTGCTCAGTTCTGGGGAACATTAAGAACCCAGAAGAACCAGCAAAACACTAGGAGATCCTGATGTAATAGAAAGACACAGGATGAAGAGTCAGAAGACCTGACTCTAATCACTACTCTACCTTTTGCTAGCTGTGTGGCCTGTCTCTCTCATTCATTCATTCATCTGTTTCAGGTATCAGGGATATCAATGAACAAGACAGACATGCCCCTCACAGAGCTCACTCCATAAGGCCTTATGAGCACTCTAAAAGTGTGGGGAGGGCCACAAAGATGGCAAAGAATTTAAACCAAACATCACAATAGCAAGTCCATGATGGTCACCATTCTCAGGGAGCAGACAGTCTTTGGGTCTGTTTCTTTATCCATAGAAGAGGAATAGAAACACCTGCTTTCTCTACCTCAGTAAGCATCAAACTCTATGAGCACTCCTTATGTTGTACAAATCTGAAATTAAAAGAAAAAAACACTACCTTATCAGAATAAACTATTAGAAAAAAAACAATTCTCTTAAGTTCAAGGTTCTCAGAGCAAGGCTTGCCTATTTCACAATATCTTCAGTGATGTATTTCTTGGCCCTTCAGAAGGAGCCAAATATTTGCATAACTACAAACTTCCTTCAAATATCTTAAATCTTGGTGCAGATCTTAATATCCCTAAGTGGGTCCCTACATTTGTCAGAAGCTTTCAAACCATTGTAAGACTACTTGCTTTTACAACTGGTTTTTACCAATGAGTTTTTTGGAGGGGTTAGAATATATCCAGTAGAAAGTCTCTTAACTCATGGACCTTAAACACCTGGATGGATTAATCAGCCTTTTCCATCTCCTCTGTTAGACATACGGACCAGCCCTGTGGTCAGGGAATGCTGGAGGCTGCTCTCTGGTCCTCTGGAGCACTGAGTGGGGAACTGCATGCTTAAACTATTAATGCTAGCTTTAGTTGTCATTGTAATTAAAGAATTTAATTAAATATCACTTTGGCCAAGGAAATACGAGTGTAAAAATAAAGTTATTTTTCTGAAAATTTAGTAAAATAAAAGACACGAAAGAAGCACGTCTGCTGAAGGAAATTTGCTATTGAATTAGATAGGAATAAGATAACTGAGAAGGATTGGGGAAATAATAAAAAATTAAAATGGTTTTACATTCAGATTTTGTTGCAAGTGTCTTAAAAAATGCTTCCACTTTAACGAGACTGAAAATGGAAATCATGCAATAATGTGAATGAAAGATGACACAGAATTCCAACCAACAGACCCAAACTCCAAAGGCCTTGAGCTCACATCAAAAGACTGGCAAATAACTGTTCATTTGCATCTTTAAGTTAAATACATTATTTAGGCTATGTAGTATTATTTTTTTTAATGATTCACCCTTTAGCTGATTTTTCAACTAACCAGAAAACATCTGGTCCTAGTCAGGTTAGCTAAGAGGGTTGTGACTGTAAAACCAGGCACGAACCCTGAGAATCCCTAGGAATACGGAGTTTCTTCTTTTTGCTCTTTTTGTTTTCTTATTGTCTAACTTTTCCCAATGGTCGTTAATTGCTTATTTAATTAAAAACATTATATTTAATTTAAAAAATATGTATACAAATTTCAGGGATCCTGGAGCAAACAGAAAAGCAGCCCAAATATTTCCGCTCACGGGTTGCTTACATAGTTAGTAGTTTTGCCTTTTGCACCTCTATTTCTGGTGTGAGGATACCTGCTTATTTGTAAGATTAGTTTAATTGGGGTTCAAGGAACACGAACCTCCCAGCTCACAAAAGCTGGACATTTCATTGAAAAGGTTGATTCTGGGGCAGCAGAACCCTACCATGTGTGAACAAGGTTTTCTTTTACTAATCTGGTTCTCCTTCTGCATATTTTGGGAAATGAAGCACATTATGGGCCAAATGCACTCTCTGCCGGGGCCTTTAAGGGACTGTGACTCAAACCACTTCACTGGGGATACCCAGGGGTTGTGCATGACCAGACACCAGCAAAGCATTTTTGAGAAACCTCCTCCTCAAATGAAAAACCCACTGTGAGAAACCTGTAGCATGTACCAAACAAGAATCAAGTCAGTAAAACACCAAAAGAGACAGGTTTCGTGTCAGTCTCAGTATCAAACACAGTTTGTCCTCCCTTACCAGAACAATAGCTACAACCAAAAAAAGGTTTACAGGAAAGGTCTGCTTGAGAGCAGTAAGGGGTCCACGGCTACACTCATTTTAGCCTTTACTTTGGTCATTCTCCCTGTGGGCTGGAGTGGGGAAAACTGGCCCTGAAGCTGTTCAAAGTCCACTTAAACACAGCTAACAGATGTATGGTGATGTTTATCTAAAATTTCTATTGAGACATTAGTTTTATTCCTGACTTAACATGTCTCTAATTTACGCATCCTGGGAGAGCCTGGGCGAAGAATGGATGTTAGATCACATCAGAGTGCAGACAAGAAGTGTGGGTGCGATCAGAGACTGTTGGGTGTGCCTGGCTCCCCCAGGCCCTCTGAGGGCTGGAAGATGGCTGGATAGAAAGGGGACCCCCCAGGAGGGAACCCTGAGCTCCATAGGGCAGCTGCATTGCTAATGTAGACAGTGACTGCCCATAGCAACCGTTCAGTTTTTTTTCATGGAAGAACTTCCTATAGCTATACCTTAAAAAGGGAAATAAAGCTAAAAACTCAACCTCAGAGATTAAATGGCAAATATAGAATGTTTTGCTTAATTTCAAAACTGTTGTTGAATTGCTTAGAAGGTATAGTGGGTTGATCTGTGGCCGCCCCCCCCCAAGAAGTTAGGTCTAAATCCCAACTCCTGGAATGTGTAAATGCGACCTTATTTGGAAAAAAAGGTCTTTGCAGATATAATTAAATTGAGTATCTTCAGAAGAAATCATCCTGGATTAATCGAGTGGGTCCTAAATCCAATAACAAGTGTCCTTACAAGACAAAAGAGAAGACACAGAGGAGAAAGCCACGTGAACATGGAGGTGGATATTGGAGGTATGTGGCCACATGCCATGCAACCCCTGGAGCCTCCCTAGAAGCTGGAAGAGGCAAGGAAGGAATCTCCCCAAAAGCCTTAGGAGAAAGTGGGACATCTTGATTTCGAACTTCTGGCCTCCAAAACTGGAGACAATAAATTTCTGTTGTTGTAAGCCACTCAGTTTGTGGTAATTTGTTACAGTGCCCTCGGAAACTAACACCGGCTAGGTAGGATAGCGTTATCAGGAGACTGGTGGAAAAACTTCCAGAAACATCTACTGGAAATAGAAGTCTTATGTGTGGATACCAGTATCATCCTCCTAGCCCCCAAAGCACAATGATTCTGAACGGAGAAGGCAGCAGGGCAGAGGGTAGAAAACCCCTCTAAAGGCATGCTTGGGCCCCAAATCTGATGTCTAAGAATCTGAAGGCTAGATCGGTGGCCAAACCCAGTCTGTGTCCGAATCACGTGGGTAGCTTTAAAAAATGCTAATTTCTCCACTGGAGGATGGTTGAATCAGAATTTCCAGGAGTTAGGCTCAAGAATTTGTGTTTTTCAGAGGTTTCCCCTATGGTTCTGAGGATCCATCCTCCTTAAAAACGACTGGCCTGGGTGGTCTGCCCCTCCCTTAAATGTTTGAGAAGTAAATCTGAAGTCAACTTCTTTTAAAAAGACATGTTTTTAACAGGCTAGTTATTATTTAAAAACCAGTTCTATTGTTTATGTAAAGCTGACAGAGACGCATTATAAAGTATTAAACAACACAGAAAAGAACAGAGACAAAAGTAAAAATCACTTGGATTCACCATCTTGTGGAAGCTGCCACGTGTTTATTCGAAGCATAATTGTTCACATGTAGATGTGTGTGTATAGTCTAACCTTGTGACTCAAAGTGTGGTCCACAGACCAGCAGCACTGGTGACACCAAGGAAAGTGTTAACAGCTCAGAATCTTAGGTCCCATCTCGTCTTTCTCAGTAGGAATCCACATTTGCACAAAAGCATTTGAGAAGCATTGGTTTAATATAACTGAAAACATACTACGCTCCTTGTTCTGTAACTTGCTTTTTTCACACATCACGGTATTATTAATATCTGTACTTGACAATAAATATAGACCTATGTGATCTTTCTTAATGGATACATGGTATTTTCCTTTATGTACCAGAACTTATTTAATCAGTGCTCTTTTAATGATCTTTTCTATTTTCCCACTTTTTTTTTTACTATTGCAAACAACACTGACATAAGAATCCTTGAGGACACATCTTTCCGTTTTGTCATTTTTATTTTCAGGTTAATCTCTAGAAGCGCATTCGATAAGTTGAATGACAGGCATACTTACAATTTTGAGACATAATGCCAGGAGGCCTTCCCAAAATAGGGCCCTAGCACATGTGCTCACGGACTTTGCACACCAACGCTGGCTTCCTCATAGCCTTGCCAACACAGGAATGTCCCAATAATTTTAACCTTGGCCTATCTGATACTTAAATATGACAGTTCATTGATATTTTTTCCCTGCACTTTCTAAAAATGATCAAAAAGCTGAATATCTTTTCATACATTTATTGGCCATCTGTATTTCTCCCTTTGTGAACTGTCCAGAGTAATTGTGGTCGTTTAAAACAACAGTTACAGAAGAATCTACAGAATTACAGACATTAGAAATATGGTTTAATCACAATGAAAAGACAGGAAGAAGAAAAAAAGAAGGCAGGGAGAAGAAAACGTGCCATAAAAAAGGATAATCAAAAGATTAGTTTGTGTGTTTATTTATAGACACTGGTTACAGCAATCCAGTGATTAGGCAAATTAATGCAGCTGTGTATGATCGTGGCTCTGGGATCAGCCCCCACATCCTTTTCAAATGATGCCACCTGTCATTTAAGTAGTTTGCATTTGCCTTTCATGTTACATACATCTCATGATGATTCCCATTTTAAAAACATCACTAGTTAACTCTTTGGAGGCTGGCATGGTATGGATTCCTTTCAAGTCTCTCTTTTATAGTCGGGAAGGGGAGAGCTAATCTCTCTCCGGGAGAAACAGGACGCTTGCCTCTGAAAAAGAACAACCCTCGCAAAACGTTCACTTTTTAGGAAAGCGAACAGCTGTATCCATTTCACTGAATGTAAAACTGGTTCCCTGCTCAGAACCAATTGAAGGAAATGGGGGTCAGACGCCGTGTACTGGCTGGACATCAGTGGTACATACAGACCATGCCTCATTCCGCAGGCCACGCACTGCCCTTACAGTCCTGGATGACCTCAGCCCTGCTCTGTCACAGAGGGACCCTCCACAGGCTCCACATCTTACACACAGACCCGCTCTACCTAATAAGTGGCAGAGGTCTTCTCACAGGGCTCCTGGAAATCTCTTTCAACCCGAAGATGATGCCAAATGGGCAAAACCCACCTCCTCCACTCCTGCCATCCTCTGCTGGTTACAGCTTTATCTGTGAAGGGACATGAATCAGTCACCTTCATTAACCGAACAGTTTCTGCATAGAGCAAGAATACTGAGCCAGGTGCTGAGGAGGGGGGGCTGCCGAGGAATGGAGGAGACAAGGGGGAGAGAAAGTCTCCTGGCTCCACTTTGCAATCAGCGGGATGTGGATGGGCTGGAAAGGTCTTATTCAACATATTTCCGGATGTTAGAACAAGCAGGTCTCATTAAAAAGCCTGAAGAAAGGAATTTCAGGATAAAAAGACAAGCATGACCTTATACAGCATGTCCTCTGTAAACATAGGAAGCACACAAACCTCGGGAACAGTGCAGGCTAAAACAGATTTCAGAAGCTGCTGGAATGGGAATTTTACACACAACAGATTCTTACAGGTTTTAAAGGGATGGGGAACTCTGCCACACCAGAGCCAAGGAGGCTCGTTGCCATGGTGTCGTAAGGCACTCCTCAGGCCTACTGTCAGACACAGAGCAGCAGAGGGGGTGGCCTTCGGTCTGGAGAGTTGTTGACTTTAGTATTTGGATAGGGGATGCAGACAGGAGAAAGAATGGAGACCCTTAAACAAAAAGAAACAAAAGAGTTAAAATGAATATATGTGTGTGTCAACCTGAGTGAAGTGAGTGACTGTTGCAACTGTGTGAATAAAGTTCAACTGAATATCTAATATCACAGTCATAAAATGTGGAAATCTGAGAAGCGTCTCTCTCAAGTCAGTGTGTTTGGCACATGTGTTGCGTGTCTTCGTGTCTTGCTCTTAATGGTATCTTCTTTAACAATTTAAGGACAAAAGTGACGTGGACCATAAATTCTAGAACCACTTATAAAATAGTAAGAAGTGGCCAAATGCCTGGTGGTTTAGGCAGATTCTCAATTCTCCCATTAAGGCTATCCTCCAATCTGAAAATCTAACAGCTGAGTGGTCAAAAGAATAGACAAAAACCACAAAAACGGGTGTGGCAGCAAATTTCTGCTCCTCATACCCCAGCCAACTTGACTTGTTGGGGAGGAGGCATCTTCCATCCTGTTCCCTTACAGAGAGGACAGCAAGCGGTTGACAACTCCTACTGTACAAAGAGTTGTTCACACTGCAAAAGTGTTTACTGCTCACAAGTGACACTCAAAATTAATTCACAGCAGCAACACCAGCAAAAAGCTTTGACAGACTGTCTCATGTGTTGACACAGTTATAAGTTGTTAGATAAAAAAAGCAACACACTTTCCCTCTTTTCCAGCCCGTACACACCAAAGTTGCTCCGAAGAGAGAGCTTGAAAGGTGTCTGAAATGTGAATGCCATCATCACTCTGGGGTCGAGGGCTTTGGGCGTGAGAAGAATGTGGACCACGGTTTTGAGGGCAAGCAAGGTGGTGAGCCTCTCAGCCAGCCTCAGTTACAGCCCGTCACAGAGGTGGTTTTCCCTTCAAGAGGACTTCCCTCTAGCGCAAGCTTCAGGCCCCAGCGTGGGAAGTAGGGTAGCCTGTTTGTTTACCTCCTCAGCGGCAAAAGGGCTTCCAGTAGAGCAGCGTTCACGAGACACAAACCATTCCTCTCCCTACTCCTTTCCCTACACGCTTTGGGGAAGCTGGGAAGACATGGCTGGCTTACTCAGAGATGATTTACATTAAAACATCAGAAAGAATGCTGTGTTATTTAATTATCTCAAGTCACTTGAGATAATTAGAGTGAAAAAAGAAGCCAGGTGGGATATCAAATATTTGGCTTTCTCTCGAAGATGTTTTTCAGGCTCTGGCTCAGCTCAGCCCTGTGCTGCGTAGAGAAGGTGTTGTGTTTGAAGATTTCCTGTCGAGCAGTGTGTCCTCTCCGGGGGGAGCCAACGCCTTGGAAAATGAAGATCTCTGTTTAACACTGTAACTGTGCTTCCCAGGATCAGAAGTTGCCATTCATATCAAAACTGGGCAGTGCTGGAGCTTTCTTTAGGTAGGCTATATTTAACCATGGAAAACAAAGTTTGCTTAGAGCTGACCTGGAGGACAACTGCGGATCAGGCAAATTCACCAACTTCTCACGAACTTCTTCACACCAGCTCCCATCTCTGCTCCCCCTAGCCTCAGTCCACAGGCACCCAAAGAGCTTTCCTGGCTTTGCTCCTCACCCCGTCCCTGGCCCATACTTCTCCCTCCCTCTCCTTCTTCAGTCACCAAACTCCCCTTTCATTTGAAGAAGCAGAGGAAAGAATTCATATCAAGATAGGAAGGACTGGTGGTACACGATAGTCATCTCCACAAGGCTTCAGGTGCTTCTTAGAGCGCACCTTGAGTTGGTGGACGTCCTGCTCATGTGCGGAGATACCCTGAGAAGTCATAACACTGTGGAAAGAGGGACTGTGGGTGCCTTTAAGTCTAGGATAAAGGAGGTCTGCTTTACCTGTAGAGCCCAGCCCAGTAATCAGGTGTTAATCTGCAGCCAGGGGGAGAGTCAGCCTGACCAAAAGCCATGTGTCAGCAAGCACTGGTCCTACCAGTGATGGTGACGCCAACAGACACAGCACCAACACTGCTGGAGCATTTCCTCTGTGCCGGGCACCGTACCATGTGGTCTCATCCAATACTCAGCAACCCTGAGAGCGATACTTGTGTCATTCCCATTTGCCAGGGTGGAAACTGAGGCTTAAAGAGGTTAGGGAACTTGTTTAAGGCGACAACAGCTAACAAAAATGGCAGAACTGGAGTTGAAAGCCAACTGAGTCTGGAACCAGTGCTCCTCAATCTGCCTCCAGCGGTTTCCCCCCAATATAAAGCGTCTACTGTGAACAGCCAGTGCAGACCAGCCTCCCCATTTACCACGTGGAATGCGAAGAGAAATACACACCATGCTGCAGATGCCAAGGGCTTTTCTCAAGTGCCTGCAGCAGAGTAAGGAGAACACAGAATTGGAACGCGCTCAGATCTGGTTAGAATCCTGGCCCTGACGTGTGCCAGCTTTATGACCTGGGGAAATTTCTGAACTTTCGTTTTCTCATCTATAAGATTAATCTGATACTCCCTGGTTCACAGAGTTGTTTGTAAGTATTGAATAAGGTGATACGCATGAAAAATATTTTTGGACACATAACTGTCAGATGTCAACTGTGAATATGGTCTTTTAATGGGAAGAGCGCTTCCTGAGAGCAGAAGACTGACCTTCATGTGAGTACCGACTAGCCTGACCTGGAAAACCCAGGCGCGGGTTCTCAAGATGACCACAGGGGAAAAGAGAGTAGAAGCAGGTTATTAGAGGCATTTCCCAGTAATAACGAAGTTTAAGCCTAAAATACAGCACATGAAGATGGATTCTGTAACAGGTGGATGACAAACGTTAACCTTCAATGAATTCAGAGCAGGTGATCCTTTGCACACTCACAGCCTGCTTCGAGACCTGTGTGTCAGCTGCTGCACTAGAGTCGGAGGCATCATTTTCTTGTTGGTGATCACATTTATGTCTTTGTACACTGCAGACTGGGTTCAAAACAAAGGGTCACCTTTGTGCAGTTGACTCCTCATTTTGCAACAATTCCAAAATGCAGGAGCTTCTCCCAAAGCAGTTCAAAGACACCAACCTGCTGAGACCCAGGGGCAGCCATCAGGGTACTAAACTTCCCGCTTCTAACGGCTGGAATCTCAGCGAATACTTGCAAATAGAGAGGTGAGGTCCAGAAGGACAGCCTGTGGTTATTAATCTAACCCTGTATTATGGAGAGTCTCAATCCTTTTTCTGCACATGAGCTCACCCTTCACACCACCACATTTGTGGCCATTTTTGGGAGGGTTGAACTAAAGTTTAAAGCATTATGTCATTGTAAACAAACAATCACATGTAGCGTGACTCTGTGGAAAATACAGCATTTCACTTTTGTGGTGTTGGTTCCACTACAAGAATGGGAACCCAAATGATGAGGTCAGTGGGCCAGCTGCCACACAAAAGAGAGTGCCAAGTCCACGTACAAAGAGCAAGCTGCCTCCGCTCACAACTAAAAAATTAAGCTCATTATTGTTATGGAAGCCAACGAAAGTGACTGCTTTCCTAAATTAAATGGAAACAGAGCTTCAGCGACTGCTTCTCCTCGGCATTACCCATTCACGCCAGAAGGTCAAGAGGGCCGTTCCGCCTGCTGATGATGGACATGACCACATCCAGGCTTGTTTCATTTAGATGACATCTGGGCACACTGCTGCTAATGCAAAGTAAATGAAAATAGGCTACTGTGACTTAGCAGCAAGAATGGATGCAACAGAGTGGTAGCTGGTAAGAAGAGAAGTTATCTAAATCTTAGACAGCTCACCTAGTCAAAGAGGGTAAACAATACTCTTCTGCCAAGTGGCTATGACTTCCAATTGCAAGCAATGGATGAATAGCCATGTACACTGTTACACAGGTCAATCTGACTTGGTCTTTGTCTACTTTTTCCTAAGGCAGAACATTATTCTCCCCGCATGCAATAAAGCTGGTCACAGCCCCTACACAGCTTTTAGCAAGTCTAATGGAAGTACTACAACAAGCCCAGATTATATACCAGCCACAGTTTCCACCTTCTGATGTTCACCAATCATTCTTTCAGGTGTCCAGACTTCAAGCCCCTTGGGCTTCTCGATTTAGCTCTCTGTTGTTCCTTCCTGACTCCATCAATACTCATGTTCAGTATTCACCAAAGGTCCACTGATTACTCCTTTGATATGTGCCCAGATTTATCTCCATCTCTCTACTCCTACCGTCACCATTTTTGTTCAGGGTCTTCCCCCAACCCCTCCACCAGTGAGCTACACCATCATAAGAATTTCCTGATAGGTCTTACGCCTTTGGTTTCTGCCCCCACCAATCTGTCAGAGACACCACCACCAAGTCACTGTAATCGCCTTCCAAGGCTTATGGGCGTAACTCAAACTCAGCTTGTATTCATGACCCTCAACCACTTGATACCAACCTGCCTCTTCAGTCCTATTTTCCACTTCTGCCCTGTACTACCCATACTACCTCTCTCCCTCACCCACATCCATGCCTTGGCACATAACCTTTTCCCACCCGAAATGCCGCCTTCTTCCTTCTATCTGGTTACTCGCCAAGGTCCAGGTAAGGCACGTTTTCTCCAGGAAGACAGCTCTGGCCACTCCAGGAGAATATGCAGCCCTGATCCAGATCACTCACTTGGTGATAAGCAACATATCTCCTTATGACCTCTTTATACTATTTACTGCTATTCATATGTAAATCAGTTAATTTCTTATCTCTTCAGCTAGACTTATGACAGCTCCCAGAAGACTATATTTTCTATTTCTTTGTATCATCTCTGCCCACCCCTTCCTTTGTCTTTCTCCACAACCCATGTAGCACCTGCAATAAAGTACAGCTTCTTTCTCTCCATGTCCTGAGGAGAAATGAGGAAGGGAACCTAAATGAAATGCAAGAGTAAACTTAGCAGAGATGTAACTGGCCCCCTCTGGGTAGAAGATACAACAGAACTGAATAAACCCAGAATTAAATACATCTGCTGTCAGCAAATCTGCAACACTGTCAAGCACCCTCACCTAGGTGAAAGCTGATAATGACTCCAGGGTTGAGATATAATTCAGTATGTAAGGGAGAGAGAGGAGGAAATAAAATGATTTCTCTGTGGAAACGCATTTTCTCCCAAATGCTTTAAACACATGCCTTCACTTTTGAAACAATTTTTACTTATAAATATTTCATATTATACAAAATTTTTTTCTGCTGATGCACATCACTGTCCTGCTCGGGGTTAGTAGCCATCTGGGCACAGAGAGAGCTGAGGGCAGTTGCTTTATAAAAGGACGGATGGATAGGAGTCTTTCCTGGCCCATGGGAGTTCAATGAGACAGGAGCAAAATGAACAACTAGTGGGGCTGGGGCCACAGGATATACAGTTCAGGTGGTCAGAGCTCCGAGGTGATGTTTCACTGGGATAGCAAGAATAATGCAGCAGGATAGGCAGTGCACACGAGAATAATCTGAACGGCAACCATCTCCAGAGAGTGGCCTCCAGAGTGAGGTTTTTTTACATTACTGTACCAGCTCTGTGCCCAGCTCTTCTTGACTGCGGGGGGGGGGGGGGGGTGTGATTTGCTAAATGAGTTGGTGTTTATATCTAAATTGAGAGTTGTACGCTCTAGTTGCATTGAAGCCTTGAGCAAAGAACTGATATTTGCTTTGGTCAAGAGCTTTGAGGAAGAAGGTCTGAGAGGGCTGAGCCAATCCCTTCCCATCAACTTAGTTAGGAGGGCCATGTGGAGATCTGGGGCCCAGGGTTTCCAAGAATCAGTTATTGGGATACACGGTAGATGCAGACGCAGAGCAGACGGTATGAAATATGGACTAAAGGGATCCAGACCTTAGCAGTGGTCCTGAAATTTATACTTCTAGAATCATTTCTACAGCACCCTTACTTTTGAACCATTTGTCTCCCCTTCTTCCCACATGGAGCAATGCCCTTGCAACACTCATCTCTCAGGCAGCATGCTGTGGCCACTTTTTTGCAAAAATGCGAATGAAATTAAGGCATGAAGGCTGCCAAAGCAGCCCCGCCTTCCTTCAAAGTAGTTTTCTCATCCCACAAAAATTTGCTTTACTGTTGCCGTCATTGTCCTCCAACCCAACGTCGCCAACTAAAACAGTATCTCTGGCTTCTTCATCATAAAGACAGTGAGGCCCTGCTCCCTCCTGTCACCTCCACCCACCCCTCTCTGTCTCACACATCAGATCCTGAGAATCTGCACCAGCAGTTCAGAAAATGATGATTGCTCCAGCAGCAACGACCCCAGGCTACAAGCTCCTCTCAAGTTTTACAATGTTTGGTGTTGATCAGAATTCTGGTCACAAACAACCTTTAAGATAGAGGATTAAATGCTATGATCAAGATTATTAGAAGCCCGGTATTCTTTCAGATTAACCCTCCTCTCATTTATTCCCTCACTCCCCAAGCATCTACGTACTGACTCAGGTCTCACGGCAGGTGGAGTGTTGACGATGCACAGTCTCCATGACGGGCTCCCACACTTCCCACTGCCACTGGGTCTGCAGCCCCCTCCCCCGGGCCTTCTCATCTTTGCTACTGCCAGCAGTTCATCCCTACTTTGCTTCTTGGCTGCTCTTTGCTTTCCATGGCTCTGCCCCTTCTCTCCTCCGTCTCATCACTTCGCCCAAGCTTCCTGAATTTCTCCAAGGCTAGTTGCCCTTCTACAGATATCATCCATCAACAGGGGCCCTCCTTTCCTGTGATCAGTCAGTCCTGCAAGCATTGATCCCAGGCTGTAACTCTACACCTGCTTTTTGCTGTTACTATTGCTAAGCCTGTGTTTCTTCACCTATCCCAGTTTCTTATTATTTTTTTCTTTTTTTGAGGAAGATTAGCCCTGAGCTAATATCTGCCACCAATCCTCTTCTTTCTGCTAAGGAAGACTGGCCCTGAGCTGACATCCATGCCCATCTTCCTCTAGTTTATGTGGGATGCCTGCCACAGCATGGCTTGACAAGCAGTTTGTAGGCCTGCACCCGGGATTCGAACCGGCGAACCCCGGGCTGCCAAAGTGAAATGTGTGAACTTAACTGCTGCGCCACTGGGCTGTCCCCTACTTTCTTATTTTTTTTTAACTTATTTTTTTATTATAGATAAATAGAACTGTTGAAGTAGGCAACTGTTACGTGAATGTGGAAAGAGCCTAGCTTTGGACTCAGAGACCTGGTTTCAAATCCTGATCCATGGCAATAAGTACCTTTGAGAAGTCATTTAACTTTCTCTGCCTCAATTTCCACACCTGCAAAATGGGATAGCAATTCTTACCTCAAATGTTTGCTTTGATAAGGAGTCAATATATAAAATGCATTACACATAGAGGGCATCTAAAACTGTCCCTTTCCTCATCCACTCTTACCTTCCCCCCATGCAGATATACAGAAGATCACAACAGTAAACGGAGAGGAGGGAGAGGGGACATTGCTGGCAAAATTAAGCAAAGTTGATAATAATTAACAGATTAACTGCAAATGACCCTTAATATCACCAGGTTTGGTCTATTATAAAAACCAAGAGATTAAAATGTTAAAAAAAAAAAAAGGAGCAGCAAAAAGCAGAAGACAGAGGTTGCCAAATGTGAATCCAACAGGCAAACCCTACAACAAAATGAGTACTAAGCCATGTTATTATTATTTTTTTAAAGTGTCCTATAAAGAAACAGGACATAAGGAAACTTAGTGTGTGAGAAAGTCTTGGCCTTCTGCGTGGAGCTGAAAAATATGAAAAACCTAGACCAGATTCCCATTTTAAAAAGGAACTTGTAGACTGACTGGCCCCATCCAGAAAGTGAGGCAGCTCTCGTATGCCAAGTCATCCCTGACCCCAGCACTGTGCACACACACAAAACGTCCACTTGGATGAAGCCACGAAGAGAACAATGTGCCGCAGACAGAAAGGGGACCAGGTTTATCTGGCCTCCACTTGCTGTTTTTAAACCCCAGACACAATATCACCTAAGGAATACTTGCACTGACATATTATTCAACTCCTCTCCCACTGCAAGGCCAGGGAAGTAAATTACACAAGCACAGTTCTCTCCACACTACACGCTGTCTGCGAGGTAAACTAGCTCCTTGCAAAATCCCAAGCGGAACGTTCAGATGTTTCTGCTGGATGAGGGAAAGCATGTGTGTTTGAGTGAAATGTGATGGTTTTCAACTGTTTAAAGATGCCATAAATCTATTAGCTTGAACTTCAAAGAAACAAATTCTGAGAAAACTGAAAATTAGGGTGGGGCAAGGAGAACGGGATGTAAACCATTTCTCTGCTCCTTCCCAGAAAAACAATGGGAACCAAACCAGGCTCCAGTCTCTTTCTTCTCCCAATTTTTACTACTTGCCACACTTGAAAATATCTTCTACAGAGTTCTATCTCTGGACAAACAGATTCCTATTCAAGTTTGTGGTTACATACTCCTCCATGAGCTCATTTTTCTATGATTTGTTGGACATTTTTATGTGGCTTTTACTGAGAACAGTTTAAAGTGAATTATCTTTGAGAAGCCTGTGGGATTCTATAATTCTCTGGTGCTCTTCCCAATCAGGATGATTTACTCCAAGACAATTGTAAACCAGGAAGGACATGATGCCCAGACTTCTAATCACCTTCGGCTGCTGTCTTGCAAAAGCCAGGCAGTGTGGGACAGTGGGAAGGGCGAGTGGGGCTAGGCTTCAATCTACTCTGCATGACCAGGGCAAATGATTTCGCCTCTCTGGGAGGTGACTAGAAAGTGTAAGAGTTGATGCTGCCTTCTTAGATTCTCCTAGTTCTAATACTAAATGATGCTATGACTTCTACTCATACTGCACATACACTTATGCAATGAGACCCAGGATATGCTTTCTCATAACCAAAGGTCTTTGAGATTTAAACAGAGACAAGTAGGAGAAACACAGACATGAACTGGGCAGTGAGAGTCAGTTTAAATCAGCAGGGACATACAGACAAATATAATAATGGGCAGAGTAAAAGGATCTACTTAAGTCTCTTTCTTAAAAAATCACTATCGTAGCTTGGAGACTACGTGCCAATATGAATAATTGAGGGGAATTCATTAACTACGCTAGAGGACACTTCGTAAGAACTAGAACATATGAAATTGAGGAAGCATTTTCTAGGCTCACCCTTCCAGCTCCACCAGCTCCTGGCCACTAAATAATAACCCTCAACAGCTCCCTCAGGAAATGAGACACACACACCGAAGTAGGACGTAGTAAACACAAGACCCGTGACCCACTTCAGTGTCTGTATTAATTCACACATGCGTTTTAGTAATGAGAAAGCAAGGGTGGGAAGAATGGGCGGGTGAAGTGAATCCTGCTGACTTCAGGGAGGACGAGCCAGAATGGGAGCCGGGTTCACGTTTTTGAAGGAATACCCTTTCCGCTCCATCAGCTTCCCCCCGACACACACACTTAAACAAGATGAATAAACAGGATATGCCTACTCCACTTCCTTGTTTGCTCTCAAGGTGACTTTACTGAAAAAGAGGCATCAAAGGCTTTTATCACTACGTCACCAGATTAAAAAAAGCCCGTTTACAGTGATTCTGTATGTCTATGGCTGAAACCTGGAATTTTCTGATCTTCTCTCCTTTCTCCAATCTTTCTCTTCTTTCTCTCTATCCTCTTTTTTCATTCTTTGCCATGTTTCTCATGATTCAGTTTTATAATATTTAATGTTCCACGTAAAATGCTGTGTGCCTTGAGTTGTTTGGTGAAAAAGCTAAGTAAACCTAACAAATATGCACAACTAACCCTAGTTAGAAAAGCAAGGGAGAAGGTGGAGCAGGGCAGCCTGCATTGTCTCCACGTCCTCAAGTGACAGGGCCCGTGGAGCTGTCAGTTACAGGCGAGCGGCTGCCTCGTACTCCAGGAGGCCACTGCCCGACCTGATTTCTGAGAGAGCAGAATTTGTTTGTCAGTTGTGCATATAAACCTCCTTCCCTTCTTTTTCTGGGAAGAAGGATAGGGAGCGGATGTTCAAAAAACCAACAGGCCTCAAATAGTATTTGTAAATGAACATGGGACATGTGATTGTGTAAGCAGTGTTCAGATGATGTCCTGTCTTCCGTATAAACATCACCCATTTTACTCCCACACCGGTAGGATCTTCTAAGTCTGCTAAATAATCTCTTTTAGTTAATTAGATAAGCAAAGACAAAAGAATGTAAGAAAGAGAATAGGAAGATAGAAGGCCATAAAATTGGTAAGACCATTGTTTTGGACAGGGATTAAGCTAGACTGCAAGTAACAGAGATCCCCAAATAGGGGCTTAAATAACAAAGAAGTTTACTTCTCTCTCATATAAAAGAAGTCAGGAGTAGGCAGTCCAGGATTGTATGGAGGTTCCTCATTCATCAGGAGACAAGCTTTTTCCAGCTTTCTTTTCCACCAGTCCTACGATGTGGTCTTCCTCCTTTAAGTCCAAAACGGTGCTGGTGCTCCAGCTATCACACTTATGTTCCAAGGAACAAGATGGAGGAAGGGGTGAAGAACAGGGTGGCCCATCCTTTTAAGACTTCCTAGAACTCACACACATACACACACACACACATTACTCCTTATATCTCATTGGCTATAACCTAGACACATGGTCAGGGGGGCTGGGAAACATGCCTTTTAGCTAGCAGCAATGTGGCTTCCTGGCAACAGCTCAGCTATAAAAGGGATTCTGTTAACTGGTGGGCAAAGGGGAAAAGGCTCTTTGGTGGCCAACTAGCAGCCTCTGACAGAAGGAAGGCTTTGCAAAAGTTTCCTTATTTTCTGAGCCTGTGTAAGATGAAGACTAGCAACACACGCAACAAATAGAAACAAAAAGAGCACTATTATAACATTGTAATAGTATTCTATGGAATTTAAGAAAAATCATATGGCTTCTCTAACTCATAGGACTCATGGATGTTTTTAATGATTTAATGCCATTCACAGGAAAGGGGTAATACATCACAAGGTGCTGCAGAGACATGTCACTGAGCCCAGCAGCAGCAAATATTGTCTACCAATAGGCTTAGGCAATGAAACAGACATGAAATTGTCTAACCTGTATTTAACGTGAATCTAGTGGCATGAGGCAGGAGGGAGACAGAACAAACACCTTGGACAGCAATAAAATGATCTTGCTAAAGAGTTACTCAGAATTAATTAAGACTCTGTCACAAGGGGACAATAATTGAATAATTCCCTAAGATGTAATGAAAGTATTACCGGTGGGTGCAACCTGGCAATTTATATTAAATACCTTAAAATTCTGCAAGGCCCTGACCCAGCAATTCTATTTCTAGAAATTTAACTGAAGAAAAATAGCCATGGCTATATTTCGAGACTTATCTAGGCAGATATTCATCAAGGTTATTTATAACCCTAAATAAGCAGAAAAAGAACCCTTCAACATCTAACAAGAGAGGACTGGTGAAATAAATGCTGCTCCATCTACTCTAATGCAGCCATTACAAATGATTGCTTAAGAAAATTAAGTCATGGAAAATAGTCATAATTATACACAATATAAAAAATAGGTTACGGGAGCCAGCCCTGTGGCCGAATGGTTAAGCTCACACGCTTCGCTTCAGCGGCCCAGGGTTTCGCCGGTTCGGATCCTGGGCGCAGACACAGCACTGCTCATCAGGCCATGCTGAGGCACATCCCACATGCCACAACTCGAAGGACCCACAACTAAAAACATACAACTATGTCCCGGGGGTCCTTTAGGGAGAAGGAAAAAAAACATAAAAAACAGGTTACAAAACAAAACATAGAGTGTAATCCTGGTTTTTGTTTAATAAACCAAAGTACATAAGTTACCATACACACCTAAATATAAGATAGCCTCAAATAAAAGATCTCCCACTTTGCCAATGAGAATACAAAAACAAAAAACAAAACAGTTTTTCCAACTTGAGTTTATGAACTTTTAGGACTGTGATGAAATAATTATCTTTTTATGATATTTAATTCATATTCATACTTCAAATTACATTTATGCAAAATAGAGTGATTCGTAAATTTTTTTGGAATCAGATTTTGTGAAAAAATTTTATTCAAATGTTTCACACTCATCTTCAATGTCTTCATCATCATTAGAATCCCTTTTGAGTCATCTAACACCTCTTACTGTCAGAGATAGAATCTTTGACTTAGTGTGTGATGCTGTCACTGGAAATTTGATCCCAAGTGAGAAATACCTATTTGCATCATATTCAGAAACCTGGTGTTATCATTTGATCTGTATGTGATCTCCATTATGTAACCACTTATGGTATTGCTCTTAAAAATACTCTTTAACAAGACTTGTTCATGACGCCATTCAAGCCAGGTTGTGAGGTCATGTTTTCAGGTGGAATGGCTACATTGCTGTTGAATTTCATCACCCACTTTCAGAACAGTCCCATCAGGTGACCTCTACAAACACCTAAAACTTGCACTGACTGAGGTGATTTCAGGATGAGTCTTTGCCCAAATAGTACTTTGTGGTTCAAAATAAAATAATAGAGAGGATGCTCATCATCTGAGAGGCTTTGTATGGACCTGATCAGAAGATGACACCCATTTTATGAAGGATAATGTTTGGCCAAACAAACTCACTTCTTGCCTTATATTCAGATGTATTTCTTTTTCTTTGTTTTTTTAAATTTTTTTTTTTTGAGGAAGATTAGCCCTGAGCTAACTGCTGCCAATCCTCCTCTTTTTGCTGAGGAAGACTGGCCCTGAGCTCACATCCGTGCCCATCTTCCTCTACTTTTTTATATGTGGGACACCTGCCACAGCATGGCGTGCCAAGCAATGCCATGTCCGCACCCAGGATCTGAATCTGTGAACCCCGGGCCAAGGAAGCAGAACATGCAAACTTAACCGCTATGCCACTGGGCCGGCCCCAGATGTATTTCATGTATACACAGAGAAAAAAGACCAGAATGACAAACTCTATAAAGTCTATGGTGGTTTTTGTTAGGTAGGGAGATTATTCTGAGAGATTTAAATTTTCTTCTCATTGCTTCTCTTTATTTTCCCAAGTTTCTTCAATGAACAAGAATGACTGTCATAATTAGAAAACCAGTATTAAGAATAAAAAAGAAGCAAAGGAAAAAGACATTCTATAAATAATACACGGGGAATGAGCCAGCCATGGGGCATGATTTCAGGTATTCTGGCTCAAAAATAAATCTCCGTCGGCCTGAAATTTGTCACTCCTTCAGGTGATGGCTAGTTGCAAGTTAGTTAAAACGTAGATGTGTTTCCTAGAAGGGTAACTCAGTCATCTGCTAACCCCCTACTCCCAACCCCACCACCCCCCCCGCCCCAGCATTCACAGCAGACCCATTTGTCACATTTGTTTCTGTGCCTGGACAGTCCTGAGGGAATGAGTGAGTGACAGGGACAGGTCAGTTGTACGTGAAGAAAGATGACCAGAAAGGACACGCCTTCTCTCCTACTCCCCACAAAGTCTTGGCAGCCAGGGAACAGGACTGAGACGGTACGAGAAAGGATGCTAATAACCAGTAACAACTAGTGGCAGCGTAGCCCCCATGAATCATGCAGCCTCTGGGGCCTAGCTGCCTGGTTCAAATCCCACCTCTGCCTGATATCAGCTGTGCTACCTTGGGGAAGTGACCCTCTCTTTACCCTCTCTGTGCCTCAGTTTCCTCCTCTGTGGGCTAAGGATGATAACCATTTCTATTTCATGAGGTTACTGTGAGGTCTAGGTAAGTAAGTACACATGAAGCAGCTAGTCACTGTACAAGCTCAATAAATGCTGGTTCCTACATGTCAGGGACCACACTAAGTGCTTAGACAACTGTTATCGCAGTTAATTCTCACAACAATTCTACCAGGTAAGTACAACGGTACCTGTTTCACAAATACAGAAACTGAGGCACTGGGAGACAAAGCAACTTGCAGACGTCTGCACAGCTAGTAAATGGGGGAGGGTGAGCCCTTTAAAACTTGCAGTCAACCTTGCCTCCTCCTGGCCTCACCTTTGACATGGAAGATGCTTCTGATTCATCTTCATTTTGCTTCCCTCCTTCCCACACTGACTCTGTGGCTGGGCCCCTCCTCAGCCCTCCCCCAGTTTCCTCTCCCCCCTCCTCCGCCCTCCCCGCAGCTTCTTCTCCCTGGTTTCTCCCTACTCCAGAGAACAGCTTATACAGGGCAGGGCGGCCAGAGGGCCATTCTAAACCCAGTTCTGCTCAAAGATGACTGAAGGCTCCCGGCCCTGTTGACCAACAGGAAAAAAGCCAAAGCCTTCAAACCTTTCACAGCCTGACCCCACTCGCCCTTTCTGGAATCCTGTCTCTGCCAGAGATATCCTCACCCTGTTCCCACAAGCCCCTCAGGCACCTCCATGTCCTCCACCTTTGCTCGCACTCTGTCTAGAATGTGTTTCTCCTCCTGGACAAGGTTTTCTCGATCCTCTATGGAACAGCTGAAATGTCACTCCCTTGAACAGGCCCTGACTGAGGGCCAACACCATTGGCTGGTCAAGAAATACTAAGAGCCTACTATGTGTCAGACACTGTCTGAAGCACTCTGCAAACAGCAGTGAATAAACCTTGTCCCCACCCTGCTGAGTGCTCATCAATCTCTTACTCCTCAGCGCGCCCCTGGCGATCTGCTACGGCATTAACAGACTTTACAGACCTCTTCCCTCTGCCACAATGTGAGTCTTTGCAGAAACTGACCATGTCTTACTAGCTTTGTACATTTTGTGTCTGGTGCAGAGCTTGGCACACTAACCACTTAATAAATATTTGATGGATGAGTGTTGTCCTGAAAAATCTTCACGCTAGAAAATACCTAAAACTGTTTTGTGGGCAACCCTACCTAGAAATATTAAAGATAATATTTTCCCCTTCATTTAAAAAAATTCATACTTATGGCTTGCCTTTTGGAAAAACTCCTTTTATCACTTGTGTACAACACCAAGAAAGGTCTATTTATTCAGCTCTGGGTCCCTGGGACTCTTCACACAGTGCTGAGTATCCAACAGGCACTCAATAAATGTTTGCTGAAGCAGTGGAAGGAACAAGGAAGGAGGGAAGGAAGAAAACAAGGAACGAAGAGAGGAAGAAAGGAAGGAAGGAGAGAAAAATGAAAGTTTGGGTGCCAAGAGAAGAGCTGGACGTAAAGGCCATTATCCTGAGGTAAGTGAGGCACCGGTAGCTGCGGGCAAACGTGGGTCTGGCCCCAAAGTAAGAAAGTGGTGTCGGGCCAGGAAAGGGAGATCCTGGATGGGCCTGCTGCAACTGGGGCAGCTATTGCTCCTCAAGTTAGGGAAAGCATCTCTGAGAACACCACTATTCCCAAATGATAGGCCTGAGATATTTAAACACTGACTGGGTGAGTAAGCTCATTGAGAAAAGGAATAAAACCAATTTCTTACAAATACTCTAGAAGCAAGCATAAATAAATCAGTAATTCTTCCCGACACACTCCATTTGGTGAGTTGAGTCTCCTATTCACCTACGATGCAGGTGAGCAAACACAGGTTTTTGAAAAGACACAGAAACAAACTCATGTTGAAACTTCCCAGAGAGTGAACATTCCTGATCGTAAAGCACTTCTGCCAAGAACCAACCAGACAAATAAAGATGGAAGTAACAGTGCCCTTATAGACTGAATCACCAAAAACAATGGATGTACCACCCAGAGATCATGACCTCTCTACCCCACTCCTGCAATGGCCCCAGCACCCCCAACACACACGCTGAGATTATGGTGGTTCAAGGTGCAGGTTCAGGGGAAGAGGAGATTAAATTAGACAATGTATGTGGGAGTGACGAGAGCATGTCGCCTGACACACAGTGGGTCCTCCTAGTGTTTTTAAAATAAAATAAGAAAAGGCACCAAAGGAAAAAACAACTCATCTCATCTATACTTGGAATTTCTCAAATTACTCATAAGAGCACTTAAAAAATTCCAGAAAGACAGAGAGTATGCAACCCCTGTCAAAATAGTATTAAGTGCTGAAACACAGACAAAGATAGGTAATTAACTGCTACTAGCTTAGATGAAAATGTCTGCAATCTTGTTTAAGAGCTTGGGCGATACAAAGTATTTGGAGATAAATTTAGGAAGATGTGGGGAGTGGGGAGAAAATGTGTTTACAAAACCAGCATGCAGTCAGCTTTTTCCAGAACTAGTTCATACAAAAAGCTTTTTAAGAGCAAAACACTTAAAACATGATCCAAGCTCCTTCAAAATGACGGAAAAATGCTTGACGAGATTCCCTGGAGGTCCCTAGTGGATCTTTTTCTGCAGGTCTATCCTTTAAAAACTGCAGGGAGTGACATTCTCCTAAATATGACTGATGTGCCAGGCCTTTAAAACAAGTCATTCGTATTAAAATATACGAATTCATCATTATGACTCCCTCTGACTAATCTGGACCTTTTGACTCACTCAGCTATAAGGAATGGTAACCCCAAGAAAGAAGGATGTCACCTTCCAAAAGGACATGAATGGATTTGCATAGAGAGGGAAAACACCTGGGTTTAAGCAAGAAGAAAAGAAGGGGTGTGGAAGGCAGTCAGGGAGAAATTCGTGGAAAATGACAACGTCCTTGAATGACTAGCTAAGCCATTTTGTGACCTTTTCTCTTTGACTTCCAACAAATTTTCAACTGCGGAATCTCAAACATGGAATCAGGAACAAATTAAACTGGAATAAGAGTTTGAAGTTAGAACTTTTGCTTTAAAATTTTTACATTAAATTCTATGTATAGACTTGTGAGCATAGAAGGATAATTCCAAAGAGTTGAAAGATATAGGATTTTCTTAAAAGATTAAATTTAAGGACAGTGAATTTGAGGCTAAATTTTATTATGCTGAAATCAATGTTCTCCTATCATCATGTATGACCAAAGAAGACCCACAAAAATATAGAATTGATACTGCTGTTCAACTTAAGTCATAGTGTACTAATCCAGGTCATGACTGTGTATGTGAGCGACTGTGCGTGTGTGTGATGATCCTTGTTTTCCAGTGGTATCAAGGACTAAAGCTGATCGCTTTATACAGAGGCACTGATTTTGTCACTGACACAATTTTCCAGAATAAAATATAAAGACAGAAGGGTCCAAAATGGTCCTAATTACCCCTAATCCAAAGCTAATGGTCAACACTTTCAAGACCTTGCTCTCAACTAGACGGCCACACATACTTAAAGAGAAAACTGTTCTCAACACATAAAGAAACGGAAAACTGAAAAATTAGTAGATGAACTATTTCAATTTGACTAATCAAATACCTTAATATTTCCAGGCAAATCATTTTTGAGTTCTGTTTATTGTTTTTCAAGGGCCCAGGATGGATATTAGGGTTGAGATTTACTAAAAGACGGAATAGTGTTAAATTCACTGATTGTCTTATAAAGATAATCTGAGAGTGAACAATAAGGAGTAATGTATAAAACTAACTCAAAAAAGAGATTTGGGATGAAGATTAAAAAACTATTCATTTCCAAATTCAGGGCCAATGAGAGTAGAAGAAATAAAAAGATCTACAACAGCCTCCAAAAAATATGAGATAAGTCAAAGAGAACACGCCACAGCTTGTTCCCAGTCTTACGTTTCTACTGATACTTAAAAAAAAAGAATTTTTCCCGAAAGAGCAGAATATGGTAGAAATAGTAAATACCAAACCCAGAGAAAAGAGGAAGTTAGTCCCTTACATAGAAATGAGTGACTTGCTATATGTGATATTAAAAATTGCCATAACAAGAATGGGGCAGTAATAAAAATAAATTATTTCCCTTTTTGCAAAGCATGTGACGGTAGGAAATTGACCTAAACTGCCAGAGAAATGAGGAAGCACGCTTCTCACACTGTCCTCAGAATGCTATTTCATAATTTATCCCTTCCTCAGATGCCCTTTTTCTGCCACGTCCTTGCTCTCTACTCTTCTGCTGTCCTCTTACCAAGCTCCTCAATTAAATTATCTCACGTTTTTCTCTGATCTGCTTGTTCACGGCTTGTCACATCACTACACCATAAGCCTTCCCACAAGCTGCTGAAACAGTACACTAGGAAAGCCATGTGTTTCCCCTTTCAGCTGCTCACTGATGCCCCGATCCCAGACCAGGCAGCAAGGCAGATGGGGTCTCTAACTGCTGCGTCCTTGTCTGAAGGGAGCATGCGCATACCTGCAAAGTCAACCCATAACGCTCTTCTTCTAATGCGTATGTTTTCACGTCCTTAAAGAATTATGAAATGTGGTATGATCAACCTAGTGAAGCAAGAACCTATATCCCAGATAGTTGATTAGAAAAAATAAAATTGTGTGTGTCTTCATCCTGTTGGATAAGAGAATAGGCAATTTTCTCCTGAGCACTCGGAATTAAAAGATTCAAGTTGTGTCATTACCACAAGTGCTCTGTTTTTTATCTTTTCATTTCTGAAAAACAAACATAATGGTTAATCCTTTGGGTTAACCATTTAAAAGATTTTTACAGAATATTCAATCTGGAATGGCATGAATTATCTAGAACAATGATACAAAGAACCTATGTGCCAAATTAAAGCATTAAATCAAAAGGCCAATAAGAGAGAAAAGAGAAAATATTGTGCAAAATGAGATGAGATTAAAGAAAGACACACAGATGAGATTCTCCAGTTTGCTGAGACAGAGGGGCAGAAAGGCTCTTCCCAGAGGGTCACGCTTCAAAGGAACAGCGCATTGATTTAAAGGCGCAATTCAGGGAAGCAGAGGAAGCTAGATGCCGATAAATAAAAAGAATCTCGCATGAGCCAGGGAGACACCCTATTCAAGGAGAGATTAAAAACATAGCAGACTCAGAACCAGATCCACATGAGTAGGGAAAAGCGAAATTTTCTCTCTCTCTCTCCCTCTCTCTTTTTTTTTTCCAAGTAAGACTACTGGTCCCATCAGGAACCAGGTGGTCGAAGACTCATGTGCCCTGAGGGGAGTAGTTAAACAGATCCATCCTTTCAACAGGATAATTTCACAATATGGTACCAAAAACCTTAAAAATGTGCATGCCTTTTGATCTGGCAATTTCACTTCAAGGATGTGTGAAAAGATGTATGCATGAGGATACTGTCTGCTGCTCATATTTTTATAAAGTTCTTCCCTCTCTATAATAGTGGGAAAAAAGCAGAAACCACCTCGATGTCCAAGAAGAAACCAGAATACATTCATATATGGCATTCTCAATAGACATTTGAAATGATGCTGTAGAGGAATATCTAGTGACATGAAAAAATATTCAAGAAATTACAACATTTGAGAAGGATGTTACATGGGGCCAGCCCAGTCATGCAGTGGTTAAATTCACACATTCCGCTTTGGTAACCTGAGGTTCGAGGGTTCAGATCCCAGGTGTGGACTTAGGCACTGCTTGGCAAGCCATGCTGTGGCAGGCATCCCACACATAAAATAGAGGAATACGGGCATGGAGATTAGCTCAGGGCCAGTCTTCCTCAGCAAAAAAAAAAAGGGGGGGGGGTTTAGGATTGGCAGCAGATGTTAGCTTAGGGCTAATCTTCCTCAAAAAAAAAAAAAAGGATGTTATCAAGAAGTGGGAATGTAATGATTAAGTTTTTGCTTTACACACATACTCACTCCTAAAGATTGTAAGATACATTCAGGACGCACACAAGAGTTTCTAGGGATGGTAATGTTATGAGTGCTTTACCTGCTTCTTTTTGAAAATATCTTTAACAAAAATGTAGTGCTTTTGAAAAAGAGAAAAACCAATAAAAGTTTTTAAAAAGAAACAAAATCAGGTGGCGGTCCTGTGTGTAGAAACCTATCTAACGCCAGGGCTGGAAGGGCCTTGAGCTCCCTAAGTCACCTCCCTCATTTGACAGAAGAGGAACCTAATGCTTACAGAACAGGAAGGTTCTGACCTCAGAAAGGCTCAGGAAAGGAACTGTGGCAGTCACGGCAAGAGAGGGTAAGGGCTGCTACGGGTCGCTCCAGCAGACTGAGGAGGTAAACACGATGGAAGCGAGGAGCATGTATGATGTGGGAGTGGGGTTCAACAGAGTTGAGAGTCCCTGGTGATGTTAGGTTTTGGAACAATAATGAGCAGGAACTTAAGAAAATTAAGAGACTAGAGATACGGTAGGGGGCAGGGAACTAACATTTTTCCAGCACCTCTATGTAAAAGGCTCCTGTCAACTCACGCAATCCTCTAATTCAGAAAATACGAGCACTCCCATTTTACAGATAAGGACCCCGAAGTTAAAATAACTAGCACTGGTCACAGATCTAGCAAGTAACAGAGCTACGACTGGCTCTCAGGACGGGCTCCAAAGCCCTTCCTCTTTCTACCATGCTGCATGTTGTCTCCTTTCTTTCATCCCCTGTGAGAAATCCCTCAATTCTATAGGTTACTTAGCAACTGAGGCATCTGGGGTTTCAATTGCATCAAAAATCTCACTTGGTGAGTCAATAATATGGGGGATGCCCACAGTAAAACCCAGTATAAACTAACCATTCAAAGTGATATACTCATGGACCTGGAAAGGCCAGCTCCCCCTGAGCATGACAAGGGGATGGAGAGAAGGGAAACAGTGGTATTTCAAAGACCCTATTTCTGGATATATAGGCACATGAAAGTCTTTTTATCCTGCCCTTACAGATATGAAGAAACACGTTCTCCTTTCCTCCTACTACATCCCTCAGCGTTCCAATTAGTGGTATCCTTGAACTACCAGGATCCCTCAGCTGCAGCATTAGCAGTGACCTTGCCTAATAGCAGCGCTCTCCTGGCTATTACTTGGCGGGGAGCATTACAGCAGACAATGCAACACCCCCTCTCTTTTGGCCTGGGAAACGGACAGCAGACAGTCCAGATCCCATTAAACGGGAGGTCTGAACCACCTATTAGCTATTTGCAGAAACCAAGACGTGATCACTCTCCTTCAAGCCCTAAAGCATTTTTCTCATTGCAGGGTTAGTGAAAACATTAGGTCTTCTCCTTGTCCCTTACTTATTGCTGATTATCTCAGAGCAGTCTGATCAGGACCACAGCCTCCTCTGTGGTTATCCCTGACTATAGTGATTAGCAACCAAGCCTATGGGCTTAAAAGGAAGTCATATTAGTGACTAACTACAAAAGGCTTTTTAAAATAAAAGAATAGACTACAATTTTGCAATCCCCTTCATATTAGTTACTTAGTACTTTCAGATTTAGGTGCTACTTTTAAACAGTAGCTGCTAGCCACAGGTGACTACTCAAATTTAAGTTGAATTAAGTTAAAAATTCAGTTCCTCAGTCAAACTAGCCACATTTCAGTGCTCAGTGGCCACATGTGGTTGGTGGCTATTGTACTGGACAGCGCGGATACAAAACATTTCCACAAGTGCAGAAAGTTTTACTGGACAATGCTGTCACCAAGCAAAGGGCAAATATATTCAGAAACACTTACTGAGTTCTTATGTGCCAGGCACTGTGCTAAACTTTTTGAATTGAGTGAGTATTAACTCACTTAATCCTCGCTGTGACTCCATGAGTGACGTAGGGCTTGTTACTGCTCCTGTCTCATCTGATTCCTCTCTCTCTCATCACATCCAAACTCACAGACCTTCCCTCTGCAATGTCTCTCACACCCATGCGAGTGTTTGAGCACCTACTTCCCATTTAGACTTTTATCAGACAATTGCTGTACCCTCTAACTGGTCTCCTTGTTTCAACTATCATTCTCTATCATCAGCAGGACCAAATAATTAACAATTATTTTATAACAGATAAACCCTCGATGAAGCCTCATCGTCTACTGAATTAAGGTGAAATTCTTCAAAGCAGGTTTCAAAGTTGCCTATAATATGGTCCCAATTTTTCTTTCTGGTCTTATCCTCACCTAATATCTAACACATTAATACCTAGGGCCACTGCATTCGTTCAGGTCTGCTGAGCAGCAGACACTAACATGGGATTAAACACACCAGAGGCTTCCTGGGAAGGCAGCAGGAACAGGCAGGGAAGCCTGCAGACCAAGATGTAGGTCTGGCCCTGTGAAGGAGGAGGGACGGGGAATACGGTGGGAGTGTCTTAGAGCGCAGCGCAGATCCAAGAAAGGTTTAGCCAGGCCAATGGGGTGTCCTTGGGGCAAAGTTGCTCGGTGGAGGACCCCCTATCTTGCTGGAATGGGCATGGCCTAGCACTCCCACTGAGCACAATCACTGACTGGAAGTAGCCCATGGGAAGCATGGCCACGGTGCCAAAGCATGGGGTCCAGAGGAGCCAGAACACTGTGCTTCCTAAAGCAAGAGAACTGCGTGCTGCATTTTCGTGGCCACCACAGTCACTGTATAATTTACCATTTAACTGGGACTCTTTTAGGAGTAGAAGTGGGTGCTATTAAGAATTACACTGGGGGGGCCAGCCCCGTGGCTGAGTGGTTGGGTTCGAGTACTTGGCCTCCATGGCCCAGAGTTTTGCTGGTTCGGATCCTGGGCGCAGACATGGCACCGCTCATCAGGCCATGCTGAGCTGGCGTCCCACATGCCACAACTAGAAGGACCCACAACCAGAATATACAGCTATGTACTGGGGGGCTTTGGGGGAAAAAAGAAGAAGAAGAAGAGGAGGGGGAGGGGGGCAGGAGGAGGGGGAGGACGAGGAAGAGGAGGAGGAGGAAAAGGGGAGGAGGAGCGGGGGAGGGGGAGGAGAAGAAAAAAAGAATTGGCAAAAGAAGTTAGCTCAAGTGCCAATACTAAAAAAAAAAAAAAAAAAAGAATTACACTAGGACAACAGGTGGAACCAGGGACCACCCTAGGCAAACTGGAATTTATGGTCACCCTATAACAACGTAAGCATCGAATGTGCATCAGCACAGATCTTTCCACTTTTTTTTTTTTTTTAAAGATTTTATTTTTTCCTTTTTCTCCCCAAAGCCCCCCGGTACATAGTTGTATCTTCTTCGTTGTGGGTCCTTCTAGCTGTGGCATGTGGGACGCCGCCTCAGCGTGGTCTGATGAGCAGTGCCATGTCCGCGCCCAGGATTCGAACTAACGAAACACTGGGCCGCCTGCAGCAGAGTGCGCAAACTTAACCACTCGGCCACGGGGCCAGCCCCCAGATCTTTCCACTTTTTGGCACTCTTTCAGTCTGGAACTGCTTAATAATCAAACTGTGGCTTACAGAAATCTTAGGCATCCTTTAAAACTGACCTCAAATGTCACCTTCTGAATGTCATCTTTTCCTCCTTGGACCACTTCATGTGTATCTTTCTTGAAATTCTGATTCTATTCCAGTTACATATTTTAATTAACTTTGAATTATCTTCTTCCTGCCATCAGACAGTAAGATCCCCAAGGGCAGGGACGATGTTTTTTTCAGGTTTGTTTTCTCTTTGATGACTAGCACAACGCCTTGCACGTGCAGTAACACCAACAGAAGGCGTACTCTTAACCTACAGAGTGCTCTAACGTCAACTTTCTTACTGCTTTTCTGTTTTAAACAAGTACTTGTGTTATCTTGTACTTCTTAAATGCAATTTTTTTCTATGTCTTTACAGTTCAGACAGAGAATCCAAATATCAGCCAACCTTGGTGAATGAATTCTTTTACGATTTGCTAATTACTTTGTCCTTTTTCTGCTGGAAGCCTACACTGAATTACTTCAGCTTTGCCTCAAAAAGGGACTAACAAACTGCTGAATATAATCTGCACTTTAAACAATAAAGCCATTAATGGCATTTTAGCAAGAACACCCATTATTTTCTTTGCAGCAAGAAATCAGTATTTCAGCTATTATAAATTACTTGGTCAGTGTCAAATGGATTCAGAACAAATCTTTTTCTCCTTTCTGCCTCTGCTATCTATGATAAAGAAAGGAGGCAGACAGCAACCCTGTGTTCTGCATTCCTGCGTACATCATTTTCATGCTGCACGGCTCTGTAATTTATTTCCAATGATAAACCTCTTGTAGTCCAGCACTGACTGATGCTCACACATGCCCAAATACACAGAGGAAGACACAAGTGCCTCTTCAACATTAAGGCTGAAATGAAGGGGCTTCCAGCTAAAGGGCTCAGGGTCCACATATAGTAGAGCTTTGATGCCTATTACAAATTTTAGTAATGGGGCAGCTGTAAAAATAAACAGAAATGTTCTCATAATTAGACAATTTTTTTAGCCCCACCTACAGATATGGTTGTAAATACCACAGGGTCATTAAATAGGACATAGAATTCTATGCTTCATACTTCTGAGAAATATACCTAATAACTTCTACTTTTTATTTTAATCCCTTGCATTGAAATTGTCTCGACTCTATGATTTATCCATTTTTGTACTTCTGAACATAGTACAATATCACAAAAGGTGCCTAATAAATATTTAAGTGGATGAGTTAATAGATGAATGCTTTTCATTTAGTCTGCCTAAGTCACATTAGTTAACAGTATTATTCATTCATCAAAACTAAATATTACTATGTCATCTACATTTATTACAACCTGGTCCTTGTTCTCTATTCTAAATTTAATGATATTTGGGAGTTATGCTAACTGTCAGTTATAGTGCTAACATTTCAAAAATATGGAGGACTTTATGAATACTATTACGGTAAGGGTGATTAGTTGCTTTTAATATCCTAGGCAGAGTGAGAGAAAATAGACTTAAGCTACAGCATGAGAGATTGAAGGTAGACAAGAGTGTTCTGACATCAAATCTAATTAAACACTAGAGTGGATTAATGAGGGAAGTTAAGAAATCTTCTCAGAAGTCTTTAAAAATAAGATGGAATCTCTTCAATACATACATTATTAAGTATGCCCCCATATAAAGATGAAGGAATTGGTCCTAATATTCTTTGAAAGACAGGTATATTTATTAAAGTTATATCTAAATAATATAATTTTCTGGAGTATGGGCATTTCACAGAAACATTAGTATCAATTCATAATCAAGGACATGAATCATATACCAAAGAAGTGACTTCTAGTTCTAGTTTCTCATTTGTTATGTGACTTCGGGCAAGCCATTTTACCTTTAAAATAAAGATTATTTTCCAATTAAGTAGGAATAATCCTATTTCTAAGTACCTACTCTTCAAAATAAATTATACAAGATCTTGTTGGGTAAGTTATATTCTGAATAAATAAGCAGTAGGAATATCTGATTCCCATAATTTAATGTTGTTTCAATACTACATCCTTATTTATTGTCCTGAAGTAAATTATACTATACACATACACACACACATATACATATATGAGTGTTTATCACACTGGTAACAATTAGAAAACAAATACTAACATATAAATTTTAGACTACGGCAATTAAGTGAATAGCAATCTGACACATGACTTATCTCTAAAATCCAGGCATTTAATGTATTTATAGCAATCTCTCCCCATGTTGATATTCTTACTTTGGAACTTCATTATTATACCACAGCTGAATCTATCATTTCAAAATTCCCAGGCACAGGCATTGAGAAAATGAAACACACTCTCTCTATACCATGGAATTTAGAGAAAATACTACTTTCTTAACCACTGGAGTATGTTTTCTTCCTCAAGGTTCTTATGACAAATTTTGAAAAAATCATGGTGCAGCCTATGCGATTTACATTTAAAGTGTAGTAACTGCTTTTGTGTCAGGACTCACATTATGAGAAAACTCACATATATTACCTTTCACTGCATGGATACGGATCTATTTTGATTGTGGTCATCGGAGCCTGCAGAGCTTAAAAAGAACATATGATTCCATTCTCTGTCTCTTTTAAAATAGAGACTTTGGACTACAACATGTTTTTCTCAACAGCCCAAGTCCTTACTCAGAGATACCAATACGGAAGCAGTATTTTGGGCGGGAGTGCAGGAAGAAACAACCAGAGCTATTTGCAGAGTAGAGTCACAGGTCCCAGTGGCAGAAACGTGCCAGAATTCAGGAGAATGTGGGTTACAAAGCACACAGAGGAAGAGTGACAATGCGATGAATAAAATGAACTCATGGGGAGAACGAGATAAGAATCAAGGGTACAGAAGTGGAAGAGCCCAACCATATCAAAAGGTCAACTTTCAGGAGATGTATAGCGTCTTAAGAACATCAGAAGTGGAAGCAATCTTAAAGGTCATCGGAGACCAATCTTCTCCTGTTACAGATGAGGAATCAGGACTAGAGAGAGGATGTGACTTTGTCAAGGTTACTCTATCCTAGGAGGTGACAGAAGTGCACTGCACAATTCAGAATAATGAGTGGCAGGTCCAGAGCCTGAAGACCTTGAATGAGCCAGGGTGGCTGTCCACTCCCTCTGGAGGACCTTCTCTAGAACTGCTCCAGCTTTGTTCCCATGAATCACCACACCATCTGATGGTGTGTGACAGGCACTCTAGGTGAGGAACAGACGGACATCTGCCAATGCTCAAAACGTATTCATTCTGAGGGCCCTAGCTCCAGTCTACCTTTTGAATAGCACTGTACTAGTCAGTTCTGGATAGGAGGCAAAACAAGTGTTATCTTGACACGGTCCTGCCCATGGAGAGAGATCCGCTGAGAGCCTCTTGTCTACAGGCTCAGACAATGGGAGGAGCCACACGCCGGCCCCTCCCAAGGCTCAGCTCCTTCACGGAGAAAATAAAGGCAGCATGCAGAAAAGGGGAGGGCGGGCAAGCCGGTCAGGGAGAGGGTACATATACACAAAACTCCAGACCTTGAAGAAGGCTCATCTACACTTCAGATCCCACCGCAGACACAGGGAGAAGGAGGTCATACACCCAAGGCTACTCGGGCAGGTTGTCTGTGATCTATAATTCATACGGATCTAATAAGCTCCATGCCTAAGACACAACAGCCCCAAACCACTACCACTAAAACACAAAACACGTGTTTAAAGGGGAGAATTACCCACAACATTAGATTTTTCCACATGGCTGGACCAGGACGGTTGCAAAATCCATCACTGTTAAGGGCTGGAAAGCCAACCAGGGGAACCTTCTTGAAACTTTTAAAGGGAAACATTTTGGATGAACCTCCTGGTCTAATAAGAAAGAGGGCTAGTTATATTTAACTATAAACACATGGCAGTAGGTGTCAGAGATATGCTCCATACAAAGACTATATAAAGTAAATACTATTTTTGGAAAAGGAAACTAAACTAAGACTAGATAACCTGAGAGTGCCAGACAAGGGTTGGTGCACCTTCTCATGCTTTCTCGAGCATTTAGCAATCAGATGTAGCCTTCGGCTGAACTGCTGTCATCTCAGGCAATATTTAATTTATGTGGACGATTCACATGCAGTATTAAATCATTACAACACTCTGTAAAACCAACGACAACAAAAGACTGGAAATACAGCAGGCCTACTTTGGCCACCTAATTTAAAACTGCAACCTTTCCCCATCCCCAAACTGACACACCTCTTACCCTGCTCTACTCTTTTCTTTTTTTCATAGCAATTATCATCTTATAAGATACTAAATTTGCTTATTTGTTTATTGCTTATTTTCTGGTTCCCCCAATAGAATATAAGCTCCAAGAGGGCAGGAATTTTGTCTTTTTTTCACAGAATTTTTTTTTTTTTTTTTATCCTGTGCACCTAGAACAATGCCTGGCACACAGCGGGTGTGCAAAAAGGCTGGCTGACCAAATCAAAAGACATGGATGAGCTGTCAATACTGTATAAAGCCCTTGTCAGATAACAATGAACTTGTCTCATCACTAACTACAGGGAATACTTTTCTTTCAATAGAAATCACCAAACTTAAAAAGAAAAACTGAATTCAGAGGTCAGTGGGGGAGTTCTGCCATCAGAAGAAGCAGGTGACTCATTCTAAAGGTTTCAAGGGATGGGACCCCAGTGTATGTGGGGCCAAGGGGATGACCTGCTTCTGTGTATCTCTGAGGGTAGAGAGGGAAACTGAGGCATGTACTGAGCAGTGTGAAAAGATACTTTGCAAGGGTTTGTCTTTGCAGCCTTATAATATGAGTACTTTTGTATAGCACTTATCCGCTTTCACAGCATCTTACTCTATGAGGCAGTTAGGATTATTTTCTGAATCTTGGCAAGCGTGTTACTTGCCCAGGGTGGTGGGCCAAAGGGGATCATTCCTATCCTGGTTTAAGGAAGCAAGTACAAATCCAGTACTTTTTTCACATGGTAGGCCAAGAGTAATGCTTTAAAAGATCAGTTAGCTAGCTGCTCAGCTCCTGTGGTTTATTACCAGGGGAGCATTTTACAAGAATGGGTGATTGCCCACTCTTTGTCACCAAGGTGCTGGGAGATCAATTAAGGAATGCGAGAACTCCCAAACAAGCAGGCATTTCAGGTGGTACCTATTTAAGACTGCATTTCTTAGGTTGTAGTGGAGGTCTGTGAAAAAAGACAGGCAGCAGAGGTGCGGCCTAGAGTTACAGGGCTCATTCAAAGCTCTGCCTGAACCAAAAAATGCTAAGAAACAAACAAAACTCCTCTCCTGTGTAGAAACTGTCCCATAACAATGGAGAAGGAGGGGCCTAAAATGCAACTCACCAAAACCCAGAAAAGACATGGGATGCACGGAGTGGGCAGGTCTTGAGAATCTCATCCTCACACAAAGAGAAATTGTGCAGGATCCAGAGAGAAGAGAAGGTATGGTAGCTGAGGAGACGAACAATCAAAGGGGATGAATCAGCTCAGCGTCTGAAAACACCTACAGGTTCTGTCAAACCTGCCCGCACTCTTCAAGCGCTTCAAGGCTCACAAACAGGAAATTGCTGGGTATGACTTAACCTGACTCTCAACCTCCTTAGAGAAGAGTTTGCCCCAAAAAGTTATGAACAAAGTGCAGAGCCAAAGGGTGAGAGGTGAAGAAGAATATGAGTTCAAGTTCAGGGTATGGGGCATTTAATGGAAGGAAACAATTTTCAAAACATACAGAAGTTATTTGGGATTTTCAGCACTGGGCTCAATACTGGTCAACATCTTTGCGAACAGCCCAACACTTCATAGAAATGGAGAGAGAGAAAACTGAACTACAAAGGGACTTGTGAAGACGTGAGATTAAGTTGTTCATTTATTCATGTGTTCATTTACTTAGGACATTCTGTATCAGGATATTTTCAGAAACAGAAAACTCTGAATTGACCTAAACAAACGAGAGGATTTATTATCTCACACAACAGAGTTGCGTGGAGGTAGTGCTGTCCCAGGGCTGGTTTATTTAGCAGCTCAACATCATTAAGAATCCAGGTTCTTTCCATCTTTCTGTCTATTTTGACTTGCTGAGACTAACCAAAAATTCATCCCCTGGATCAGGGATTGGGGCTGGGGCCGGGGCCAGCTGCCCTAGAGCAGCTGGAACGGAGTTAATACTTCAAACAGATCAGGGTTGTGCTAGCAAGCAAGGGGCTAATGGCCATTGGGTGGGCCCCAGAGATATCTGTAGATGGTCACTCAATAATGGTCACTGAGCACCTGCTGTGTGCCCATTCCTGTGCTGCTCACTGGAAACACGGAGACAAGGAACTGCCTGACCAGAGGAGCTTAGAGATATTAATGGGGGAGACAGATGTTAATGACATAAGCACGCAAATAAAGATAAAAGTGCAACTGTAATAAGTGCTATGTTGAAAAGGTACGTGGTGCCGTGAGAGTATAACAGGGGGCCCTAGGTTGGATGAGCGGGAGGAGAGGCCTCCTGAGGAAGAGGCACGGGAGCTATTGTGACAGGGAATGGAGAAACATTTCAGACTGAGGGAGCATATGGAGCGGCCAAGTGGAAAGATGGAGTATGGCCCGTTCAAAAACTGTCCCCAGATAGAGAACAGACAGAGAGGTTGAGTTTGGAACAAGATGAAGCTGAAGAGGTACACAGGAGCCAGACCATATGAGTTGTATACAATGGAAGAAAATAGTAACAAATCCCTTTTTTTAAACTTTTAAAATCTGAGACCTTTTGTTCACATAGAGTTTGACAAAAAGGAGGGCTCTAAAATGTCTTGGTGCATAGATGCTCTGAGAATATTAAATAGCCATTCCCTGTCCTCTCAAAGTGAATACTTCTAGTTGCTTCAGTTAGAGTACTCACAGGAAGAAAGGCCGGGGTCGGGGGTGAGGAGGCAAGGCATGGGCAGACCTGGAGCCTGGGTTGAAAGATGAAGCCACACAGTTGTAACTGATTGGGAAAGGAAAGCAATAACTAAAGAGGCCAAGACAGGAAAAGGATGTAGATGAAGACCGTGGCTTTGAGATGGAGCCGAATGGGATCAGGGGCCTGGAGAGGGTGTTCACGGTGTGTAGTAACAGATACGGGAGGTTGAGCTGGAGGATGGGGGAAGACCCAGAAGCACAGTTAATGGAGGGACCCTCTTACTTCCACCCCACACCTTCATGGAACCGTCTAGCATTTACTCTCTTCCTGTATTCTGGGGAGGCAACAACAGTGAGACTGCAGAACTCAGTCTCCCTCTGTGCTTTTTGGGGTGTGCCCGCTTACTTATCAAGAGATTACGCAAAAATTATTCGAGTTAAAATGCCGCAGAGTCCTCTCTCAGCAAATGAAAATATGCTTTAGGAATAAACACCACCACCACTTCCTCATGCGGCTGAAAAATATTCTCTCTTACTCTGGTTTCTTATCACTATAAACTAACTCATAATCTCTCGATAGCTGAGAATAAATGGTCTAATTAACCATCTTCTGCCCTTCAAATAGTTATGAATTTCCATGGTGACTTAACCATGCATTTCTTCTACCACACGGATGAGCACGTAACTGAATGGGCTCTGATCCCCCAAAGCAGACATTTAAAGTGTGACAAAGTCATCCCAGAGAAACTTGGCCCTTTTGAAATGAGATAACTAATTACCCAGTGCAAAGCCAGTCTTTTCCCCACTGGGAAATCAACTACGTGGTGGCGCAGAATGAAGGGTGTGGACTGTGGCCAATCAGGTCTGCGAAAGCAGTAAACACAACAAGCCACACAACAATTAACACGTGGAAAAAGCCAACCAGCACCAGATGCACAGCTGATTTGATTTTAAGAAAAGTGAATCTGTATTTCAGAAAAAGAGTGAAAATACACAAAAGTATAAGAAACAAAAAGCCCTAAAAGAAAAGACAGCTAAAACAAAGTAAAACTCATCTACACAGACTTCATAGACGCCACAAATTCCTTTGTCTGAATTACCCTACAAAATTAGGAAATGGTCCTCATACACGTATTTTATCACTCAGGAATAGAGCCCCCGTCTCTTCCGGAAGCCCGACCACACACAAAGCACTGAGCCATGGAGACAATCCTTTCAAAATAGGGATATAACCTATTTTCTCTATTTTCTCTAGATCAGATGTAGCTGGTAACGGAGAGCCCATAGATATTGTAGAAACACGGAGAAAAGGAAACGGATGATGAAAGCAAATTTAATTCAATGAGCTAGTGACTTTGTAACGGATAAAACGGGGAAGGGGAGACAGGCAGAGACAGGCCAAAAAAACACACATGGTGCCTACTTTGTTCCTTTTTAGTTTTATCAAATTGCATATATATTTGTGACTTTTACTCTAAGAAACAGGAAAAATTGACAGTAAAAGATTATCCAAATGGAAGGCTGGTCTTTGGTTAAGTGTCAAGCACAAAAAGAATCATCATTTTTTTTCAACGAGCTTTCAAACAAAGTGTGCGCGCTCTTGACATCTGCTGATGAGCGACAGTTTCCTCTTCTCTAAAACTCGAAGCTTCTCTAAATTAAACATAAGCTTGTTTTTGTATCTGAAAAATATATGTGGATAAAATTCAAAGTTTTAGAAAGGGAGTTGCCATGGAAACACACAACTCTCTAAAAGAGCAATCCATCGTCTCTTAAGGGGACCCGTCATCACAGATATTTATTCAGTGTCTGTGTGTGAGTGTGAGACCAGAGACAACGCATAGAGGACAGTCAGCACACACACTGGACAAACACACAAATTAGATCAGTCAAGTGCTTTAAGTAAGGGGAGATGAGCTCCTTTGTGTACGTGTGTGGGGGGGTAGGGGACGAATCATGTGAGTGAACCCTGTGGTACAGCTGAAATGCAGCCATCATAAAAAGATTTATTTAAAACACAATTCTGCAACAATCTGGGCATGGCACCCAGTTATCACTATGGACTGTTTTCTGTGAATTCTTTCAAAATGTGGATGTAAGTACTAGAAGCAGCACTTACAAAAACAGATTTTTACTAGCACGGTAGATGGAAGCTAAAAATAAACTAAAATAGGAATTTTGTACTGCAGACTTTGAAAACCATACTTTCAGTATACCTATGATGAACACCACCTTTTTATTAGAAACTTCTGTGCAGCATCCCAAAAAGCCCACCTAATTTTCAGCCAGACTACAGTTCTTCGGACTTGGTCTCTCTTGAGACAAAGGAACCCCATGAAGATAATATCTAAGGTGGAGTCTCGAATCAAACCACTTATCTGGTCCTTAGGGAAGGATTTCCGTTCTTGGGCTTTCCCCAGAAGAGGCCAAATTATCACACAGCTCTTTGACAATGGGATGGTCCTAACTGGGAGGAAACACAATAGGTATTTCTGAGGGACTCTGCTCCCCAAAAACCCTGCAGGGCAAGTCTGGGATTCAAAAAAGTTAAGGCTGGGGCCAGCCCCGTGGCCAAGTAGTTAAGTCTGCACCCCCACTTTGGCGGTCCAGGGCTTCACCGGTTCGGATCCTGGGCACAGACCTCAAGCCATGCTGAGGCGGTGTGCCACACAGAGGAACTAGAAGAACCTACAACTAGGACATACAACTATGTACTGCGGGGCTTTGGGGAGAAGAAGAGAAAAAAGCTAAAGCCATCTACGTCATGACTTGTAGGAAAATGTGATCTTTTCTACAGTTGTATTTATCTGATCAGTAATAATGATTTGCAAATCATACTAACGACCACAAAATATTTTCTCTAATGAAACACAAACATTTCATAAACATTAAATATATAATCCCTGTTAGGTAAATTACAGCTACTGTTAACCAAATCTCACAAATGGCAAGACTGATACCACCACTCATGATTTGCCCCAAATCCCAGATGACTAACTTCTGAATTTAAGTAAACATAAACAATAAAGTATACATGTGCTTATTTGTATATGTGAATATACGAAGTATTGTGACTAGGCATAGTCATGCAACTGATGAAAAAGTCATTCAAGGGCTGACTCAAAAACCAATCAAGTCAAATCTAGGTAACATGTGCCTACTAGTATCACCAATTGGCATTATTCTAAAAAAAAAAAAAATCATCGGAATGCTTAAAATCTCACCTTTCCATTGCCAAATGTAACAGATGAAAATCCAACAGTGGTTAAGGACCACATGCCAACCACAGACATGATGGATCACTCTGGAACCACTGGAAGGCATTGGCAACTAGGCAACGCTCCCAACTAGCACCTGGGTGGTAATTAGAGATTTGAAAACGTGTACTGGAAGACGTGGGGCATCTGGCCAGATGAATTTACTCTACCTGGATTTCATGGTAGGAGTACTCTGACCTACTCACCCTTTAAGATTCAGACCAACCAGGAGCTCCTTAGGGAAGTCTCTCTGAGCCCAAGCCTGAGCTCAGGGACTCTGCTCCAAAAGACTTCCTGAATCCCCACTAAAGCACTTCTTCATTGATTTTCAGACACTGGCTTTCTCAAAACCTTCCTGATTCAATCACAGACCTCATAAGGGTAGCGACCATATGTGTCTTGCTCATCTCTGGAGCCCAGAATTGGTGGAGCTCAATAAAATGTTTGCTGGATGAACGAATGGGTATAAGAACTGGATTTATTTAAGCTACTAATGCTCTTATCTATCATATAATTTATTAATTTGGTGAATACCTGATAAAAATAGAGTGCGTTAAAAGAAATAATGTTCCTGGTTATCTCAAGAAATTCAAAGACCGGAGATCTATCTATTAATTTGGATTTTCATTTCTGAAGGATAAGAGAGCAAAGAATGATCATGATATTCTGCACTTAAAACCTGGAGGGTTAAGGAATTATCCACACATCACTGATGCTGCACATTCTTTTATCTGGAAGGAACACTGCTCTGGGCATGACAGATGAGGGCTACAGGACACTCTGTGTGTTTCTTAAATCTGTAAACACGTCCAGTGCTCTGAAAGCAGATCTATAGTTGTTTTTAAAAAATAACAAAAAAGAACCATGTTGGTCAAATAAAAATAACTGATATGGCCTTCAAATTCTCCTAAATTCCTGAAAAGCTTATTTTTCCTAAGCCTACCAGTCACACATACAGGCAGAAACTCACATCTCTCTTCATACAATCGACTTCTCTAAAGAGGACTCATACACACACAGCAGACTCTGGGAGAATTCTCTAGTGGGGATTTAAAAGGAACTATCTCTTGGTGGCGGAGAGTCACATGGAGACTTCCAACAGCTCAGATATTCTCCATCTACTCAAAGAGGGAAAGGTCCTCCATGCGGCCACTGTTTACTTCTCTTCTGATAATAAGTGAAAATAGCTTCTTCGTGCTATGTATTCAAGGCATCAGGTAGAGGCAAATGAAATATACAGATTTAATTTTTCTACACCAAAATTTCTGAGGAGGTATTCTGCTTTAAGCAGGATCATCCTGCTTAACATCTTCTCCCGCTAATTTTTACTTCAATTTGAAAAGAGTAAATGCGAATGCCTAAAAGACTCCATTCATCTTTTCAGAATCAGCTATCTAAGCATTAACTTTTCAAATAGCTTTCATCTAGGGTGCTATTTTAATAGGATTGTTTATAAAATTATGAAATCGAATTGTTTAAAAATGTTATAAATCAAGATCAAATAATGTCTTCATCTTTAAAACAGTAATATGCATTACCATGATATGAAATTACAAAAAATCTTAGCCTTCATGATACTTTTGGAATGAGTCTTCCTATACAGCTTAGTTTCCCAGAAAGGTGAAGGGCTCCAGAGTTTTCTAAAAATAGAAATATTTCCAAAACGTACCACAGATCTTTGTGCCTCCATGATCATAATCTACTTTTTTCCTTGATAATATATAATTGAAAACACTAGCTCATATATATAAGTTGAATGTAGTTCAAAATGTAAAACACTTTTGGTCTTAGATGAAAATATAGGTGCTGTGGACCATGGGACAGGAAGGATCCCATTTGAGCCTCACGATACTCTGAAATCTGTCCTCTCAAGAAAAGCTTCTAAGGTCAACTTCTCTTCTGGTCATTTACCCCTTCCTCATGGAGGCAGGGTGAAAGCTAAGAAGGGTAGTATGACTTTCCGTGGAGTACAATGTCATTTTGAAAAACCAGTTAGTGAAACAAAGGCTAAAGAAGTTTCCTGGAAAGCAGTTTCTCTGTTCTCTAAGTAGTATCTGCTTGGATGTTGCCAGCAGTTCCCTCTGACTTCAGCTGGAGCTTCAGCCTGTGGAAGCTTCCAAGAGCTCCGGGCCAGTATGCACTTACCCAGCGTTCTTACCAGCACTAAGTTTATTCAACGGTGGGGGAAGAGAACCACCCTCGACCAGTGCACAAATCTGAGTTCCACAGGTTGGGAGTTCTCTATTGCTTCACTTCTTTTCGCTGAGGTATTCTTACAAACTGCTGATGGAAATAAATTGGCACAATCTCTTTGAAAGGGCAATTTGGTGCTCTCTCTCTCTATGGATATCAAAGCATAAGAAAGTACATATTCTTTGATCCAGCAACTTGCTTTCTAGGAATCTAGCCTAAGGAAATTATTGGATATGCAAACAAAGAGGATGTGCAAAGAGGCTGACCACACCACTGATTATAAAGGTAAAATGTTGCTAAACTTCTAACATTTGGGGATTGATTAATAAAATAACGGAGGCAAACAATGGAAAACTATTCTGCTGCTAAAATTTTAAAATGATGTAGTTCTATATTAATTGAAACACAAAGATTTCCACTATATATTGTTAAGTGAAAAAAAGATTTCAAAAATATGTGTCACATACATAGGAAAATGTCTGGAAGGATATATATCAGAGGGTCCCAAATGATTCTGGAAGTTCTTAGAGTCTCAGTAATTTGCTGACAGTGCCTCCAGGCCAAAACAAATATCTAACAGTGCTGTTTGTTAAGTAGTTAGGTCCAAACACCAAGTATTTATGTCCTAATGACTTAGTGCCTATTTGAAAATAAGAACAAATAAAAGCATCATTTTATCCTTCTTAAATAACCTCCTAATAACTTAGTAATAGAATGTGTCCACCTGTTGGGCAATGCATAACTTCAGATCTTGGAATCACACTGGACACCATTACCCTCATTTCCTGTTGCACATTGGTTTTTACATGGTACTCACTTTTTACCACTAAAAGCTCAGCAATCACTGAAAACCTACTTTTGCAAAGACATAAAGTCATCAAAAGGAATGTAGTATGATCCAATGTTGAAACTGTGAACTACCTCCAACATGGCATTGGATAGATGTGTTCCCTTTAAGGATAAAAAATATCCTGAGGCGACCTTTTGCTGGGGTGACCCAGAGCACCATGGCACACAGCATAGGAACTGCAGATACACAACAACATTAACAGCTGCATGCTCTCAGGTTATGGGTGATTTTTTTTTTTGCTGGGAAAGATTCACCTTAAGCTAACATCTGTTGCCAAACTTCCTTTTATTATTTTTTTTCCCTCCCCAAAGCCCCAGTCCATGGTTGTATATTTTGGTTCTAAGTCCTAGTTCTTCCATGTGAGCCGCTGCCACAGCATGGCTACTGACAGACAAGTGGTGTCGTTCTGCGCCCAGGAACTGAACCTGGGCCGTTGGAGCACAGCACGTCGAACTTTAACTGCTAGGCCATCAGGGCTGGCTCTGTGGATGACATTTTTAAAAAGAGACTTTCTGAACCTTTTTCCCAATAAACATCTGTTACTTTTTACAATGAGGAAAAAACATTCAATTGACTTATATATTTTCAAAAGTTTTTGTTTTTCTTTAGCTTACTTAAACAACAAACATTTATTTCTCACTGTTCTGGAGGCTAAGAAGTCCAAGATCAAGGCCCCAGCCAATTAGGTATCTGGTAAGGACCCCTTCCTGGTTCACAGATGGCTATCTTGTTGCTGTGAAAAGTTTTTTTTGTCCTTAAAAGAAGATGGACATTCTGCTCTCCTCAATGTTTCACCTTTAGAAAAGTCTAAGCATAAACAACATTAAAAATTGAAAGTCCCAGATGATGCTTTAATGATAGCAAAGTCACTACTGAATAACCTCCTGCAGTAACTCTCACTGTTCTGAACTCTTCCCTGATACTTGTACAGACAGGATCGATGAAGTCACCAGTGTCAGGACACTAACCCAGACATTCTCCCTACTTCCTGCGGGTAGCCACTACAATTGTTTAACAATAGACTCTCTGTCCCTCAGCTGATGTGCTTGTAACAGAGCATGGTCATGCCCTTGCGGGAACTGAGCTGCAAATGGCCCTTTACTCTTGGTCTGCAGAGCTTCAGTCTCTGGATTCACGGCGCTCCTTTTAAAACAGTGCCTGCTGCTTTTCACCCTGGTGTCCACTGCCGCTATCTTTAAAGGTCTCCACGGCTCTCTTTGTTCCCTTCTGGTTACTTCTGCCCTGTTTGTCAGTTTTCGCACTAAAGAAATGAATGGCCCTTTTATCACTTCACCAATTGGGACTTTCAGAACCAACCGAGGGAGTTAAGTATAACAGATATTTCGACCCCTTTGGCATTTGGTTGTTGGTGAGTATTTTGTTTTATCCCTGGTGGGGGCTGATGGGTAGAATGGAGCATTTTCCAGTTTAAAGCTATTTTTAAAACCTGATGATTTTTAAAATGTAGGGCTTGAAGTTTTATTGTGGTCAATATTTTCTAATCATTTACTTTCTTACTAAAGAAGTGCCTAAGGAACAACTTATTTTTCCAATCCAGGAATGTCAACAAATGTATACGGCAATCTCAACTTAACCTTTACAAATTTAAGTTCGAGTTAACGATGCTGGAACAGCAGCATGTTTAAAGTAACTTTTTGTATGAGCTTTAACTGGAATGGCCCCTAACAGTCTTAAATATATTCTCAAAAAAAGGAAGAATAATCAGCTCTCCCAATCCTCCTTTCTCTGCTTAACTGTTCCCTATGCCACGCCTCACCTTTTAACAGACTACATACTCTACCTATTTACCTTCTTAATCGTCTATCTCCTCCGACTAAAATAAACGTTGGAAATAAAGCTCAATAGAGGCAGGACTTTCTGTCTATTTTAATCACTAATATGTCCTCAGAACCCAGAACAGCCTGGCAAAATGTAGGGGCTCAAGTCCTTGCTGAAAAGTAAGTGAACGAGTAACTGATTCTTAAAGACCTTTTAGAATCCCATTTTAGAGGCTCAACGAAGAGAAAATCTCTTTAAATTTTTAAACATTACTGTTTATGTAAACCAACCATTACTTTTTTGTAGGTGAGTATCAAGGTCAACCTTTGATTTCAGTAAAATCCACAAATTACAAGGATCTAACTAATTTATTATTGTTCCCCTTCTGGGAAACATTTCAACTTTCAAGTAAAGAGGACTTCTGATTGTCAAAGTGTGGAAAAGCCATGTGGAACATCTAACAATGCTGAGGTGAGCATTCATTTTTAAAAATATGGCTAAAGTGCAAGAAAATAACAACAATTATTAAAGGTTGGAAATGACAAGAAGACTACGAGCCAGGGAGGTAAGCAAGGAACCCCTGAGGCTGGTATGCACCCTGGAGACATAAGCAATCCCTGGTGGAGTTTTAAGAGACAAGGAGTCTACAGGACAAGAGACATGCGTAATGCCCACACAGCATGTGAGACTTGAAGCCAATACCCCTGAAAGGCGAAATCCTCAGTGTACAGATTTAAAAAATATCTCCCCAGGAATAGAAGAAAGAAAGGATAAGCCTTAGCAATGGAAGAGGAGAAAAAAGTTTCCTCAGAAAATTCCAATACAACTCTTGCACTATTTTGGGATCAGAAATGATATATTCTCCCCCAAACACAAACATTTGGGGAAAAAACCTCTGTGGTGGCAGCGCCCCCCAAATGCATGGCAGAAGCAAATGCAAAGCCTCTCTTGAACAAAGACTTTAAATCCAAGTTTCAAAGGATTTTCATACATAGAGTTCCAAGTAATTGAGTTCACAATCAGAAATCACAAAACACACAAAGAAGCAAGCTGCCACGAACAAGAAGAAGAAAAAACAAACTGCAGAATCAAACCCTCAAAGGCTGCAGATACTGGAAGTATCAGATACAGAATATAAAACAGATACGTTTAATAATGTGTTTAAAAAAAGAAACAGGATCTTAAAATATGTAAAAAGAATAAGGTATCAAAAATGACTAGGAAGATTTGAGAAAGAACCAAAAATAACTTCTACAAATGAAAATAAAATAATTATAATTAGAGATTCAATGGATGAGCCCAATACCAAATCAGATACAGCTGAAAAGGGAATTAGTGATTTGGTAAATAGCTACAAAGAAATTACACATAATCTGGTACAAAGATGGAAAAAAGATGAAAATATGAAAGACAGATTAAAAGTTATCGAGGGTGGACTATAAAGGAAAATATAGAAAATGAGGGAAAAGCAACATTAGAAGTCATTATATTTGAGATTTTCCAGAACTATCAATCATAAAATTCAGAAAGCCAAATGAATCCCAAGGATGCTAAATAAAAAGAAATCCTCACCCAGATAAAGCCTGGTAAAACTGTAGAACACTGTCATCAAAAAAGACCTTCAGGATAGCCAGAGGAAAAAAGTAGAGTACCGACAAGTGAGTGATAACTAGATTGACAGTTGATCTCTCTATAGAAGAAGAGCAATTTGGGGAAGATGTATTTAAAACACTGAGAGAAAATAACACTAAACATGGAACTGTATACTCAGCAAAATTACCTTTCACAAACAAGGGCAAATAAAGGCATTTTCAGTCAGACAAAAAATAAGAAAGTTTATTTCCAAAAACATTCATTAAAGGAACTTCTAAAGGACATACTTCAGAAAAGAAGTGATTTGAGATGAAAAAGAGAATGGTGAGCAAAGAAAATAGTAAATGTATGACTAAATTTAAATAAAATGGACTGTATAAAACAAATGCTGATCATATGCAAATTATAATAGTCTTACATAAAAAAGAAGATAAAATTGAAAACTTGGTAACAATGGCACATTATGTTGAAAAAGAATAATCAAATTAAAGAATTCTAAATTTCCTGAACTGTTTGGGAGAAGAGAGAATACACTGTGTAAAGACCTCATTAAGTTACATCAGATGCTAACATCTCTAGGGTAAACATAGAAAGAGAACAGTGTGTACAACTGCCAAACTAGTAGAAGAAAAAACATGGAATTATAAAAACAAAAACAAAGCAAAACTCATTCAACCCAAATGAAGGCAATTAAAAAAAAAATAAAACACAGAAGAAGTAGGACAAACAGAAAGCAAAAACTAAGATGGTCAAAATGAATGCAAATGCATTATTATTTTTCGTTTGACTGAAAATGCAAATGTAATCAATGCAACCTACTAAACAATAGAAATTGACTACATTTTCTGGTTAAAAGACAAAGACTGTCAGATTGAATTAAAAAGTAGAAAACACGTCCACACAAACACTTGAATGTGACTGTTCATAGCAACTTTATTCATAATAGCCAAAAACTGGAAACAATCCAAATGTCCATCAACTGGCGAATGGCTAAACATTTTGTGGTATATCCATCCAATAGAATGACACTCAAAAATAAAAAGGGATGAAATATTGATACATATTACAACATGAACGAATCTCAAGAACATTATGCTAAACAAAAGTCAGGCACCAAAGACTACATACTGTATGATCCCATTTATCTGACATTCTAGACAAGACAACACTATAGTGATGAAAAGCAGATCAGTGGTTTCTGGGGGCCAGAGGTGAGGGAAAGAAACTGACTGTAAAAGGGCATCAGGAACTTTCTAGTGTGATGGAAATGATCTATATCTTACTGTGGTGGTGGTTACATGACTGTACACACATCAAAATTCATCAAACTGTACACTTAAAATGTGTGAGCTTTACTGTTTATAAATTATACCTTAATAAAGCTAATAAGAAAGACAAAATCCAGTTATGCAATTCACCAAAGATAAATCCAAAACCTTTTGTTTTTTAAAAAAAAGGAAGTTGGAGAAAAATATTTGCAGGCAAATACTAACCCAGAAATCTGATTTAGCTAAATCAAACCCATACAAAATTAATTTTAGCCAAAGAGATTAAAAGGGTCATGACACAATAAAAACATTTAATTCACCAATAAGATATAATACTATATGCTTAACATCTTCAAAACATATGAAACCAAAATTCACAGAACCTCAAAGAGAAACCGACCATAGGACAATCTTATTTGTGAACATAAATGCAAAAATCTTGAACAAAATATTAGCAATTCAAATCTAGTAACTTATAAAGAAAAACAACATGCCTAAGTTTGAGTTATTCCCCAGAGTACAAGGTTGCTTCAATATCAACGTTATTCATCATATTAGCAGATTAAAGAAGAAAACATACGATCATCTCAAAGGATGCTGGAAAAGCATTCAATAAAATATAACAACCATTTATGGTTAAAACTCTTAGTAAACAAGGAATAGAAGGAAACTTCCTCAACTGGGTAAAGGGTATCACAAAACAATCCTATAACAAACATCATATTCATGGCTGAAATTTTAAGCCATTGCCTATGAAGTCAGTGAAAAGATAAAGTTTGCTATTACACCACTGCTATTCACCACTTGGAGATTCTAGCCAACTCAATAAAACAAGAAAAGAGAATTAACATTATATAAACTGGAAAGGAAAAAACCAAAGCTATCATTTCTTACAGATGATATAATAATCTAAACAGAAAACCCTAAAGAACCTACAAATTATTTGTATTAATAAGGAGGCTAATAAGGTTATCATATACGTGATCAAATGTAGGGCCCATCAACAGTGAAATGGCTAAATTATAGTATAATAAATAAAATATGATACAGCAATGAAAAATGAGGTAACTAAAGTTACGACAATACAGATGAATCTCAGAACATAACGTTTTGGAAGGAGCAAGTCACAAAATAATCAGTATGATTCCATTTATATAAAGGTTAAAATCATATAGTATATTGTTTAGGATATATCCATATGTGGTAAAACCAAAGAAAAGCAACAGAGTGATTAACTCAAAATCCTAGAAAGTAGTTGGGGAGAGGAGAATGTGATAGGAGAGAGGTACATGCGGATTTTGATACTAGTGATAATGTTCTTGAGATGAGTGGTAGAAATGTGGATGTCTCCTTTATTGTATTCTTTAAAATGTACCAGTATGCTAGATATCCCTTCTAAAATACGTATGGTATACTTCCTAATTTTTAAAGACGTAAATGAACCTGAGTGAACTTTGTCAGATGTGCATTTTAAAGTTTTGTAATATTATTTCAAGCTAGAAAACAAAGGCATTTCGAGAGTTATTTTTCTATATCTAAGTCTTAGAATTAGTATTTATTACTTTTTCTCACTTGTTATAGGAAAGTTGAGAGTCTTCATTCAAACAATGATTTCCCTAATACACTGAAATCATAAGAAACTCTTGATAAGGTTCTTTTTTTTTTGGATTGGCTATTTTATTTTAATTTTTTATTGAGGTATAACTGACATACAACATTATACTAGCTTCAGGTGTTTAACATAATGATTTGATATTTGTTTATATTTGGAAATGTTGACCACTCTCTTGATAAGTTTTAAAGGTATATAGCAAAATCACTGTGTTTTCATAACTGCCTGCAAAGGACATAAGAAAGACAGTAAATGAATAAAATGATAAGGAAAGAACATTCACTAAGAAGAAATGCCAAAAAGGTTTGAATTTTTTTTTTTTTTTTTTGCTAAGTAAGATTCACGCTGAGCTAACACCTGTTGCCAATATTCCTCTTTTTTTGCTTAAAATTAGCCCTGAACTAACATTTGTGCCAATATTCCTCTACTTTGTATGTGGGTCACCGCCACAGCATGGCTGACAAGTGGTGTAGGGCCAAGCCTGGGATCCAAACCCATGAACCCGGGCTACCGATGTGGAGTGTGCAGAACTTAACCACTACACCCTAGGGTTGGCCACCTTGAGTTCACACTTGAGTTGTATTAAAAACAATTTCTCAGTGGAAAAGACCTAATCCTTATTTTAAAGGATAATTCTTGTAAAGAGAAATTTTTCTCAGGCAAAAATAATGAGCTGATCAACATCAGAAAGAGTTGAAAATATTTTCCCTTCTCATAAAATGTTTTTAAATCGTTAATATAATTAAAATGTTACTGATGATCCAGCCATCTGGATACGCCACACAAAATATCCCAAATGGCACACATCGCCTACCCTTCCAGATCAGTCTTGGGTGACAGGGTCCAGTCAGCCAAGCCAGACTCAATCACCTCATTATCTCCCACCAGCTCTCATGCTTCCCCTCCTGCAATTCCTCCCTCCACCTGGCCACAGAGCAATCTTTACAGAACACGAATATTACCACATTACTTCCCAGCTTACGAGTCTTTCAGTATTGACCCACAGAACACAGAACAGCCTCCACGCCAATTAGAATACGGCCCCCTTTGTACTGTCCTTTTTTGGCTTCTCTATGTGTATACTCTGGATTACAGCACTGTAAACCATTTGCAGCTCTGTGCTAACATTAATATGTTAATATTAAAATATTATTTCATGGGTACATACATTAGCATACTATATGCTCTTTTCTCTTCTTGAAAAACCCTTGCCTGTCTCAAGATCATTACAGTATTCATCTTCACAAGTCTGTGAAACATCTCCATCCTGAAGGCTTCCCACACCACTCCAGTCCGCACTCACGTACCTCGCTGCTCTCATCACACTAAACAGCTGATGCTTCATTTATCTGTATGTCTGTCTTCCAACCACACTGCAAACTACCTGAGTGCAGGGATGATACCTGACCTTTCGTGATATCTCCAGTGTGCAGCGCGGTACCTGGCCCACAAAAAGCTATCCTCTATTGAGCACCCACTGTATACTGGGCCTTGTCCCAAGCTTTTCACGTTATCACATTGAATTCCCACAACAACTCAATGAACGATCTACTCTCTTCCCTTTTTACAAACAAGGAAAGTGAGATACAGAGGTTAACGCCCCAGGAGCCTCCAGAGAGTAAGTGGTGGAATTCTGATGAGAATCGGGGGTCTTGGATTCTACTACTTATGTTAACGTCTTGCATCTCTGGTGAAGTGTAACACACAAAATGTGAAACAGGTCATATGAAATCTCACCAACTTATGCCCTGGGCTGAAGGCTGTGAGGTTTATATAGAGTAGGACCCCTGGGCGCTCCGGTTCTGCCACTGATTGTGCCTGAGGACTGTCCTGAGCTTTCTCTGGGCCTAACTCTCCTCACTAGGGAGGATTCCTTAACTAACAGATTCCACGTCACAGACACATTCCTTTGACACTCTAAAGCTGCTAAGAAAGTCCTGGGGATCATAAATCTAGGTTCTCTTTCTAGTTATTGGCCTTGAAATCTCTTTTTCTTTATTGAAAAACTTGTTACTGAAGAAAGGATGCCAGAAGCCATTTCGGGGAAGGGTCAGGAAAATGTCCACTTTTGTTCTCGGCCCAGAGCAGGCACCTGGACCCCCCCCGCCCCCCGCAGCCTTTCCCCAAGGGCCGTGGACCAGAATAGCAGCACACCAGCAAGAAGGCGGGCACAGACACGCTTTCTGGAACTACTCTTCACAGAAGAGAAAATGCCCAACCTTGTGTTTAAATAATGTGCAGGGTGTGATAATAACTGAACCTCCACCCTCCTTCCTGGGGAAATGCAAAGTTAGCTGTGGCCTTTTCACCAACCTCGGAGAGGATGAAATGTCAGCTGTAACTGAAATTTCCTGGCTTCATTCCACTTACCTCACCACCTTACTATTATCTAAAATGACATTTTGGATATCCACATACTACAGCTAAACATCATCCCTCACTCAGACATCACGGTACAAACAAACAGCTGAATTCTACAGCTGTTCCTGCTAGAAACAAAACGATTCTTAACATTTTTGAAGGGAAAAAACCTGTTTGTTCACAGATGTCTCCCGAGCCCCGTTTACGGGGCTTGTCTATTAGCTTTAGTGAGTAAATGCTAACTATACTTGCCGCTCCTGTTTACACACACTATTGGTTTTAAGTAACCACTCCTTCCCATCTCCCAAAAAAGACAGCTAAGAAAACAATGTTTACTTGGAGGAACAGAAACTAAAATTCTCTCTGCTGTTCCTCCCAATCAAACCCCTGCAAGGAACAAAAGTTTTCACTGTGGTTTACACACTTGTGACTCAAAAATGGTACCTAGACATGCCATGAGCCTTCCTATAATTTCACTTCTACTTAAGGGGCTGTCCTGTATCAATACTCACTTTGGGCGCAAAACGTGGAGCAGCTGAATGGCACTTTGACAATGGTATAGAGGAAAACTATTAAAACAAAAATCCCACTCTTGTGTTCCTGGGAGACACTGCTACACTCAAACACCTTTCTATCAGCGAGGTCAGCCGGGCTCCATGGGGGGGCCGGACCACACATGCACACGCAGGCACCCAGCCCTTGCTGTGAGCTACATGCTGTACTAAATGGTTGACATGTATGACCCCCTAAAATAGCCTTAGGAGGTAGGCATATTCTCCTTCATTTTACAGAGAAGGAAACTGAATGCTATGTGAACTGCCCCAAATCACAAAGTCAACAAGTTTGCAAAACTGGAATTTGAACAATCAGACTCAGAATATGTAACAACCCTTGGAATACATTCTTTTTTTTTTTTTTTTTTAAGATTGGCACCTGAGCTAACAACTGTTGCCAATCTTATTTTTTTTTCCTTCTGCTTTTTCTTTTTTCTCCCCAAATCCTGTCAGTGCATAGCTGTATATATTTTAGTTGTGGGTCCTTCTAGTTGTGGGACATGGGACGCCGCCTCAACGTGGCCTGACGAGCGGTGCCATGTCGGCGCCCAGGATCCGAACCAACGAAACCCTGGGCCGCCGAAGCGGAGCCCGTGAACTTAACCACTCGGCCACGGGGCCGGTCCCCAGAATACATTCTATTATTTGTTTTGGGGTTTTTTTTTTTGAGAAGAAATTGATCATTGATGAAATGTAACCATCAAATCTTAATACAGATTTCAGTGATCAAAGAAGTAACCCCAAACTAAAATTAAGACATTACGAAGGTCAAAAAAATAAAAGTACGGCCCTTAAAAGAGGCTGGGGGTGCAAATATTTAGGGAAATAAATGTATTTCAACTACTGCCCTCTCCTGGTAGCATAACCAAAGGAAGGTGGCCCTTTTATTAATTCAATCAGTTTAGATTTTTATCTAAGTGATCTATCAAAACCGAAAAGGTAGGTAAAGAAAGACTGTAAAGGGCTTCTTCAGGATGAGACGTACTTCTAGACAGGAGTCAAGTACCTTCTACCTGGCTAACTATGAGGAACCATTCAGCTTCTCTTGTCTCCATTTTCTTATCAGTAAAATGGGAATAATAATATGTACTCTACCTACCTCGAAGGTCATTGTGAGCGTCAAATAAGATAATGCATGTGAACGATCTTTTCAAATACTCTAAAACCTATGGCATTGTTATTATTAACTAAAGCCATTTACAGCAACATCTGTTAAAATTAAAAATCCTACAGTCCCTGGGAACCAATCCCACAGAAATACCAGTACTTGTTTGCAAGGACTCATACAAAGACAGTTATGACTACAGTGCTGATAATGGCAACAACAAAAAATGGGACTAAGGTAAACATTCATCAATAAATTGTAGAATAAATTATAATAATTACACTATAGAATATTATGCAGCCACTAAAAAGAATGAACTAGAACTTTATCAGTTGAATGAAGAAATTTCAACATGGTTTTTGGAGAAAAGCAGATATAAAAAGAAATGTAACAGGGAGTCCCGAAAGTCAGTGGCCTTCTGAACTTTAATAAAAGCTACATGCTTACAAAAACATGTAAAAGGTTAATCATTTAACATCTTAAATACTGACGTTTCTTATTAAAACTCAACATAACAGAAACCGTTATACACAAAAAATTGAGTAAAACGTATTATTCCAAACTTACAAAACTAAATAAGTATAAAATAAATATAAACAACTAAATGTTCAAATGTTTCTTTTGTCAGTGGATAGCAATTATACTTCTGAAGTTATTAACTTAAAACTATACTGATGCTTTGAGGATACCCCATACACCATGTTTTCATTTTTGTAAAACAAAATGATAATCCCCTCGTGCTCTCATTCTGTGTGCTGGGGTGTGTGTGTGATTCTACGACTGTACATTTATATAACTGATTATATAAAATGGGGAAAATATGGAAGGATACCTGGGCAGTTAAAATGGGAGAAGCGGGATAAAAGGAGGAGATCGATCCAGGCAAAAAAGGAAAAGTTAAAAAAAACAAAAAGGAACTAAAAAGTGTGTATGCTACTATCACATTTACGCACTTATGGAAAACCACTTCTAGAGATAAATAAAATTACATATTTAATTTTTTTTAAAGACAGGAAAGAAACTTGCCCCAGGTCCTACAGTAAGGAATCAGCAGAAGTGCCAAAACTTGCAGGTAAGTCTCTCCGCTCATAACGCCTGGGCTTTGAACCATTCTGTGACCCGCTCAGTTAGCAGGGCAATTACACTCTGATCTGTCGTGGCTGTGGGTCATGTTGGCAAGACCACCCGCCCTGCAACTGGCAGCTTCAAGCTGGGGCTCCACACCATGACTCGTGGACCTCTGAGGCTCTTTTCAAAAGAACCTATTAATTGTCCTTCAAACCTCTCAATTTCAGGCTGGCACAGGACAGCATGGATGATGCTGTAGACACAGCTTAGTCACGAGCCTTTTGGTTGCTGCTGCTCCATAGACATATAATTTCAATCACCACTGCTATGAAATTGTTATTGCTCTGTTCATCTCTGAATCAAAGACACCTTTTTTCCTCTCTAAAGTAAATTAAAAGTGGAAACATCTTGACAATCTCTAAACAAGCAATGTGCTTCCTTCCTCCAGGCTCGTCACACACTGTTCCCTCTATCTGGAATGCCCTTCCTCTTCTTCTCTGCCTCGGAAATCCTCCACATTCTTCAAGATGAGCTCAAATGCCTCCTTCTCCATCAAGGTTTTCCTTCCTCTCCCAGGCAGAACTGCTTCACCCTCTGCATGCCCATGCCAGTTAGGATGGGCATCGCTCCGTAGTTCTTATCTTGGCTTTGATTATAGGTTTAGGTGCTATCTTCCCACTGGAAACCCAGGAGCGCGGTGTCTTTTTATTTTATCTCTACACCATTTCTCACCCTCACCTTGCCCCAGTGGCTAGTGTGGTGCTTGGCACATCACAGGCCTTCAATAAAATATGGGTTCCACAGTACTGTGAGATTGAGAGCTTCTTAATTCACGAGGTGAGTAAGTAATAGGCTCAACACGCAGGCCAATCAACATGCAATCTTCCATGCCCAGGGCCAAGACTCCCTTGCCTTTAAATAACATCTAACTAACTCTCTACCAGGAAAGATGATACGACTCATACAGGTCTATCTTCATTCTTGCCCTTTCCCAACTCAGCAACAGCAGGACAAATTTCTGAAGTTCTGAAAACCCTTTCAAATGTTGGCTTTAGGCGTCAAAGCACACCTAGAGTGTGAAGTGTGTGTATGCATTGTGTGCATACACATACGGAATGCCTCTTCTCTAATTCAGACCAACCTTTACCTCCTAAGTGTGAGATTATTTACAGAAATAATAATGGCTGATGTTTATATAACACTTTGAATGTACTCACTTTCAGAGACATTATCTGATCTGTGGAATGGAGCAAACAGCAAATCAATCAACCTGACATATGTTTATGTCGACACCAGTTTTGAAGTAGATGCTGATTTGTGGAGTTTGTGTCTTGATTACATGTTCATACCTGAAAATGCTGACTGCAGGTCCCTGCTGTGAGAAGCAAGATCTGTGAAATTTGAACATACCTAATAACATGCATATTGCTTATTATCTAGCATAAATAGACTGAAGCAAGCCAAAAAGTTTTTTTAAAAACTCATAATTCTTGCCAATAAAAGTGAACAGCATCCCGATTAAGAAAGTGGTCATTTATTTGTTCCTAATGCCATCAATGAAGGAAAGTGGGAAAAGCATTTGGCAAATCCCTCTTCTGTCATTCTTAGATTTTAGGAAAAGTTCAAACAGATGAAACTGATGTACTGTAGTAACTCGTTCTACTTTCCAGTTCATCCTGACCAACTCCTGGGGCTCTGGGAGCTGCCTGTAATCAGAGATGTTTGGCTGAGTTCTGTTAGCTGTCAAGGTTTAATAAGCCAAGCTCCTTAATGAGCGATGGCTAGATTTCATTCCAAGACTTCACATCATCCATGAAGCAATTAAGCATGTACTCCGGTCTCCCACAGGAGTCTCCAAGGTGCCTTAGTCTACTAAGAGATTCAATTCAGTGTGGTTTGAGGGGAAACAAATAAACAACATTTAACCACGAGAGGTGGCAGAGGATGACTTCGACTTCTCCCAGTGTCTGTGTGTTAGGAGAGGAATGTTGCCAATTTATTTTTTGTCCACGTAACTTGTATAGCAATTTCTTCTCTTTTTGCCTCTTTTTCTGAAATTATAAAGGGCTCTTCTGAGTTGTTTATATGAAACCAAGGACCCTGACCCACAGGCAAGGTATTCCTGGAACTCCTGAAATAGCAAGCAAGATAATGATATCATTTTAGAAAGTGCCAGGCAAGAAAGCTCTGATTAATCACTGACACATGCTCACTGGAGATATTTGTAAATAGAATGAATGTCCCTTTAACATCTCTTGTTTATCTAGGCTCCCTTTTCCTGGTATGCTGTTATTGTGAATATTTCTTCTTTGGATTCCTGCATATACAAAAGGTTTGATGTAAGGGAGTAAGCATCTTTTTTGGAGAAAAAATGTAAGTGTTCGTAGAGATAATGGAAAGATTCTGAATCTCATCCAATATTCATATGCAATCTTACTACTCTGCATAACCTCCCTCCATCTGCCCCTTTGCATTCCTTCCCTACCACTTAGCCAGACTGGACTTTCCATCCTGATGCTCACTGGCCACCAGAAACATAACAGGTATGAGCAAGAGCCAGGCTCCTGGGGGAAAGTGGGAGGACCAGAAGAAGTTTTCTGAAAAGGGATGTCTTCAGGGATGATGAGGTGACTCTTTCTAACATAAGGGGTGAGCTCCAGCCCAGGGGGATCATCTACCGACCAGTCTCTGTCGCTCCTTGGAAATCCCTTCAGACTCCACTTGCTTCCAAGATGCTTCAAGAAACATCATCTTAAGCTTGAAGGAGTACGAACTCAAGCACTTGTTTATGGTATGGGTAAGTAGGTGGCAAACAGACAGCTGGTGATTTTTACAAGTGACCCCAAACCTTTTACAATGCTTGGCCCAATACACCTCTTTTCATTTGTGTGCATGACTATAAACACCCAGAGAATCAGTGAGTGTGTTAGCTGTGTGCTCGGTGGCACTATAGGGTGGGCTCTTCAGAGATGGAAGGAGTTAAGAGTACCCAATTAGCTACCAGAAGCTGAATGTCAGCCGGTATGTATGGTATGTAGCTGGGCAGTTTTCCAAAACCCATGCCGTGGCTGCATATCAGGAAGACTGCCATAAACAAATGTGCATGTGTGCATGGAGCCTGATAAGTCAATGAGGAAAGATAGACACAGAACAGCAACCCAGCATGAGGAAATATGCAGAGCTGGGTGAGTTTCCACTTTAGGTGAACAATAGTTCTGTTTCGGAAACAGGTCTGGATGGGCTGGTTAACAGTTAGAATGATCACTTGACATTTTACACACTAAATGACTGTTTCAGGGGACCAGAAGCTGGATTCTCAACTTTCAAATTATCCTAATATCATAACACTACTAAAATTAGGTTTTAAAAAATATTTAATATGAAAACACGCAGATATGTGAAGTGAAAATAGCACAAAACAACTGTATAAATAGATCTCAATTATTTAAAATATACAGAAACATTAAAAATGCCACTAAAATATAACACTGGATTAGTTTTCTCTGGGTAATGGAATTATATGTGATTTTTGTTTTTTCTGTATACTTTACTTTCCAGTTTTTCTAAAATGAACTTGTATTAGTTTCATAGTCAAGAAAAACATGTTATTTAATTAAAAAGAAATTATCCCATGGATGAATTGACATGGAGAACCCCCGGATGGGTTACCTGGATTGAGCAGGGCTGCAAAGACACAAAATAGGACCATCCATAATGCTTCTAAAATGTTAACATGAATGTGTCTTCACGTCTACATACATTAGTATCTTCTGTCTTACACTTAAACTCCCAGAGAGCAAACGTTGTGTCTAATTCTGTGCAATGTTTGGTTCCATTAAAAACGCAGGGAGAACATAATTTTTATGATGATTATGCAAATGCACCTGGTTCTTGTTCACTCTAGTAGTTAGCTTGGAAAATCCCTTAGTGTCACTGATGCCTGGATAGGGACACAGACTAAGAACATGTATCCTTTCTCCCCTTTTAAAAATTACTTTTTACATAGCACGCACATTCATAGAGAAGACTGGCCCTCTACCATATTTAAAGTGGAGAGAGAAACAGTACTGTAATTTTCTCTGTTCTAGCCCACTTCAGTGGTACATAATGGATGTGCATAGGATTAGTTTAGAGTTTGATTTCCACATTAATTCAACGACTGGAATCACCACTGACTCAGCCTCTGGAATTAATAGAGAGACACAAAAGAGTTTTTCTACTTAATAAACAAACAGCCCTAAGTCAAACCACTCATATAACATTGGAGGCATAACCAATGGAGCAGCTTCCATTTACAGTATTTTCTAGACCCCTCCGAGTGCTTCATAAGCAAGGTTACTATAACATTTGAAGTCACTCTCAAGATTAAAGTAGCTTTTAATTTTTTTTACTACCAGAAGATACAAATGGTTGTCAGTATTTGGAGTTAATATTCTTTATTTTCTTAGATTTTTTTTCTTTCTTTTTCTCCCCAAAGCTCCCTGGTACATAGTTGTGTATTTTAGTTGTGGGTCCTTCTAGTTGTGGCATGTGGGATGCCGCCTCAGCATGGCCTGATGAGTGGTGCCATGTCCGCGCCCAGGATCCGAACCAGTGAAACCCTGGACCGCTGAAGCGGAGCACGTGAACTTAACCATTCGGTCTCGGGGCCAGCCCCAAGTAGTTGATATTCTTAATAGAAATTTAAAATACAAGTATCAAATTTGGCCCAAATGAGTCAGTTCCTTTCAAAGTTATCATGAAATAGGCAGGCAGGCAAATGTGAAATCCGAGGTGCTTATTAAATTGAAACAGAGAAGTCACTTTTGAGAACTCTGTCATCAGCCCTCCCCCACCCCATCACAATGGCTAACATTTACTAAGTGTTTACCAGATGCTGTTAAGAGTATATGGGCATGATCTAACTTAATCCTCCAAGGAGCCCTGGGAGGTGAGTGTTTCCAACAGTATTTTAGAGATGATAGGCTTAGCAAGAGGTCAGGGAGCTTGTCCAAGGTCTCAGGGCTCCTCTGTGGCAGAGCTGGGATTTGAACCCAGGTCTGATGATGTCCAAGGTGCAAACTCTTAACCATTAAGACACATGTTGACTTCAGGGAGGCTAATGAAGGGTGAAATCAAAAGCAATGGATAAACACATTTATGCCACTTTTAATTTGAGTCTGTTGCACATTCCTAGTTGGTCCTCCCCTATATTAAGCATGATGTCCTATTAAAACAGATTACAAATTCTGCCAACAAAAACCTCCTGAGGGAAACTAAGATCATTGATTAAAGTAACTCAAGTCTCTTATTGAGAACACAGCAATACAGAGGCTTGGGTGTGGTCACCTGAGAGATCTGGAGGAAACCTAGAGGCAAAATTTACCGAATTTTCTATTGCACAATAGAATCTGTCTGTGGAAAGCACCCCCTAAACGGAAGTATCTGTCAAAGTAAAAATAAACCCAGTTAACAGCATCTGAAAAATACATTGCGACTGGGATTCGTATTTCTCTCAATTGCTATGGTACATGCATATAGTTAATTTTTTGGTCCTCTTAAAAACAAAAGAAAGAAACACTTAAAACCCAATCTACAAAACTCTGACAGGGACTAACACCCATTTTGTAGGAACGAAGCCGAGGAGGCCAGCTGAGTACTTCAGAGTCTCTTCTAAGGGGTTCACTCCTGCCAACTCACGGGTCACTAGGAGGCCAGGCCCACTGAGGACGCAGCTTTGCACGAAAGAGAGATCGTGTGTATCTGGTCACACAGAGTTCATTCCACCCAAAGTCTTTCATAAAAGCCAGACTGGACAGATAACTTGGAATGCTTACTTATGAATCTACGCTAAAAAATATAATTTCCCGGAAGAGCATACCACTGGGGGCAGATTATTATTATTTTTTAATTAAAACATTTACTGAGAGCCTACCATGAGTCAGGATCTGTCCTAGGCACTTTCACATTAGTGATTTCACGTAACTCACACAACAAACCTTCGAAGTAAGTACCTTTTGTGTACATGTTAGAGCTGAGGAACCTGCCGCCTGGGGATGCTGAGGGACCTGGCTGAGGTTACACAGTCAAGAGAAGTAGAGCTTCTGACGGAACCCCATCCCCACTGCTGGGGCCAGGGGTCTCACTATTGGGAAAATGTTAAGTTCAGAACTGCTGGCAAGGGAGTAAGTAATCCCAGGTTGGTGTCATTAAACCTACAGACTTACAATGTATTGGCAACATATAGCTGGCAACTGGTCTGCAATAATCAGGACCATCTCTACAGGTTTCAGGCTGCTCAACTACTTCTGGTGGCTGCCACACAGACCAGTAGCCAGCTGTTTGCTTCCGATATTAACACACTGTAATTTCTGAAACGTTAAGTTTAGTTAGCATTATCCACATTTATTTTGATTTTTGTTGATAGGATATCAAAAAGTGGGTAGACAAACCACGGATCTGTCTAAGTGTGGATTACCCTCTGGGAATTTTACACATAGATAATCTCAGCCATTTTTATGTTGTTGTCTGAGAGTTTCGGTTTCAAGTGATATTTTCTGCCACTGTTCCTTGAAATTCAAATTTTGAGGGTGTTCATTATGGTACATGGGTACTACTTTATTTATATCTATTAAAAATATATACATAACTACATATAGTGGAAAACCATGTGCTATTCTGTATACTCATTCATGACTAAGAGACATTAATTTGTAAAACTATCCTAGGAAACTAAGTCAAAGAATATAGTTAATAATATTTTATACTTTTTTGTGTGTTCATACTGAAAAATTTGATATAATTAATTCATACGACCAATCCAGCCCAGACAGTTCTAAAAAGTAATTTATAATCATCAAAGTGCCATAAGGACTGGTAGTCCTAAAATGAAAAAAAGAAAAATACAACAAAAGGAGGCTCTCTATGTTTTTAGCATTAATTAACAAATAAACAAAATAAAATCAATTTCCAAAGGCTAGCTCTGAACATTTTACCTGCTCTTGACCTTGAATTGCTGGCTTGGCTTAGAGAATAAATCTTAACAGTGATTGTTCATAGCAACTTTGAAGGCAAATTAAAATATTATTGTGCCCTACCACGATTACTCTCCTTTTACAAAGTTTCCAAAGAAAGCAGAGCCAAGATGCTTAAATTTTAACTGAAGCTGAGAGAGTAAATAGTTGCAACACACACACATAGACATTTATATTGAGTCAAAAGCAAATTTTTAAAACCCACCAACAGAAAAAAAGAACTATAATTTTTGGAGAGAAGTAATAACGTAGGTAAGCATCACTTATTTTTTGAAAGGCATATCTAAGCATCCAAGAAATAGTGTTTCTGTTTGTTTTAATTGAACTGGGATTTTCTGGAGAGTAGTGGATGGTTCAATGCACGAGTCACATTCAAGAGTGGACTTCCATTAGATTCAAACTGAACAGCTGGACACAGGATGCTACTTAATTCCTTTCTTCCCTATCAGGAGGAGGTGCTAGGGTGCTTGTCTTATTCTCCCATCCGTTTATTTGCTGAGCAACAGGACTCTTGCTTCAAGCTGGTTAATCTGCTGAGCCATGACACATACGAGAAGGCTCTCTGGCAGGACAATATGCTTCCCACACAGAAGGTAGGACAGCAAAAGAATTGAGCAGAGCAACTCTGTACATCTCCTTACCTCTGGGCCTCTGCTTCCCCACCGTGGGACTCTATCTGTTAACTCTGAACATCCTTTAGGGACTAATAGTCCAAGTGTTTGAGATTTCGCATAAGAAAGTGCTATTTTAAATGATTCTTTAAACTATCATTGTAGAGAACTACAAGAAATGTTCAGGCCTGAAAAAAATGTTCATTCATCACCAAAATTGACTCACTTCTAATTAATTGACTATTTCTGCTCTGCTGCTAGTAACAGAATTTTGTCATCATCCACAAACATTTATTGAACATTTACTATACACAGAACACTCGTCTTACGGAAGAGAACAGAAGTTGTCTCCAATAAAAACACTCCGAGTTTCCCTGACATGTCATCCTGCAGAAAGGAGGCAGAATCCTTTCATCTTCTCATCTATCCTGCCCAGGATACCCTGTGCATAATAAAATTTATAGAAAACTAGAATGCTAGAGTCCCTACAAACTTCAGAGATCATCAATAGGCCAGATTATTCTTTGTGTGCTGAAGCCCTGGAGAATCTGACGTAATACGCTATGGACCATTTTCTCCAGAAAAATGCATATGTGCATCAAATATCAGACTCAACTCCTAGCATTTTACAGATACCCCCTGAAGCCAACCTAGGCAAAGACACCAGGCTCACAACTTCCAAGCTACTGCCACTGCTTCATCACACATATGGAGACACCAAGTTTCCAACAGGTGACGTGACGTGGCCACAGTCATAGGGCAGAAACCATCAACAGAGTAAATGGGATGAAACTGAAAATGACGTAGATGCCCCTCAAAACTCCAAATCATCCTTTTCATCAGAAGTCAGGCTTATCATGTTGCCAGGAAAGGTGAAAAGGTGAAATGTTTTGAGAGGAAGATACCTTCCTTTTATCTTAGGGTTCTAGCTGAGCTTCTCACTGGAAAACAGGCAGGTCCTCTTTATCTTGCGCTCAGGCCAGGCCCACCCACGGTTCAAGCTTGCCTTTTTCTGTGTTTGCCTCTGCGAATCAATAAAACCCACACAACCTGAGCACATGCAGAACGGGGCCAAATGTGAGAGTATGAGTTAGAAATCAGTTTTCAGGAACCTTACTGGAGTTCTAAAGAACTCTAAGTTAGCCACATAATGGATGTTTAAGAAGTATTCTGAATTAGGGACTGCTCATTTATTTAGGAAGTAGTTGTCTACTAAAGTGTGAGCAAGTTCTAGAGAGCTGCTTTAATGATTAGATAGAACTAATTTCCAACTACTACATTAATTTGTTCATTTGCAAATGGCTTGTTCTTTCAAGAACTAAAACATTCATCCTGGCATGTAGCATTTACTTTTAGCTTAGCAAATTCATTTACTGTATTTCAAATTCAGTTCAACAAATACTCTCCTACAAGACAATGTGATGGAATGAAAATGTGCATGCGTTTTGGAGTCAGTAAGATCAGAATTCAAATACTGGATCTTCTATATCTAGACGTGATATTCGGCTCATTACTTAAGCATCTCTGAGTTCCTCCCCGTGAGGTTCAGCATCTCTGAGTCCTGTAAAGTGGGAATAATACTACCTACTCTGCAAGTTGGCTGTGAAAATTAGCAGTAATATAGTCTTTCATAAAACAAGCTAGTGCAATACTGGTAAATGTAGGCACTCAATAAAATGGTAACAGTTAAAATAATGATTATTTATGAAATATCTATAAGGATAAACTTCATCTGAGATCCTTCTCCAAAACCTGAATTCATAACATGTAAATGAGTGAGAATTTAAGTCATTCTTAAAGTGACTCAAATTCTTGCTTTAATTTATTCTGACGTATTAAAAACTATAACCACTAAAAATTAAAAGGCCCCTGTTCAAATGACCATCTTTACTAAAGTACTACAGTCAGGTTTTTTGACCAAAAGGAAATCTATAGTACCATTGATGGTTTGAAGTCATTAGATAACACTGCTTTAAAGTAACAGAACAATAAAACAGCAAGAGAATGGTTTCTTCACATGGAACTTCATGACTAAAAACTTAAATTAAATACTATGGTTCAGTATTAATGTGTTTTCACACTACCTACCCAGTTTTCAGACTGTACCTACTTATTCTTTTCAAATTGCTATCACTATCTTTTTCATGGGAAATTTACAAATTACTTTGAGAAGCCAAAAATTTACAGTGGAAATTTCTTCCCAAGTCCTTTTTTAGAATAAACCTATTCAACAGGCAAATCTAAATAATTTTTAGTAGTTCTAAATGTAGAGAATTCACAACTTCTTACTGCAATTGAAAAGGAGCATACAAAGCAATTACTTAGTCACTTATAAAAACCCACGTTCAACTTTTGAAATAATGACTAACCTGATAGGAGAGACAAGACTTTTATAATTAAATACCAAAGTCTAGCCATTTGAGATAAGCACAGCAGGTTATATAATTGTCCCCTGCACTCAAAATACCCTTTTCCCCCTCTTGGATGCATATCATTTTTCAGTTAATAATAGAACATGTAACAAGAAAACTTACTGTATTGTAGGAAACCATTCTAACCACAAACTAAATTTTTACCTGAGAGTAAAACCTCATTAATTTGGATTTCACTCATTTCATAAGGAGAAAAAACGCCCATTAATACTGTAAATAAAATACCCTTGAGAAGATAATTGATTCTAAAGAAAACGAAACAGTAAGCCTTAGGCACTCATTTACATACAAATACTTGGAGTGTTAATTGAAAAGCATTCCAAGCCCAGCTAGAATGGGATTTTCAAATTCGGATACTCTGAAAACTTCTCTTAGCACACTATGACGGACACGCTCAGGAGCACTGTAAGTTACGGGCTACACATGACATCTTTTCCTAGAAAGATGGGATGGCTCATGTGTCTAGAGCCATCTAGCACAGTCACTACTCAGCCAGGGACTACATTTCCCAGGCTCCCTGCATTCAGGTGGAGCCATGTGACTCGTTCTCACCAATGGAATACAGAGAGCAAAGAGGTCGAATCAGGGCTATGGTGGTTAAGGAGTGAGTATTCCTTCTTCATGCTCTCTTTCCCTTTCACCAGCCAGATGTGGACAATCACAACCCTCAAAAGATGGTATAAGGTGGAACTGTACCCCCCTCCCAAATTCATATGTTGAAGTCCTCACTCTCAGTACCTCAGAAAGTGACCTTATTTAGAAACAGGATTATTACAGATGTAATTAGTTACGATGAGGTCATACTGGAACAGGATGAGCCCTATTCCAATATGACTGGTGTCCTTATAAAAAGGCGAAATCTGGACAGAGACAAGAATAGAGGGAAGATGATGTGAAGAGACACAGGGAGAAGATGGCCACCTGCAGGCCAAGGAGAATGGGCTGGATGAGATCCTTCCCTCACAGCTCTCAGAAGGAACCAAGCCTGCCCAACTTTGATCTTGCATTTCTAGCCTCCAGAACTTTGAGACAACAAATTTCTGTTATTTAAGGTACCAGTCTGTGGTCCTCTGTTACAGCAGTCTAGAATCTAATACAGATGGTAAGGCCAGAAGATGGAAGGGGGCTGAGTTCAGGATTCTTGAACAACTGCTGAATAAAAGCACTTAACTGAGCAGAAAGATTTACACTGGATTGAGACTTTAGCAAGAAAGGAAACTTTCATTGTGTCAAACCACTGAATTTTGAGGGCTTATTTGTTCTAACAGCTAAATTACTGAATATAAGATTTGATTAAGTAATTTAACTGGCAAGTACATTTTAAAGTTATCTTACATAAAAAACCACAGACACGTCACAGAGAACGATGTAACATCCATGTAAATTTTTAGGATAAAAAGGAACTTGAAAGAAAATTTGAGTTTAGAGGAAGATATTTGGGGGTAATTCCCCCAAATCCTCCCCAGGGTACAAATTTACTCCCCTCTGCCAGTAGAAATAGAATTTCCTCAAGAATTTTAAATAAGCCACAATGTCAAGGTTGCTATACATGGTTTAAGTTATGCTATAATTCACTTACATATTTTTTTGAAAATTCAGAGAAGCATTTCCCCCAAGTGGCCCAAGTGTGTAAATTTTTACTTTGGTACCAAGGACAACAATACTGTAAAATGAGGTCTCAGCTTTTCCTAAAATTCTCAATATTATTTTTAATCAATCTGTAGAGAAGTCACTATGTAACACCTTCTGCTCTCAAATACAGACAAAATATACACTTCCTTTATGATAGGGTAACTAACATGGAATCAATACACCATTTTCCATTTTCTGATTTTCTTTTTTTTTCTTTTTGGTGCTTGATGAAAAAGTGGAAGGACAGATATCCTAGCTAAGACATAGAGTTGTAACTCAAAGTACCTCAAAAGCTGAGTTGGCAGCTGGGCTCTCGTGTTTATAGAAAAGCTAGGATGATTCAGCCTGAGCTCAGAGCTCAATTTAGATCAGAGCAGCTGGATTCAAAACACATGTGAGATGTGGCAGCAGGTTTCCAGGTCACACTGATCCAAGACGGAGACCAGAGACCACTCCCCAGAACGATTCCAAATGGAGAAAGTGCCTGAGGGAGAGGGAAACCTCAAAGGTGTTTGGAAGACCAGGCCACAGTCAGCCCTTTCCAAAGGGCCAGTAACATCAGCATTTCCGGCAGCTGGCAGGTGCTGCAGAGGCCAAGGGGAAAGCAGCCGGAGGATGACACTGAACGGCCCCTTAGGCAGCTTTGTCACGGTCAGCAAACATCCCTCACCAACGACTTCTTTCCTGAAGCAGCTATTGTTCAGATTAAACTATGGGAATCTGGGAAATGGAAAACCTTAGAGAGCACACGCTTCCTGCTAAGATCCATGCTTAACTTTGCTTTGTTTCAAAGAGAAAAACTGGAGTAATGGAAGGGGAAACAATTTCTAATGACACTTTTTATCTTGGCGAGAAGAAATCACAGCCACCTCAACTATAATATAGGTTACACGCTGAAATCTACAAGAGGGGAAAAGTAGCACAAAATCTTCCCAGCCCAGTTTTATCTCCATCAGAATTCACCCTGCTCCTTCCTTAATTTTCTTTGAATGTGATATATCCAGAAGGTTGGTGATTTTGCAGCTATGAATTTTATGTGCAAGAAGAAATACTTCCTCTGCTGTTTTTCCTCACCTTCCTTCTCCGCAGTCTCTCTTCCTCCCGCTCCTTCTTGTCTCTTTGTTGTGAATGTCAGGGCTGTCCGTGTCACAGTCTGACATGATTAGTGTTTCTGACATTACACCAAGAAGCACACAGAGCGCAGGGAGAGCCGGTGGAGGGGCCGGGAGTCAGGACGCACAGCCATTTAAAGAAGTCAAAGGAAAAAAAAGAAGCCCAGCCTCCTTTCTCTGAGGTTCCTTGATTACAGGGCAACGTATCAATCACCCCAGATTTTTCTCATTTATCCAATTAGTCCGTTTTCCTACTCCTGTGGAGATCCCTAAGGTGCAGATCTATTCTGCGAGATCAAAGTCAGTGGCTCCAATAACAGATAAGACAGAATCCGTGACTCCGCAGATTCTCAGGCTGTGAAGTGTAACAGTCGGCGCACTTGGGGAAGAGAGCACCAGTCCATTTCGAGTATCGATTCGCCACTTTGTCACTCTAATGATGTTATCTCATTAAAAGAGATAAATGCCCCACTGTTCTTCCAAGAGCATCTGCTTCTTACTCTTCGCTCTTTTTCAACAGCATGGCTCTCAGCAGCAGCACATTAAAATCAAATTGAAATCCAATGCAAGGCTTGGCCACAGAGCTGCTTACCGACACTTCTTTTTAATTGCTTTTTCCTACTCTCAACCCCCTTGCTGCTCCCCCCCAACAGTCCTCCATAGAGACAAGCAATATAAAGAGAAACGGATGCAGAAAGTAATCGCAATAGCAAGTGTGTATTGAGTGCCTATTTTGGGGCGCCTCCATGGTGTCAACATTTACCTTCTACCACGACTTTTCCGGGTATGCAGAACAATCCCCAGCCAGCAAATGAAGAAAGGAAGTTTGAAGTTAAGGTACTTGCAGGTAATGAGAGGCTGGGCCACAATCTGAACAAGGGTCCAACCAACGCAAGTACTTTTTTTAGTCCCCATTTTCATTCGTGGAACAAATAAGTAAATATGACTGTAACTTGACTAGAATAGGTGAAAAAAATGTAAGGGAAGGTGGCAATTATTCTTCAGCCCGCTAACACCCAGGAATATAATGCCATAGGCAGCGCAATGGTTTTGTTTCAACAGATTCTTATTAAATAAAAAAGGTAGCAATTTTCCATAATGAATGTTTTATACATTATTCCTTTGTGTATCAGGCCTCTAAAGTACACATTATTAAAGTCTATTAAAGTCTGTATTTAGCAGCATTACTAATGTGCCTTTGGGGAAATTATTACAATGAAACAGCATCAGTCTTTCACAAAATTTCAATTGTTTAATATTCCTCTTCTGATCTTCAATACATGTGTCTATTTTTAGCTACAGTCAGATCTCATCCGAAATGCCATAAACCCAGCCTAGAGCTGTCACAACAAATTGTTTATGGGTTGGATTTAAGAAAGAACAAGAGATGCAGATATTGCTAATTTCACCCAATGGTTTTATTTTTCCCCATAACTCATTATAGTTTTCCTTCTGTTCTAATTAACAGGTGCTCCTTGATCACTATGACATGTGATGACACTTTACCTCTCTGGCTAGGGTTGGTTATCTTAATTAATCACTTAGATTTATATCTCACTGAGACTAGTGTCTCAAAATAATGCCACTTTATTAAAGTCTGAGGGTGGTAAGAAGTTATAAAACTATTCCAAAAAAAAATAAACAAACAAACCAGAAGTACATATAAGCTGTGATTAATCAAATCTAAATGTTTTCATTTAAACCTAAACACTGTCATTTGAGACTAGAAATGTCTTCTGAACATTAACTGAGGAATTTCTGCAAATTATGTACTTTTAATATTCTAAATAGGCAACTCTCCTTCTCTAACTAGTATTTATTAATTTTACGACACAGTATGAGGTTTTTAAAAATGAAGCCAATAATGTGCATTCATCCAAAGCACAATGTTCTCCACAAACATCCTATGGAGAACAATAATGTTAGACTTATTTTACAGAGACAAAAGATAACAGGAAGCTGGAAAGAATACCGGCAAACAGCTACACGATACATGGCCTCTATATCACAAAAACGAAGGGGAAAAAGGCAACTTAAAAGTATTAGGTACTCCAATTAATAAGCTGGGTTGGAAATAATCTCTTAGTTACATATTTCCCCTTTAAACAGCAACCCCACTGTTTGAGATGATCACAAAATCAGGCAAATCGAGTTGATTGTTAATATTCTAAAGAAGGGCAAGTCACAGATTAACTAACTAAATAGTCACGTTTCCAATCACCAATTAACTAACTAGGATGTCACTTAATTGTACCCATTAAGGTCTACTAATTGAGAGAAAGACCTGAGGGCTTGGAAGACAGAGGCATTCCTCCACATGACGCACAAAGGCCAGAATCCACTGGTCTCTTTGTTACAGGGACCCGGCCACCACCAGCATCAAAGAAAGAGGTTGCAGCACACATCACGCATCCAAAGGGCCTGTCTAATTATGCTGCGGGCTCGTGTGGGCTGAGCTCAATAAGGTGATATAGAAGGAGAACCCACCAGTTCAGTCAACATTCAATTAAAGCTCCACATGAAGGCTGGCACGGAGCAGTCCGTCAATGAAAAAAAAAAAGCAATACTTATTTTAATCAAGAAAATCCTAGGCACTCCTCTTTAAATCCTCAAGAAATAAGGATGAACAAGATTCCAAATCCAACAATCGCAATGCGTGAAGTGCCCCTAAAAAGAACAAAGTGGGACCGAGAATCCTCCTTCCTTCAAGTGAAACCTGTTTTATGGCCAGTAGCTGTGGTCAAAGAGCTTATCATGATTCACAACCAGGCCTCTCACACTTGAAATTATATTACAGTCATGTCCAAACATATCCCTTCTCCTGCTCTGCGGCCGTTATGGTCTTAACCCTAAAGTCCAGCCTTTCTACCTGTTCGGACCGTCCTTCATCTTTTCCGACGTGATTGAAGTCAAGTCGGGCCACTGACACCTTCACCCTGAAGTCCAGGCATCGCCATGTCCACATGAACACTGCAGGGCGTGCACACCTTCTCAGGCTGGAGCTGGCTTCCAGGGGCACCAGCAGAATTATTCATCTGACGCTCAAGTTCTCTGTACAGAAAGGTTCTGAGTTTCAACTTATGCCCTGCTTGACTTAACCTACTTCACCTGTTTCTGGTTAAGCAGAAATGAGGAGAAGCCTTGGGACTGAAACAAGCACTGCTGTTGCTTCCATGGTAGAAATGACTATATAAAGAGATAATTCTACATAACTTAGGGAGCAATTCTCAAATAGCGTGTATACGTTTTGTATATAGTTATGCACACAAGTTATATACATGGACACATTTTAAAGATGAACAAGCATAAACAAATTCAGTTAATTCTTTTAAATTTGTCTTCCTCCTACTTCATGCCAAAGTGACCATCTACTGGATTACATTTACTGTACTTTAAATTTGCTCTCCCATAGCTTTCACAAGGGAATTATCTTCCTGTTTCCTTCCTAAAAATTCACTAAATTTCCCAGTGCGATGCATATGGAAGAGACTGGAGGTCTAACTTTGCCATTTCCATACATCCCACAATCAGCAGAATTTGACTTACACGGTAACACAGGTGCTACACTGGGTTTGTGCTAACAACGTCCCATTTAGCGTCACAAACCCCATAAAAATGAAGTTTTTAAAATAAACTAAGGGCGGTTTTGCCCTCGAGATGTAGAAGGTGAGAAGAGATGTGCTACAATGTCCAGAGCACTCACTGCTCAGGGCCCAGGGCCCAGCTGCTTCTTCGAGTAAGGACTGCCAAGTCTAGGACGCAGGCACGGTCTAGCTCAGCGCTCCTCAAACTCCTGTCACAGGACGTGCTTCAAAAGCACTGCAGACTTTAAGCAGTTTTTGTTTATGTCAGTTATTTCTATCAAGGTTTACCATATTAAAAGAGAAAACTGAGACATTCTGGGGACACAAAGAGAGACAGTGGAAAAGGCAAAAAATATCTTAGTATTATTACGAGAACCACAAGTCTAAACTTGCACACATCAGCAACGTCTGAACAGCTGAATGAAGAAATGACACAACCTGAGAGCAAGAGGATGTAGTGTCCATTTAAAATTTTTTGAGGGGCTGGCCCCGTGCCCGAGTGGTTAAGTTCATGCGCTCCGCTTCAGCGGCCCAGGGTTTCGCCCGTTAGGATCCTGGGCGCAGACATGGCACCGCTCATCAGGCCATGTTGAATTAGCAGAACTAGAATATACAACTGTGTACTGGGGGGCTTTGGGGAGAAGAAGAAAAAATAAATAAAATTAACCCGCTCTTTAAAAAAAAAAAAACTTGAGCCACTGAATCAAAGGGCAGTATCTCTTTCTAGAACATTTCTCTACTTACTACCGCCCCAAAACCATTAGTACATTAAAATACCCCTTCCTGGTAACATGTCAAATAGAACGACTCCCAGGTCCCAGCCTCTGTTTTGACCAATGGCTCTCTCTCTTTTTTCTATCTGCGCGCTAAATAGCTTCAACCAGTTGTACCTCAAATGCAAAACAGCTAAAATAGTATTTATTTTAAAATGCTTGCTTTTCTCTGATTGTTAATCATATACACAAATACTTATTGTAGGAAAGTTGAAAATACTGAAAAATATGTTTTAAAATAAGAAACAAATGCATACCATGTACCCACCCTCTGAGAAAACCATTGCCAACATTCTGGGCAGTATCCTTCCAGTCTTTTTATCATGCATATTTAAAAAATACAGTGAAGTTCATACCTTATTTTAAAATATGATTTTTAGTATGGAAGAATGCACATTGCTAAAGAAAATTTAGAACATAGATGCAAAAAGATAGTGCTCTTAATATTTTCTTTTTTTTCTCTCCTTTCTTGCTGAGGAAGATTCTCCCTGAGCTAACACCTGTTGCCAATCTTCCTCTTTTTTCACTTGATGAAGATTAGCCCTGAGCTAACATCTGTGCCAATCTTCCTCCACTTTATATGTGGGACGCAGCCACAGCATGGCTGATGAGTGGTGTAGGTCCATGCCTGGGATCCAAACCTGTGAACCCAGGCCGCCAAACTTAACCACTAGGCCACAGGGCCAGCCCCAAAGATAGTGCTCTTAATATTTTGATGTGCATCTGCAATCTTTTTTCCTGTCAGCAGACTTGTACCTTTTATTCAAAAAATGAAATAATGATCAAACTGCACATATTGTTATGTAATTCACCTTCTTCACAATTTATTTAGAACATCTTTTTATGTCATTAAATATTCTTCCATTCCTCCTTGGTACTTTTATTGTATGGCTGTACCATGGTTACCATCTGTAAAAAATTACTGTTGTAATAATATGTGATAATCGTCTTTGCTAAATTTTTATATACATTCATGGCAATTTTCTTTGAGTAACTGTTCTAGAAATGAAACTTTTGAGTCAAAAGATATATGTACTGGGGCTGGCCTGGTGGCGCAGCGGTTAAGTTCGCACGTTCCGCTTCAGCGGCCCAGGGTTCACTATTTCAGATCCCGGGTGCAGACCTACGCACTACTTATCAAGCCACACTGTGGCAGGCGTCCCACATATAAAGTAGAGGAAGATAGGCATGGATGTTAGCTCAGGGCCAGTCTTCCTCAGCAAAAAAGAGGAAGATTGGAGGCAAATGTCAGCTCAGGGCTAATCTTCCTCAAAAAAAAAAAAGACATACATACTTTTGAGGTTTTGATATACATTGTTTAAGTCCCCTTGAGAAATGTGTTCTTTCACTAACTGTGTATGAGAGCCTGACAGTACCAATCCTACCTTCGCTGAGTAAAGTTTATAAATCTTCATCAACAGCATAGGTGGAAAATGCCATCTCATTATTTTAATTTGCATTTCTTTGATAACTGTGGAGGTTAAACATTTTCTTCTATGTTATTTATTGATCATACTTCTTCCTTTATTGGTTTGATATTTCTGTTCTTTGCCCATTTTCTATTAGAGCAATCATCCTTATCTGATTAATTTGTAACAGCTCTTAATAAATTAGCTAAGTTAAGTCTCTGTGCTACATGTTGTAAATATTATCCTGGCTTGTCTTTTGTGTTTTAGGGTAGTTCAGAATGTCTTTTGATGGAAAGAAATTTTGAGATTTTACATATCAAATACATTCTCTTCCTTTGCAATTTCTGCTGCTAGAAATTAATAAGGCCTTCCTTACTCCAAGATCATTTAATTTTTATTTGTATTTTCTTGCACGTCACTAGTTTTTGAAGTATGCAGTATTTCTTCAAAGTCTGCCATGAGGGGGAAGTTGGTCACTGCTTTCACAAAAACAACAGTGGAAACTCATTAAATACAGACTGGTCATCTGGTGAAACCACCAAGAGTGTCCTAGAAAGGGGAAGAGAGAGACCGCATATGTTCACTGTTCACCAATTCCTTATACTGCATCCAGTAGCTCTGTTAACTTGCTCTTCGAGTGAAAGAAGTTTAAAATGGAAAAAGTTTTAACATTAGGTTTATGTTTAAACCTCTGGGATGTGATGACTCTCTTCAACTTGGTCAGAACAAAAGCTTCTCACGGCACATACCATCGTTTTGCTCACTGATGTACTGCATGCACAGTGCACGGCAGACAGTATGCCCTTGATAGACACATGTTGGAGGAGCCGATGTCTAATGAAGTAATGTGTATGCCAGGTGTTGGGTGGGAGAGCCGGGGGTAACTCTGGACTTCACTGCTCCGTATTAAGGAGGAGAAAGTAAAAACTCTCAATGAAGGCAGAAACTAAATTTTAGTTTTACTTTTCAGTTAACTGTAGAGATATTAACGTGAGTGTGAAGGTGAAACTGCCTCAAACCTGGCACAGTAGGATACAGTGCTGAATACTGGAAAATATTCACAGAAGGAGTTCTATTGGGCACATATTAAGCAAAACAGTGGCGTCCACCCACCAAGAGAGATAAGAGACACTACTTCATTCGATACTATGGCATTTGTCCAAAGCAATAACAGTCAGATCTGGCTGAACATAACAAGGGAGAAACAGTTCTCAAGGAGATTCTTTTTCACTGTAGGGGGGAAGGAGGGGAGCATTCTGTGTAATAATGGAAAAATCAATTATTTTTCAATCAGATGGAGTGTCCTCATAAATTCAAGACAGAGAACAGCATGGAATATGCCTCCATGAAAACAATGACCATGAGGGAAAGAGTTTAGGATCATAACCCAAAGGTTGCTGCTAGGAAGGAGAGGTCCTTTCAGAACAGAAACTGTCTGTGAGTGTAGTTTTCGTGAATTTAAATAGTGGTATTTACTGAACAAACATCACTCTGCCCAATTTGCCTCTACAAAACCCATCCTGTCCAACCTGCCTCCCATTTGGCTGGTTGTTTTTTTTTTAAGTAACACACTAAAATCCTCTCTTTACACAGATAACACAGAGACAACACAGAAAAACTCATAACATTAATCCTTCTTACTAGCAAAAATTTCTAACACAGTCTTGCAACCCTTATCGGCGGGGATATGTTCTGAGAAATGCTTCATGGATTGATTTCACTGTTGTGTGAACATCACAGAGTGTTCTTACACAAACCTAGATGGTACGGCCTACTACACACCTAGACTACATGGTACTAATCTTATGGGACTACCATTGTATACGTGGTCCATTGTTGACCAAAATGTTGTTATGGGGCACATGACTGTGTATTATATACATATATTTATACATATTAACAAGAGAATGACCAAAAAAGTAGAAAGGATGAAGACTTTTGACAAAATTTAAAAGTTAAATTCTAATTATAAAGTTTTTGATCGATATAAAGATCAGAAAGTCAGCTCTTGCAGAGAGATCTAAGGAGAATATGAAAGCTGGAAAGGAGGTCTTCAAGTCTGCATAAAGGCCAGGGAGAAGGAGTACCCAGGGGAAATCTGTGCACCCACAATTTCTTCAACACGTAAGGCTGGGAACATAAAGCCTAGAATGTACAACCAGTAAAGCCTGTTTATAATATATCAAAAACGTGAATAAACATGAGGGTATCTATTCTGTATAAACTTTGTGAGGTGGATATCAAACTGACATATTCCATGAACACTAGACTCAGGAAATGGCACCAGGTTCATGACAAGCATTGTGCTTGGGAAAGCCCTCTTTTTGTCTTCTGCCAGCACTAATACACCAGCATGCTAACTATCTGAGGGCCAGAACTGCACCCCTTCCTGGTGCTCCCTCAGTCTCTGACACAGATAGAAGTTCAAGAATGTGAAGAATAAAGTCGCTACCAGGTGGATGGCAGTTCACTGATCACCAGATTAGCCGTGTTAAATTACTCAGACAAACTGCCAATCACTTTTGCCATGGGGGCCATTCCTGTATTTTCTAGAGGTATGGTCTCTAATTGACCCAAAAGAGAGCTGTCAAGGCCTAACTGTGATCAGAATCGTCCTGGTGCTTCGCAGGAGTAACACTGGACCCAAGAATGCTGTGGCCATCCTCTATCCTGACACTTCCCTCATAAAAGTGTCCCATTAATTAGCTGGGGCTTGGGAAGGAAGGAGAATATTTCATGTATATCCAAGGTAGAGGAGAGCATCAATTCAAATGCATAATCCTTCAATTTACTAGGAACAAATCCACTTAAAAAATCAATCACACCCACAAAAGTATTTCCAGCATTCTAACTCACATATCCTAATCAGCAAGACGATTCGCCGGTTCTATTTGTGCAGAGAAGAGCTGTTTCCCAGAGAGTGACCTATTCTTTGTCTTACACCAAGAAAACCGTAAGAAAAATGCTGACCTATGAGCATTACACATCATGCTTAATCACTACTTTAAATTAAAATAATATAAAATAAAGCATTCATTGAGTCACTCAGGCAGAACATAACTTCCCAAGAAACAGACACACCTACTGAGACACTTGAAATTTCTAAAGAGTCTGGTTCCCAGCTGGGTATCAAGAGTCAATCCATGACATCAGGTCTGGAACCGCCCTGGAGAAGCTCAGGGCAGGGCTGTCATAGTAAACCATGCTTGCCAATCAGATTTCCCAAGAGCTGTCTTAGCTTTTCAGGACTCCAAACTCTAAATAATAGAAGCCAAGCTTTCCAATGACCACAATGATGGCTCTCCTCCCTGCTCCCCACCCTCCAATCATGATTTTGGGGCAGAATACCTGCCCACCTTCCCATATTCCAAAAGCTCACTTCTCAAAGACTGCCTGAAGCTAAGTGTTTAAGCCAGAGGGGGAAAAAGAAGTCAGCACAAGATTTCCTTTTCTTGAGCCTGGCTCAGCCAAATGAAAATCTCTCAAAAAACAACTGCTTATTTTTTCCTGGTCTCTTCTGATGAGAGAAAGCAGCCACCCCTGAGAAGGCCCAACGAACGGCCATGAGAAAAAATGCCACAGGGAAGGGGTTTGGTTGTCACTAATGAAGTGATAGAAGGGGGATGCAACATAGAAGACAGTCTCTCACTACAAAGAATTACCAATCCAAACACCAATAGTGTCGAGGTTGAGAAATCTTGCTCCAGCCGTATCAAACTCTTTGTTGTTCTCTAAACATGCCAGACTTTCTCACATGCTTTTGTGTCTAAACATAGGCTGTGTCCTTTACCTGGAATGCCTTGCCCTACTTCTGCATCCAAGAAATTACCATTTATCATCCAGGATACAACTCAAAATGTTGCCTCCTCTATATTGTTGTTTCCAGATCCCCTAGAATTGGATGTTCCTTCTCCTCCTCCTTCTTCCCCCCCCCTTTTTTTTTTTGCTGAGGAAGATTTGCCCTGAGCTAACATCTGTTGCCAATCTTCCTCATTTTGTTGAGGAAGATTCTCCCTGAGCTAATATCTGTTGCCAAGCTTCGTCTTTTTTTTGTATGTGAGCTGCCACCATAGCATGGCTACTGACAAGTGGTGTAGGTCAGCGCCCAGGAACCAAACCTGGTCTGCCAAAGCAGAGTGTGCCAAACTTAGCACACTTTGTTAGAACACTAGCCATGTGGCCCCAGAATTGTCTGTTACCTGCTGAAGGCAAGACCCAAGCCTCATTCATTGTACATCTCCAGATGTACATGAAGGCTCCAGAGCGTCCATCTTGTAGCCAACTGCTGCCTGCTAAATCAATGAGGGAACAAACAGAAATGTTGCAGACGCACCTAAGACTCTCTTGCAACAATGTCTAAGGGACAACTGTGTCCCCAACATCAAAAACAAAAATAGCAAATATTAACAAATGCTTATAATGTGGACAGGCACTATGTTAAGTACTGGTGCACATATCAACTCACTTATCCTTACAACAACCCTATGAAGTGTCGAGGTACCATTATAACCAGCATCTTACAGAAAAGTTAAGCCACTTGCCCAAGGCCATCAAAGCAAGCATATGGAAGAGCTGATATTTAAACCCAGGCAGTCTGGCTCCAGAGCCTCAATCATCTAACATTCGTGCCAACGCAGTTATACTAACAACCAGTATGTCAGCTGCTCAGAGGCCTCTGACAAACACAAGTGACATCTCTGGAAGACTATACAACCGTAGAGTAGCCATCAGCTCCTGTGAACGTGCCTGTAAACACTGCTCACTGCAGTCACACAACTCTCCAACCTCTGGAACGCTTCTGACAGGACAAGGAACCTCCTCACACCATGGAAAGATACTACGTACCGACGAAAAATCATATTACCATAAAGAAGACGAAAAGGCTGATTCCCTAAAGTACCTCTTACCTTGTTCATGCTGCAGGGACTGGAGCGAGGGATCAGACATGTCACAACGCGAGGCAGCTCTTGAAGATTCTCCTCGTTCCTGTACACCTCACTTCCCAAAGCAGACAGCTGCACTGCAAACACGAAGAGGAAATCCATTAGCTGGTGCTCGGGAAGGCACAGAGCAATCCTGTGTCCATTGGAACTTTCTCCCATGATGGCAATGCTCCATGTCTGTGCCATCCAGTATGGTAACCACCAGCCACGTGTGGTGACCGAGCACTTGAAATGTGGCTAATGTAACTGAGGGCTAAATTTTATGTAATTTTAATTAAAATATAAATGTAGACAGCCACGTGTGGTTAGTGGCTACCGTACTGGACACTGCAGATCTAGAGGGTCAAACCAAGAGTCTTGAGGCCACAGACACTGGGCATGCAGTGCCCGAGGAATATCTGGATATTATATGCTCAGAGTGACTACAGATACATGGGGACAAGAATACCCATTCATTCAATAACTATTTTTTGAGTACTTACTAGGTGCTGGGTACTGAGGACACAGTGATCAATAAGCCAGAGAGGTCAGTGACTGAAGACTTTCTAGATCAGGCTTTGGCCTCCTTAGGAAGGGAAAGGATCTAGCATGTGAGCACCTATTGTGCGCCAGACCTCAGTGCCTTCCCCGCGGCCCACAAAGAATAGACAGGCATTTGCTGGAGCCTGACTATACCATTGCCAGGGCTTAATGCTAAAACCTTCCAGAGCTCCCTGGGAGGTGGTATCCCAGAGGGAAACCAGGAGGTCAGTCCCCCATGGGCCAAATGAACCACACGATCCAACACCTCCTCAGATAAAATAAGAGTCCATGTTTTTATCGATGTTATTGGTTCTTTAGGTCGGTTTTTTATTCCCTTGAACACATTTTAGAGTAAAACAGTTATTGTACAGTTCCAGGGTCCTTTATTTTGAGGAAATATTAAGGAAAAACAAAGAAAATATCTTTGACCACTTAATTAAAATCTGTAGCCTTTTTGTTTGAAAGATGTTTATGGGTGGACTTGAGAGGAGAAGAAAACATTGTAAGGATCTTTGTAACCATCTTATTTCTGCGTTATTTTTTCAGGTTGCATCTAGGAAGAATTTATATATCTGAACCTTTCCATAAAGATTAGAACTGGAGGTTTAAATGGAACTACAGTGCCTTAAAATATTTTTTTTAATTATAATAATAACAACAATAATGAAAACGTTCAATAGGAAAAGGAAAAAGTACTCATAATCCCACTAGCCTACCACAATCACCTTTAGTTCCTAGCAATTAGCTTTTGTCTACTGGAAAATGACACAAAACCCTGGCACGTCTGCTAACTGAGTGAGAACACAGACAAGTCCAAGGCTGTATTCCTCATATTAATAACGTCTTTCACTATTAAGAAAATGATTTTGCAATTTATATTTTAAAAAGATTAACTCCTACTCCACACACATTACTATTCTGTGAACATAATATTATTAAATTTCTTTTATAAATCAGAAGATAGGAAGAGGAAATTGCAGATCACTCCCTGGTTATTTGAGAGAGATTCCAAAGAAAATATCACATTCAGTCACAGCAATAACATATTTTAACAATGATGTACAACATGGAGAGACCCTGGATCCTCCAACTCTGGAGCCTAAATATATCCAAACACCCCCATATATACAGGACGCCAGGGTAACCACTGCTTCAAAATCAGGAAAATTCAGTATCTAATTCTAACCAACCTTAAAGTGATTGAAAGAAAATTAGGCTTACAACTTCTACTCTTTGAATTTCCAGAAGCAGATGCTAATGAATTTCTGAGTTTTAAAGTAGAACTCTATATACATTGTTGCCTTTTTAACATATGTATTCGATCCATGTAAAAACTACAGCCCAGCACTTAACTGGGATGTTTGTCCAAATGCCTTGTAGATATCCGCGGTCACAATTCCATTCAATGTACACATTGGTATCAACACAGGAAAGGCGGGCACAAGAAGATAATAATAAACAGACAAGGATTCTTGAACATAATTTCCCCAAGGAAATTCCACCCAGCTCCAACCATGCCACGATCCCCATTGCCTCAGAACTTGGGTACAGAGTCTGCAATAAACTAATTACAGATCCTCCCTTGTGGCCCCCCCATGCCATGCACGTTGGTTTTACAACAAAGTCAGAATAAAAACTCTTCAAAGGAAATACTAGTCACACAGAAAGTTCTTAATAAATATTATGAATAGACTTTTCTTTTTGCTTTCATTTGCAGAACCTAGGATGATGTAGACTATTAACATAGGATCTTAAAAACAATGTTGATAATTGTTGCAGGTTGCCTTCTGGATTTTTTAAAAAGGAAAATCTTTTCATGTCCAGGATTGTAAATCTTTTAAAAAATATCCTTAAGAATATTTTACAGCTTGATAGTGCTCAAAACTGTACAATGCACTTTTATATTAATACTCTCAATTAGTACTGATAACAATACGGAGTGGTAGTTTTCCTAATTAGGAAACCAAAGGCAGAGAGGAAAAAGAATTCTTCTTAGTCATGCTGTAATAGGCAGAGGACCCTGGGCTAGAAGTGACTTCACTGAATTAAAATATGTACAAAGACCACAAATGAAAAACCTCCTCTAATAAAATACACACACACACACACACACACACACACAAAGACCACCATTAACAGAAAACACCTCAATGAACACAGACAGTTTTAGAAACTGGGTCAGCTCGCTTCTGGACAGCAACCAAAGAGAGTGGCCTCGTTATATGAAGTACTTTCAATCTCCTTTGAAATAGAGTGTACCTGTTGTTTTGTAGCCAATTCAGTTTATGAAGAAGGTTAGAGAAATCTATAGCTTAAAACAGGAGGGACTGCCTCTTAAGTATAAAGCATTAGGGAAAAAGATACCTGAGTCACCATGGTGGAATTAAGGGAGTTTCCTTTTTATTCTATTCTTCAATGTTTCTTTTTAATTGTTCAAGAAGTGGGATTCTTCTGATACTTAACAAAAGGAAAGTACAGCTGCCTTTAAGTTGATCCCAGAAGCTAATGTGTGACATCTACTCAGTTGATCCTAATAGAGGTGGTTCAATGGGCAGCGAAGCCTGTGGTCAACCCTAGGCTTCTAAAAGGGTAATGGAATACCCTTCATCTTCCCAGGTGGATAGGAGAAGCGTATGCAAGCAGGAAGGTGGAGACAGGGTAAGTGTAAGAAGAAGAGATCAAAGAGAAGGAAGAGAAAAGGTGAAGGCTGCGAAGAGAGGAGAAAACTCAAAGGGCAGAGGGACAGACAGACAGCTAGACACAGGTTCAGTGATGTGGCCCAATGCCCCTCACCAGCCAAGTCCTCACTACGGAAGGGACTGAGAGATTCGGGCTCCTGGTGACAAGGCCACATCCTATGCTTCTGGAGGATTACACACTCTCACGTGTAGAGCCGGGTGTCAGCAAGTGGGAGCTGGAGTAAAGGGAAGACCGGGCCTCCCTGTTTCACCACTATTTATTTCCCATCAAGCTCCACCTACCACAGAGAAGAATCTATTTTACCTGGATGACTGAGACTACAGTATACAGGGTTGGTGACAACAGCCTAAGTTGACTTTATTCTCTTCTCCTCACTCTATAGAAAAGCTTAAATGTGTCAAAGGGCTGGGTTTTTGTGTACTGGGCTATTTCTTGGCCCTTGAAAATGCAACTAATATTTATTGCCAATGTAGAATGGGATATGATGAGTCGGGCTCATCTCCTCACTCCAACTTCCCCACCCCCTTCCTAGACGTTCATTCTAGAAGGCTTTTGTAACATAACTCAAAGCTGGGTAGCTCAGGCACTCCTCTGGGAAACAGGCCCACAGGAACAAGCAGGCCACTCCTCACAGTGTTAAGAGTCTCACTGGCTTTTAGATATAACACACTCTGAGGTAAGTCTGTGGCATGGTCTCTTGTCCCTCCCCTCCGTGCCACTGAATCCAGCAGCCTAAGTAGAGAGCCAGGGCATGAGGACAAAAGAGCTTCTGGGAAGTAATAAGAAGACGAACAGGCTTTGGTGAGAAAGAGAGAGAAGGCAAGATGACAAGAGTCTAGAGGAAATTCTCTAAATCTAGGACTTAAGAGGTTGGGAAATCAGATGAAGAGATGAGAGAAATATCCCTAAGATCCTCCACCCTGTTTTGATGGGTTTGAGTAATCCACATGTCTCTGAAGCAGATGTCTCCTGACAACCTTCAGCTGGAATCCTCGTGCAAGACTGGATAAATGTAAGACCATTTTATTACAGACAGTCCAATCCCTCCCTTCCACAATAAGGAGTGTGGTGCTGGGATTAAAAGATCCAAAGGTAAAGCAACCAACAGATGGCTGCTCCTCCCCCAAATGCACGCACACCTCCCAAGTGACTGGCTCCTTCCCTTCTTCTGAACAAAGAGGCAGAGGGACCAGAGCAAAGCTCCCTGAGGAGCTTCTTGCAGGTCTTGCTCCATCTTCAAAGTTACAGCAGGCATGTGGCTCTGGTTCTTCAGGACCTGCATGTCCTTGCTAGCCCCACATTAAGGCAGCAAGCATACCACGACGTGGTTCTGCCCCAAGAGACTGGACAGTGTCTGCCCTTCTGCCTTGTTCCCTGTGCCCCCACTTCGTAGCATGCCATGGAAAACACACATCAAGCATCATCAGATGCCTTCTTCCCCAAGGACAGGTTAGGCAATTTGAAAACTAATATTCTGAAATTTTAACTAGTATGTGAGCTATGGTTCAATATGAAATTATGATAAGGAAGGGGAAATGAGAGGATTATAAATTATAAAGGAGAGAGACACTGTTGGTAACACAAAAAAATTGCCCTGAGAGCCAGATGGGGAGTAGCAGAGTGCCAAGTGGGAGAGCGTCCACTGCTTTCACATGACTACTGGCATACGTGCTGCGGGGCTCCCATGCTTAGGCGAATCCTAAGTGAGGATAGCTAATGTTCAGAATCAGGGCTATCACTCTATAAAAGGTCAATTTCAGTCTCCCAGTGATTTACTAATACCTTCATTAAAGGTATAATACAGAACCCTTCCCAAGAGGTTACCTGGCTCAGCCCTCTTCTCTTGCCTGGGTGACTACCTAAACCAGAGGATGCAAATTCAGATGACTACAGGGGTCAAGAAAGAATGAGATGACGGAATGGTCAGGCCAGCAAAGACAATGTGGGGGAGACGTGCTGGAGAGTCTGCCACTCAACTGTAGATCCAGGAAAGTAGGAACAAGGCACATGTTCCCAGAACTTCTGACATTCAAGAAGGCCAGGAAATTGGGCAACTATGTAAAATCACGTGATTTTTTTAATGCTGGCAATTTATATGAATACTTCGGAAATCCCATGGGGTTGGATTTGGTCAGCCAGTTTGCATCTTCTGCTGTGCACTTTTCCTGTCTGTCAGGGGATTCTTTGTTCCTTTAAATCTCCAGGACCGGAGGCTCCGAACCTGTCTCCTGATCCTTCTAGGGTTGTACCATTGTAGCAAGCCCAGCAGCAAGAGTGGGCAAGCAGGGCTCAGAGTCACGTCAGACAGTCTGAATATCAACTCTGCCTCTCTGTATGTGATTTTGGCAAGTTACAAACCCTCTCTGAGTCTCTATTCCTTCATCCATAAAATTGGGGAAAATTCTTCGTACCTCCTAAGATTGTTTTGAGGATTAAATGGAGTAACATGAAGAAAGTACTTGATGTATGGTATTAAAAAAAAAGATAAAGCCCTTCTCTTCCTGTTCTCCCATCACCATTCAGCACCACCTTATTCTGCTTGTAATGGCATGTAGGTGTTACCTCTCAATCACTCTAGTGGATTCTAAGTATTTCAAGGGAAGAGATCTTGTCTGTTTTATGCCCAAATAGCCAGCACCTATCCCACTGCCTTACACAGAGGAGGCACTCAACATATACAAAATTTAATTATAATGTTGCTACGGACTGAATGTCTATGTCCCCCCCGCAAATTTATATGTTGCCTAATCCCCAATGTGATGGTATTTGGAGGCAGGGCCTTTAGCAGGTAATTAGGTTTAGATGAGGTCATGAGGGTGGAGCCCCCATGATGGGATTAGCCCCCTTACAGAAGAGATACCAGAGAGCTTGCACATGTGTTCCCTCTGCCGCCTCCCCCAACACCCTCCATGTGGGGAAGTCAGCTGTCTGCAAGACAGCTCTCACTAGGAACCAAAGGAACCAGCACCTTGATCTTGGACTTCCCAGCCCCCAGAACTGTGAGAAATAAACTATCATTTAAGCCGCCCAGTCTATGTCATTCTGTTATAGTAGCCTGGAGTGATTGAGACAAACGTTTAGGAAGGTCTTCCTTAAATCTAGAACCAACTGAGCCTATTTCCCCTTAGTCTATCCTCTTCTAATGCTTTAATACCAAGATCTATATCTATTCCTTATTTGGCTAGAATATTTTGAGACTAAATGAAAAAAAACAGGTCCAAATTAAGAATAAAATACTGAAGAATTTTCTCTTGAGAAGTATGACATCACTTTTAGGTCAATGGGGTACTCTTTGGGTACTCTGCATACCTCAGAAGAAAAAAATTAAACATAAGAGATTTCATCACCCTATTAATAAAGAATCATACTTTAATTTTAATCCTAATTTAATTTTAGCATCCTCAACTCATGTTTGCCAACTGCATGTCATTGCATGAGGTGTACTTGGTGGCTGTCCAGAATTCCAGGCAATCCCCAATCCATTTGTCCACTCTGGATTGAGAAAGCTGAGTTGTATTCATCTAGGACAAAGATTTACCCCCCAAGCCTGACTCACCCGGTTTCTTTGATTTTATGCTGAAAGAATCCCAGATACCTTCAAACAATCTCAGCTTCCCTCTCCCTTGGGGGGTTTGCTGAACAATTCAGGCAAACACATTTCCTGTGATTTGGTGAGAAGCTAAAATAACTCAAGAGAAGGCCTAGTTGGTGGGATACTTCAGAACAATACCCTGAAAAGGAAGCAATGACAAGGGAAATCAATAAGAAGATATCTCTTTACAGAAGCTCAAGGGGACCACCTATCTCTCCAATAAAAGGTTTCCAATTAAGGGACTTAAGTATTCTCAAGAATACCTTGAGGATAAGTAAGCTGTAATGAGGGGCAATCGCCTTCCTGGGGGCTAGAGCTTACAACAGCAACTCCTCTGCTTAGTAAGCCAGAGTGGATGTAATGCCTTGTTCCTCTGGGAAGAAACTTTCATTAATCCTCAGAAGAAAGCTCAATTTGACATGATGGGCCCTTGTCAAAAGCAGTCTCAGGGATTCTCTGTTAATCTCTGCTTTCCGAGGCTCAAATTCTGTGCTTTCCAATACAAGCTTCTCTTTAGTGTGGCTTGTTCTTTGTGCGGGTGTGCCACACCCTGAGTTGTTAACCTCCCCAAAGGGATCTAGTGTTTGCTTCCTCCAGAGCCCTAGGCTTTTAATGCTCTTGCACCATTTTAGTTCTACGTCAAAATAACTGGAGTCTGCATACCACGCAGGTAGCATAACTACGGACCCCACAGCTATTCTATCAACGTCACCTTGGATTTCCATCTCCCCACCCCCGTGCCCCAAACACACACACTCAAAGCCCCACACAGACTCTGGGGAGAATTCTTCTTGTCCCCTTTTGGCAAACAGTTCTTGTGTGACTATAAATACCACAGCGCCTAGAGCCTAGTGCCAGGTCTGAACCACCCATGGCCTAGTGGCGTCAATGTCTTCTGGTACCTGGGAATTTTCCTTTCCTGCTTTCAAGCTCACTATGCACTTAACTACTTCCTATTTCATCCCACACACCTAACGATTTTTCTGGGTGATGAAGTGGGTGTAGAGGGTCAGAATGCACCAGCTCAGTATACTGTTCTGCCAGAAACGTCTAGTTTTTGGTTCCCTAAACTCAATTCTGCCATATTTAGGGTCCCCTGTGTGGCCCTTTAGCTATAATTCAGGCTAGAGCCAGAAATACATTCTTTGCAGTATATGCAATAATGTTGTAACTCATACCCTAACACTGTCTCAAACAGAGAGACACTGAGTGAGGAAGAGCGGAAGGGTAATGGAGGCATTGAGAAACGTGCCCTCAGCCAGCATCAGCAAAGCACGCAGTTACCCCAAGGAAACAGTCACCTTCCTGCCCAAGGCTGCACTTTCTGCAAACAACTAAGTTTGTCCCCAATTCTGGGGAAAAGAATCTGCCTTATGTGAACTTTTCCATGATTTAGAACTGGATGAGTGCACGCTGATGTTCTGGCAGCATCAGAGAGGCAAAGATGGCAAGAAATAAAACAAGGGCACAACCACCTCACCACATCACAACTGTGGTCAGGAGAGTCACTGAGTTCTCTAACAGCAGCCAAGAGAACAGCCACAGAAAACAGCTCCAGCAGCCGACCTGGAGGCCTTGTCCCTGGGGTATCCTCTGATCTCATTACAGCAGTCGACACTAGTCCTCACAAAACAAACAGAGGAAATTTATGCCTGTGGAGAACTCCACATTCCTTGTTTAACGAGAGTTCCAGCTTCTGAGACCACAGCCACCGGGATGGGGAGGATGTCTACTTTGCTCCAAAGAAAGAACTGTCGTCACTGCCTTGCCCTCTTTCTGGGGCTGATACAAGGGCAGTGACCTGGAGAGAGCCACTGACCTTGTGGCCTGGGCTCTCCGCTCTGGTCCCTGAAGAGAAGTTCCCTTTCTTCTTATGTCAACATCCCTAAACTCAGTCAGTGGGGCCATTTCCTCTTGAACAGCTCTGGGAAAGTCACTACAACGCAGCATTGAAGGGTTCCACCTGCTAAGGCCAGAATTCCAAGAAAGAGACGGCTCTGTGTAACAAAACTTTAGGTCTTCTGGTGGGAAAAACTTTCCCCTAAAAGACCCTTGGCTTGAGCCCTGGAAAACTTTACTTAACTTGGGGTTCCCACTTTCAGCGTAAGTGGCAAGAGGGAAAACGTTATTTTATACCCTTTAATTCAATCTCAGAAGTAACTAAGGCCCCAGCTCATGAAGCAGAGAGTGGACTTCCAATCCAAAATAAGAACAGAGCAGTGGTTCTGAGCTGGCGATTTTGCCCCCCGGGGGACATCTGCAATGCATGGAGACACAACTGCTGTCAAGACTCGGGGAGGGTGCTACTGGCATCTAGTGTGTAGAGGCCAGGGATGCTGCTAAACATCCTACCACGCCCATCACAGCTCCTGTAATAGAATTACGTGGTCTAAAGTGTCAGCAGTGCTGAGATTAAGGAACTCTGATGCAGAGGGAACACTCAAGGCTGTGAGTAGGTTTTTAATAATGACAACTCTTAATCACATTACAATAATGTTGATATCATGCAGTCAAAATATTCACAATTAACCACCACAAAAATTTACCAGTTCTCTCTTCAACTAAAATAAATGAAAACTGCCTTTTAACTACACAGAGGAAGATCATTAGATTGGCCTGGACAACAGTGGAGCAGCTTCAATATTAGACTCTATTATCAGCAGCACTCTGAGCGCTGTTTATTCCAGGTCAAGGTGTGATCTGGTGCTTACTATCATATCATAATTCAGTGGTAAGTACCAACAGAAGGAATTTATAAGTTCCCTGATTACTAAAACCGTACATGTAACCTGAGTATATCCAGGTCTGGAAAAAAATGGCAAAATATTTCAACTTTTAAAATACCAACAAAATATGAAGAACCGTTGGTGGCGTTGACCTACATTCTAGGGAAGCTAAAAAAGAAAAAATAGCTGCACAGTAGGGCCCTAAACAAATGCACAACTGCAGAAGTGTATCATAATGAAAATAATGATGGTGCATATTTTGAAATTCTCCCATTTCTAATTTTCTGTACCTGTTTCAAAATACTCCCTTTTCTCTACATAGCATACTTTCATTACATCTGATGTAAGAATATACACTTAGATAACCCAGTCATTACTCTCTCATGAACTCTCTTATTCTAGCAAAAGAAGGAAAAATCCCCTCCAAGTACAGTTAGTGCATGTAAGTAAGTTTGAAGGAGGAGAAGAAAATGAATTTCATGAATGAGCAGGAGTCAACTTTTTAATGGAATGTTTTAAAGGCTTGTGGTATAAACAGTAAACAAAACTGATTCACTAAATGTTAATACTGTTTACCATGATGTAACAGTTAGGCTTTTTTTAATGTTCCAAAAACTAGAGGAAAATGAATACTGTGGTAGGGAAAATGATACCTTCCTTGGCATTTCAAAATCATTGCTCAATTCCCCTCGAGCGAGGAAGCCATAGTAATGACTTTATTTTACCTACCGCAATTATGGTACACCTCGAAGTAATTCTCCACAATATCCCACTTTCCTCCTTCCACTCAAGTCCTGCTCAATAATCTCTGGAAACCATTAACCAAGAGTCCTGTTTCAATTTTCCTCTCCGCCCTCCCCTGCTGCCTCAGTCATGCTGGAGTCAGGACAAAGCAAACTTGTCTTACATCACAGAGCAAACTCATTTTCTAGAAACCGTCCTGTTGGTAGTTTACCGCTACTGGAACTCAACACTGTCAACAGTGTGGTCTTTGTGTGGTGGGTGTTGTTTAAAAAGAATTTTTTTAAAGTTTCCCCACACCCCGTTCCTCTTTTAAAGACAGGCAGCAGTGTGCGGCGCCCTTCCAGCCTGGCTCCACCCTGCTGTGTAAACTAGACATTACCTTATACACAAATGAATCTACGGCATTCCTCAGTCTAGCTGCCTCGCTGCAAATTCCTACGCTCCCCAGCAGCCACAGCAGCACACACTCCCCCTGGCTGCCCCTCCTCTTCCCCCACCCTCCTTTTTTTTAATTTCCACTGCCTCACTGTGTTTTTGTGTAAATGATCTCACATGACTCAACAAATCCATCTGCCTGAAGCAGGCCAAGTCTGGAGCCCTCCCAGGAGGGAGGAAAAGAATTGCTTTGTGGAAAGGACCTGGAGCTCTGCCCTTTCTCTGGCTCGAATTACCCGCCTGTCAGGCCTGACGGATTTGGCTAAAAATAAAAGGAAGCGGGCCGTGAAAAGCAGATGAATGGGCTCAGCAGTTCCTTAGATAACACAGGCCTGCTGTTGCCCAAAGCTCCCCAAACAGAAACTTCAAATGCGGGCCTGTGAGTGCCGGAGGTGGCTTCCAGGTGAAAGGGGGCTGTCAAGTCGCGGGAGGCGGGGAACATGGCCTGTGGTTTAGATTTCTGTTTCAGAACTTTGTGGGTGTGTGTGTGTGTGTGTGTGTGTGTATGAGAAAGAGAGAGAGAGAGAGAGAGAGAGAGAGAGAGAGAGAGAGAGAGAGAGAGAGACGGAGGCTCTTGTATAAAAAGGTTCTCAGAAAAACAGTAGAGTTCAGTGGAGTGAAGGCTTGGCTTGTAAAAAAAGAAAAAAAATGTTGTTTCCACTACAAAATTACCCTTCTCCCTACCTCCCAACACCAGACATTTTAAGCCTCCCGATGATGTCACTTCTGCATTCAGAGCCAGCAAAGAGCTAAAAGTCCTTCTTGTAAGTGTATGCCCAGCGCCCGCAGTGGGTATTAAGCACTTAGGTTGGCAATGTAATGACACACTGTAACAATCTGTAATATGAAGCAGTCAGCAAAGCCCTGGCTCTGAAAGCTCTTTCTCCGACCATTAACCATATGTTTGGCTCCTCGGATAGCCAAGCGGGTGTTCCAGCGTACCATCTGGTTTCTATCCACACAAGCAACTGCAAAGCACAGACTGTCTCCCTCTGGAGCAGCGTGTTTCTTTTTCTCTCTTCTCCGCTCTTCCCTTCCCCTTTCCTCCTCCCACCTCCTTGGGTTTCCTCTGCTAAAGAATTTTCTGCCATTCATCACGTGCAAAGAAAACTTTACCTGACATGGCAGCGGCAGAGCCATTAAGCATGCACAGCTGTACAGTAAACACGCCAGAGAGCCGTTTACCATCCGCCGAATCCATACAGCACGGTCTCTACCCGCTTCCTCATCTCCTAGTGAGTGCTGACACTTGATCCAGTATGTTAAAAATAGGTACATTCTTGACAGATCCAGGGGTTGTTGTGGTGCCCTTCACACTCACTTCATATTCTGGGAGTGGGGCTTTAAAACACACACGCGCACACGCGCACGCACACACACACACACACACACACACACACACGCCCCCTAAGTTTGCCTCCGCATTCAATCTGCATGACATCAGTCTCTCACAGATGACATACCGACTACAAATAACCAAGTTAACTAACGGATTCTATTGCTTTTTCTGCCCTAAAGGATTCCATCCCAAGTGTGTATTTTTCCTTCTTTTTTTCCAAAAGAGCCCAAACTGAAAGAGAGGACACTTCAGAAGAATTAAGAGCATACAATCACTTTCAACAAATTGATAATTTGCCAGTTTTATTTACATCTGCATTTTAATAGTATAATGACATGGAACATGCTATCAGAATTCATAGGATTTTCTTACAACGTGGCCAAAGGATTTATCCCAGATTTTTTCCTTTACAGGATTTAAGATACTTTATAAGTTTTTAAAGATTTATGATGAGATATTTGATAAACAGAAACGAGGTCATTCCCAAACCCCCCCCAGGAGTCCCCACAAGAATAACGTATGCATTACCCACCCATCGTACCGCATTAGGAAATTAAAGTTAATTCTTTCCCAAACCTTTAAAAGAAAAATTGGTTTCTCACATACCAAGAACAAAAGGAAGAATATCATTACAAAGTGATTAAGCAGAATGTCAGCTTTTATCCTGGCGGAGCTATGGAGGCCCTGTCGGGGGACTACTGTTTATTCAAGCTAACAAGGATGCCAAGGAGGCCACTACCTGCGCGGACTTCTACCCCCTGCCCTTGTCAGTCCTCATTTCCATGATCTGAAATAGGTCTTTTGTTAGCTATTTCCACCAATAAGAGACATTAAAATTCTGCTGCATGTAGGTTTTAGAGAATGACAGAAAATGTAACTTTTAATTTCCCAAGACTTAGGAAATTGTCCTCAGAAAATGAGTTCAATTAAATGCTGTTTTTGATCCCAAAATCATAGTACAAACTTAAGACTACATTGCCTTTACTCACAATATCATTAATAAAAGGAAAGAAAAATCATCAATTCAAAACCTCAACATTTTCATAGTTAACTACCTAGTTCCTTAAGCGGAATCAATTTATTATAAGGTATTTATGCTTTTCATAAATACTGGTGTCCAGGCCCTCCTCGTCGAGCTCTATAATACCAAGATCCCTGGGGGTGGGCCTGGCCATCAGTAATTTTGAAAGCTTCCCAGAGGTAGCTATTGCGAAGCCAGACTTGAGAAGTCTTGTTCTATGTGAACTCGAATGATACTAGAAACCTCCTCATCAAAACCAAAATGAAACCTTTGGAATGGAAACGTAAATGAAATTTAGGATTAAAACAGTGGCTTCCAAACTTGTTTAGAAGTGGAATCTTCAATCAAACAAAATCTTATTTGGAATCCCTGTAAACAAAAGAGTAAAAACAATAATTTATACCACCATTTTACACTTTTGGTCTGTATGACATCCATGGATTTCATAAATCCAAATACAGAATTTTTAATCAGTATAAGTTGACCAGGGAGAACAAAGTGGTCATTTTACTAAACAGAAAAATGTGAAACTGGAGTTCTGGCTGAAAGGTCCAGTGCTGTCCACCTCAGCATCCAATTTTCTCCACGGCCAATGGGTTCAGATAATCAAGGCCGGATGCAGGTAAAAATAGCAGTGTGTGCAGAACAATGAAATTAATGCACACATTAATTTAATAAATGTCAATTAAATGTCCAGTTCGCACCAGGTACTGCCCTCAGGGGTCACGAGAGGAATAAGTTGCAGCCTTTTCCCTTGAGAAGCCTAGTTAAGAGGACAGCTAATGGCAGAAGAGCAAGACAAGCACGATAATGGAGGCACCAAGAACTTGCCACCCAGGGAGGAGATGCTAATTCTGTCTGTGGAAACAGGGCATAACCTCACCAGCATGGGACAATTCAGTTAGGTCCTAAAAGTCTGAGTAGGACTTTTATGGCTAAGAAAGAAAGGGGAGGACATTTCAGAAAGAAGAAACAGAATATAAAAAATAAAATAAAACCCCATAATATAAATAAGCCTGGTGAGTTTGGGGGATTATGAGAAATTTACAGGTGGGCAGGAAGGGCTGGGATTCGAGGCTAAAGAGGCAGCTGAGGCCAGGCTACAAGAAACTTTAAATGTCATGATACAGCTTAGACCAGCACTAACCAACAGAAACATAAGGTGAACCATACCTGTAATTTCAATTTTCTAGTAGCTATCCTAAAAAAGTAAAAAGAAATAGGAGAAATGAACTTTTACGATATGTTATTTAACTCAATCTATCTAAAATACTGTAATTTCAACATGTAATCAATATAAAAATTACCAATGAGCTATTTTACATTTTTTCCCTAAGTCTTTGATAGAGGGTGTGGATTTTACACCTACAACACATCCTAATATGGACTAGCCACATTTCAAGAACTCAATAGCCACGTGTGCCTAGTGAGACTGTATTGGATAGCCCAGATTTACACATTATCCTGATGCAAGGTAGGCCAAAGGAGTCGCTGGGCTTTGTTTTACAAGGAGACAAATACAGCAACAACGCAGAGTCGCAGAGGGAGGACTGAGTCTGGGACAGGCTTATGAGGCTGTTTCCAGAATTTAGGCCAGGGATGAAGAGAAGGATGAGGTTTGAAACCAGAGCGGCAGGCCTGGTATGGCAGTAGGATGGCATGGAAGAGTCGGAGTCAAAGAATTCAGGAAACTTTAAATGACTGTACATGAGGGATGAAGGAGAAGGAATCATGGAACCATCAAATAAGTTTTGGTGTTTTTTTTATAATTTGTTTTTTTCTGCTGAGGAAGATTTGCCCTGAGCAGACATCTGTTGCCAACCTTCCTCTTTTTTTGCTTGAGGAAGAGTAGCCCTGAGCTAACATCTGTGCCAATCTTCCTCTATTTTATGTGCGTCACCACCATAAAACGGCTGACAAGTAGTGTAGGTCCACACCTGGGATCCGAACCCATGAACTGGGATTGCTGACGTGGAGCACGCTGAACTTAACCACTAGGCCACTGGTTCCAAAATAAGGTTTTTTAATGCTAAAATTTGTGCTTACTGTGAAAAGTTACTGTGTGTTTAATCCAAGGTTGCATAGTTTTCTTCAAGCTTGCTTCCCTCCGCTGCGCAAGGCAATGTTTAATAAACACGCGCTGAGGACCCACCATATGCTAGGCAACGCCAGGCATCGGGGAAGCAAAGCTGAATGAGACACAATCCTTCCTTTCAAGGGGCTCAAACATGGTGTGGGAGCCAGAACAACAAATTGAAACAAAGCGTTAAGTGCATTAACAGAAGGACTGCAAGGTATACAAAATGTTCCATAAAGTATAACTTCTATTTCCTATAATATATTCAGTGGCACTTTTGAGATAGCAGGGTGCGGGGCTTTCAGATAGAAGTAGGCTTATTAACTGACTTTTAAAAGTGATCCAGCATACAATTTATGCTGTGTTTGTATTTGGTTGCTGTGTATTGAGAAAACATGCTGATATTTCACAGGTACACAGACACCACTTGCTATCCGAATCGCTGCTCTCCAACTCAGGCACCAAACTGACTGAGACAAGTTTTCAGATGAATCTCTTGTTAACTGCTGCTCTTATTACTTACTATCTGAAACTCAGAAACGAGACTGACATGACTAACACTATCCTTTGCTTTTGGAACTCAGTGTGGGAAATTTCCATATCCAAATTCTGGAAATGAGTGGATTGGAACGGCAAGGGATAGTTACTGATAACAGTTCTTTAGTAATGTTATGCTATGCCTCAAACTAACCAAAAATTTTGGTAAAAATGCAGTAGTTAATATTTTTTTAATTTAAAATTTTAATCACTAATGATAATCTGCCAACTACTTGATGTCTTTAAAACCCAGTCAAAGAGCATCCAAAAGTAGAGTGGGTACACAGGACCTTATAACAGAATAGAGGTCACTAAGCGATGTGTGTTGTGTTCACGTATTGTACAACTGGCCATTAATCCACGCAGAAGCCCACACTCGTTGGAGGCTCCCAATCCCTCCCTGGCACGTAATCAAGTGTGCTGAATAAAAGGAGGAATTCTCTTCTTCAATTTACCATCAGGGTGGAATCTGAGAAACACTGGTATAGAACTTCCTGACCAACGGCTCATTTATAAGAAAATCAAATACATAAGCCAAAACATTGGAAAACCCTCAATTTCAAGGTTAACTTGACAGTCCAATTCAACACACTGGTGGTCCCAATGTGTTAAAATTTGGTACATAACACTTTTAAGCATGCATTTTTTTTTTTACCATGGTTATAAACATTGCTTAAAATATATTAAAAATGAAACGCAAGCTAAACATTTGCAGAGCCCCTCAAGCATCTCCAGGGAACTTCTGCAGACCAGTTTGAAGACCACTGGCTTAGGGCCTTTGAGGTTAAAATGTAAATCTAAGAGCAATACTTTGGTGCACCCACTATTTAAGGATCATTAAGTCATTCCCAAACTTTAGCCTAAGGACAGATACCATCCCTCATTATCCTAAAGAAGTGAAGCTGAGAAACAAAACTGCAGAAGGCGTTTTAAGATTCTCTAGTAAATTAGAATTAAAGAGGTTAGGACCCAAACCTGAGACAGATTATTCATTTATCAATGTTGTTCACTCACTAACTCACTCAACAATATTTACTGATCACCTGCTAAGTGCTGGGCACTGTCCTCTTAAGATTTGGGATACATCAGTGAAGAAAACAGATAAAATCCCCAACGTTTGCGGAATTTACAGTCTAGTGGGGGAAACAGACAATAAAAAAATAAGAAACATAAAGTTATGGTTGTTATAAGGTGATAGGTGCGCTGAAAAAAACTGACTGGCATCAGAGGAATTGGAAATGGGGTAGAGAAGGAAGGCTGCAATTTTAAACAGGATGGTCAGCATGGGTGAGAAGCTCAAAGTGGATCAATGACTTAAAGGAGGTGAGAGGTAAACCAAGAGGAGATGAATTAGAGCAGGGGGTCTCAAAGTGGGGTCCCAGGGCCTCAGCATCACCTGGAAACTTGTTACTGGCTTAGAAACACTAGAGGGGGCCCCATTATTCTGTTTTAACAAGGCCGCCAGGTGATTCTGACGCACACTAAAATTTGAGAACCACTGCCCTGGAGGAAAGGCCCTAGAGTCAGAGCAGGCTAGAATGTTCTACAGAAACAGGGGTGAAACTGGGCTCGGAGGCGAGAAATAGGGGTGAAACCATGAGGAGAGTGGTGAGGATAAGGAAAGAAGGGCCAAGGGCACCCAGAGCATGCACAGCTTCACACTGAGACCTACTCCAAGTGAAATGGGAAGCCACAGAAGGGTTTTGGGCAGAGGTGCCACATGGCCTGACTTATATTTTAAAAGTTCAAGCTGGCTGTTGTACTGAGTGGAAGCACTACATTATCTGCCTCAGGAGAAGAGTCCTTAACTTCTAAATTCCACTTTGGGCGGTGGTGTGCTGCTAAATCTTGAAAAGCTGGCTCTGACAGTGAAGAGATCAGATTTGTAGCATTTGCCAATTTCCATGGTGTAAATACTCCCACCCTGGCTGATTTCAAGCTGCCAACGTGACTCACTGAACACGGAGTTGTGAAGAGATGTGTGCAATCCACGCACAACACTGACTTCTGGTCCCAATGTCACTCATACCATTGAGGACATTTAAAAATGACAGGAAATTTTGTAAATCTGACTGAAAATGTTAATGTTATTTCAGAAGTCTATATAAACGTAGTGCATTCTCCTGCCATATTACTGTTAATCACATACAGATCCCAATTCCTTAGAAGTTAACGTAGAGACAATATATTAACTTCATTTAAAGAAAACCTCATGAGCATTAAACTTCAATTTCCTTTAGTCAAAAAATCTATTTAGCTTTTTGCTGGGGTTCCTTTGCTATTGCATTTTTCCTCCAACTAGAATTAATATCTTGGACACTCAGCACTAATTAGGATTTGCCATGCAGACTATGCTGGGCTGCCACTCCAAGAGCTCACATGAATCCTGGGCAGGGCATCAAGGAGTGTGTGAGTGTGTGTGTGTTACAAGAACAAAAGTTTGCATTTATCTGAAGATGAAGTGACGTCTGGATAAAGCCTGCATCCATTTGATTTGCCATTAAGAAACTTTCCTTAGCCTCACGGAATGACCCTATTTCTGTCAATCAGGGCAGACTGTAGTGTGTGAAAAATATTTTTTAAACACAGCACCTTCTATGAAGAAAAAGACACTCTATAAACTCCTGATAAACAGGAAGTGTTTGCTACTGTCAGGAATACACGCCACACATTCTCCAGTCTGCACTATCCCTCAGCCGTGTCCCACCCACACTCAGACCCCAGCCGGCCGGATCAGCAAGTGTGCACCAGCTCGCACTCCTGTAAAACAATGGGGTCTTTCAGGCCTCACGATCTTGTGAAGAAACAAGCTGAAACGTCATGGGAAAAATTAGGAAATATCAGAGGAAAACAGCTCACAAAATGAGGGGTGGAACCACTGGCTCGCATGTTCTAATTCTTGAACAAAGAGAAACCACCGGGCCAGCCCCCTGCCTGCTCTGACCCTTCCATTTCAAAAGAGAGGCATCCTAAGCCCCTTTTCTTTTCTTGAGGATTAACAGCAGCAAGACCTAGACAAGACATCAGAATGAGACATTTTTAAACCTAAAGGAGCAGAGTTAATTTCAAAAGCTTTTCCTTCAAGAAAAACCTAATAACCAACTCAAACTACCAGGCTTGTTCAGTGATCCCTAATACCAACACAATTACAGACCAACTGGACTTTAACAACCGCAAAAAGCAAAACAGAAACTCCTTCTAATATACCATATTTTTTTAGTTCTTTCAAAGTATTCTTGCTATTAAATTTCACACAACTAACTCCACCTCCACAATCCTTCCTCATTACCTGCCATCCCAGTTTATACCTTTCACATGAGCCTAGCTAGCTGGCCTAGCAGCCTGCAACCCTCCATTCTCTATCTCCCAGCCTCTGCCAAAAGCTGTTCCACTTGCAAATTACCTGCCTCGTCCTACCTACCAAACAACATCTCTTTTGCCTTAAAAACCTCAGTTTAAGACCTAGTACCTGCTGTACAATGAATTTCTAGATTAATCAAGTACATTTATTTGCAAAACGCCAACAAATTTATCCTTCTGCTTTAATATGCTTTTATAATCCAACTACGTTTTCCAGTTAAGTTAATCTAACTTTTCGTAACTCCCTGAGGATAAAGCCAGAGTCAGTTCTTCCCTATGTGATCTCCAACTTTCCATCATATTGCTATCTGTAAGATCTTATCAACTGTTAAGCACTACAGGCACGTCAGCTGTTGTCTCCCAATAGTGAACCTGACGGTCAACCATTCTGGGAAAAGAACTCTAAGTGGTTTACTATTAGAAAGCATTACGCGGAAGAGGTTTATTTTGCCCTTGGAATAAAAAAGCAATGTATTAAAATCATAAAAATGTTTTAAAAGGTAAAACAATTTAAAAAGAAATACATCACATAGTGAAAATAGGAGAGTCCAAAGAGGCCGTATAGTATCACTCCAGCATCACCAAGAGCCTAAGCCTAAGAACAACCTTTGGGGAGAAATCATCATTTGACACTGAGGTAGAATTCCAAGTCAGGCATCCATAGTTTCTAAAGATCCCCAGGTGATTCCAATGTGCATCAAGGTTTTGGAACCACTGTCTTAGACTCTGCTGGTGGAAGTTTTCGCTCAATGAGGAAAGAGCACAATAACTTATATTAAAGATGGTAACAGTGATGAGTCAAAGTTAACTGTGACACTCTGAAGTGGGAATAAAAAGTCTCTCCTTTGATCATCATAATGTGATCTGTTGCACAGTCTTTAAAAGGCTCTAAATGAACTTGTGGTTTTGGGATTTAGATTAGGAAAGGGAAACTAGGCACGATGGTAGGTACAAGCCCTGATAACAACAATAATAACTGGAATGTAACCCATTGTACTGTCAAGTTACTCAGCTTTACAGGAAGCAGCCTGGATACAAGGCCCAGGTCGGTCATCTGCTGGCTAGGGGCCACAGGCAATGACCGAACCACATAATCCTAGTGTTCCATCTGGAACAGTGGTTCCCAACACTGGCTACTTATTGGCACACTCAGGTGCAGGCTGCAACCCCAGAGATTCTGACTAGTCTGCAATGCGGCCCTGGGATTCATATATTTTAAAAGCTCACCAGGTGACTGTTACGCCATATAAGTGTGGAGAACCACCAGCAGAGAGATTCTGAGAAAGGGCTTTGAGGCCATACCACTTGGGTTCCAATCCCTGTTCCACTAGTTACTAGCTATGGCTCAGTTTCCTTATTTGTAAAAATGGAGCTAATGGATAACACCTCCTTTGTTGGGAGGCTTAACTGACAATCCAGTTATCTACCTTATTGGATTACAGTGAGGATTCGGCCTAACACCTGATACACAGCAAATGCTCAATTTTATACCTATCACATACATTCATATATGTGTGTGTATCTGTTGTAAGGATTAAAGGGCATGACGTATATAAAGTGCTTAGCACTGTCTCCATATAGAAATGCTCAGTAGATATTAGTTAAGCTGATACTGATGACAGTGGTAGTAGGAAAACTTACTGGAACTGGCTGTCTTCTGTCTGGAATTTCATTGCCCAGCAGCCTTTGTTTCAGAAAACCATAATCATAAGACCTAAAAATTATGGGGATGGGGAGGAATTCTTTTGCTCTCTCCTAGTTATTAGGCGACCCGGTCCCACTGACCATGGAGGGGTAGTTCTACTGCAAAGTAACCATGGAAATGTGGGATTAATGGCAAAGAAGACACATGTGGACCCGGCCCTGCCCCACATGACGATAAACAGCAGAACCTGACAGCTAGAGGAAACCCAACCCCCTCATTTCCCAGGGGAACCCAGAGCTGAAATGTTTTCTCCCAAGATCACACTGTTAGTGGCAGAACTGGCATCAGACTTCAGAACAGAGCTCTTTAGTTTCTAGGTTGCTTCTATTGGTCATCCCCAGTGAGGAACACTTCTGAGAGGCACAGTATCCTATGGAAGACATGGTACTTGGGGCCAAGGCTAACGTGAGGTGAGGAATGTGGGACCCTGTTTCCAACCACTTCCTTCCTCACTCTGACCAATTCCCTTCCCTGGTCCAAATTCCACACCCCACACAGGCCATTTCCATCTGAGATGGAGGATACAGAACACTAGAAAGCAGCTGTGGTTTGCTTTGCAGCCAAACTGTTTACTTGGGAATGTTCAATTCCAATTTTATAACCTAAAACAATTATAAAAAGGGTTTAATTTCCCAAATTTTCACTTAAATGTTCAGGGATGTACATATATTAAAGGATACTTGCATATTTTTTAATCCACTGACCGAAGACAGGAAATCCTGTCTTTCAGCTGCTGAGTCTCAGCCCATGCTATCTGAATATTCTCTCTGACAAATGAGACCTTGTCCAGGTTCTGAAAAATTTAAATATTCCCTCAATGTCATTTGTACTTGACTTTAGCAAAATGACCAAACTGCAAATTCAAACACCATTTAGTAAAGGTACAACATTCACATCCTGTTACCAATCCCCCTCCAATTCCAAGACAGTGACCCTGGGCTAGAACCTAATCCAAAAGATTACAAAGCAACAGCCTGATGAGTTGTCATGGCAACCACTAGATGTCAGATATCCCATGTCCCAGGGCTGTAAATTCTCATTTTTAGCCTACTCATATCTTACTATTTCATGTATAACAACCAACTAAAATGCAATTTGATATGTCAGCTGCCAAACATAATAAAAGATGCCACTCGCTATTATAGCAAATCATAAAAGATTTCTAGTTGCTTCTGTTTTCAAAGACACAGCAAATCACTGTGTATTCTAAGTCCATTGGGCTGGTCCTCAAAGAGAGGCTATTTAGCCAGACTTCCTCCATTTTTAATTAGTCAATATTTAAGAGAGCCTTGGAGATGAAAAGAACTCTAGTGAAAGCTAGGCATTATTATTTTCTCAACAGGAGGAAATGCACTGATCTTCAAACTTTCAATAGACACAGTATATTTGATCCAAAAGAGAAAATACACACAGACACACACCCTGACTGTGATCCAAGCCTTTTGAGGGCATAAATATACAACAAGGGTGCCTTGCAAGACTTTCAATTCTTTATAACTGGAGAAGAGAGAAATATGTATTATTGAATTCCAGGTAATCCAAACATCTTGTTTTAATCAGTTTTGTTATGGGCTGAATTTGTCCCCCAAAATTCATGTGTTAAAATTCTAACCCCCAGCACCTGACTGAATTTGGAGACAGAGCCTTTAAAGAGGTACAGGTTAAAACAAAAACCAAAAAAACAAAGAGGTAACGGTTAAAGGAGGTCACTAGTGTGGGCCCTAACCCAGTATGATGGGTGTTCTTATAAGAGATCAGGACACAGACACAGAGGGAAGATCACGTGAACTCTGGAAATCTACGAGACAAAAAGAGAGAACGCAGAAGAAACCAACCATGTTGAAATCTTGATCTTGACTTCCAGCCTCCAGAACTGTGATACAGTACATTTCTGTTGTTTAAGACACCCTATCTATGCTATTTTGCTATGGCAGCTCCAGCTAACGAATACAAGTTTCTGCCCTTTTCACACTCTGTGTCAGTTCACCAGAAGTGGCCTTTTTCTTGGGTATAATGGGGCCAAACTTACCTCTGCAGGTCTCTCTCCCTGCCTGCCTTCGCCTGTGGCCCAGGTGGCTTCACTAAGCACACACAGAGCCAGGCTGAACTCTAAGACAGTCAGGAGCTCTATGAGTTGGTTGACGCCAAGAGAACGCTCTTGAAATTCCCATTAGCTAAAAAAGCACTAAAATCACCTCTATAAATAGTAAAATTGATGGCAAAGTTGTGTGTTTATTTTTATTCTCCCTGCTTATCATTTAGCAGAAATGCTAAAGAGAAAAGAAATGTCCAGGAGACGAACAACAGGCCCAGAAGGAAAAAGAAATGAAGACATGGATAATACACAAATCAGATTATCAGTCCTGAAATAATCCAGAAGTAGCCATATGATAAATCACACTATGTGGGTTTTTTTAATCCTAAAAATAAGCAGACTGTAGAGAGGTACACAACAGCAGGGCTGTAAGCCCACGGCTTTAAAGCAACACTAACCAATACCTGTACAGAGCTGCAAACTATTTTTCTGCTAAAATTCTAAGAGAACTATTCTCCTTTTGGGTTTTGAAAATTAATTTCCACTAAACTCTCTTTCTATCTTTACAATAGCTGCCACAAAGTTCAAAACCACATTTATGGTTTGACTCCAGCAAGTCCATAGATGGTCTTCCTGGTATCTTTTATTAATTCCTAGCCTCATTTTCTTACCTTTTGTTATCGGCTTTAATAGGGTGTCTCTTTGGAGACAAATTATATCCTTTCGCAACAATGTGGGGTATCATTAAAAAGATAGCCTTCCGAAAGCCTCAAATATTTATGGGTGCTTCTCTTCCAGAGCATCTCTTTGATCCGTGAGATGGGAGATTTCATGCTTAGATGAAAATCGGTTTTAGTTCATGGACAAGCTAAAACAACATCAATTTCTCATACCTGTTTTAATCATAATTTGAATTATAAGCTGAAAGAGAGAAGAGAGCTATGCTAGGAAGCTGGGACCATGATGAAGAGAGAAGCCACCCTTGAGCGTTTGGAGGCTTGCATTCATGATGTCGGCCAGCACCCAGAAGACACACAGATTCCCTGTGGCAAAGTATTTATTGTACTACCACCCAATCCTTTCTTCCATGTGAGTGTTGCTACAACAGAGCTACACCAAGCCTGCCCCAGGTACAAGTCTTCAGCCTGTTTGGATGGATCTTGTCTGCTTCCATCTGCCTGTGCACACAGGCTGCCAGCCCTGCTCTACCTGGAGTAAAATTCACTTGGCTACTTATAGTGGTGGCTTGGTATTACATAGATGTGGGTTTGAATTTTGCATCCTTTACTGACTGTGTGACCCTGGACAAGATATTAAACCTTCTCTGAGTCTCAGGTGCCTTATCAAAATTGGGATAATAAAGTCTCTCTTGGGGTTTATGCAGTGATTAAATCAAATAATAAACATAGGATCCTAAGCAAAATGTCTGGCATTACTGTCAACACTCAATAAATATTTATTATTATCATTATCATTATTATAATCATTCTCTAAAGAATAGTCGGTGGTCAGTGTAACCTCATGGTGTTTATATCTCCCAAGGCCATCAACAGGCTAATGTGAGAACTCTCCCAGGATCATCTCATTTCTGTGTGATCAGAGAGAATGTCAGTCACAGCCCTATGGACCAGGCAGAGGCGCCTCACCTGAGCAGAAAGCGTGAGGCCAGCCAGCTCTTCGGTTTGGAATTATACATACCCCACTTCACGCATAGCATTGACATGTTCAGAGACGCAGTGTTTAAAGACTCAGATTTCGTTTTCCTGTTAGTCTGAAGAGCCCGTCTTCTTCGGGCTTTTGCTGGCAGAGTGGCAGGATGAGAACACTCCCTGGCTCCTTATCACCACCTGCATCATCGATGCCAAGCCCACACCAGCGTCTTCTAGGCTGTGCGGACTGGGGAGCCGGTGAGGTAGTTACGTTTCCTGGAAATACAGGCAGCAATTTCCTGTGGCTTCCTCTGTTTTTGATGTAGAGATGAGCACACGTAAAAAGTAAACACATCAAGGATCAGAGCTTCAGTCAGTGGTGGTGCAAATGCTGAAAAATACTGTCATTTCCTCATAAACAGATTCAGAAGTGCAAAGTATAGGCCATCTTCCAAAGGGCATTCTCCCCACTCAGAATCTATACAGTAGGGTTGTGTGGTGACAGGGAGAGCACAAGCTCACCTTCTCTGCCGGTACGTATGTCTGTGACTTGCTGCTTGAGTTGACGAACATTTCCATGAACTGAGACCCAAGTGAGCGAGAACCAAATTTTCCATGAAGGCCAATGTTTTGCATAAACCTTAGCCTGAAAAAGCTCTGGTCGGGTCACAGGGCTTCAGTAAAGATTTCTCTAGAATTTGGGGCCTGGGCAGAAAAAGTTTACCCTCTCAAGTGGAAAGTAGTAAAATTATTAGATGAACTTAACTGTCTACATAACTATCCTGAAAGATAGTTTAGGATTAAATAAAGTCATGCACGCTACATCTGGGATACGGCCAGGTTCATGGAAGGTTACCACAGGGTGTCCTTAGAACCACAACGAAGCAAAGAAAAAGATATCTTGGTCAACGATACCATAACCTGCTGAAGGAGTGGTAGAAAAAGGATGTGCCGTCCACACAGGGTTCTTACAAATCAGAGCGGACAAGGAATGGTTTTGGAGGCAGACAGCCTAGTTCCCAATTCCACCTTTGCCTTTCACTAGCTCAGTGACCCTGGGCAAGTTACTTAACTTCTCTAAACTTCCGCTTCCTCCTGTAATTTTTGTTTGTCCATCACTGGCTCCCCTTCCTATGTGAAGAGCTGCCCCTCTCCAACCACTGGGGCGCCCATCATCACAGCCAGTCACACAACACCAAGACAGCTCAGTTACAGCAGACAACTCATTTGCAAGAGTTGCTATGAAAATTAAATGAAGCAATGTAAAGCAAACACAAAAAATGCTGATTGTGTTCCTAGAAAGGTAGGTCAGCGTAGGTGCTGGAGTCTGACTACACAGGTTCAAATCCCAGCTCCCCCCACAAGGTACTTCTAGGTAAATTGCGTAACAGCTTTGTTCTCAGTTTCCTAGTCCGTAAAAATGGCGCTAATAATAGTAACTACATCATAGGGTTGTGAGGATTGAGTCAATGTAGGAAAGCATTTAGAAAAGTGCCTGACATACAGTAAACATTCAATAAATGTTAGCTATTATGATTGCGAAGGGAGAGCTGTTCTGAATGCTATTAAAAACTGTGTGAAAGTCACTGATCTAGAAAGAAACACGCTTCAATAAGAAAAAGAATCGTTCTTCTAGATAACCCAGCTTGATGGAAAATCCCTTAAGGACAATTAGAAAGAATTCAATTACTCATATTAGAACTTAGCGAACGCTACTATTTGGCCTCCTGAGGGAACTTACTGATCAAGAAGATGTGGTCTGAGCAAATGACCCACATCAGTTGTGCTCCCTGCTCTCCCTCCTTCTCATTGTCAAGGAATACAAGAGCATTTCACTTATTAATTAATTGGTCATAAATTTAATTATAAGTCAAATCTTGCAAGTCACGTCTCTCAAGAAAAATGAATAAAACTTTTTTTGTTCCAATGGCTATCCCCCAGGGCTATGTCCCCATGAGGACAACCCTGAACAACCAGCCAGCCTCACTCTTGTTGAAATCTAAATTAACTGCTACTCAAGCCTATTTTATGCACTGATCAAATGCAGCTTCTCCTTCACTTCTGCTTTGTGTGCAATATAACAACTAACTCGTTCATCCACTCACATAATAAACATGTACTGAGCACTCACTATGTGTCAGGGGCTGGATAAACACATGCAAGAAATAGTCCTCAAGATGCTTAGTCTAGCGAGCAAGGTAAGTCAACTAACACTAGAAAACAGAATACAGAGTCAGAGATGTACCTGAGGCACAGGAAGAGCTAGGCCTGCAGGGTGGGACCCAGAAAAAATGCATACGTTCAGCACAAAGTATGTGGGAAATCAAAAGCTTATCTAGAGCACAGGCGGAGTGGAGGAGGAAAGAGGGGCAAAGACTAGAAAGATACATAGGTCCGAGATACTCTGGGATATTAGGTGCCTTGTAAAGGAATGTGTTCTGCCAAGGAAGAGAAGTCTTTGAAAGATTTTAAGCAAAACCACGATAAAACCCAGTTTTGCGTTTAAAAAGATCATTCTGGTTGGCAGTACGGAAGATGAACAAGGGCTCATGTGGAAACTGGGAGGCCAGTAAAGAGGTTATTGTGCTTACCAGGAAGAGAAATGGTAAAGCCTGAATATAGGGGGAATAAAGGAGGGAGCAAAAACGGGAAACTCTGGGATTCCAGAAAATGGGAGGACCTGGATTCCATGAAGCTATCCTACCTCAGCTCACTGGACAGAACAGTAGATCTGTCACTATTCAACTACTTCCTGAAGGAGCTGAGGCTAGAGATTAAAGTTGAAGACTGCACGTGCTTACATGACGTCAACGGGATTTGTGAGACTGTGCAAAGCCATTCTCCATGACCCAGAAATGCCAACACCCTTATTTTAGGAGCCTAGGAGGAACTTGAAAATACAGAGAAAGCACTCGTAGGTTAAATATTCATTCCTCCTCAGCAAGCAATTAAAGGTTATTATGACCAACCATGTCTAACAGGCTTAGAGACATCCTGGCTTCTCCGTTATCCTTGAGGGCTAAATGAAATTCCCAGTGTAGCTTTATTTCCTCAGTATCTACTTCCTGCCACTTTACCTTCCAAAATGTTTTCCCTTTGAATTTAGCTAGATAAATGCCACGAGCCCTGCCTTATTGTTAACTCTCACTGAGCATGTATCTTCTATCACAAGAACATCTGATCACATCTGTTTGTTTTGTGACATTTAGGCCTTGAGAGAGGTGGGAAAATTCTCACAACAAACCAATAATTTATTTTATCTTAAATATAAAATGCAATGGAATCCCTTCTGTAACATTAATTACACCACAGTCAGTTTTTCTGAATGAACCTGTTAGGAAATACCGAGATCTCTAAATAGATACGGTGTGACTTCCATTCTATTTCCCACCACATACAACCTCTGACCAGGAAGAAGGGCCACTGGAGGGTTAAGTAAATCCAGATCAGAACTCCTTCACGATGGAGACTCATGGCCTGGTGGATAACAAAGACAATGGCGGAACAGGGATTAAGGAGAACATCGAAGCTCTCATGCAGGTCCTAGAGAGACAGCCAAATGAATTGTAATTTTAAAGGGACTCTGGTCATTCTAGAAATCACCATGTACTGAATCCCACAGTTCTCTATACAAACACTAGGAAACATTTAGGAAGCAAGATCAATCTCTTCCTTACGTATCAGTACTTAACCTGGTTCCATTATTAGTTTAAACTAAATTTATAAAACAGTGGACTTGTCCCTTAGCCAAATATATTCATGCAGAAGAAAAAAGTCATATTCTACAAGAATCTAAGGAAATTTTACATCTCACATCCCCACTGAAAAAGATATACATAACTCCATCTATCTATTTATCTATCTATCTATCTATCTGTCAGGAAAGTAAATTTAACGAACTCCCTGAAACTCTCAGAGAAAAATTCTGGGAAGACACACACTGGCTGGACACATTTCAATGGTGGTTACTATAGAAACAAGTTGCTAGATTTCATTTTTGGAGTTGTGCCTTTTGATAAAATATTAAATTTCTTAAAGTATCTGCATACACAGACAACAGCACAATCGCCTATGTCCACCTGAAATTATATGTTTAAAAAATTATTTAAACTTGTTCTACTTTTAGGTTATTATATCTATAAAGAAAAAGTTCATTCTCATAAGCTGATTTTTACAGGTCTTTCTCTGCCTTCCCACTGTTTCATACTGGGAAGAAGCTGAAGTGAGGGTAGGAACGGCACAAAGACAGGAATCTAAGGAACCAGCTTGGTCTCGCTTGAGAGAGGCTCATAATGGCTTTCAAACCACTGGTGCTAATGTTCTCCAAGCCAACTACGTGGACAACTCTGGTAAATTGCTTTTAATTAAACTAATACATTTCATTTTTCTATGACAAGATGGTTCTTTCTTACAATGTAAGAAATGATGACATATTTCCTCCTTGAGAGAGTAACAGTTGTAACATTGCCATATACGGAGCTCACTGGGCGTCTCCTTTTCATTTATATTTAATAATACACTTGCTGTGAGCCTTAGAACCCTAAAAGGTACACACTGGACTTCCTATTTTGAAAATTAAGAAAAATTATACATTTCAATAGAGGATCAGGATTGTAAAGTTAAACAACCACTAACTCAGTTACTGTCTTTAAAGCACAAGGAACAGTAGCTTAGTTGCTGCACCAAAATTTTCTGACTGAAAGCCACTGGGGTGCTTGCTGATCAATGCTATAAAGATACTTGGATCACAATCAATACACAACCCACTATGCACAGGGTGTACCGGGAACAGCCTAACAATTGCTTGACCTGGGGTCTGAGATGTCCATGAGCCATTCACCTGGTGATCTTTGAAACTGAGGTTGGTGGACTTAGTTTTCTGTTAGCAGGGAACATCCTGCATTAAACCAAGCACCTCAATCCCCTTAAAACAATGAATTCAACAACAATCCTGATTTCCAGACCTAAGAAGTAAATCACATTAACAGCTGAGAAGAGGCTATGAACTTTCTGTTTGAAGGTCAACCAGGAAAGAAAACAAGAGAAAGATCAACTGAAAATGTCATGGGTGAACCTGAGCCAGGTCCTGGCTCTAGAATTACTGCAAGGTCTCAACGAGACATTAAAGGAACATGGCCACTCTACAAAGTATTAGGATTCTCTTTGTGCTTTAAAAACCATATACGTAAGGATGTACATAATGCGATAATCTCTGGCAATAAGCACATATTTATATCTATAGTTATAAATGACTAAGTTATCAATCTTACCTATATGACTAAGAGATGGACTTTATATGACTAAGACAGGATGGTTATCTTCGGTGAAATCAAAGGTCATGTTTGTTTTTCTATTATAAATATATAAATACATACATACAAGTACACACATATCTGTATGTATCTACATATATGTATACATATATAGATATTCTGACTATTTTAAAAAATTTTTTGAAAAACACCATATAAAGATTAGTGAAGTAGTGGGATGACTAAAAAAACAAATATGTGAATCACCCCTCGAGCAAAGTGCTACACTATTTCAGACTCACTAAATAAAATAAAGACATAAAAATTAATCTTATAGGTCACAGGTATGTCCTAACTTTAAAATGTTCTATCTGTACTAGTTATGTACTAGGTCAAAACCAAGTTTATTTCAAAACATTTTGGAGGAAACGAAAAATATTTTTTTCAATACTATAATTTTTATTAAATATTAAAAAGTTTAACACATGCCAATCCTTTTGAAACTTTATTTTGCCTTATAAAAAATGTAAAGTGGTTGTAAAGTAATTTAAAATCAATGAGGGGGGCTGGCCCGGGGGTGCAGCAGTTAAGTTCACATGTTTCACTTCGGTGGCATGGGGTTCGCTGGTTCGGACCCTGGGTGTGGACCTACGCACCACTTGTCAAGTCATGCTGTGGCAGGTGTCCCACATATAAAGTAGAGGAAGATGAGCACAGATGTTAGCTCAGAGCTAGTCTTCCTCAGCAAAAAAGAGGAGGATTGGCGGCAGATGTTAGCTCAGGGCTAATCTTCCTCAAAAAATAATAATAATAAAAAGATGAAATAAAATAAAATCAATGACGAATGTTTTATACTTCCAGGAGGTAAACTAACTGCATTCAAAAATTTTAACTTAAATGATGTGCATTATTAAATATAATAATTTATGTGACCAACGAATTTTTGAAACATTTTGAAAATACCTTACTTTGGTCTAGGATTAAATCCATAATATTTAGTCAAGATTTCTTAAATACTCTGCTACTCTCTGCTTTATAAAATTCTTATCTTAAGACAAAGAACATAAGGAAAAGTAATTGTTCCTCATCCTCCACTACAAGGGAAACTTACAAGAATCACAAATTAAGTAAGAGGACATACAGTTCAAAACTCTTAAATATTGATTAACAAAATAAAGAAGCAAACTGACTTTCAAAACCATAGTCTACATAAAATCAACTGTTAATCCTCGGCATGTGGATCACCTGCCTGGTGGATCAGCCGGCGTGAACACTGAGGACCACATTAGCTTCACTCTGCCAGCCACCCAGTCCCCATCTCCCGCATGGCAAACATCTGTAGGCTACAGAAGACAACCAAATGCTAATGTTGCCTCCAGCCAAACATAATTAAGAAGCAACATCTGCTAACTCCCACTAAAATAATATGATGCTATCTCTAAAGCCAAATAGATCATCACATTTGAACTCTATCATTCTTCTGTACAGGACTGAGTTGACTAAATGTATATATGGTTTCCATACAATATATAATATAATACTATACATGTGTAAGTGATTATACTGTATCATTTAACAATGCATTAAAAGTGCTGGGATGACACTTCTCAACGGCAGCTGCTGGCCTAGGGGTGGTTTATCTATCACAGCTAAAATCAACCAAGTCCTGCTATCTGATCACTTTAAATGGCATGTGGGCTGGAACCAACTTCTTCAAACACTTCTCACCTACTCCCACAGGCGGCTGGGGGGCAGGCTGGGACGGAGAGTCATACACAGTCATGTTCCCCTAGTGTCAAGTGCAGTTGGACTGTGTGGGTATGACTCTTCTCTCCTCCAGTGGTCTCATTTCCTCATCTACAAGACGGAACGTGCTGTGACGTTTAAGATATATAAAAATGAAACATTTAGCTAAAAGCACAATACTACCAGCCGCATTTTCACCCTCAGTTCCTGTCTGCCGTCAAAAGCCAGGTGGGACCCCGCTAACGCCGGGGTGAGAGGGGTGGGATGTGGGCAGGAAGAAGGGAACCTGTCGGTCACATAGTGGGCAGCTCTCCTGCTCCCCACCTGCCCCTCACAACATGAACTGTTTGCCACAGAGAATTGCCAAACTTGCTTTTCTTTTTTTTAACCACCCATTACTAGCTAAAGGTTGATGAGAGAAAATGTAAGATAAATGAAAAAGAAAAAATTAAAAAACAACTAGAGATACAAGGTAGGGACAGATTATACAATAGAAGTTATACCCAGGGTTCTTTTGTTTTGGGATATTATTCTGTTGTAGCTGACTACAATCTGTTCTTTAAATTTACTTTTAAGGTAAATTTACTTTTAGACTTTATCTTTTAGAGCAGTTTTAGGCTTACATCAAAACTGAGCAGAAAGGTCCCCCTTCTCCCAGTTTCTCCTGTTATTAGCATCTTGCATTAGTATGGTACACTTGTTCCAACTAACGAGTCACTATTGATACATTATTACTAAAATTCATACTTTAAATGTGGGTTCACTCTTTGTATTATATAGTTGTACAGGTTTCACAAATGCATAATGCCATCCATCCACCACCTCAATATCATACAGAATAGCGTCACTGCCCTAAAAATCCACCGTGCGGCACCTATCTGACCTGCCTCTACTCCTCCCAAGACTCTAGTTGCCACTGCTCTTTTTACTGTCGCCATAGTTTTGCCTTTGCTGTCCTTGGAACCATATAGCACGTAACCTTTTCATACTGGCTTCTTTCATTAACAACATGCATGTAAGGTCCTTCCATGTCTTGATAGCTCATTTCTTTTTAATACTGAAAAATATTCCATTATATGCATGTACCACAGTTTGTCCATTCATCTACTGAAGGACACTTTGATTGCTTCTAGTTTTTGGCAATATGAATAAAGTTGCTATAAACATTCACATGCAGGTTTTTGTGTAGACCTAAGTTTTCCACTCATTTGGGTAAAAACCAAGAATCGCAACTGCTGAATTGTATGGTAAGCCTATGCTAAGCTTTGTTAAGAAACTGTCAAATTGTCTTTCAAAATGGCGGTACCAATCTATCTTCTGTGATATTTAAAATTCCATTAACCAAAGCGCATCTTATTCTCTCTATACAATGTGGCCAGAAAACACTCCTAGTACATTATCTGTGATCTAAGAGAAGGAAAGTTAACTCTCAGGATATGACCACACTTATAAGACAACTTGACTGAAACATTTAGGAGTCCTAGCTGGTGACTTTGGGCAAATTACCTGACTCAAAAAATGTAACTAGTCGTGAAGATCATTTTTTAAATCCCTTATAGTTATTAAATTTTATGCAATTCTTAGGAAGACAATTACGATTTTTCTGATGTCAATAATTCCATTTCACTTTTAAACTAATTTGTTTTGGTATCGTTTTCAGTGAACTCCTGAACTGTAGTTCAGACTTTGGAGAAAATGTTTAATGATCAGGAGAGTAAAAACCACTTGGACTGTTGAGCTGTTGTTTTTGTTACTGTTTGGTTTTAGAATATAAAACATATAAAAGTTTTCTTCTGCTAACAGAAGAAAACATTATCTTTTCACTGGAGACATTTTCTGACTAAGATGATGGTCTTTACATAATGTTTATCACTATTTCTACACCTACCCTAACATTACAGAGTAATCATTGCATCTTCTTTCTCATGAACTTTAGAGTTTGGCACCACTGGGGAAGAATTCTACAAATTTTGCAAAAATAAGGATTGGTCCAAAAAACAGTAAATTTCTTTTCTCAGCATTTAAACAGTTTTGTCATGAACAGACTTACTACTGAAACAGCTCCCCTACTAAAAACACACCTCTAAAAGTCATCTGCCTACAATGTAGCAAAATTTCATCGATTGAAATAACTGTATTGAGGAATAATAAAACTCAGTTCTAGGACATTTAAAAAGAAATACTGTTTTATGACTTTCATGTAAATATAGTAATAGTTAACATTTGCTAAATACTTACTATGCACCAGATGCTATTCTAAGGTCTTCCAATATATTCTTTCAATTAGCCTTCAGAATAACGCCACAAGGTAATTACTATTATTGCTTCCATTTTACAGAATCAGGAAACTGAAGCTCAGGCAAGTCAAGCCCCTGGGGCTCTGCTGTGATCTCTCCAACCTCTCTCTCAGGAACTGAAGCCCTGACCCAGAGGCCCTGGACAACGGCTGGGTCCAAAATTCTCATGGACAGACATGGCTGCCTACTTGGATAGGTCAGCATTCATGGATTCTGGGGTCTCCAAGTGTGTATACTGCCCACCTGTCAGGACCCCATCCTCCTTCACACATGCATGTGCATATGCATAAACATGCCCATGTGTGTGCTCTGGGCTGTGCCTCACAGACGCTGCCTCTGCTACAGGGACCACTGTCTGGTACCATATTTGGCACATCCCATGTTCATCTGCTGGGTTCACTTGACTCCTCTAGAGAAGCTGGTCCCATCTCCCCTGAGCCCCCATCTACTCTCACAGGTCCTTCTAACTCCAGGTAATCTTCCTTAACCTACTCAAATTAATCCAGCAAGAACCATGAAGGATAAACTATGCCGAATATAAGTTTTGCTTTAAAAATAGATTTTAGTGATTTTTTTAATAAACTGCTAAAAATGGTTGTTTAATCATTGGGAATTCCTCCTTAAAACTCATTTTTTAAAATAAGTGGACATTTCTAAACTGGCTGAAAGTAAGTTTTTCTCTTAAGTAGGGAGACGTATCTTTTATACACTCACTTACATGATTCACTAGCTTAGTTAGCGCCATTCCTGCACAGGTGAACTTCAGACCTAGCTATGAGTTGACTAGAAATAATTTGAATTTGAAATGAGAAGTCTGAATTTTAAAAATCTTCAGTATTTAGATTAAAAATTTTTTTAAAGGAGGTGGAAAGAGAGTTGACAAAAATCTATGAAGGCTTGCTCTCCAGGAATCTGCTTCAAAGGTCTCCAGGCCTAGATCCTCATTCCATGACAGCAGGCTGGCAGCGACAGAATAACAAGGCACTAAAAGGGGGGATGCATGACAGCTAAAGAAGCTATCAAGGGAAGAGAAGTGGGAAGGAAGTGACAGAAGTTAAATTGGAGCAATAAATTGATAGGCTGAGTCTGAGTGATTATTAATGGAACAGAATGAACAGAGGGTCCTTTACTCAACCCAGAATGGAGAGAGCCAGGAACCATTAAGTTAAAATCAATCGTAAATGTATATAAACCCTAGGGTTCTAATTTTATTCTGTTTTTCTGTGCCTCCACAATACTCCCTGGCCCTTTAAATAATTAGCACACAATAGGTATCAAGCAGAGTAGGCTACTGTACTTTTATAAGTGTAATATATACAATGAAGATGATCAATTTCTAAAAGTAATAATAAAATACCTACTTTAATTATAACTGTCCCACTTTTATTATTACTGTCACCCACTGAAAACAATTTCCTCCAACTCACCTGAAAACCCCAGGTTCCTCCTTCAATTTCTGCTCAGAATTCTTTAAGACTGGTTTCAACAAGTTTCCATACAGAAGAAATCAGTCATGTTGGTGTCCAGGCTCCCTCTGCCTCCCCGAGTCCCTCCCTAGCAGCTGTCTGATACAGCACAGTGTGTTAACTAACGTGTTCACCTGAAATGAAACACATCCTCTGAAAAAATATAGATTGAAAAAAAATCATTCACTTACTTTACAGTTTTCAAGGTTACCCCGACTTGAAGAAAAATGGGTACTTATTAAAATTCAGAGTTACAAAAGATAAACTAGATGATATAAATGGATTTACTGAAGGATTATTTTAGGTAAAAGATGATCCAGTATATTCTAATACAATCTGATTTACAAAACCGTATTTCATCAAAACATTCTAGGAACACACATACTCCATAAAGCAAGGTACCTCTGCTTGAACGCCCATGTGGCAGTGAAATAGAATTTGATCAGGAATGATGTACATCCAAAAATAAACAAATAAATGAAAAGAAAAAAATAAAATAAAAATAATTTGATCAGGAAAATGAAAATTTACACTGAAATTGTTAGGTATGGCATGTGGAAGTATGTAAAAGAAACCTAAGATTAAAGTCCCTATAAAAGTTTCCTTTAAATACACATAAAAAGCGTACTTGTCAATTTAAGATACCCACTAAGAATCAAGTTTTCAATATTACAATGGCTTCAAATGTCAGGTTAATATAAAAATGTTTTTACTGTTTTTCCTTTTTGATAAAGACCTTGAATAAACTATCGACCTGCAAATGACTACTATAACAGGAATTATAACAGGGCACAGTTTAAAAGGAAGAGACTTTGTATTCTCATTTGGAGAGGACTCTTACAGCACATCAGGCTTGCAATGTATTTAGGCAAGTGCTAATTTATTAAGGGCTATGGGACAGCAATATTAATATCATTATTGTGTTTTTTTAAGGTTTTCTTTTTCCTGGAGGAAGATTAGCCCTGAGCTAACATCCATCTCCAATCCTCCTCTTTTTGCTGAGGAAGACTGGCCCTGAGCTAACATCCGTGCCCATCTTCCTCTACTTTATATGTGGGATGCCTGCCGCAGCATGGCGTGCCAAGCAGTGCCATGTCTGCACCCGGGATCCGAACCGGTGAATCCTGGGGCTGCTGAAGCACAACGTGTGAACTTAACTGCTGCGCCGCCGGGCCAGCCCCTCATTACTGTATTATTTAAGGTAATTAAAATCGTCCTTTTCTGAACTTGGAGGAACTTTTTCATTCCTCTAAACTATCAACTCTACCTACTTTTTCTGTTCAATATCTTCCTACCCACCATCACCTACCTTCTGCTTCAGTCAGAGGGGGCTAACTGGGGATTACAGAGAACAGACAGAATAGCCACGATCCCTGATGGGGCCTATTGTCAAAAGGGACAGAAAATCATTAAATAAACAACCCTAGAGGTAAATATGTACTAAAATTCTAATAAGGGCTAAGAAAGATAGAAGAAGGGAAAGTATGAGCAACTAGGGAGTGCTCATTAAGGGAAAGGATCAAGGAAGGCTTCTCAAAGGAAGTGATTTAAGATGAAACTGAAGGATGAACAAGAGTTAGAAAAATGAAAAGTGGGGATGGGGTGGGCATTTCAGGTAGAAGGAGCAGCCTCCAGGAAGAGCCTAGCCCCAGTCAGAGTGGCCAGTGCGAGGTCATGATGGGAAAACGGCCTGATGAGACTGGAGAGCTTGGCTGGGGCCAGGTCAACAGAATTTTGTTGGCTCCAAGGAGGAGGCTGGATTCTTTGTAGAGCAGGAAGCCATGGGGGGGTTGATGAGGAGGTTGATGAGGAGTAGGATGAGCTGATGGCTTCACTATTATCCTGTCCTCAGGGTCCAGACCATGGAACTGCCTTTTATTTGGTTTCTGTTCCTCTTTAGGTATGAAATCAAAGGGAGCTGAAAAAATTGGGAAGATTTTACACACTTTCCTGCTATCAGAGAATTCAAATACATAACACTAATAACTCAGAGAAACAACAGAGACCTATCAGAAGATTTACGGTCTCTGATCCACAGGCAAACTCTGTCTTGTGGCACGGGAAAGAGTGACTAGGTAAGATCATTTTCCTTTATCACTTTTCAGAAGACAGCTCAGAATCATAATGGAAATGACTCAAGACCTTTTGGGAGATGGGCAACCATCTCTACCATGGGAACAGAGTGAGGGTTTGCCAAATATCAGCTGAAAGGAGAGATGCACTCTTGCTCTTGGTTACAGCCAGGCTGAGTTGGGATAAGAACCAACAAAAATGTGGGTGGGCAACATGGGTTCCTACCACTTCCTCCCAGGACTGTGAAGTCCATGGCAATGTAGGGGCCCCGTTCCCTGGGAGAAGGAAGTGAACCTCTGTGTAAGCCACATTTTGTGCCTACTACCTAACAGTAATACTTAAATACAAAATAAAATGTTCATTGGAACATTTTAGTATGTCACAGAAAGAAAATCTAAGGTTGAGCGATAAAAAGTAACACCAAGTGTTTTATCCAGAAGCAAATAAACCCTATCAAAATTTACATTTTTCCAAAGAACAGACAATTTAAATGAAAACTCCACAGAACAAGACTAAAATTTATTTCACAGGTCATAGGTTTTTAAGTGAGAGAAGTGTTCTTCCTCCCTTTCTCCCCACCTACAGAATTTGGGCCATTTCTAGATGATGTTCAGAGGACATTCTTTCAAAAGACCCAAAAAGAGGTGATGCACACTCTCAGTGGAAAGGTAGTGTTCCACCAATCTTGGTAAATACTGATTTAGACCTGAACTTTTGATTTCTGAAAGAAAGAACAAGATGATTCACATATGCCTAAGGAAAAAGTAGGTCTGGAGGCCAATCTGAAAGAACTGAATTTAAAGCAAATCCTGTCCAAATTTTAGACAACTCATTTAACATATCCTCTCTCCTTTCGTTATCTCTACACTAAGTGTACCATTTTTTACCAGTTTAAGAAAAATTGACCTACCAAAATCAGAATTTAAAAATAAATAAGAAATAGTTACTTGTTTTAAAAATCACTTCACCTTATGAAAAGAGTCAGTTTTCCACGTATATTTGAGATCACTTATAAAAATGGATTTACTGTTTCAGAAACATTTTTTCAAAAATACATCTACTATGTCAAATAAGCCTCATTGCTCTCCATCCATCCATCCATTCATCCATCCATTCACTCATCCATCCATTCACTCATCCATCCATCCATCCATTCATTTATTCAACAGACATTGACTGAGTCCTGCTGTAAGCCAGGCACTGCTCTCGGCCCTCGCCATACAGCAGTGAACAGGACCTTGGAAACTCCCTACCCTGATGGAGCCTGCATTCTCATGTTATTCCCACTGAGCTGTGGAACCGACTGTGAAGGAAAATGAGCTTTTAAAAAATAATAAACATTTCAGTTTTTCAAGATGAAAAAGTTCCAGAGACCTGTTACAAAACAATGTAAATATTGTTAACACCACTGAATCGTACAGTTAAAAATGGTTAAGAGGGTAAGTTTTACATTGTGGTTTTTTTTTTTTACCACAATTAAAAAACTAAAATAAAATACATTCTAAAAATGTCAAAAATAAACACAGCCAATATTAACCGAGTACTTCTCATGTACTAGGTTCTACTCCAAGAAGAGAACCATCTCATTCATTCCTCATGACAACCTTAGGAGGCAGGCACTATTATAATCATTATTTTACAGATGGGTACACTGAGGCACACAGAGGTTAAGAAACTTTTCAAAGATCATATATCTAAGGTATGGAGCTGAGATACAAGCCTAAGTAATGTGACACTAGCATCCTGTCTCCTAAATCCATACAAAAAGTTCTGAAAATCAATACTATTTTCAATAGGAACTATAGTTAATAGCATAAAAAGAACAATAAAAAGTAATTGTAATCACCTCAGTTTTCATTCTTCAATTTGTTTTTTAAAATCTTGATGATTTGTAGCCCAACTTACTGTCCTTTTGATGGTTATTTTTCCTAAAACCCTAAGAACTGAACAAATTGCTTTTGACCACATCTCTCTAAGCCATGATATTCTTTTCCTACAAGTGGAAAAAAAATATCACACAGGATGGTTTCTTTTAAAACAGACATTACTGAAACTGTAAATATTTTTAGCCCTTTGTACTTTTCATCCAGCAGGTTGGCTGAGAATAGTATAGAAACATTTAAAAATAGCCCTTCGGTACTCTGAAAACCATTAAATAGCTGAGCACATACCCAGCACCTGCTTGATTCGCCTTAATCAACACTATTTTGCTAGTCATACAAAAAAAGAAAACCTTTTTGGTTTCAGAATTTTTCTCCCTTAAAAACCAAATGAATCCCCAGGGCATTCTGTACAAGGTTGCCCTCTCTCTCCTAATTTAGAAGGTGACACCTGGCCTAAGTCACGGGTAACTGGTGAGGATGCAACTTTCCCCTCAGCATCACACACCTACCCCTTGCATGTGAGAAAAACCTCCCCAGATGGGAGCCCTTAGAACAATGGTTAGGATTTTAACAGAAAGTTCATTTTGTTCTACAGTTTATAGAAGTTATTCAGGTTGATATGAGGACACATGGTATAAATGTGTACTGATATAGGAAGGTGACAGTGGTGAGAGAGGACACACCCTCTGAGCTGTTTTACCAGGGGTGGGAAAGGACAATCCATAGATTTCAGAAGGACAGAAAGAGGGAAGAAAGGGGGAAGGAGGGAAGAAAGAAAATAATTTGTTTAGAATCTACTACGTTCAAATACTTTGTGCTTTGTATCAAATTTTCGTCTATGGTGTGAGCAGCACTGTGCAGTCACGAAACGGAAGCAGCCAGCCTGGACAAACATAAACACGACAGTATTTAAAGTCCAAATACCGAGAAGCACTGGTTTTAAGACCGCCCAGGTATCCTTATTTAACAATAAAAAGATTAACACAACTTGGTGCCAGACAGCTTTTTCCCTCCAGCCAAATTTGAAGACAACTTTATAACATCACCTGCCATAACCGAAATTCCCTGGAACATGAGGAGGTCTCTGATCCAAACCAAGGAGAAGTAGAAAACATCACGTGTTAAAAAGACGCAGCTAAGCAGAGCTGTGGGGTGAATACACCGTACTGTCTAAGTGGGACACTTCCATGAGCGAACGTGGATGTCATCAATCAATCCAGGACAGAGGAGTAAACTGGACAGTCCTGGGCCAACCAAGACTCACAGTCCCCATCTGTCATCCACATCCCACAGCAATGAGCCCCCAAAGGAAAGGGTATAACCAGGTTCCAGGGGAAACTATTTTGTTTCCTTTGTCAGTTTTAGGTCTCCTAAGATGTATGAGACAATGCTAGTAAAATCTAAATTTCCTACTTAGCTTAATTTTTAAAAATCTCTTTCCTTAAGAGTAAAATTTGGAATGATCAGAAAGCATGCCTTCTTCTGGCTTTATCATTCAACTTCCCCAGGCACAGATGATCAGCAGTAGGACTCTCTCAAAGCAAACGTAAGTGGATATCATCCTGGACTGAGGTCTGTAGTTGGCTCATTTTCATGAATGACAGAAACAAAGATCCAGACGACATACTGGTATGAAAACGCAATTCCAGGGATGCCAGAAACAGGATTCCAAAAGTTCTTGCAAGGTTAGAATTGGGCCAAAATGAAAACGGTCAAGTTTATTAGATTTCAGTGGGAAGGTTCTGCACACTGAGTACATAGTGGGGCCCAGAGGCTTTCTGACTCAATATAGGGAGTGCGAAAGGGCTGCCAAAGGGACCTCTCGGGTTGCGTTAATAATGGCACTGTTGTCAAGGCCAGAGAAGCTGAAGTCCCACCATACTCGGCTCCAACTACTCACAGAGAATAGCTTTAAATTTTGCCCACTACATTTTAAGGCACCTTCTCATAAACTGGAGAGTGTGAAAAGGAGGGAGACCAGAAGCATGAAAGAACAATACTGACTGGAACTGAGTATAACCAGCTTGGAAAAAAAAGACTTACACAAGTCACGGGGCTTGCTTTATTTAAATAACTGAATCTTTGTTGTGTGAATTGATAATTGGACTTGTTTGCTATACAGAAATTAGGAGCCCTGAGAGGAGGTGTCTGCATTTGATGGTGTTGAACTTGAAGATGTTTAAGCTCCTGCCCACTCTAACAATCTGTAATTACATGTAGGAAAGTGCCACACTCTTCATGAAATCTAACGCTAAGAACTGGCCCGGGGCTGCAACAACAGGTTTTCTTCATGTATTGAAGAGTTCTTTTCTAGCCAAGCTAATAAAAGAAAGAACAACTCAAGCTGAAATACAGATGTCAAAGCATTTTTAATACATCTCATGGATGAGTCCACATGTGTTGGAAAGAGAAAACACAGCAGCAGCTACAGCATATATTTCATATTTTACCTGAAATTGGCCATGCAGAAGCCCTAGTCATCAGAAAGGACTTCTCTGTGGTCAAACACAATATGTACATAGAAATAAATAAATAACATCACTGCCAGACCATTTTTTAAAGCTATCATTGCACGAGTTGCTTTTAATATAAAAAGAATTCTTACTCCAAAAGACCTTTTGTACACAGTCATGCAATGTATCTTTATTTTTGTCTTACTGTTTAGCATCCTAAAAAAAAAACAGTTTTCAAAATATCTACATCCATTTATAAAAATTTAAATGCAGGTAATTTAGCAACAAATCACAACCAGCTAAAGGAGCTTATGTAAAAGAACTCCAGGGCCAGAAATAAAACAAAAATATAAGACATATTAGAAGAACAGAGAAACAAATCAATAGACCACAATTGCAGTATCTAGCACAGAGCTCAGCAAACAGCTGGGGAAGAGAAATAAACGCTCCCTACAGATAGACTCAATTATATATAGAGCATAATTCATTCATGAAAAAGTAACAGTGTACGAGTCTCCCTAGATGTTTTCAAAACTACCTGAAAATACTCACTGAACATAAAGAAAACTGATGCATTAAAACATGCTAACAGGGGCCAGCCCGGTGGCATAGTGGTTAAGTTTGCACTCTCCACTTCTGTAGTCCAGGGTTTGTGGTGTGGACATACACACCGTGTCCTCATCAAGCCATGCTGTGGCAGCATCCCACATACAAAATAGAGGAAGACTGGCACAGATGTTAGCTCAGGGACAATCTTTCTCAAGCAAAATGAGGAAGATTGGCAATAGATGTTAGCTCAGGGCCAATCATCCTCACCAAAAAAACAAACAAAAACAAATCAGGCTAATAAAGTGAAACAGATTGACCTGTTGCTCTAACGAAGCAGTGACAAAATAATCTGCTGTGTGTAAGCCCTGGACCACCTCATGGGGTAACACTCTGCAAACTTAATTTGCAGGGTGATATCAGGCCAGTTTTTAATTAATTGCTCTGTACCTCTGTGAACTGACAAGACGTTTGGTTTTAAGAAAATAAAAGGACCTAAAGCAGAAAAAGGGTATTATCTTATACTGAGTGTGTGTTTCTATATTTAGAGTATATACCTTATATTTAAGAACTATTTCCTCTTGGACTTTCATCCTACAATAAACTACAATAGCAAAAAGAATAAAAAATAGCACCAACAAAAACCAATCTATTAGAGGATTTATAGAAGAGTAACAACTTGATATATTCTAGCTGTATAAAGAGGTCTCCTGTCAATTCATTATCTTGCACTTAGAAGTATTTTACATGCATTTAAAAGGCCTGAAGGAGGTATTGTAATGTTTCAAATTCAAAACTATTCTCCTGAGTGTTAATATACCACATACTCTCTACAGTCAACCAAAATCTCAATTTGCCTCCATTAACACTCCAAAATAAGCCAAGATTGTAAAAATTTATAGTGGGTTTCCAAGTGATTGACTTTTTCAATATCAGATGGGTGGGTATAGCCGCCACAGTCTTCAGAGCCCTAATATACCCCTTGTCTAGCTCCCATAAACAATACAAACTATATCCCTATGACCATTAGAGATGCAAGAAATAACTACAGACCATTCCCTCCCTTCTGACACATTATCTGAGGATTTTTTTCTTTAAAAAAAAAAACAAAACTTTTATATTCCTCATGTGATCTGTGGCCACACAAGACTGATTTTCCAAACTGAATCTCATAATCTGTCTACTACTTCCTCTCCACAATTAGCAAGATCTACACATTTTCATTCAACAATTCTGTATTAAAATTTTACTCTGCGCAAGACACTGGGCTAGGGGCAGGTGGTACTAGGAATCCACAGTCCCATCACCAATGAGTTTTAAATCTAGTGGGTGAAATCTAGCTTTAAATCGCACACAAGTATCATGCCTACAAGGCATCCAAGCAGCACCTGAATGGCAAAACCAAGACCTAAGAGGAACCAAGGAGAGAAGGGGCGCTTAGCTGTGGTCAATGGAGAGAAATAATGGAGGAGGTGTCATCTGAATTGGGCCTGAGAGGACAGGGTGTCTAAGATTTTGATTGGCAAAGATTAAAGGGAAGAAAAGAGGGATGGAGAAGAAAGCCAACTTTAAGCAGATGAAACACAATGAGCAAAATCTGTAAAAGCAAAAACTGCACTGAGTACTACATACTACCAGAAGAGCAGGTAAGTAAGGTTACCAGCTAGAAGCAGGGTTCATTCATTCACGTTGGAGAAAGGTACGAGATAAACGGTTCATCTGAAGGATTGGTGGTTTCACCTGATCTAAAAAATAACCTTCCTCTCTGTAAGTCATACTCTCTGACTGAGTGCTTAGTTTCAGAAGGGTCCAAACGGAGGAAGAAGGAAGAGGCAAACTCCTGGCCGGCTGTCCAGGTGCAGGACCTAAAACCAGCAACCCACAAAGTGACATATGTCGTGACTAGGCCTTTCTCACGTCAATCCAAAATGCACAGAAACTTTGAAAAGACATTTACCAATGGAAACTTGCTCGATCCTTCTTTTTAGAACTGTTTGGTTTTGAACTAACAGCAGAACCTCAACACTCTGAATTAACCCAACCACCTGCTCTCTCTGCTCCTTCACAGGTCACTGAATGTTGCATCTGCAAGGGAAAAAAAAAATTACATAACGCAGGATTTGGTACATCTTAGGCCTCACAGCATTAGGTCTCCCTACTCAGCTGGTCCTCTCCTTTCCTACAGGGGCTATTTTACCAAACTCATATCCTAGTCTTCCTGGCACACAGCCAGGTCATGGCACATTTCCCACCCTCCCTTGCAGTTGGGGAAATGTGACTGAGTTCTACCAATGAAATGTGAGCAAAAGTGATTATGCTGATTTCCAGGCCTGGTCCATAAAAACCTTCCATGTGCGATCTGCCACATTCTTTCCTCCTCTCTTGGTGTGATGCAAACAAGCACAGTAACTGGGGAAGCCACGCGTTGAAAACAGAGGAGAGTACCAAATGCAAGTAATCTGGATTCCTGAAGGACCACTGGGAGAAATGCCACGTATTGTTCATTAACAACCATATTGGACTTCATGCAAATAGAAAAACAACTTCTCTTGTTTTAAATCAGTGAGATTTGAGGGGTTATCTTTACAGCAGCTAGCATTACCTTAATAATACACAAATCCTGACCATGTTCTTTCTGTTAATTTGGGTCTACCAAGAAGTAGGCACCAAGATAGGATTAGAAATAACAGAAGATTTATTGGCAGAGGGAGCAAGACAAGGTAGGAGGTCCTTCAGAACATACCTTTGGACAGAGAGAGGGAAGGAAGGAGGAATGGAAGCAAAGTCTCAGACGGCAACACAGTTCCAAGAAAGGTCTGGTCAAGCCAGTGGGAGTTCTCAAACCAACGTGGCCCACTAGAAAAATCCTGCATCTCACCGGAATGCAGTTGCAATAGGAGCTCCTGTTGTGTTCAGTCATTGAATGGGAGGAGCCTGAGGGCTAAGGGTGGCCTTGGTACTGAGGCAGAGGTGGCTCCAGAGGGGCAGCAGCTGAGCCATCAGTCAACTATGCTCCCAGTTGCAGATCTGAGCAGCTCATATTCATGGACACCATACTCCTCAAATTCAACTTTCAAGCCCTACATTCCTTTTCCTCCTTCTATTTATCCATATCCACACCTAGCCTTTCCTCCTCTGCTCCTGTCTGTTAGGAAGAGTTGTTCTTTCTTTAGTCCAAGCTAATCTCTCCATGTGTTCCAGTCAATATGTCCTCAGATCTTCTGAGAGACATTATTCCATTAATTATCTCCTTCCTTTTCCTCTCTTCTGGATTCTGTCTACACTCTAGTATGTAAACATGCTCAAGATTTTCAACCTAAAAAACTAAGACAAAAAAATGTTCCTTGACCCTCTTGCTCTCCTTCCCATCACCTCTAAGTTTCTTGGAAGAGCGGTATAAATGGACTGTGTCACATCTTATTTTTCATTGCTCACCAATGCTCTCACTAGGATTACATGAACCTACAAGTTGACATATCCTGGAATCCTCTGTGACCTCTTTAAAGTGTTTTACATTCTTGACCACTCCTTCCTTCTGGAAACTCCTGCTTTGGGTCTTGGGATACCCTATCCTTAGGTTTTCCTCCTCTCTGCAGATCATTCCTCCTAAGGCTTGTTTTTATTTGCCTCCTCCTTAAACGCCCATTTCCTAGGGCTTCTACCATTGGTTCTCTCTGTTCTCTGTCTCCCAAATTAATCTCACCCCTCAGTATCATAACTTAATTGAGCACCCACACCCTGATGACATCACTGATGTAGCCATCCAAACATGAAACCTGGGAGTTGTCCTCAGTTGTTTCCTCTCTTTCAACATCTATATCCGATCAGTCACTAAGTTCAGAGGATTCTACTTCTTGACTGGCTCTCATCACCATCCTCTCCTAATGTCTATCCCTATTGCCACTGCCCCATCACTTTTCTCATGGACTGCTGTGGGAGCAGAGTCACCAATCCTGACCTCTAATTTCATTCCCCTTTAGTCACATCTCTACATAGCTGTAGACACTATTTCTAAAGCACAAATTTGATTGCGAAACTTCATGAATATTCCAGAAGTGGCTCCCCACTGCCTAGAGGATAAACGGCAATCTCCTTAGAACGGTATGGAAGGTCCCTCATAATCAGGCTCCCATCCATGTTTTAGCCTGATCTTCGTCTACTACATTCTCCACGTCCCCAACCTCTAGTCATACTGAACTATCTGAAATTCACACAATGTGATAAGTGTTTTGAAGTTCTATGGCTCTGTACCTTGAGCACACCTTTTACCTTGGCCACTCCTTCCTCTACACTTGTCCTACTGGGAGAGTCTACCAAACATTCTTTCAGTATTCAGTGTGGGACTCAGTGGTTCAGTGACGTCTCTACTGACTAACTTACCTTTCTGTGGGGCCCCTGCCCGACCCCGTACCCCGATCCAGACCACTCAAGTGGCTCCTGTATGGTTAATACCTGTTCATGGCACCTGCTACATGATTCCAGGAGAGTAGCTTTATCCTGTACCTTTTTGAACAGCATTGATACAAAGTAGGCACATTTTAATGAATGCTCACTGACTGAAAGAATGAATGATGAACAAATTAAATCTTCCATCTTGAGTATGGCCTGATAAAATCTGCCTCTTAAAAACAAATTACTGAGTGGCCAAAAACCATTATGATGTTGATCAACATTACATGCTTGCACTGGTGGCCAAGTTCAGGTAGTGACGTCTTCCAATTTACATGCAAAAAGTGAGCACCTGGCATTAGAGGAGAAAGATTCAAATATTCTACATAAGATTGCCGAAAAGACAGCTCTAGGGCTAAGATCCCAAGGGACACGCATTCATTCTTAGTAATTGTATAAACCAGAGTTCACATTTCACACAGAACTTTCTAACACAAATTGGAAACAGGATATGGTTAAGCTAGGAGAAGGGAAAAGCATGGCTTTGCTACACAAGAAACTACACATGCATTTTACATTAAAGGCTGTTGTAATTTGCTCACAGAATGCAGTACAAAAATTATTCTAAAAGTCATAGCTTGTAAATTTGATATGTAAATAGGAATTTAAAGTTAGAAATCTCCATGGTCGCTGAATACTAAAAGCGTAACAAGAAAAAGGAAATGAAAGATAAAATACACAGTTTCAAACTCTCTGGGATGCATCTCCCTCCGTGGGAGGCCAGTTATCACATCCACTGCACTGGCTAAGCACAAGAGTTTACGGAGGATGGACCTTTTCATGAAAAATCATGGGTCAGACATGTCTATGACATATACAGCTGTTAAAGGAAACACACTTTTTCTCATTCTTGACACGATGATGCATGACATACTTATTCAGAGAGACAGCTTAATATGGTTCCCATCTCAAAGCTTGGTGAAAATAGTTTTTTTAAAATTTGAAAAATCAATCCCCAAATATAGTTCTTGTAAAATATTAAATCCTGCCAAACATGGATTTTTAAGGGAAACCATCCAAAGAGAGCTTTTAATTTAATGTTCTAGGAGCTAATGGTATCAAGAAAATGTATATCTTTGTTTTGAAATATACGAATCAGTGATGCTTATATATACGCCATCCACTTGACTTAGTCCTTGCTGTTAGCTTTATAAGAGTAGCATTTTTCCTGGAGCTGACTCCTGAGGCCTAAATCTGCAAAAAGTCCGCGATGACAGCAAGCTTAACATTTTGCCAGGCTGGTAAAATTATTTCTCAAAATAGTGTGCTAATACATCAGCTTTTACTCAAACCTAAACGAAATGTCAGGAAAGGACTTCCATGTTTACTCCAACTACCCATTAATAAACATTTTTGACTGTAATAACTGAAGGTCTCGTGCTCTCACTGCCAGGGCACCAGCAAACTCCCTTGAAAATTTGCTCATAACCACAAGTCTAAGCAGATGTGGCCTCTCAGGTTTTAGTCTGATGCTGCTAAAGAAATGCATTTGTAAGCAGAAAAGCTTACAACCCTGGCCAAAACACTAAACGGCATTGGAGCACCAGGAGAAATTCCCTGAACTAAATAAATATTTGGGGAAAATCTGCATTGATTGGGTAGTTCAGCGGTATGTACAAAATTCACCCTTTAACAAATCAAATAATTTTGATTATCTCCCTATATTTCTCCTCGTTACATTTTTCAAGATCAATCTCATCATTGTTCAATCTCTGCCCTTTTTATTCTTTGCCCTTTGTCTGAAGTTCTCAATTAAGAGTTACTTTATAATAATATTGTGGTTATGTAGGAAAATGTCCTGATTCTCCCGAGATGAAGCTAAAGCATTTAAGGGTAAGATGTCATGAGGTCTGCAACTACTTTCAAACGGTTCTAAAAAAAAGTGGACCCCTTTCCCCAACACACATATACAAAACTATCTATAGAGAGAAAATAACAAACGTTAATAATTGGTGAATGTAAACTTAGGGTATAGAAGCGTTCCTAATATTATTCTTTCAACTTCCTTCCAGGTTTGAATTTTTCAAAAGAAAAATAAAAAAAGTTTACAAGAATGACTTTACCTAATGAATACCAGCTTTTCAAACTACGACTGCATTTCTTGAGCATCACATGTCGAAAACTGGAGGGACTTGGGGCTTTGATGCTTGAAATCATGGATCGTAATGAACCCTGCATATACTATGTTTTTCCTGTACATACAGACCTATGATAAAGTTTAATGTATAAATTAGGTACAGTAAGAAATTAACAATAACTAAAAATAGAACAATTATAATAATATATTGTAATAAAAGTTACTGTCGATCTTAGCAATCTCAGCATACAATTTTTTTCCCTTATTAAGTCAACTTTGACCTTTTCACTTAAACAAAGCATTTTATGGCTTTTCTTTGGCATATCTGAATTGCCAGCATCACTGTTTTTTGGCTTTGGGGCCATTACTAATTAAAACAAGGGTTACCTGAACACAAGTATGCCATACCACGACAGTTGATCTGACAACTGAGATGCCTACGAAGTGACTAACGAGCGGGTAGTAAATACAGCTTGTATACACTGGACAAAGGGATGATTCACATCCTGGGCAGGACACAGCAGGATGGCAAGAGATTTCATCATGATACTCAGAATGGCACAGAATTTAAAACTTATAAATTGTCTATTTCTGGAATTTTCCATTTCATATATTCGGACCACAGTTGACCACCGGTAACTGAAAGCACGGAAAGTGAAACCGCGGATAAGAAGGGTCTACGGTACAGCCTATCTATCCTGAACATGGCTGTCTTTTAATTAGCCCGATGTGTCTACAGTAATAAACAGAAAGACACAGAACAACTCAATATACCCAGCTGAAGTCTTTACCACCTAAAGCAGTTTAGATGGCTTGTAATCAACTAGATGAGAAATACCAGTTGCAAGGTATCTTTCTATCTATCCATACTGACTGTTTATTCATGTGGCAGGCACGGTACTAGGAACCATGACATGCACATTAGCTCATTTTATTCTTACTACAACACTGTGAGGTACGTAATCTTATAGATTTTGGACAGGAGAGGACAAGGAAGCTCTGAGAAGGGGAAATGAATGTTTATCAAGCACCACCATGTGGCACTCTAACAGTGCTCTCCATACGTCATCCCACTAACTCTACAACTCTAAGACGCAGGTATCAGTAACCCATTTTACAGAGGAGAAAACTGGGAGGTACACAACTGGACCAAGATTGCCAAGCTGGGAATTGAACTCACTTATGCCAAGTACCACATGGGCACGACTCCTCCCTCTGGTCACCACATTCCACAAGCTCCAAGCCAGATGCTGGAGAAGCAGGTAACCACTATCAAGAGAAGAGCCGTGAATACTGCCTCCTGGCCACGGCACCCACTTAGGCTAGAGGGACCCAGAGCCCCAAGGGGGCATATAAGCAGGCATGCCCTGGGGTGAAAAGTAAGTTCTTTTTTAAATCCAAAAGACTTAATCAATTGGGAGGCTGTGTGTTCCTGTTTAACCCAAATCTTAAAGCCAAATGAACACAAGTCCCCAATCTGACACCAAGACTGACTGAGCCTTCTAAAGATCCTATAAATGACCAACCTCCATGAGAGGAAAGCTCTGGAAGACCCACTGGAAGACTCTCCTCAGCTGCCCTCCTTTGGTCCCTTGTGCCTCCCTCTGTGTGACTAACTGGGGTCTAAGTTTACACGCGTGATTCTTCCCAATAGCCAAAAGGTGGAAACTACCCAAACGTCTATGAACTGATGACTGGATAAACAAATTGTGGTATGTCTGTGGCACACAGTGGAATGTTATCCAGTCATAAGAAGGACTGAAGTACTGACACAGGCTACGGGGTGGATGAACCTCGAAAAACCTTAATGCTATACGAAAGAAGCCAGACACAAAAGCCACATATTATATGATTCCATTTATGTGAATTATCCAGAAAAGGTAAATCCATAGAAGCAGAAAGCAGATTAGTGGTTTCCAGGGGATGAAAAATGAGGAGAAATGGGAGTGACTGCTTAATGGTACGGGGTTTCTTTCGGGTGATGATGTTCTGGAACTAGACCAAGGTGATGGTTACACACTAAATGTATACTTTAAGAGGGTTAATTTTATGTTATGTGAATTTATTTCAACAAAAAAACATACACGTGTGAATGCACACTCCTTCGGCAGTCTTGAATAATGATATACAGTATTGCCAAGCTATAAAGGTGCCCCACCCTGGGCTCTTTTTACATTACACGCAAATAGAGGCGGATTTCCTGTAAGTAAGCTGATCTTGAAGAAAAAAATGTTAGAGAAAGAAAATGAGAACTAAGCCATCTCAAACAAAACAAAACTCAACCCTATATCTTTGTCATTGTCCAATCGCCTCCATCCCACTAAAAAAACAAACACAAACCCCTTCACCGAGTGATTACCCTACATACAGAAAAACTGGTACTTAAAAGACCTAACAAAATGAAATCTGCTGTGGTTTGTTACCCTAGAATCAAACAGAAAGATCCAACAGACCCTTAAACATACGAAAAGAGGCACAATCTCGCTAGCAATCAGGGATATCCAAACGAAAACAACTAGGGATCACATTTCATCAATCAGAGTGGGAAAATTTTAAGATTCCTAACACCCAGGTATTTCGTATTTTGCTGGTGGGACTCTCCATCAACGCAACTTTTTTGGAATGTCATCTGGCATTATCTTTGACTCAGCTTTTAGGACTCTATCTTTCAAATATCACAGTAGATATGTAAGAATATGTGTACAAGATTTTTAACTGCAGTGTGGTCAGGAAAGGTGAAAACCTAGAATGCTCTTGCATGCCCATCAACTGAGGAATAAGTAAATAAACTATGGTATAACTGTAACCATAAGAGGCATTAGATTTATATTAAAAAGAAGCATTAGATTTATATTAAAAAGAAGCACTAGATTTATATTTGTTGATAAGGAAAAATGTGACAAAATATTAACTAAAAAAATAAATTGCAGAGTACCGTTTATGATTCCATTTTTATAGGAGAAAAAAATTAATATATATGTATACATATGTTTGTGTATATACTGTATATGGAGAAAGGAAAAGAAACAATCTGAAAAGTGGGGAAAAAGACAATGAATTTTTTCTATATTTACCTTCATGTTGTTTGAAACATTATAACAATCATACACTGTCCTGTGATTTTTTTTAAGTAGAAAAAGTTTAAATAGGCAGGATTTTTTCTGCACTTGAGTTTTTTGAGTGATAAACACAAATGCGAGAAATATGAAGGTGACAGTCCTCCAAAAACCTACTTTGAGGGAATGGCCTGAAGTCAGCAGAGATTCATCTTCAGCCTCATAAAACGTTACACTCTATCCAGACAGCGCCACTCAAGTGGGACCCGCAGTCCAGCCCCGCTCCCCGTCCAGAAACTGGGAGCAGATGTTTAGAGACTTCTGTAGCAGCTCGCCAGAGTAATTTTACGTCTACTGAATATAGCAATCTTAAAAAATTTTAATCAGGCTTATGTTTTTATGTCTTTTTAATTTCATTTGCTTAGTAATTCATTTGTATTGTATTTCATAAAATTACCAGTCCGTGTCTCTAACAAAACAGAGAAGTCCAATTTTAAACAATGACAGTCAATGGTCATAATGATAAAACATAGTAATATAAGATATTTAGGAACTTTAACAATGAAAGATTAAATTTCATTAAACATATTTGGACTATGTTAACATAATCAAACTCTTATAAAAAGATACCAGGACCAAAGAAAGAAAAGAAAACTTTCTGGTAATCAGATTTCTAACTACGCTAAGTAAATCATTAAGCTGGTTCTCTTGTTAGAACAATGAACTCTGGATCATATCTACAAGTAAAGACAAAGAGAACCAGAGAATAAATGAAACCCCAAACAACTCCAAAATCGGGTACCGAGAGTTCAACCAAAGACAGGTTAACTTTGCCAAAACTATAGAAGAGAAACAAAGTTAACTTCACTTTCATTTTTTTCCCCCTTCATACTTCTGAGTCAAGATGCTAATAATGAGAGGCAGTAAGAAAGAGAAGCCAGGGGCCTAATGGGGTGGGAAGTGGGGTCTAACTTTCCTGAGTTGACTCTGTTTTAAGTTTTACTTACCAGTATTCTATACTAGGGGGCAGGGAGGAGCTTACATTCTCCTGTCTTCTAAGTTTTCTAGATGGATGCATATTTTCCAAAATCAGAATGCACCAAGTTATAGCTACCAAGAAAAACTGGCTGTAAGAATAAAGAACCAAATAGATTCTAGTCAAAAGCTAAAATAAAAAATACGATCATTTGTAAATGCAAATTTATTCTCTCCTCCCTAAAATTTTTAAACTAATGCTAAAGTGAGGTGCATTTCCAAATCTGGCAGCTTAAATAAAAATAACTGTGAATGCCACTGTGGTGGATGAAATGCTTTACAATTCACAGCTGTGGTCCCAAAATAAGGAAACCCTGGATTCTCACCAAAGGGTAAAGCAGGCATTGGAAAATCTAGGACACATTTTGGTATTTTGAGGATTTCTGAGAAGTTAGAAACAAAATTTAGGTTATTTTCATATCAGTTGGACTTTACATGACAAAGGAGCCCTAAAAGGAAAAGGAACTCTGTGTATGGCGGTGCTATAACAACGTTTGGATTCCTCGTAACAATCAGTGTGTTCAAAAGAGGCTTAGAAATAAATGAGGGGATGGCCCTGGGGGGTGGGGCATGCAGTAGGCAGCTATGTGAACTTCTAAAGCATCGTTCCAAGCTGGTCATCTGCCTCATCTGCTCTGCTTCAAGGGCTCAACAACATGGCCTCAAAATGATGTCTTCAGTAGGTACTCATCAATCAAACACCTCAACAGTCAGATACTGGGCGCTACATGAATGAATGCACTCAAAGACAAACGTGTTAGATGAGACAGATCAGTATAACAAAATGCACTGTCAGGCACCCACCCAAGTGGTATTTACTAAGCTCCTATCCTGCTTGACACTGAACTACCTATAAATCTAGCATTTATAAAAGGTCCACTGAGGAAGAACTCAGCAACACCAAAATCCTCCATCCCACTGGACTTTTACCTCCCCATTCCACCGAGCCTACCGTGCAGGCTGCAGTGGCCTTCTTTGCCAGATCTTATGCCCCTTCTTGCTCTTTGTTCCCCTGCCCCTCTTTGCAGCATCTGACACTGTTCAGCAGCTTTTTATTTTCTCTTTTAATTATCTTCTCTCCTCCGGTTAGCTGCCTCTCCTGTTTCCTTCATGGTTCCCTGCTCCTCTTTCTCCTTCCTCTGCTTGACCAAGAGCACTTCCCCAGGCTCTGGGTTTCTGTCTCTCTCTGAGAAATCATCCATTCCTAAGGTATCAACTCTCTCCTTGCAGAGAACTCCAAATCATCCCTACCCGCTCCCTTGGACTCTCTCCCTTATTTTCAACTCCCCAATGAACCATTTTTCTAGTATGTGGTGCCTCTACTGCATATTTAACCCACTCAAAGCCTGCATTTCTCACCCCTGTACTACTTATTGCCCTGTACAAAGAGCTTCTCCCTTGACCTCATTCATTTCTTTAATAGCAGAATTGTCCTTCCAGCCACCAAATCTTAGAGCTGCCGCCTTTAACTTCAATTCCTATCATTCAAGGCCTGTTGATTGTTTAAATCTTGCCTCTGTCTCTTGCTACCCACTCGCCCTGACCAGAGCCTGTTTAGCTCAGAGTAACTGCTTCTCTTCTTTCCTAATGTTTCCTTTTTCCAAATTGGCCAACTTACTGCTGCCATTTTGATCTTTCAATCACCACCCCTTCCATCTTGATCTTTCCATCACTGTGCCAACTACCACCCCGTAAAGCCACCTGCATGTCCTAGTAACGAGGGGGAAGGAGAGCAGAGTGGCCAAGAGCTCAGGCTGTGGAGCCCGAAGGCTCTGAATCCCAGGGCCACCGCTTATTGGCTGTTCACCTCAGTCTCTCCCTAAAATAAGAGATGATAATACTATCTCCCTCAGAGGGTTGCTGTGATGACAGGATTACTTCAAAGATGTAAGAACTTGGACTAGTGCTTAGCACAAAAGACTCATTTAGTGTCGAATTTCGATGGCTCCCAGGTAGACTGGCCTATGGTGTGTGTCCATTCTCCCTTCTTATCATACCTGCCCTTATTCAGCTTATACTGTGCGGAAGACTCTTTCTCCTCCTGGCTGCTCCTGTACAAATTCTACCCAGTGTCAAGGCTCAGGTCTAATTCCCCCCAGCCAGTGGGTCTTCTCTGATTACTCCAGCTGCACCCCATTACCCCTGTCTCCAAACTTCTATAGTCCTTACTGGATGTCCCGCAATCAAGTTGTTCTTTAAATCACCAAGCACGAGAAGCAGCCCACACACTGGAGAGAGGATTGCTGTTGGAGCCGGAGCCCGGCCTCTTTACTGTGGGTTCCCCTAAGTGAGTGCTTAATGTCACTGAACTTCAGCTTCCTTCTCCAGGAAAGTTATACCATTATTTCATTTATAAGATTTTCTTAAAGATTGAATAAGATCATGTAAAGCTCCTATCACTTCATCAGGCATATTAATAAATGTTGGTTTCCTTCCAGTGAGACCGTAAACCCCCCAAGGGCAGCTCACATTTCTCCCAGCTCCAAGGACAGTACTATGCAGAAATTAAAAAGACATGGAGGCAAATGTCGGGCCGAATAAATGAACCCCTTCCAAGTCTAACGATTCTATGACAATATTCTGAAATGGGCCTTTCCATGTCTGTTCTAAATAACTGGCAGTGCTTCTATCATCAAATGCATTTTAACGTATTCAATCTGCCAAGAACAGAACTGATTTTATTTTTGCTCTAACGGGGGGATATATTATCCTCCTAAACTTTATCTAACTCTTACACGATATTAAGATTTTTTTTTAGGACTCATTTTTACAAAATCCAGAAAGTCCACGGCAAAAGAAATTACAACACAAAGTCATTTGAAAGATTTTTCATAGCTAAAAAGGGAATTTTTAATTCTACAACTTTAGTCATAAACTTCCAACAAGCAAATCAGAAGCAGCAAAAGATAAAGTACCAAGGAGAGCATGCGGCTGAAGTACAGTTCAAGGTAGGCAGTGGGTTACAGCCCTCACAAGACAAGCTGACGGAAGTGGGCGCTGTACCTCCATCGCAGCCGCCCCCACCTGACCACCTGGAGCAGCCTCAGAGGAAGCAGACAGCCCCCACACACTTTCCAGCTGCATCTTGGCAGCCACAAAGTACGCACACATCATCAGCCAACGTATAAAATTATATCAGAAGCATCAATGTGCAAAGGGGAAAATCTTCAACTCGTGATGAGTAACCTGTGTTATTTAGATTCTGTCACCCAGACCTGAGGCTAAGCCGAGGGGAGACCCCTCTAAACACACCCACACAACCCTGATAAGTGGCTACAGAAGTGCACGATCTTAACATCTACTATGTGGGGCACTCCAAGGCTGAAGCAGCAAATCCTCTGGTAGAGGGTGGGGGCCCAGTGGGGGCACTCTGGGGGCTGTGATTCTCCTCCCCCTAGTGTTCAATGACAAATGGAAATATGTCACAGGGTCCAAAAGCAGGGACAACTGTTCCCTGCCTTAGAATCAGGCTGGACAAAGAAAAGACCCACGGCCCCCATGACCCCACATTGTCCTACAATGAAAAGCCTGAATCTTACTGAATGAATGTAACTCACACGTCTGGAGCAGTGTTCTTTGAGGAGGGCTGCTTCAGAAATTCACATTATTTAAGTCAAGTGGAGAGAAAACAGGAAAAAAATAAGAGCAACTGTTTACAAGCCATTTTTAAAACTCTGTTCCACTTGAATAATTTTCTAATCGCCAATTTAAGCATTTTAAATTAAAATGCACCTGCACTGTAAACCATGAAAGAACACACCTGCTCTCCAAATAAACTTGAAAATAATTTGATCCCCCATGCTCTCATTTTATACTTAATATGGAAAACGAGAAGAAAAATTGAATAAGTTCAAATTCTGACCCACAGCTTACAATCCTCAAGAAATCATCGATGGGCATTAAAGAAAAATGTGACTTAAACACATACTCAGAATCCAAAATGCACCCAGTATTTAGAGGTTGGAGTAATCACACTTCACTGACATGACAGTAACAAGCAGGGGCTTCCTACGAATACACGGGATGTCTACCACAGCAATGCATATAAAAACTTTTAGTCTATAAGAGCTTTGTCCTAAGTTAATATCAGAGTGTCCACTCTAAAAGAATTTTCATTTACCATTAATAAGAAAGAGCAACAACGTTCTTTGTCCATGGAGGCCAAAGAAACTATCAGAGTATTTATCCAGGTTTCCATTTCCCACGTAACCTGCCCAGGGCCATTCTGAGTCAGAGCACAGAAAAAAGGGAGGATTTCTTCCTCTGCCCAGTCTGCTGAAGTTCGACAACTCTTGGAAGTCTAAACATAAAATACACATCTTTAAATGATCATCATTAATGCTAAAAAGCTGCAAAGGGAGCCACTGAAGTCTTCTGTGTTGGCAAATCCTAGAACTGCACTCCTTCAGCCAGGATGCCTCTGGATAAATGTGTGCCTTAACATTTTTTTCTAAAAACGGGATAGGGAATCTGTAATTGCTTTCTTTGCAAGAATGCAAATTCAACTGCCTGCAAATTATCCTCAACAAAAGAGGGAGGAATGGAGGAAAGTTCACTAAAATTTTGAGAACTGTAGCTTTCATCATAGATTTTCTCATATAATTTCCTATCACTTACCCCCAGCTCTATTTCCTCAGCCCCCAGTACATACAACCCCAGTTACTCACTGCTTATTACATCCTGGTATAATAGTCATTCTGGTAACAACCTCAATTTTCCACTATCATCTGCCAGAATTTCTCTTGGAGAAAAAAAAGTACAACCGTTAAGAGAAACCTGAGAGAGACGAATTCTGTATTTCGATATCTTAACCCTTTCAAACTCTACCTAGATGAAAGGCTGCTCTTTCCTCTTCATTCTCCCCTCCAAAAATGTGATAAGGCAGTGAAATTCCTTGAGCTTGGATCCTCTTGTAATGGTTGCCTTAATATTATTTTGATACATTATCTGAGGCATCAAAAGTTTGAAGCTTTTCTTTCTTTTCTTCCAAGGAGTATCACAAAGCCAAATTTCAGCCTCATCCACAAAACAATTCAATAATTAAGCTGCCTTTGTAATTCTACTCCTACATCTATGCCCAAGAGAAATGCGTATGTGTGTTCACCCAAGGATATGTTCTGGAAACTTCAACAGCAATGCTCTTCCATAAGGGCCCCAAAACTGAAAACTACACAAATGAATAAATAGTGGTATAGTCATACAAGGGACTGTATAGCATTGAGAATCAAAAATCGACCACTACATCTAACAATATGATGAATTTCATGAACATATTATTGAACGAGAGAAGCCAGACTCAAAATAGTACTATATCATATGCTATCTGATTCCATTTATATAAAGTTCTTTATATAAAGAGCAAGTCTATGCTGTTAAAAGTCAAAATAATGGTCAGCATGGGCGGGGTAGCTACTGGCAGGGAGCATGAGAGATTTCTAGGGCACTACTGGTAATGTTCTGTCTTAATCCGGGAGCTGGTTCTATCACTGTTCATTTTGTGAAAATTCATCAGTATGATGAATATGTGATATGTGTACTTTCCTCAATGTACAATGTAACTGAATTAAAAAGTTAAATATAATAAAATTAGCTTCTTCTCTCAAGAAACAGATTTACGGGTGTGAAAATCAGACTGGCTCAACATAGTAAAATGGAGCTAAAGAGCTGGATTCAAATTCAAGATTTTACCAGTAATTATGCAATCTCGGCTTCTCTGGCTTCCATTTCTCTAAAATGGAACAAACAGCAAAGATCAAATGACATAACACAGCACATTTTAAGCAAAAAGGATATACAAATGCTTATCACTGTTGCCTGAAATATTAAATGATATCGTACTTCTCCAAGAATTCTTAAGTTACAAGCTTATATAAAATGTAAGTATAAATGTAACTGACAATACGGTATTACCAATTCTGCTATTTAAAGAACTTCCTAACAACTAAAGATATGCAAGATTTATTCTACTTACACCTGACACTCCTACATCCACGAAATGATTTCTCTCTTCTCACTGGCCTCTCACTGTCTTGCGCTTTCCCATCTCTTGTCTCTTGTTCCCACTCCACACCCCTTCCTGACCGGCCAATGCTCCTTTCCCTCTGCCCATTGGAATCCTACTCACTCCTCGCCTGGCCTCTCCCGCTGTGGGACACCCCTGCAGGCCATGGTGACCTCTTTTTCCTTTTCCATGGATTGCCTCCACCATGTGTGCCACAGTTCTTGGATGACAGTGCTGAATAGCTATTTCTCTCTCATACCATGATTTAACAAGCAGGTGATTTTTTCCTAAAGGCAGGGACCTGTGTGATATTTATTTTAATCCCCTTCAATGCTCTGTACATTGTAGACATTAAATAAATACTTGCTACACCAATGCTCTTTTCGTGGGTCCAGGAAAGCAGGCATCTCTGAAAGCAGGGCAAAGGTGCAGACGGGGTTTCTTCTCTGAGCAAGCGCCTTCTGTCGGGGGTGTCTCATCTCTAAAACTCTCTGTTAAGCTCTGATCTTCTTTTCCCTGAGAGCCCTCAATCACTCTGAACTCTAGATCACCACTTTCAAATAGAAATATGGGAGCCATACCTGGAATTTCAAATTTTCTAGGAGCCACATTGAAAAAAAAAGTAAAAAGAAGAGGTAAAATATTTTTTACTTAACCTTATATATGTAAAATATTATTCCAACATGCAACCAAATAAAAAACTACTAAAAAGCTATTTTTTCGTTTTTGTATACCAAATCTTTGAAGCCCAATGTATACTTTACACTCACAGCACATCTCAATTTGGACTAGCCACATTTCAAGTGTTCAAAACTCACGTGTAGCTAGTGGCTCCCATACTCCACAGCACAGACTAGAATCTAGACTGGAATATGTGCTTCAAGCCATTCTGAGAAAACCTAAGATCAGGTAAACCCTTTAGGGATACCTAACAATCTTCCCAAACCTTGCTCTTAAAAATTAAAGAATATGCTTCAAGAAATTGTATTTTTAACAGCTATTAAGTTCAACATCACTCTCATATCTACTGAATATTTAAAATGGTGATCTAGTAATCTAAAATTTGGTCAGGTGCTATGATGATTAAAGTAAACTTATAAATTATCAAATGCTTTGGATGCTGGCATTGTCGTTCACTCTATGTCCTTCCCAGAGCAGCCAGCCCAGAGCTCTGCATACAGCTCGTGCTCAGCATATACTCACAGTGGATGAATAAAGAAACGAATGAACAAAATAAGCATTGGTGAGCAAGCAGGTAGAAAAAGTCTAGCCTTTCACCTCACAGCCAGTTACTAACATAAGAGAGTGTGGTGACACTTGTTCACAATCATTTATGGACTAAGAAATTAAAAGATAAAGAATCTCACTAAGGCAGAATTTGATTTTTTTTTAAGTCAGTCCTATAAAAGGAGGGGAGACCCTGCTAAATTAAAATTAAAACATAACTATAATGCACAAAAATTATTAAAATGTTTATAGTCCTTTACCATTTTATAAAGCCATTTGTCATCCATGATCTCATCTAGATGACATACACACACCAAATATGATCCAAGCCAACTGTCAGAGTATAGTTTCTTTCTCCCATATGCCAAAAGAAAATAGATCTGGAAATATGTGCTAAAAACCAAATAACTCATGGTTACATGGCCTTAAAGAAAATCTTTTATTCATGAGAAGTTTTCCCCATTCAGTTTTGCCGCACAGTGAAGCATATTTTATAGCTCATTGTAAGTCATTTCAGAACTTCTTTATTTTGGAATTTTATGACTATCATGTTAAGTATTACTTAGACTATGGACATCAAAGACTAAATGACTAATTACATGAAGAGGAGAAGATGAAATGAATCACGGATTCCGCCTGAACTTCCTCAGTTAAAAGGGTAAGCAGCAAAATATTTAAGGAAAAAAAGAGATAAGCTTTAAGTTAGTCATGGTCTTTTGAGGGGAAAAAGGTAAAACTTTTACTTGCCTGATCTCAGATCTAGAATCTGAAAGATAAGAAGCACCATGGAGAATTACTACAAAATATCCAGCTTTCAAAGGTTCCCATAAGGTCAAAATGTGTTATATGCACAAGCAAACAAACAGGCTAAACATAAAATCAGTGTATTATGAGGTATTTTATTATTTAAATGTTTCTTTTAAGTATTCTTAACAGGTATTCAGAACTTTAATCTACTCTGGAAATTTTAAAGAATATAGAAGAAAAAATTCAAAGAAATTAACAGAATTTTAAGCAAGAATCTCGTCCTATATATTAAAAAGAAAAAACACTGATATCTTATATTGTAATTGCTGTAAGCTGCCTGAATACATAAGCAACCTAACTTTTACTTTAGAGGGAAAATAGACAAATCGATTTCAAACTAATTCAGCAACAAATATGTGTTTGGCTTTATGTGCATATAACAGATTTTTTAAAAATTATTTTTAATTGAGATATAATTGACATACAACATTATATTAGTTCCAGGTACACAACATAGTGAGTTGATATTTGAATATATTGTGAAATGATCGCCACAATAAGTCTAGTTAATGTCCATCACCACAGAGTTACAAATTTATTTTTTCTCATGATGAGAACTTTTAAGATCTACTCTCTTAGCAACTTTCAAATGTACAATACAGTATTGTTAACTATAATCAGGCGTTTTAAATTGATAATGTCACATATGAACTGACAATTTTCAGTTGAGTATGTGGTTTACTAAACAAAATCCTTGAATCTTAAGAATTATGAAGAGGGATCCTAGAAACATTTAGCCCAGTGCCTCTCAAACTTTACTGTGTCCCCCAAGAGGAATCCTGACAAAATGATGATTGTGATTCAGTAGGTGTGGGATGGGCCTGGGACTCTGCATTCTAACAAGCTCCAGGTGATGCTGATGCTGCTGGTCCAAGGACCATGGGTCAGGGAGCCAGGCTATAGTCAAGCCTGAGGGAGCTCCCACAGCCTCTGCTTGGGCATCTCCAGCAACCAGGAGCTCAAACCTGCCTCCGCCACATGGCAGGGATCTGACTTGTGGGATAACAAAGTCAGCTTCCTCTTCTAATGATGGAAAACTCCCTTTCTCCCCCTACATTTCCTCTTCTCCATGTTAAATATACCCACTTCCTTGGCTGCCCTTAGAACTGGCCAATTTCTAGATTCCTAAACATCTTGATCACAGAGGACACTCCCTCGGTGGTCAGGATCTTCCTTAAAATGCTCCCGTAGGGGGCTGGCCCCATGGCCGAGTGGTTAAGTTCATGCACTCTGCTTCGGCGGCGCAGGGTTTTGCTGGTTTGGATCCTTGGCATGGACATGGCACCGCTCATCAGGCCATGCTGGGGTGGCATTCCACATAGCACAACCAGAGGAACCTACAGCTAGAATACACAACTATGTACCAGGGGGATTTGGGGAGAAGAAGAAGAAGAAAAAATGAAGAAGACTGGCCATAGTTGTTAGTTCAGGTGCCAATCTTTAAAAATAACTAAACAAAAATTTAAAAAATACTCCCTTGGGATGGGGCACAGGATTCCAGACATGGGACATCCAGGCCTGAGAACAGCTGAGCGAGGCTGCTGCAGTGCCCCATCTAAACGGGACAGCTCTCTTAATGCGGCTCTAAGGAGGTGTCACCTTCTGCAAGAACCACGCTGCACTGGCGGCTCGCAATCTCGTGGAGGAACTGGTCCCAAGCAGGTGTACGAATTCTGCACTTGAACAAGTTATTTTTTTTTAACCCAAATGTAGGAATTTGCATTTATGCCTGTTAAATGTCATCTTGCTGCTTTCGGCTTGGCATTCTCTGAGGTAATTTTAAAATAACAGATCAAATCAGAAATAGTTTCAGAAAATAACTCACAAATCCTTTGAAAAATTTATTATCTACTATGTCATATATATCCATATAGGCAAAAAAACACATACATTTTAAAAACTAATTATAAAAAAGAGCATCCTTGAGATCACCATTCAGGTTGGAAAATAAAACACTGCCAGGACTTCGGAGCCCCCAACGAGTCCCTTCTCCCTCACATCCCGCTCCATCACCTCCAGAGGTAACCACCACACTGATTTTTTTGTGACAATCATCCCCTTAATTTTCTTTATAGTTTCACCATCTATATATGCATCCCTAAACAATATATTGAGTTTTGCATGCTTTTGAACTTTACATAAATGGAATCATACTGCACCTATCCTTCTGTCTTGCTTCATTCAACATTATGTTTGTAAGACTCATCCATATCGATGCATACATTTTTATTTGTTTAACTAACACATAGGAGTTACTACATGCCAGTCACTCTCCTAAGTATATCACAAATATTAACTCATGTAATTCTCCTAACAACTTTATCAGGTAGACACTATCATTTTCCCCAAAGTACAGATGAGAAAACTGAGGTATAATGAGATTAAGAAACTTGCCCAAGATCACAAAATAAGTGGCAGAACCGGAGTTTGAACCCAGGCAGATCCTTGCTCTTAACCACCAAGCATGATACCCCGACACACCCTCCTCCATGTGGTGTTATTAGCTCATTTTTCACTACCAAATAGTACCCCCGGACATCAGCAGAGCAAAATGTGCTGATTTGATACAACACTGATGGGTATTTGGGTTGTTTCCAGTTTTTGCTCTTATAAACAAGGCTTCTTTGAACATTCTTGTCTGTTTCTTTTTTTTTTTTTTAAAGAGTGGCAACTGAACTAACAACTGTTGCCAATCTTTTTTCTTTCCTTCTTTTTCTCCCAAAAATCCCCCAGTACATAGTTGTATTTGTTTTAGTTGTGGGTCCTCCTGGTTGTGCTATGTGGGATGCTACCTCAGCATGGCCTGATGAACAGTGCCATGTCCACACCCGGGATCCAAACCAGTGAAACCCTGCACCGCCGAAGCGGAGCATGTGAACTTGACCACTCGGCCACGGGGCCAGCCCTTGTCTGTGTTTCTTAAAGCACGTGAGTAAGAGTTTTTTCTAGATGCATATCTAGGATAAGATTTCTGGATTGTAAATTATTAGCAGATTGAACTTGGTTAGGTAATAACAAACTGTTTTCCAATGTAATTGTATCAAGTTATACTCCCACCAGTTAGATACAAGAACTCTCATTCATCCACATCCTCATAAACATATGGTATTGTCAGACTTTTAAATTTCTGCCATTCGAGAGAGTGTGTCTGGTATGTTGTTACGATTTAACTTGCATGTGTTTGATTATTAAACTGGCCATTTGGGTTTCTTTTGTGAAGTGCTTGTTTAAGTACATGAATGCACAGTGTCATTTCTCTATTGCATTGTCTAGCTTTTTCTTTTGATTCATATGTGTTCTTTACATGTGCTGGATCAGTCCTATAGATGTGCCACAAATATCTCTAATTTGAGCTTATTTTCTCACTCTTCATATTTTAGTGAACAGAAGTTCTATTCACATTTTTCCAAAGAATAAAAGTGGACTCCTCATACATTTTAAACTTTTTGTAATATTATATAAGAATTTCATAGGTCTGCACTTAAGAATGCTTCATCCCTCCACTCATTACATCTTAAGAAAGTCTAATTTATGAATTGTCAAAGGGACATTATGCTAAAAATGATCGATATGGAACAATAAAGCTGATGAACCTGACATCTATAAAATCATGAAGGGCATCAACCAGGGAATTAAGGACCATTTCTGCAAATCTTACAATATTCTGAGGACATATACAGATCCAACTCCTCTTTTTAAGGCTTCTCAGTCCTCCAATCTTTGCTGACTCTCTTTTCTCCCAACTCCTACCACACTTACCTCTACTATTCATCCTGGCCCTTGATCACATACTTTATACTGGAATTATATTCCACACACTGTATCCTGTGCCTAAGAGAGTTCTCTGCAAAGAATACCAAGCCTTCAATAAGTAATTATTGATTTCTCCAAGAAGGAATTTAGGAGAAATTAAAAGAACTTCAGAGTCAATACATAGAACTCATACATTAGGAAACGGCAGAAAATAAAACATAAATTAGTTCAAGAGATATTTAACTAAAGTTCAACAAGAAGAAAACGTTAGTGAAAAATGTACCTGAAACAGGAGGGTGGGAATAGGTTCTAAGGAACTTTAAAGGCTCTGCTGAGGAATCTGGGCTTTTTCTGCTGACAGCAAGAAGCCACAGGTGAATTTTAAGGGGGAAGAGTCAATGAGTCCATTCATTCGTTCACTCAACAAATACATATTTACTGAGTACCCCCTTAGTGGCAGACACTTGTCCAGGCACCAGGACAACCACAGGGAGGCAGGACCCCTGAGCTCCTGGAGCTTATGTCATACTGAGGGGGATGAGAATAAACACGCAAGCAACACACACAGGACGTCTGAGGGTGATAAGAGCTGAGCAGAAAAGGAAGGAGTGGAAGGGGGTTGGGGTGCCCAGGAAGGGGGGCCGTCCCTGAAGCCACAGGGCAGTCAGGGAAGGCCTCCCTGAGGAGGCAGGAGAGAGCCTAGGTCACTACTCCTCACCGTGTGTCCCCCGGCCCATTCTCATGGACTGACCAGGCTGTGTGAACATTTTCACAGCCAGAAGGGAACTGGAAGACCCTGGCCCTCCTTCACACCCTGGGTTCCAGGCCTGCTCCCCCATTAATTCTCCTCAGCCACCGTCCCCCACGCAGATGCATTTCTGACCCCAGGTGGATTCTCTAACTCAAGGCTGGGTGGCAGAGCCATCGCAAGGTCTTGTCTTCCTTTACCCATCTCCCCGAGCCCAGCCCCATCCCCTCCCTGGCTTTTGAAGCGGGGCCTCCTTCCGGCCTTCTGGTTCCTCAGAACCCAGCCCCCAGCCCAGGACGCACTGCCCCGCCACATGCGGGAAGCCAGCTCTGGCCCCCCTTCCCACCTCCTTCCCACCCGCACGACCCCTCCCAGAAACCCACTGCCGGCAGGGATGGCAACAGCAGCACCTGAGGCCACCGTGAGGGTCTCCCTGAGTAGGACAAGGGTCAGGGAGGGCGTCGTGGAGGTGCACATGTGTGCCCGTGGGTGTATGTGTATGCACGTACAGTGTGTGCATGCGTGTGCACATGATCAGGTCTGTCCAAGACCAGCGTGAAAAGGGAGGGAGGGCACGCGGGCCGAGAGAACAGAACGTAGCAGAACCAACGAGGAGCGGTGAGTGCTCACATGGCGAAGGAAACGCAAACACTAGCCAAGAGAGGGAAAGAAAATGAGGCCCAAAAGGAGCAAGACACAAGGGTAAGAAGAGTACCAGGGAGGTACTGGATTAAAAACCCCAAATGCAGAGACAATGGTAGGAGACCCCCCCAAAAAAAAAACCATCTAAAACAAAATGTGAAAGAGGCAAGACTGACACAAAATTTCAACTAACAAAATTCTAATTTTGTGCCTCCCCTTGAAAGCATTTATTTCCCAGATCAAGGCTCATGTAGCCAGCAAGGCGCAAAGGCCTCTGGCTCTAGTAGCTAGGAAACAAACGAGGGACATCGTTTCTAATACGAAGTGTTTAGAAAGAAAAAACTATATGAATGTAAATGGAGACAGTGCTCTTAGATTCTAGAAATTCGGTTGCTTTCACTACTAACTGCAAAAAAGGAAAGGCTCTTGAAGACCGCTGTGGTACAGAGCTAAGATTAGTGATCTCTGATGGTCTGCCAAGGTGCAGGAAAGACAAACCAAAACTAAACAAAAAACAAGAGTGCTCCCATATATAGACACAAGTAAACAGGCTGCAGAGTCTGACCACACACCAAAACTCCCTTGACGCTCGGGGTCCGAGGCAGCCCCTCGGCCGTGGAAGCCGGGCAGCACCCTTCTTCCTGTGACAACGGCTCCTTCTCCACTCTGCTGTTTCCTCTGACTCGCATTTTCTGTTAACCTTCCTCTTGGAATCCTTTGACAATGACTCACATGGCAATAGGGCTAGTCAGCAATACCGCAGCCCTCCACAATAGACGCTGTGTAGGAGGCAGGCAGCTCGGTGGACTGTCATCTGTACCAGTTTTTTCCTTTCTCTGTTCAGGGAGGATTTGCTTTTCAGCCACATTTCCCTCAAAACACAGCCCTGACAGGAGCTGCTTACTGCACAGATTTCTAAACGATGAAATGGTCTGGCTACTTGGTCATAACAAAACTAAAAACAGTAAGATGAAAAAACAACAGTACGATCAGCACACCTACAAAAAACAACTTTATACTTGGGTGAAATCAAGAGATCAGAAAAAAAAAAGCTCAAACTAATATTTTCCAACCTTTCACTAACAGCTAGGGCTAAAAACCACATGTTTTGAAGGTCTTGCACTGTGTTATTATTAGAAGTCACAATTCTATTGATACTGATGAGTCATTTGTATCGGCGGAAACCCAGCACTTCCATCAACACCATGTCACACAGTCACTGTGGCTTGGCGTTTTCTTTATTACTGGTCAAAGCTGCTTCAGAACGCTTATTGAAGCTAAAAAAAGAAAAAAAAAGGAGGAGAAATCCTCAAGGGTGTGCAAAGCTTTCCTTTTCCCCAGCTGATCTCACTTTAATCATCCTTCTCAAGACACTTTAAGATGGTTTGATCAACTTGTATCTACAAAAGGAAGTTTACTTAGAAACCTCAAGAAAAGTAACATTTCGCACTTTCAGATGAAAATAAGCAGAACTAAACTCCAAAAACAAACAGTGAAACTATCTCTGAAAACACATGCCAGCTTTATAGTGACCTGAGGTCAGGCTGTTTTTTTTTTTTTAACTTAATAACGTGCAACGGATATAAACAAAATCTGTCGTTACTTAAGGACTTGAGCCCCACAAAACAATGTGGGGCTGGCGGCTCAGCACCCTGCCCCCTGCCTCCCTCCTCCGGGCACACGGGTCATGCAGGGAGAAGCAGGTCAGGTTTCAGTCACACCAAGAAAGCCTAAGTTGAAGGTTCATGCGAGTTCCTTCTGGTGCTAAGGAAGAAATGACTGCACGTTCCCTTTAATTTATGATCATCCCCTCCCCCCCTTCTCCCCTTAGATTCCCAGAAAATGAAAATGAAGCAAAAATCAGTTTTCCTGAGGGATTCTCAGAACTGCTGTGATTCTCAGGCAGTCTCTACAAAGGCAGAAATATGCCCAATTTTCTACCTCGTAACCAAAAGGCTGTGTTTGGCTGCTGGAAGGAGAAAGGGACCCAGCTCAGCAGCGACCACAGACCTGAAAAAAGCCTGCGAGGAGCAGGAGCTAAGCGGCCCCAGGGCTCTCCACCGGCGACGCGGGTACTGTGGGCAGTTTACAGTGAGGCCAGCTGAGGCTGCAACAGCTGCATGAGTCAGCAAGCGCTTCTGGTAGGAAACTGCTGACATGCTAAATTACTCTTGCATACATAAGGTGCACACACCTACCCAGCAAAAACAAAAACAAGGTACATGCAAATTAGCAAACAGGAACCTCTCGACTCTTGCAGTTCCTATTTTCCAAGGTTAGATAAAAAATATAAATAATCTATGCCACTGCTCAAAAAGCAGTAGTAACAACTAATAATAATTAACAGTGGTCATAAATAAACAACTCGCTCTCAGTGTTGTGACGTGTGGAACAGCTGCATTCAAATCTCATGAGCCAGTTAATTTTAACTGGTTTTAATTTTAACTGGATTTAACTGCTTTTCTGAAAAATCAAAATAGTTGCCATATCGACCACAAGAACTGGTAACAGGCAAGCACAGTTCCTGTTTTTCAGAGGGGACTGACTTTCAAACCCACAATATCGAGATGCTTAACACAAGTGGAAATTTAAAATTTACTGTTTGATGTGGGACACTTAAACCTGTACACTAATTCAGATCCCACAAACGTTATGGAATAATCACATCTCAGGCTGTGTCCTCCGTGTCTTTCATCTCTGTTCTCTCATTTAACACAAGAGCCAGAAATCGACAAGAGAGGTTGTCTGGAACTCAGAACACATTTTCCCACAGAAACAATGCCATCCCAGGGAGATGGCATTCCAGGATATTCCATGACAGTGTCTCAAATTTAAAATATGAATGAGAGATTAAATTTGCAATTTAAAAAGAGAAAATAATACTCTAACAACACGAAGTTCAAAAACCAATTAAAAACTAAAGAAAACACCCTCGATTGTGTTTGAGGAAACGTCTAAATAGAGGAAGATGGGGACAGTTTCCTAAATGAGACTTCTGGACTTTTTAGTTTCACTCTGGTTCTTTAGCACGGTTTAAATGGTTAATTTCACTTTACAAGGCATGGTGTTTGGTCTCTTACTTTGACACAACGTATCATTAGAAAAATCTTTATATTTATCAGTTGTGAGTATGGGTTTTGTGGGAGTTTTTTGCTGAAAAAAAAAATCGACCAAGATTTGAAAGAGAAAATAGGAAGGAAGAAAGGCTACAAAGAGGAGATACTAGAAAGAGAGAAACAGAAAGAAATGGAGTCAGGGAGAAAGGAAGCCACGGAGGCATAACTAAATTATGAAAGAGGAAAGGAGGAATTAGAGAGCGGTCCCCCAACAGACAGTGCACTCCCAGACCGGGGGGACTCTTGTCCACACCCCGCTAAGTGAGCTGACCCACGGCAAAGGCAGAAGGAGACAGGGAGTCCAGCAGGACAGTTCCACAGACTGGCACTAGATGGCGCCATCAACTCAACATCGCATGGTTGCTGTAGGAGTTCGCGGCGGGGCAGGGGTCGTACAGAAGGCACTTCAGACACTTCACAACGGGGTGAATTTCAGCACGCAACACCTCCATCTCAAATATGCACAGCTTCATTAATCAATCAACCTCTCCAAACTCCAGAGGTCACCATGATGCTAACAGTATGGGGCATACCAATTCTGAAGTAAACTGATCAACTCAATTTTTATTAATAAAACTGTGGGGGTGAGGAGGCAGATGAGTGGGATCCACTGCTTTTTTTTCTCTTTTAAAATTCAACATTTAAGGATAGTAGAGTATTTCAGAATTCACTGCTACTGACTGACAAAAATTCCTAATTATAGACCAAGTGGCTTTCCCCTGAAGCACAGTTCAAATGTCAAGTAACGTGCCATCTTGCTGCAACAGGTTTACGTGTTCAGATCCGGTGTGTCACTGACAAATGTGGTATCACATTAAAAATCATCTGCCCTTTATATTTTCAATATTACAGTGGTTTACACCCTCTAATCTGCTTGTCTATATTTTTCGTCCACGGTTGGGTTTATAAACAGCCCTCTCTTCACGCAGAAATTTCTTCCCATCCCCAGGTTACCAGTGTGTGAAATTCCACTATTCCCATCTTCAGGGTTTTACTTCTTTGCTTTTGTCTCCTATGAATGTGCTGATGCCTCAGAAAGAAGCAATATGCTAGGTATACTCAGTTATTTATACCTTAGTAAACTGTGCTCATGAAATTCTTTTCTGAGATTGGTTTTGAAAGGAAGGAGGGGACTAGTTAAGGGCACTGGGTGGCCCAAAGGCAGCAGAGCGCGGAGTGAAGGACAGAAAGAGGACGCTGGGAGAAGCGACAGCAGACCCTGCCTAGCTTCTTTACAACTGCAGCACAGATAATCATCCCGGATACTGATCTTCCCAAGGAGATACAGGAAAAGGAAGGGTTAACTCCAAGCATGTCTACACTTTCCTCTTGCTGAATGGGTAATAATATCTTTTATAGTTAATTTCATTTTTTTTTCACAGTTTGACTCTTCAGGGCTCATTCATTTGCATAATATGGAATCTTGAACCCATATAGATATTCTACAAATCAATGCAAGTAATTCTCATACTAAATCAGCAGCTTTAATTTAAGCTCATCATTGTTTGCATAGAAATCTTTATGCACTCATCTGCTTGATTTTTTTAATCACTTAAAACCTCCAACAGTGACACACTAAGCGTCTCCCCATTTAGCCACCTCCAAAATTTGAACTAAATGCTGAAAAATAAGCACAGTGCATTCATACACTTGATCATTTTCCAAATTGAGCTTCAAACGTATGCTTCACGTTCCAGCAGCTCCCAAGAACAATGCCTCTTGACTAAAGAAGACAGTCTGGGTGTCCGGCCCTGGGCAGAGCTGAGTCAGCATTCTAAACAGTGACCCCGAAACCCGAGGCAAGCCAGGTCACTGCCAAGCCAACTGCCTAGCCGAGTCCTTTCAAACTATTCAGATCTCCGGTGGAGAGTTGCAACACGCTAATCTGGCAAGATAATCTCTTCCTGAAATTAACCAGAACGAGAGCAAAGGTTACCTGCTTTTATCTGTTACTCGTAGCTAATATTTCTAATTAGGAGCTCTGATGGAATTGGTTTTGAATGAAATTCTTCCTCTTCAGTAGAATAACCTACCTATTCTAGCAATGTTTTCTTTCACCTTTTCCTACCTCATCCAATAAAAAAAAACAAGAAACAAATTTTTCCCATTACAAGAGTATAGGAGCCTGAGCTACAGGAAAACCATGGGGACAGAGCCATGAGATTCACATTCTATGCCTAATTCTTCAGTTGCCTTTCTGTGTCATCCGTCCCACTCTCTGAACTCCCAATGGACCCTCGGACCTGGAGAATGCAATTATTAGAAAGTGAGTCATGTGAAAGACAAGAGATATAGCCACTCAGGTTCACTGACAAATTACTTTTCAATTTTCTCTCTCAGAGAGATGTCAACAAAATACTCAATATTTCGGAGTGAGTTGGCCTATATTTCCACTTCCGAGAACTGCTAGAGAGTGTTCTGACCTCAAATGAAGAAGAAAAGGAAGGCGGGGGGGGGGGAGGTGGAATAGCATGGTGGTTAAGAAAACAGGCCCTCGCGTCAGACACCTAGTTTCCAATCCCATCTCCACCACTCTTTAGCTGGGTGACATCTGTGTCTCAGCTTCTAACAATCACACCTAGCTCTGGGTTGTCATGAGGATTAAATGAGCCAATATAAGTAACACATAGGAAGTTCCAACACAGGTTAGCTATTATCAAAGAAAAAGAAAATACAGGGGTTTTAGCATACAGTAAAGTCAACAGACACTGTCAACACTCCTAAATTATGCTAAGAACGGTCTAAATAATCATCATTGGTCTGCAGAGGCTGGAGACTCTCTTGTTCTGAGTAGGCGGCGGCTTCAGACAGAAGCTAGACTCACATTTTCCCTAAAGATCCTTGCCTAGATGCCATACACGTCAGCCACCCAGGAGGGAATATCTGTGTAGCTCTAGTCATTCAAATGTTGTTCAAATGACCCTAATTATGTTTCAAATAAGAATGCTAACTTGCATTTTTTCCAAGGACGGAAATGAACAGTATTCTTGGCAATTAATTCTGTTTTTTATCAGGTTCTAAAGACACAGGTAAATAAATCAATTCTGGACTCTGTATACAGGAACCATTATTTGCCAAAATGGCCCAGGGGTTATATCATGGTTTATGCAATACTCTAAAGGGCCAAAGACAGTACTGAATTCATAGAATTAGGAGGCCAGGGGGAAAGAGCTGGCCCCAAGTTTCAGACAGGCCCTGATGGCAGCTCACTCCACATTTCCTCAGGGAGGGCTGCCCCAACCTCCCAGCCTGATCAAGGGCCCCCCATTACACCCTCTGGTGCAGAGACTATCTTTCCTTCACAGAACTGGCAATGGGTTATCTGTTATTATCTGATTAACATCACCCCTCCTACTAGATCGTTTGCTTCACGAGGGACGAGACCAGGACTGGGTTTGCTCCCCACTAGCCCCATCATCTCCTAACACCATGCCTGACACCTAAGAGATACTCAATGTTTGTCTAGTAAATGAGTGAGGCACGTTGTCTCTAAAGAATGGCATTTCTGGACACTTGGCCCATTCTGCAGCATCCCTGAGCTTCTGCTGCTGAGAATACAGGATGGGAAGAAAAGAAACATTGCCTTAGGATCTATGGATCCTAAGGAAACTTGCCGAGTATGAGCCTTCACTTTGTGTTCCTACTTAAGAATGGGAATAATCACACTGGGTTCTCCCAACCTGAATCTCCAGAGGGAACGTCTAAGGCTTCTATGGTGTAGGCTCGTGGAGAGTCCCAAGGAAACTCCTGAAGCATCTGCAGAATGTGACAGGGGAGAGAGAAGAGAAGGATGGCGCAAGACTGGAGCTGATGGAGGACCTGGAAACTCAAAAAGCTTTCTTCTGAAACTAACCTGGAGTCTGTCCACAAGCCAGCTGGAGGCTCAGGAACAACTGAAGACAATTACAAGGAGTAGGAGAGGACTGGAAAGTGGAAAATGTAAATGCTTGGGAAAGGAGAAGATGAGAGTGGACACGAGGACACAAGGATGGGAGAGAGCTGGCAGCCGAGCGCCAGGTCTCAGGGGCATCAGCAGGGCATCCTACAGCCTTCGGGAGAGAAACAAAAAAGGTCAAGGAGGAAAGTGACACATCTCAGAACCAAAGGACGATTTATCATCAGGCTAAAGAACAAAAGAAAAGTTAACCGCAGGAATATGCTGGAGAAATGGTGATTATGAAGTCACTGGGGAAGACTAAGAGACATTTTGGCTGTAATTCCAATGACTAGAACGAAACAGTACGTGAAATGCTTTCAGATTGGGGAGATTTATTATTTTGGCAAAAACAGCTCAAGGAAAAACAAAGGCAAAATTCCCGCCTGATTTTTGCAGTAGTGCCACTAGTAGGACAAAGTTCAATTTCCATATTCTTTAGAAAAGAAATGGACCTTGCAAAGGACATAGTGGTGATTCTGAGGACACTTCCAGCTCCAGGGAAGCTGAGTAGAATGCTGATAGTAAGATTAAGATTCAGTTCTAGCCAGGATGACATTCAAAATCAACAAAAAAGAAAAGGGAATAAAAGGAAAAGGTAAAACCTGGAATTGACAAGGAAAAAAAACTGCTTTTCTACTAAATGTCCTAGACAAAAAGAAACGAGTAATATTCTGGGCAATCTTACCAAGTTTACAAAATGTTTAGTTCCTAGCAGGTTTCAGTTTGGACTTAAAATTTGTAAACATTTACCTAAAATCTAAAGATGGGACAGGAATAGGTTATACACTGTTGCTGACAATACAGGAGTGCCTTTCTGTCATTCCTGAGGTCTTGGAGCTGCTTTTTCTAACGTGGCTCCAGCTCTGCCGAAAGCTTCTTATCTTCTTTCCCAAAGAAATGCCAAGTTTTGCAACCAGCCCTGACTTCTGAACTGCCAGCACCTCTGATAGGGTCATATGTCACTGAAGCTTCTTCAACATCCAGATAGGGAAAGGAGAGGAACAGGGAGGCATATGCAGTGTCTGCTGTCTGAATCGCAGATTTTGAGAAATACTTTGTTCACTGTTCTTGGATGTGAAGGTAGGGACTGTGTTCTCTGTATGCTAGGGTCCCTATCCCATACCCAGTCACTGACTCAGGGCTGGACTGTGTGTATAGGATGGGGAAATAACCTTTAGACAGTCAAGAAAATACACAGCGCATTCAGATGAAATTCTTTCCAACATAAAATGAGAACCTTTCTTTTCTGCAAAATGGGCACAATGCCTACTTCACAGGGTGGCTCTGAGGAGTCACTGAAATAGGTAATTTCTTGTTGTACTCTCTGTTAAAAAGAAAGTGATCAATCCCCAAGTGGGACTCAGTGTTGATTTCGAATTTTGTTTTTCTTGCATCTTTCAATTTTCCCAAGTGACCACTCATTTGGTGGGGACTCACAAATTGCTTACTATGTGCCAGGCCTTTAGAAAATTGCCGAGTCCAGAAATATTAAACAATAAGAGGGTTTAGCCCATTCAGCGGTGGAAGACAGGTAGCCTGCAGGCCAGCTCTAGTTCTTACATATGTTCTCATCCAATATTTTAAAAAATGTTGAGCTAATGTTTAAAAATTAGGGGATTCCACATAAAAACCCAGACAGCCAGCTTCCCTTGGAAAAATCAGACGATATGGCAACACAAAGCCAATATTCCCACCCATTCCTGCCTGGCAACAGTTGACAACAAGGAGCTGAGACAAAGTAGTGGTCGCCTGCCACTCCCCGGCCAGGACCCTCCTCACCAGAACCAGTGAAAAATGAGCACGAAGGGCCCTGTGTTCAAGCATTATTACGGATTTTAAGAAGACAACAGCAAAACATTAAACCAAGTGTGAGGTCCTTCTGAGCAGGGGAGGGGGACCCTGTGCAATGGTGCAGGTCACATGCCCATGAGGCTGGTCCTGCTCTCTACCCCCTCAGGCAAACAGGAAGGATATTTATTTATCTAACTATTCCGCTATTCATTCAGCAGTCAAGCCAGCATTCACAACAAGCCAGACACCATACCCTCTGAAATCGGAGGTATGAAAACCAGGGCAGTGGAGCCCGGCACAGTTGAGCGGAGAGCCACCAGGATTTCTCTCCTCCCTTGTTAAGGCTGGATCCATACCAGAGACACTAAGCGTGAGTTAATCCGAGTAAAATTAAACTGCTCCCAACAATACAGATTGGCCTGAGCCCTTTTGTTGGCATGGCAGGAGCCTGGATCACAATTCTGAGTAACAGCTCACAAGCGCTAATGAATAAGTCCCATCGGCTGTGCAGACAGTGGGCCCAGAAGTGAAGGGCTGGCCTAGGAGAGAGCTGAACATGAACCTGACCATCTGGCTCTCTGCGACTCACTTTGATCACAAAATGAATTGCAACAAATTGAAGAGCACATGGCTAGAGTTAATTGTCTCATCTGTAATCTGAACCTACTTTTAAGCAGTTATTATTACCCTCTATCAGGTGGAAACGTTTCCTACCATCACTGCAAAGTGCATTTTCCTGATGAACTGTAATGGATCATTAAATTCCATATCTGAATAACAATACTTTGCACTTATGCAGTGCCTTTCATCCAGGGATTTCAAGGCAGTTTGCAAATAATTAAGCCCCTCGCACAGCAGCCAAAGGTGAGTGACTGGAAGGGACTTGCCTCAAGACACTGAGTCGAAGGCATAATTCAATAGAAAGAGAATAAACGGCTTCCTCCTAGGCACTAGTAATACTGAAAAGTGAATTAGGGGGGTCCTGATTCCCTCCTTCTCTTTCTGCCTTATTCCTTCTTCTCTATGGCAGCTCCTCAAATGCAACACACAAAGAACGGACAAGTAACTAACATGAGTGTTCATAAGTTAGCTACAGTTCAGACATACACTTTATATGAGAAGAATGTTTTTCCATACATATAATCCTGGCATACACAATACGAACTGACATTTCAATCCACCTGCAGAATCGACATATCCCACAAGAATTAATTCAACACATTTATGATTACCAAATGGCAAACCTAAAGCCTTTCAAAATCCAAAATGAAAATATTGCTCTGCACAAATAAAGTATGTTCTAACAAAAGTACTTTATTCCATGGCTGTGTATCCATTTCTGGGTTCCCCATTTGAATGATGTTCAAGTTTCAGGAACAGCAAACAGGATGGAAGTGGGCAATCAGTGAAGTTTTCTCAACCACAACACTAGAAGGGAAAAACATTTCAGCCACTTGAAGTTTTGTGGTGAAATTATAAACTCCTGAAAAACTGATTTTATAATGGAAATGCTGACAGACCTTTCACTGGAGCAGTTTGAATACAACATTGTAATTTTGCAATCTCTCTTACAGACTAAAGACTAATTCTAACAAGATGTCATTTTGACTCACGTTTATTATTACCTGCAAGAATGAAAAATGCCATTTACTCGAGAGCTGCCGGAGAACCAGGGTGGGGCAATCGCACATTTTAAGCAAGACGCCTGCTGCCTTACCAAAATAGCCCTCTCCACCGAAGGAGTGGCAGCCTTTCACGCTCAGCTTCTTTCATGTCAGCCAGAGCCTTCGCAGCTCGACATGCCTTTCCTGCATGTTACATTTTAATGATCTGAGAAAACCGTTATCAGAGTTAACATCTCTAATTTTACTCTAAACAGACAAAAGCAAAATATCTCATTAGGCATCATCTCCGCCAAGGTTCCCACTAGGCAGGAAAGGATTTTTATCTAAAGTAATTACCCTTTTTAGTTAAACACACTCAACAGATGAAATTTACACAGAGTGAGAGACTGCAGCGAAGGTGAAAACCGAGGAACGCCGCGTCTCGCTACCCGCGCCGGGAGTCTGCGGCTCAGGCGGGGGTGGGGCCTCCTCATCCCTCTCGTTTCCCAGGGGCCACGGATCGCGGCGACCGTGGTGACCCGGCGGGCGAGCTGTGAGACGCGCCTTCTCCGGCCACAGACAAAACCATCAGGACAGCGGCTGCGCCGGAACTTCCCCCAAGTTGTCAAACTCGCCTACACTCGAGAGGGTGCCGGGGATACCTCCGCGCCCACGACCCCCGAAGCTAGGGGTGCGCGGTTCCTTTCACACACATACACCCGGCCGTGCCCATTCCCCCCACGGTCCGAGTTCCTGCGAATCCTCGGCCAGACGGAGGTCGCCGAGATGCTCACTCGAGTCCCCTCTCGCGGGCAGCTGGGGTAGTCCATGAGCGCCGCCCGCCGCCCTCTCTATCGGCGCTCGGCTCACGAGCACCCACCCGGGAAGAGAAGAATTGGGAGGCTCACAGGGCGCCTCGGCATGGGGAGGTGGAGAGGTGTCCCCTGGATAAACTCCTCTCCGAGGTGGAGCTTCTGGGGCTTGGAGACTGAAGTGTGGGGAGGGGGAAGAGGGTGTGCATGCTGCACTTTGATTTCATGCAGAATCCTGGGAGGAGAAAAGTGCAAGGTTTCCCTCTCTGAATGCACGAGCCCCTCGGTTTCAGCTCTCAGGGACGCATTCCGATAATCCGGTCATTGACTAGTGGGGATTCCACCCAGCGCGCAGCACGACGTCCGCGCTGCGAGGCCCCCACCCTGCCTCTTCCCGGGACCCTAAACTTGGGCTCGGATGCCCCGCCAGTAACGGCGGTCCCTGCTACCCGGCGGCGACTGACAGCTGAGTGCAAAGGCGCGGCGGCCGGCGGCCGCGGTCCGAGAGGAGCAGCCCCGGGTGCGGACGCCGCGGGCAGGGAGGAGGCCGCCTGGCCTGGCGCGGGGATCGCGTGCTGGGGGCTCCGGGCGCCCGGGTCTGGCGGGTCCGACGGGTCCGGGAGCAGGGCCGTGGGTCTGACAGCTGCTCCGGTTCGCGCGGACACGCGCCTCCCTCCAGCCCGCCCTCCCCACGCCTGACTTATTACCCTCTGCTCCTCCTCCTCCTGCTGTTCCAAAACACCCGTCGACGCGAGCAAAATACAATACCGCCTCGCCCGCCGTAAACAGCCAGGCGAGGGAGCGCACATTCGCCGCGGCGCGTCCGCCGGCTCGGCTCCCACCCGCTTCCCGTTCCTAGAAAATGCCATAAAAGCAGCCAGGGCGCTCGGCGGACGGCTGCGCGCCCCGCAGCCGCGGCTCCCCGCCGGCGCCGCTTCCCCACGCCTCCCCGCCTGCCCCGCGCCCCCCGCAAACTTGCCCCGCCGCCCCGCCCAGTGCCGGGCCCGGGGCTGGGGACTCACCTCGCCAGAGAACTTTGCGTCCTTTTCCGCCTCCTCTTCCCCGCGTCCTCCCAGCCCGCAGCCCCCTCCCGGCAGCCGGCGCGGTGGGCGGTTCGGGGGTCACCGAAAGCTCGCGGAGAGGACGCGCATCACATGGCAGCTCGTTCCCAGCCCCCCGAGTGTGCCGAGGAGGGGGAGGGGAAGGGTCGAGGGGAGGCCGGGGAGAAAGCGAGGGCCCGGCGGCAGCGGGAGTAGGCAGGCGGGGTGGTGAGGGCGGCGGCGGGCGCTCACGTTAGCGCTGCTGCGGCCGCAGCCCGGGCGCGCACGGTCGCTGCTGCTGCTGCTGCTGCTGCTGAGGCGGCGGCGGCTCGGCGCTGTTTGCTCCTCGCCGCGCGGCTCGCGCTCTCCCCGGAACGCCCACACTCTCAATCGCTACATTGTTGACATTCGGCGCTGACGTCACCCACTCCCCATTCACAATAACTTTACGGGAGCCGGGCAGCGCACCTCCCCGGCCGCTGGGGCGCCGTACGCCCGGCGACTGGCGTAAGCCGCTCCGCGAATGGCGCTCCGGGGGCTGGGGCGGGGGGCGGGCGCGCGCTCCGCCGGCTCGCGGGAGGGGGCGCGCCTCACGCCGCCGCCGCCGCCGCCGCTCTCCCTGCTTTGTGCGGCCGCGCGGCCGGGAGAGCCTCCTGCTCCGGGCCGGGCTCACAGGCTGCCTCGGTCGGGCCGTGTCCGGGTCTCGCAGGGGCCTTGAAGGACAAGGGCTGGGGGCGAGTGGGGCGGGAGGAGTGGCGAGGGCTGCTGGCACGTGGGCAAGGGGGCAGAGTCCGGGGCGCTACACCCAGAAAAGAAAGCAGGACCTCGAAGCCTGGGATTCCTGAGTTGTCTGGCGTTTCCCCGGAGGGGCAGGAAAAGATGCTCCTTGGGGCCCCCTACCTGACCCAGCCCTCTCTTGGGTGGGGGTGGGGCGAGGAAGAGTAGCTCCCGACCCAACAGCGATGTTGATGTTTGAATCCTTTCCAGGAGGGCCCTCTGCCTGTCCCACTGAGCGAGCCTTTGAGCCCTCACGCCAGCGTTTTAGAAGGGGCGCGAGCAATTGGGAAACGTAAATGAAAAGCCTGCCTACCATCTTCAGCCCCGCTCCTACTGGGTTCCAGCCTCTCCCCTGCCTCTCCCTCTGGAGGCTGCCAGGGTGTTGCTGCTGCGCTTTAAAGCCGTCGTGTGGCTGCCCTGTCAGAAGAGAGCTCGATGGTGGTTAGGAGTTTAGAGAAAGTAATTAGGACTTAGACTGAACGAACATTTGCAATAAAAGAAGGTTGTGTTCGTGTAGTGCTGGTGCCTGCAACTTTACCCCTGCCAAGGCCAGGAAATTCTGCCACGTCTCCCTAAACACCTATAACTTGGCCCCCTTGTGTACAGGCAGTATTCCATATTATTACATGTGGTGCTGATTTTTAATGAATATTATAAAACTTTGGCTCACTCTACTGAGAGAAGGATCATAAATCCCCCCCAGTAAAATGGGCACTGGCATATGCTGAGGAAGCAGCGAAGCGCTACCGTGGGAGTCTTATAATATCAGCCAAAGTGTTGCTCTGAACCACCTTCGTTTGAGGGCAGAGTTTTAAAAGGCCGCATTTTGAATATCTGCGTGGAAAGCTGAGAGATGGCCGAAAGGAAGCTGAAGGGGCCAAGTTAATTTTTCTAACAGCATTGCAGAGCCTCTGTGTGTAGGTCTAGAACGGCACTGGGAGTTTTTCTCTGCTGCCCGCCCTCATTTTCAGAGAAGTCTCAAAGTTGGGAGCAGTCCTCGCTCTCCTGACTTTGGGTCTGGTGCCCCTTTGGACAAAACACCCTGCTTCTGAGGTCCCTGCCTCACCCCCTGGCAAGGAAGGGGAATACTGATCCCTAGTCTGCTCTGGCAGGGCCATTTCTATAGCCTTATGGATGGCCACGTGTCTGCATTCCTCAGTCTTGGAAGTATGTGAGTGTCAACGCGATGACTTTATGTGTTTTAATAGCACCAATAAATGTTTTTCTCACAAGAGCCAGGCTTGAGGAGATCCCTGTGGGGGTGATGTTAATTCATTTCTTTTCAAGCCGGCCATGGCCGCCCAGCGCAGATGGCGTTGGGCACAGCAAAGAGGGGGAAGAGGAAGGTGCTGCTGCAAGCTGATCTCGCCACCTTACTTCTGGTCGCAGATGGATGTGACGAAGGCTGGTAGGTCATTTCAAAGACTCCGACTGGAGCTTTTTTAGTTTGAAATTCTCAAGTATGAGGTGGAACAGCAATTAAAGATGAAAAAAAAACTAATGCAGCTGTGATCAGTTATATTATCTAGTTGTTCAAGGAGGTTGAATTAGAATGAGTGGCCCTCTAAGGTCACGTCTATGCAATCATGTGCCTTTATGGCTGTGAATAAAACCAAATCTTTGCCTTCAAGGAGCTTAAAGTCTAAGAGGCAGTTAGTTATTTCATTTTCAATAGTTAGAAGTGAGTTTTTGAATTAAAGCCTGTGAAACATGTTCAGAATTATGTGCATTAGCACGACAAGTCAGGTACTGGACAGTCTTTTAACAGTACTACCGCAGAGGCGAGGCTGTGGACGGCCTCAGCACGCTAGTCGTGAGTGTTTGCTGCCCATTCCCTGGGTTTGTGGTGCTGCTCTGGGCACTTCAGGCAGTGACGATATGAAACAGATGCAGGTCCTTCCCTCTGTATATTCGTGGCAGTAACTTGAGTAGAGGTCAATTTATTTCCCATGCCTGCACCGTTCAACCTTTTCTGATAGACTTTTTTTTTCCCTACATAATTACATGTGCACTGATCCAGAATATGGGCTTCATCTGGGAGACATTTTTAAGCAGGATATGATTTCCACGGACAATAATTGTACCATAGCACTGAAGTCAGTACAGTTTATTTCTATAAATCTCTTTGATTTTATAAAATAAAATAAGAAAATTAAAATATCTGGGAAACAAAGAGATGAGCAATGGAAGGCAGAAGAAAGAAGTGAGCAGTTCTCAAGTCTCCGATGTTCTAACTCTCCAGCACCCAGAATCTTATAGGATCGGATGATGCTGAGAAGATATAATCGTTTTTCTTAGGCATCAGTAGGCAGAATTTTCAATGTGGTACCTTGAAATAAAACATAGCAGGGCAAAGTTAACATCCAATGAGAGAGAACGAAGTGAGACACTTAGAGGGAGAACGTCAAAGCCAGTGCTGAAGGAGATTCTGTTAAGGAACTGAGTTCTACTCATTGGGCAAATTCTTGAGAATTATGACTAGGGTTTATTATTTCAAAACCAGATGTTTTGAAGTGTATCTAAACTATAAAACCTCAGCTCAGGACTGCACAGGTGACACTTAGGAGAACTGATGAAATTTGACTAGCTTTGAGTATACAACAATTGTCGAGCCACCTGTTATGTGGCAGGCACTGTTCTGCAAGCTGAGATGCAGAATTCTCATTCTGGTGATGAGACTGGGATGGGCAGGGAGACAAATAATGAGCCTTTATATATATAAAATGTCAAGTTGTATGTTATGATATCTGAAGGTAAAGAGTGCTATGAAAGCAAATAAAGTAGGTATAGGAGTTCAGGAGTGATAGGGTGGGGCCATTCTTAGAGTAGTTGGGTCGGGGATAGTGTCCCTGATGGTGGGGCATTTGAGCAGATATATAAATGAAGTGAGGGGGCACGCTCTGCAGTTATCTTGGGGGGAAAACATTTTCAGATATGGAAAAGAGCAAGTGCAAAGGTCCTGAGGTAGAGTGGACATAGTATGCTCCAGAGACAGCAAAGAGGCCACTGTGCCTGCTGCAGAAGGGCATGAAGGAGAGTAGCAAGAGATTATGACAGAGGGATAGCCAGCAGACTGACAATTTAGGTGAAATGGGGAGACGTTTATAGGGGTTTCTGCAGAGAAAGGACATGACCTGGCCTCGACTCCTAAAAGATCATTCTGTTTGCTAAGTGGAGGAGAGGACAAGAGCGGAAGCACAGAGACTATGTAGGAGGCTATTGAGATAGGGTAAGAGAAATGTCATAGTAATTTGGACTACAACGATAGCTATAAATCTAGATATATCTAGGGGCCTGCCCCATGGCCAAGTGGTTAAGTTTGCACGCTCTGCTTCGGTGGCCCAGGGTTTCGCTGGTTCGAATCCTGAGTGCGGACATGGCACTGCTCGTCAGGCCATGCTGGGGCGGCATCCCACATGCCACAGCTGGAAGGACCCACAACTAAAAATACACAACTATGTACCGGGGGGGCTTTGGGGAGAAAAAGGAAAAATAAAATCTTAAAAAAAAAATCTAGACATATCTAGATTTATATTCAAGGTAAACCAGATAGGACCTATTGATTCAATCATGGGATGTGAGAGAAAGAGGAGTCAAAGGCAGTTCTTGATTTTAGCCTAAACAGCTGATTAATGGAGACTGCATTTAGTGAAAGGGGGAAGGCTAGAGGTGAAGCAGGTATGGGAGGAAATCTCAAGTGTCTGGGGTTGAATATAGTAAATTTTGGATGCCTATTCAACATCTAAGTGGAAAAGTTGAGTAGCCAATTAGACATGAGAATCTAGACTTCAGGAGAGAGGTCCAGACTAGAGATAGAAATCTGTGTGTCATCAGCATAGAGAGTCTGGGGACATGGTTGGAGAGGAGATGAGAAGAGGTCTGAGGATTGAAACCTGGGGCACTCCAACATTTAGAGGTCAGAAGATGCAGAAAATGAAGAAGATCTGGCCAAGGCGGCTGAGAAACAGCAGCCAGTGAGAGAGAAGGGGAGAGGGAGTGTAACATGCTGGAAGCCAAGTGAAGGAGAATGTTTTGAGAAGCAGAGAGTAATCAGCTGTGTCAATGCCACTGATGGGTCGAATAAGATGAGAACAGATCATTGACTCTTAAATTTGGTGACCTGAAGGGCATTGGTGTCTTTGACAAAGAGGAGTAGTAGGGACTAACCCTGGCTGGAGTGGATTTGAGAGAGAGTGGAAGGAGAGGCAGTAGAGGAAATGGATGTAGACCAGTCTTTAGAGGAGCTGTGCCGTGGAAGAGAAAATGGGAAAATGGATACAGGGCGATGGGGGAAATTAGAGCTGTTGGTGGAAATAATCCCGTCAAGAGGGGAAGCTGTTGATGCAAAGAGAGAAGGGATAACTTCTGGAGTGAAATTCTTGAGTGAGGTAGGGCCAGTTCATTCCTAACCATAGGAAGAAAGTCAGCTCAGGTGGAGATGTGCAAGGAGGCTGGACTTGGTGGTGGGAAATACAAGGAGTCCTTGCCTGAATGATTCTGTTTTCTTATGGGACTCAGAATTGAGATCATCAGCTGATGGTGGAGGAGGAAAGGGTGTAGGAGTTGGGAAAGGGGGAAAAGGTGTGGACTAGTGCAGGGCGGTGTAGCAGGACTGCTGGGCAGCACAGAGGAAATTCTGGGGTCATTACTAGAGTCTATGGGCAGCCCACTGCCAAGAAGAGTTATTTCTCATTGTACAGAATCTCACTCACAAGTTTTAAAAAATAATCAGCATATTCCAAACTAGAGAGCATTGTAATTTTCCAGAGTAACTAGGATTGTGCAAAAATTTTACTTCGGGCTATTTTTAAATTTGACTGGCAGTCTTTTTTTCTTTTAACTACCCATGCCTCCTATTTGTCCCATTTTTATCTCCTCCAGAGATCACCACAGTTCCTAAGAAGGACTTTGGAAACAGTCCTTAAAAGGAAACGATGTTCTTACATCGCTATCTATAGTGACATAGCCCAAGATCTGCTTCTACAGTAAAGAATTGATGCCACTATTATCTAAAATTTAAGTGAAATAAACTAATTCTTCAACATGCACAATTGAATATCTATTGTGTTGATGAGAGATGAAAACTTAGAAAACAGTGGAACCTATTCCCAAGGAACTTAAAAAAATCTAGGTGGGTAGTCAAAACTGATATAAATGAAACAATTGACAAATACAGTGATTTTATATCTAATTACTTTTTATTAATTATTTAATCTATTCATAATTAATAATATTTAAAATTATTTACATAGAAATTGTGTTTATTGGAATTTATGAAAAATTAGGAAATGAAAAAATTGTGAATGAAAATTAAGAAATTTAGTGAAAAATTAAGAAGATACAGAAAGATTTTTTTGTAATAACAAAAAGAAAATGGAAAATCTAAATGACTTACAGCAGAGGCTTTCCTAAATAAATTGTGGTTCGTATGTAAAACTGAATAGCATGGATTCATCAAAAATGATGTTGAAGAAGTATGTAGATTGGCATTTTAATGTTTTATTAGTACATTTTAAAAAACAATTTGCCCAACAGTATGATCCCAAAAGTGGAAAAATTGTCTAGGCATGCATAGGAAAACGTCTGGAAGGATATATACACAGTCTTAAAGTGGTTCTCCCAAGATGAAGAGCTTATGAGTGGTTTTTCTTTTTGATTAACTGGTTTTAAAATTTTTTCTCTAATATAAATATGTTACTTCTGTAATAAAGAAAGCCAATAAAAGTTATAAAATTCAAGACATGTGTAATTAAATTCTAATAAGAATTTAAGTGTTGTAGGTGTTAAGAGGGGAAAAAAAATTTATGAGGACTGGAACAGCCAGGAAAGGTTTCACTGAGAAGGTGGAATTTGAGTTGAACTTCAAGACTGGGCAGGATTCAGAGAGGAGGAGAGGTTCCTGGACATTCAACGCAAAAGGATCTCCAGAGGCTGGACTTTATTCTGACCAAAGCATCCAAGTGCTGGAGTGTTGGGAAAAAGTAAAATGTTACTACGTCAAGAAGGGTAGGTCAGAAGTCGAAGGTATGGGAGACGCTGCCTGCCGTGATGGCTAGCAAGGAGCACTGAAGTACTTCAGTATGGAAGGGCCATTGTCATAGTGACTCATTTTTTCAAGATATAGGTTTTTTCCCGCCTTTCCCTTCTTATTGGCCAAGACCTTGTGCCTGTTAGAAAGCAATCACTTACCTGCCTGTCTTCACTTTTTTCAGACATTCCTTGGGCACACGCAGACTATGTACAAGCACTCTTCAAACCTCTGGCGATACAACAATGCATAAGTCTGGGCCTCCGCACTCCAGGAGCCAAGTGTGGAAGATGGACAGGTGAACAAGTCATCACGCACACCATGCTCGCGGTCCAAGTAGAAGGACAAAGGGCGTCCGGCAACTAGTCAGCCCAGGAGAGTTTGGATGGCTTCCCAGAGGAGATGACAGCTGAGCTGGATTCTGAAGGATGAGGAGATCTTGTCAAAAGTAGAGGTTGGAAGGTCATTCCAGGAAGGAAAATTGGAATAGTGAATGTGCAGGAATTGTAGATGGTTAGAAGTAACAGCCGGTAGAGAATATGGGGCTAGAAAGGTAGATATGGAGCAGAAGCATGAAGGTTGAATTTTATCCATAGGAGCATAATGTAATGCCCTTTCAGCTCTTCCAGGGGAGTACTCATAATGACAGAGGAGATAGAATTCTAACCAACTAGGGATCCCGGAACATGGCCCCAAATGGCCTTCTCTAAGTGCAAAATGTCTTTGAAGTTTCCTGTTAAATGTTAAAAATTCAACTGAACTTCTGTTGTCCTCTATGATGTATATGGGTTGATGTTGTTATAAAATCTTTTTAAACAATTTGTGACCATTAGGGCTAAAAATTCCTCTCCCACATTCGAAAACTTTGATTGAAATTGATGCACTGCAGGAAAATGCTCTAAGTTTATGTTGTGTCTTTAGAGTTCCCCAGAGATACTGGAAAGCCTGGCTGGCTGGCTTTCAATGACCGATTTCCAGTTGTCAAAGAGGCATAATCAGATTTGGTTTTAGAAAGAAAACAGCATTGGTGGTGTGAAGGAGTTTGGAGAGGCTGGAGACAAAAGCAGAAATCCAGGGAAAGGTGATGGGAGCCTAAACCAAGGCAGTGAGAAGGGCTGGGATGGAGAGGAGGAGGGTGGATTGAGAGAGGTTCAAGGTGTAGGGGTCTTTTGCATGTGGGAGGTGAGGGAGAGAGAGGAACGATTGGAGGGAGGAACAGATCCTGGGACGTAAGAGGAGGGTAAAATTGCTCTGAAAGGGGGTGGAGTGAAAAGGAAGGAGGGCCAGGGCTGGAACTCTGAGGAACAGCTGTCTCGGGGGTGAGTATGGGCAAAGGAAGAGGCGTTCATGAAGAAGATGGGAATGGAGCAATCAGGAGGGGAGAAGGCCCGGAGACTGGCAAGTCAAGCAAAAGCAAGGAAGAGGGCTTTTCAGTAAAGAACCTGGGAGTACCATCCACGACAGGGAAAGGTCTGGGATCAGCAGGGATGTTCCAGGCCCACTGCAGGGGGAGGGGAATGAATGAGAGAAGTGGAGCCCTGGAGGGACTGAGAGAGGCAGTGAGGTAGGAACCCAATCGGAGGAAGAGGCTGGAGATGAGGGAACGGAGCAGACAACACAGGAGCCCTGGAGGGGGGCCGGGGTGGGGGGATCCAGAACTCTGGGGGGCAGGGGGTTGAGCCATGATTGAGTGGGAGAAAGGCAGGTATTTTGTGCTCAGATTTGAGAGTTAAACAACCTGGGGGAGACGGGAGGATCATCCAGATCTTTACTCTGAGAAGTGGGACTTGAAAACTGACCGGATTATAGGAAAATCAAAGAAAGGATCATACTAAGATTTTGAAGCTTCAGGATAAGAGGTAAGGAATTTGGGTTTGAGAGCTGGATTTTTTTTTTCTCCCCTGGGAAATGGGGAAGGAGGTGATGAGTTCAAAGCTCAAGCAAGCAAAATCGTAGTAATATTATTATCATAACAATAATAATATTGCTTTCCTTTTTTCTTTTTTTAAAAAAATAGCTCTAACATTTCCCTTTTTTCCCCTCAGAACTTGTTGTGACGCCTAGCTTTTTCATAAATAAATAAATAAAATTTAAATGTCTGTCTCTTCATTCTACCCACCTCAAAAAGATGTTTTTGGTCAGTAAATTGATTATTTTCAGCTATCATTACATCTTTGCTCAAAGAAACTTTAAAAAATATGGCTGTCAAAAGAAGTAATATGACAATTTTCAAATTATTGTGAAAAGGAAGTCTTGATGATTTTATCTTAGTAAACATGTACTTGAAATTGAACTATTTTCCTCAACCCTGCTTATGACTTTTTGAGGGGCATACACTTGAGTTCACTAATCCTATAGCAGTTTCCCCAAAGAATGTGTAAGACTTTACTTACAGTTTCTAACCTATTAAAAAAAAACAACAACAAACCTGTTTATGTGATATAATTACAGGAGGGCATCCAACCTGAACGTGGGTAACAGCCATGTGTTGGTCAGCACAGCTGTCCTGTCCCCACGTGTGTGCATCAGGCACAGTGCCTGTGTGAATGACAGAGATTCCGGCCTCATCTGCCTCTCCGTCTCCCAGGATGCTTCCTACGTTGATCTCTCACAGTGCCACAGGCTGAGGAGCTCACCTCACTGCTTTGCAAGTGGTAGGTGTGTGGAAACCCAGTGACTCAGGCCCAGACTTGAATGAGGCCTTTGCTGATTTGGCAGATGGGTGTAAACATGGAGACGCGCTGTGTTTGTTCCGGTTTCTCTTCCGCACCCTCTGGATTTACAGCTTTGCCCAGGTTTGTCATCATGGCAGGCAAGATCCTGTTGGTAGGTTTTCTCCATCCTTAATTTTCTGAAGCTGGAGAGGTCGGTGTCAGGGAGGTGGCTTGGTGTCTGATGTATCTCAGGATTGGTGCTGGCCCATGATCCAGAGGAGGGACCTGTATTCCCCAGATCTGATGACCAGTCCATGCTAACCAAAGCAGATGCTGAATCAGAATGCTTATTTATTAATTTTATGAGCACAAGTAGGTTATTTGTAGGATAACCTATTTCACTCCGGAGAGAGCTAAATGAACACTAAAAATTCTTTTCTCTCAAACTTTCCTTTTTCAAATTCAGTGATAAACAAAATGGTTATCATCATTTCTGTTCTACCGTCTATTACCTACTGGCTCACCTGTGGGTTCATTTCAATCATAGACAATATCTTTGAAAAATGATTTATCTTGAAATAATTTCAAACTTTTGGAAAAGTTGCAAGAGTAATACACAGAACTCCCATGTCATCTTCTCCCAGATATCCCAATTGTTAATATTTTAACACATTTGTGTCCTCTCTCTCTTTCCCACCCTCCCATTCGCTCTCTCTCCTTCTTTCCCTCTCTCTTTCTCTCTCTCTCTGTACATATATCCACAAACACAAACGTTATTATCATTCTTTTTCTGAATATTTGAAAGCAAGTTTTCAACATGATGCCCATCAACCTCTAAATACATCAGAGCGTATTTTCAAAAGGAATGACGCTGTCCTACATAATCACAATGCAACATCCAAATCAGGAAGTTAGCATGGATATAACACTGCCATCCAATCCAGAAACCCTATTCAAATTTCACCAACTGTCCCAATATCTCTTTTTCCTTTCTGGTCCAAGATCCAACTCAGGATCGTGGGTTACATTCAGTTGTCATATCTCTTTCGTCTCCTTCCGTCTGGACCAGCTCCTCAGCCCGCCTGCTGCTGCCTCCAGGGGAAGGGGAAGGAAGGGAGAAAGGGAGAATGATAATACCTCTTTTGATTGTTGCTTGAGTCAAAGTGTTGGTACTAAATTTGTTGAGCTGTTCATTTACGATTCGTACAATCTTTGTAAGTTATGTCTCAATAAAAACAAAAAGGCAGAAATAACTAGGTTAAAACAAGTTTTTGGACTTACTTGATTCTTAGTAAAGCATCCCAAGTGAATGAAGATCCCTGGCCTCACAAGAACTTTCCATATTCTGTTCTATTTGCCTCTTTTCCTCCCCAGCAAACGCCACCTCATCCTGCTCTCTCCTTAGCAAAGCTTCCCTCACCCCTCCCCAGGTCAGATCTGCTTTATATGTGCCTTGGACCTAAATCCTTTGCAGCTTTCATTACAAGCATATCCCACTCTCCTTTTAAAATTTATTCTTTAAACTGTGGTAAAATACACATACCCTAAAGTTTACCATCTTAACCATGTTTAAGTATGCAGTTTAGTGATGTTAAGTGTTCACATTGTTGTGCGACTGTCACCACCATCCATCTCCAGAACTCCTTTCATCTTGCAAAATGGAAACTATACCCATTAAACAGCAGCTCCCCTTTCTGCCCGCCTCTCAGCCCCTGGCAACTACTCTTCTGTTTTCCTTCTCTATGAATTTGACTACTCCCCGTAGCAGTTTTTCTACATCCTCGTCAACACTTGTTATTTTTGTTTTTTGATAGTAGCCATCCTGATGAGTGTGAGGTGGTATCTCACTGTGGTTTCAATTTGCATTTCCCTCATGATTAGTGACGTTGAGTACTTTTTCATGTGCTTGTTGGCCATTTGTATATCTTCTGTGGAGAAATATCTATTCCAGTTCCTTGCCCATTTTTTGATCATGTTATTTGTTTTTCAGTTGTTGAGTTGTAGGTGTTCTTTATATATTCTGAATATGAACCCCTTATCAGAAATATGATTTGCAAATATTTTCTCCAATTCTATAAGTTACTTTTTCTCTCTGTTGATTGTGTCCTTTGATGAACAGAAGCTTTTAATTTTGATGTAGTCCAATTTATCCATTTTTATTTTTGTTGTCTATGCTTTTGATGTCATATCCAAGAAATCATTGCCAAATCCAATATCAAGAACTTTCCCCCTGTGTTTTCTTCTAAGAGTTTTGTAGTTTTGACTCTAACCTTTAGGTCTTTGATCCATTTTGAATTAATTTTGGTATATGGTGTAAGATAAGGATTCAACTTCATTCTTTTACGTGTGAATATCCAGTTTTCTCAACACTATTAAAAAGACTGTCTTTTCCCCATTGAATTGTATTGGTCCCCTTGTCAAAAATAATTTGATCATACATGCAAGGGTTTATTTCTGGGCTATTTTATTCCGTTGGTCTATATGTCTGTCTTAAAGACAGTACAACATTGTTTTGATCACTGTAGCTTTGTAATGTTTTGAAATCAGGAAGTGTGAGACCTCCAACTTTGTTCTTCTTTTTCAAGATTGTTTGGCTCTTCAAGGTCCCTTGAGATTCCATATCAACTTTAGGATGGATTTTTCTATTTGTGCCAAAAATGCCATTGTGATTTTGATAGGGACTGCATTAAATCTGTACATCTCTTTGGGTAGTCTTGACGTCTTAACAATATTAAGTCTTCCTATCCATGAACACAGGGTGCCTTTTCATTTATTTGTGTCTTCTTTAATTTCTTTCGGCAATATTTTGTAGTTTTCAAGTGTATAAGTCTTTGCCTCCTTGGTTAAGTTTATTCCTAAATATTTTATTCTTTTTATGCTGTTGTAAATGGAATTATTTTCTTAATTTCCTTTTTAGATTGTTTAGTTATTTCTCCATTTTTGAGTGGACTAGTTTGTTCAATTTTTATCTCTTTCTCTGGGCTCTAAGGCTCAGGAGTGTAGAAACAGTGTCTAGTTTTGCTCACAGCTACACCCCAAGTTCTTTGTGTAGTGGTAGCCACTGAATACCTGCTCAGTAAATACTTGCTAAATTTTTCTAATAAGGTCAGGCTGGTTTAGTAGACTCGCTTTCCATTCTTGTGTGTGAACAAAGATTAGACTGATGCTGAACCATTTACCTTGACTATCTTTTCAGCCTTCCTCCTTTAAAAAAATAACACCTAATATTTATTTAGTGCTTACTATATGCTAAGTGTCTTTGGATGAATTACTCTATTTCTCACAACAACCCAGTGAGCTGGGCATAGAATCAGTATATACTTTGTTGACAGTTTGAGTTCTGGGGCCAGACTTGCTGAGTTTGAATCTGGTTCACACTTGCAAGCTGTGTGACCTCAGACAAGTTACTTCTCCTCTCTTTGCCTCAGATTCCTATAACATGGGGTTCCTATAATGCATACTCCTTTGGTTTGTCCTGAGGATGGATGAAGATATTGTAGGTCAATTGCTTAGCACATAGTAAGTGCTTAGTAAATCCTGGCAATTATTATCTCAATTTTGCAAATGTGGGAGCCGAGGTTTAAAGAGGATAAGTGGCCCATGATCACACCTAGGCAGTCCAGAATCCCTAAGTACTTAAGCCTGCACCGAAGTGCCTCCTGTGTATACCATTCTCCCCTATATCTGAGACCATGCAGTGAGGAAACTCACAAGCCGCTCGAGGATAAAATGTTTGAAGAGTTTGCAAGAAATGGAACCCCCCAGGATGCCAGATCAGAGTGCGCAGAGATGACTCTTTCACTCTTCAGAAATTCACTTGAAACTCTGGGGGAATCTCAGGGCGTCCCGAGGGGAAATCTGACACCAAAGACTAGAAGCCTTCACTCAGTAGATCAAGCTCTGTCTATAGATCTCCATGACAGACTCGTTAGACAGCTGGCATGGTCAGGTGACCCAGCACAGAGAGGGGAGGGCATTAGAGGAGAGCGAGGCGGACTTGCATTATTCTAGGCCAGAAGCAGAGGCTGGAGGCTGGCTCCGCCTCCCTATATGCACAGACTTCAGGGCACCATCAGCACGGCACCGCACCTCATCTTTGCCCTGTTTCCAGTGAGGCCAGGGCTTTGGAGAAATGGCAGTGGTCTTGCCCTTCAGAAAAGACCAGGACCCTAGAGCCAGACCTCCAAGTTCAGGGGAAACAACGACCATCACAATAGTCACATTCACAGTGGGTTCACATAATATCAATGGCTAACGTTTGTTGAGCATTCACTGTTCTTAGTGCTTTACCTGCAATATCCTATTTTATCCTTGGGTGACCAACATATCCCCATTCTCCCAAGACTTTCCCAGTTTTAGCACTGACAGTCCAGCATCTCAGGTAGACCTTCAGTCCCGGGCAAACCAGGAAGGGTGGTCACTCTGTTTTATATCCACGACCACCTTGGGAAGTAGAAATCTTGGCACAGAGGAGTGGCGTGCTTTCCTAAATTTGCACCCCCATCAAGTATCAGAGGCAGGATTTGAACTCATGAAGTCAGGCTCCAGGCCTGTTCTCCTAACCAATGTGCAATGCTGCCCAAACCAGTAAAAGCAGCCTCTGCCAGAAATTGCTTGGGTTTTGTTCAGATACCGAATGGATGACAAATAAAGCTGGTGATAGGGGGGAAATAGTAAATTGTGCAATATGAAATCTCCCAAAATTAAAAATGGAAGCTCATACTTTATTGCTGACAAAATGCCAAAGATTGCTTTCTAGGCTCAACTGGCCCCTCCATTGGGTGCCTCGCTTTATTCTAATTTTTCTTTTGACTTTTATTTTGATGAAAGTGGAAAATAGGGACCTGAGTGGCATTGTTGATGGGTAGCTTTAAGGTGGAGAGGTGCAAGGTGAGATTCTGGTTCTCTTTGAGGGGCTCCCGTATCCTCGACTTCCGCTGTCATCCCTATGAACTTGGCCCAGTCGGCTGCCACCTTATCTGCTAGTCTTCTCTTGCTTCTTTGCTTTTCCTTCTTTTCTTCCATTTCCTGTGCAGTTCTTCTCGAGTGCGTTTTCTCCTCTTTTTCTCCTCCTCTCTCCCACTCCCAGGAGCCCTGCCTTGGTAGTGTAACTCAAAATCCACGGCAAGTAGGGATAAGTACTCAATGATCAACTTAGATCGCTTCGCTCCTGAAGTTGGGGGTGGCCTGGTACAGCCAGCACATGTGGTGGCATCATAAAGACCTGTGTTCTCATCTCTGCTCTGCGACTTCTTGTATATGTCATTTAACTTGGATGAACTCAGTTTCCTCATTGATAAAACTGCTATTATAACTCCACGTGGATAGTCATAAAAGATTCAAGGAGACGACAAGTGTGACAGCAACCAGCAAAGTGTCTTTAGCATCTTAGGTGCTTAATTATATATACTTTCCTCAGCTCTGGGAGCCATCTGGAACTTGATTCAGACCAGTGGTGAGCAGCCTGGCATATGCCAGCTGGAGAAGAGTGTGACAGGCTCAAAATGAGGGAGGGAGAAGACGCAGGACAGGAAAAAGACAAGAGTGCCAGTCACAGGTGCAAACGCCAACAACTTGGTGATTTGCTAGAGGTCAAAGAAATCGTGGAGCTATTTCTATCTTGGATCTTTTAATTTTGTTGTTTAATTAGATTTTTTCAATTGCAAGAAGTAGAGACCTATTGAAGGCACTTCAAGAAAAGGGTGGGGAAAGTCATTGTAAAAAGCATGTGGAATCAATTTGAGACTGGAATTTCAAAGCTGTCAGTAGTTTTAGGGTCAGTCTCTCAAGGTCTTTGCCTTTTCTCTGAGAGTCTCTGCTCCATTCTCCTCCCTACTGACCAGCTTTCTTGGCTAATGCAGGGAATCCTTATGTCTCGTCCACCCCACCAGCCAGAGTACCTGGATAAGTCTCCATGAGTAATTTGCCCCTGGATCCATTGTATTAATTGTCACCACTTGCCAATTGGCAAAACCTCAATTCTGCCCCTTCTCAGGGTGTGTGTGGGGAGGTGGCTCATTTAGCTTCTGTATTAGTCAGAGTTTTCCAGAGAAACAGAACCAACAGGATATATATATAGATACATATAAGAGGATATTTTTTATAGGAATTGGCTCACGTGGTTATAGAAGCCGAGAAGTCCCACAATCTGCCGTCTGCAAGCTGGAAAACCACGAAAGCTGGTGGTATAATTCACTTGGAGTCTGAAGACGAAAGAACCAGGAGCTCTGATCTCTGAGGGCAGGAGAAGATGAGTGTCCCAGCTCAAGAAGAGAAAATTCCCCCTTTTTGTTCTATTCAACCGATTGGATGGTGCCCACCCACCTTGGTGAGGGTGGATCTTCTTTACTCAGTTTACTGGCTCCAGTGCTAACCTTGTCCAGAAACATCCTCACAGACACGCTGAGATAACGTTCTTGCTTGTTCTTTCCCAGTGTTCACAAAGTCATGCCACCTCTGCGGACAGTACTCTTAAAATGTACTGGTGTTTATGTGGCAGAGGGTCTTGACTGCTGGAAATAGATGTTTGCACTTAACGTCTTCATCACTAGGGAAACATTGATACTTTTTGAGCATGGGGATGAGATGACTGGGTTTTTCGCTTTGGGGAAGTCAATCTGGAAGCAGCCTGAAGGAGGGTTGAGAGAGCAGACAGGTGGCGAGGTAGGAAGGGGGAGACTAACAGTCATCCAGGCGGGAGGGGAGGGGCCTGAACGAAGAAGGGGCGGAGGGAAAGGAGGAGAGGATAGAACTGATGGCTGTTTTGGAGGCAAAGTCTCTCGGTTCTTGGAAACTGATTTGATGTTGGGGAGTAACAGAGAGGGAAGTCATTTTAAAAACAACTTAAGTTCTCAAATTTTGGAATTGAGGAAGAAGAGCAAGGAGATTTGCATTTGATGTACAGCATGCAGGTGGAAGTAGGGATCTGGAATTCAGGAGAGAGGTTAGAGCTGGAGATAGAATCATGACTACAGTTATGGCTGAAGCGATAAGAATAACGAAATTATATCCAAAAGAATGTGGAGAAAGAAGGGGACAGCAAATGACATTCAGTCACTCATTCCAGAAACTGCGGAGTCATCCCTGATTCCTCCCTCCCCCTCACTTCTCTATATCCAATCTTTTAGTCACACCTGATAATTCTATCTTCAAAATTTATTTTGATCTGTCCACTTCTATCCGTTTCCACTCTCTTCACCTTAGTCCAGGTTATGAACTCTCCTGCCTGGACCACTGCAAGTCCAGCGGCTCGCAAACAGCCTCCTCCCTTCCGCTCGTGCCTACCTCCAATCTATCCTCACATGACGGGGAAAGGATTTTCTTGAAATGTGAATTGTGTCTTGTCACCCGTCTGTTCAAAAGCTCTTATTGACTTCCCATTGGGGTTAGAATAAAATTCAAGCATCAGATCATGGTCTATAAAGCCTTGCATAACCGAGCCCTTGCCCCTCTCTCTAACTTTATGTCATTCTCCCTTTCAGTAACCACCCTTCACTCGCCCTCCTCTTTTAGTTTCTCAAACATGTCAAGCTCTCTACCAATTCTGCTCTAGACTCCTTCGCCAGCCGCAGCCCTACCTCTTCTCCTTACCTCCCATTTCTGCTTCTCATTCCCTTAATCTTCCCAAGAACACAGAGTTTTTTATTGCCTATAGAATCATCTTGCAATAACAGACCCTCCGTGGCCACTCCCATTCTCCAACCCCAGCACTGCAGTAGGAGCTGAGCAGGAACAAGACGGATATTCAGAAACCTCCCTAGAGGCCAAGGGGGAGGGGACCCTTGGGCCCGACCCATTACATAATGCCTGTGAAAATCACCATACTTTCTCTTTTTGAATGTGTTCTGGTTTTAAAGAATATTAATTCTGAAAATTGAATTTGTTTTTTAAAAAAGGGGTATAAAAGACTTGACAAAAGGATTCATCTTGAGATCTCTTAAAATATTGATTTTTTTCTAGTATATTCAAACCTCGTAATTTTATTTCCCACCACTCACACAGTTTCACACAAGTTTTCAAGGGTACAGCAGCTGCCAGAGATAAAGCCCACTCATATCGCTCCTGTGTCGTAGATGGTGAAATTGAGTCAGAAAGGCTTGCTGAGAATGACAGATTCAATAATAGAGTCAAGGTTAGCAACCAGAGAACTGTTAGCATTGAATCTTTGCTCAAATCAAAGGCTAATTCCATTTCTTCAATAATTTCCTCTTAAAATATAGACTAAACTCCTGCCATTGTTTTCCAATACCTTCAGTAGACTTGTGTATAAAAATCTTGGTGATTTTAGTATAGCTCTGGGTAGGAGATTCCCAGATATTGGTTATTTCGTTCCTTAGAGCCCTCCTCAGCCAACACTTCTGGTTGTGTTGGGCTGCCTGCACTGAGGCTATTTTTAACAGTATATTTGTGTTTTATCCAGAGAGCAACCAGGCAGAGCAGCCGCACTGGGACAGTTAACTTACACTTTAGAATAATTTCAAAATGTGAATAACAAGTTCTTTTTTTAAATAAAAAAGGAAATGAAATTAAAAACAAGACTTCAATTTAATCTGGGAGACTTGAAATGGCAAGCTTGCCCCTTGTCAATTTCGTTCCGGTTCACCAAATCTCAACCAACACAGCGGCCGGGCCAGTGAAGGAGGCAGTGTCACTCAACCCCCGAACCTCCTTGCATTTGTGGGTTTAATCTGGGCTCCAACGTTATTTTAAAGGGTTTTTATGCTCACAGATTTCTGCTTATGTTAACAAAGCTTTATGTAGATATAGATCTACTGATGCTAACCAAACAGCATGATTACCATAGAGGCAATTTATAGGAAAAAAACAAAAGCCTGAATCCTGCGGTATTTATTTATAGAAGTAAACACAAGTAAAATTGAGATCTAGAACCAAATCTCTTCTAAACACAGTGTCGTCGTATTTTGACTTGGATGGAAAAATTAAAGCTAGTGCTTGCTCAGAAGCATTTTCACATTAAGACAGTTTAACCAGCTCGATTGTTCTTTTCACCTTGTCTGCCCTCCTGAGTACACCAGGACAAGGATGATAAACCCTCCTCAGGCGATGTTGTAAAGGAAATTGAAGGCCGTGTAAACTCGGGTTTATATTAACCGCTAAGAGCTTAAGCACCAACAGTCAGTACCCACTTAGAAGCCTTCCACATCATTCTCAAAAACTAGAAGGGAAAACGCCAAATCACACTCTTTCAGCATGTGGAAATCATATATTGGTCCTGAAAATGTTTTTAGTGCTACCAGGGGAAAATAAAATGGTTTTTGACCAAAACTTTCCATTTTACCTTTAAACAAATTTAAGTAATTCCAAGTGAAAACACAATTTTTTCTTAAAACTTTCACATCTTGGGACAGGAACAATAAATAATTACTGTCATCTGAGGTAAACACTGGACCAGTACTTTGTATGTATTAGTCCCTTAATGTTCACAACAACTCCGCAAAGTAGGTTTTATTACCTCCCTTTTTCAGATGAATAAACTAAGGCTCCGAGGGGTTAAATATGCCCAACATCGTATTCAAAGCCAGACTTTGATGATTTCACACTACAGCTCTTGGAATAGAGTTCCAGTCATGTGGGAAAAGAAGTCACATTGCTTGTATTTTTACCTTCATGGCCCAAATCTGTTATCTTTATCTATTAGTTTTCTTTAAAAAGGGAGACTAATAAAAATGGCCAGCTCTGACATTTTACTTTACCCTAAAAATGGCCATATTAGATGGCTCTGCCATCTCGTTGACTTTGGGTTACACTTTATCTTGACTTGGGTCCTCCTTCTTACCTCCTGAGGCCTCATTTGAACTCATAGAAACTTGTTCTCTCCTGCTCCGTTTTCCCTCCCTCATTGAGTTTTCTATCATGCTGTCTACAAAAGGTACAGCTGACTTACATCCATGGAAAGTTATATGCACTTTGGATTATAAATCTGAATTTTTAGGTAAACTTTTTACTAAAATACAGCATACTTATTGTAAAGGGCACAAAGCATAAGTTTACACCTCAATGAATTTTCACAAAGTGGACACACCCATATAACCAGCACCCAGATCAAGAAATAGAATATTACCAGTCAAATTAATGATATTTTAAATGTTGAAGGGAATATTCTTATTTCAAAGTTTATGTAAATAATCTTTTTGTAAAGGTAAGAATGCATTTGAAATGTGCTTCATTATGCCTTACTTTATGTTTTATACATTCTGATTTTCATACCTTGTGTTTTCTTAAACCCATGATGCCTTTAACGAGAACCCGCTCTGAACAACATAAGCACTGAGATTTGAACGCCTCTCCCATCCCAACCCCACACCAAAACTCAGCATCATACAAAACTTGGACTGCTTCCTCCTGGTTATTAAATTAAAAACTATCTTTTTAAAAAAACATCTGGTAAGGACATTTCTGTTTTGAATTTTTAAAATTTGCTTATCGTCAAGAAACAACTTCTCTATGAGGACTTTTCATTCTTGCTTACCAGTGGGTCCTAGTTTCCTATTCACGGAGAAGCTTCCAGTCAAAGCCTGATGGTCTTATGCTCTGATTTGTCCACAGCTTCTAAACATGAAGTATTGAACATAACACACAGACTGTTCTACTTCCATCCCTGTCCTTTATTCTTAGGTTTCATATCACCTGTGACAGATCCGCTGCTGTTGCATCTACAAAGCAAGTGTGGTTTCTATCAGAGAATTTGAGGCAGACCTGCTTGCCGATGGAAGAGCGTGCCAGGTCCAAGTGCCAGGCCCCACATGTGAAGGGAGTCTGTTAGGTTTCAGTGATGAGTCGCATAGGATGTTACAGATCGTGCAGAATGATGCTTCAAGATGTCAAAAAACACTGATGGAGCCAAGATCAAAGATTAATATAGCAAGGTGGGGATGAATGGATGAGGCTGATAAATATTTAAGGGCAAAAATATTAAATATTTTAGGACAAAAACTACCCTAAGTTCTGATTGTACCAGTAAGTGTTGGATGGTCTCGAAGAGGACTCATTGTCTTGTACCAAATGTTTTCTTATAATAGACAATTTTCAAGACTTATATAAAAAAAAAAATATGGCATTGCAGTAGCTCCCAAGTATGGTCTATTTTAGAATCTCTTAGAAGCCATAATAAAAATGCAGATGCTGGGGCCAGCCCAGTGGCGCAGCGCTTAAGTTCCCATGTTCCACTTTGGCGGCCCGGGGTTCACTGGTTCAGATCCCGGGTGCGGACATGGCACCACTTAGCATGCCATGCTGTGGTAGGCACCCCACATATAAAGTGGAGGAAGATGGGCATGGATGTTAGCTCAGGGCCAGGCTTCCTCAGTGAAAAGAGGAGGATTGGCAGCAGTTAGCTCAGGGCTAATCTTCCTCAAGGAAAAAAAAAAAAGGCAGATGCCTGGACCCCAATCTAACCTACTGATGGAGAATCTATAAGGTTGCGGCCCAGATATCTGTTTTTAAGAAGCTCTGCTGGTGATTTTCTTTTTTTTAATTTTAATTTAATTTTTTTTTCTTGAGGAAGATTGTCACTGAGCTAACATCTGTGCTAATCTTCCTCTATTTTGTATGTGGGATAACACCACCGTATGGCTTGATGAGCTGTGTGTAAGTCTGTGCTTGGGATCTGAACCCACAAACCCCAGGCTGCTGAAATGGAGCACACAAACTTAACTACTACACCACTGAGCAGAACCTAATTTTATTTATTTTTTTGGTGAGGATGATTGGCCCTGAGCTAACATCTGTTGCCAGTCTTCCTCTGTTTTGTATGTGGGATGCTGCCACAGCATGGCTTGATGCGCAATGTGTAGGTCTGCTCCTGGGATCTGAACCAGCAAACCCTGGGCTGCCGAAGTGGAATGCACAAACTTAACCACTATGCTACCAGGCCAACCCCCCTAATTTTTTAAAATTTTATTTTATTATTTTTCCAATTTTATTGAGATATAATTGACATATAAATTGTATTAGTCCAAAGTGTAAAACATAATAATATGAAATGTGTATGTATTGAGAAATGGTTACTACAATGTCACCTCACGTAATTACAATTTTTTTCTTGTGATGAGAACTTTTTTCTGCTATCTCTGTTGCATCTTCTGTAACTTTCAATTCACAAATTCTATCTTTGACTGTATCTTCTTTGCTGTGAATTTTCTCTATTGACTTCTAAATTTTAATAAGATCTCCTCTCTGAGCAACTTTCAAATATACAATTCAAATATACAATATTGTTAACTATAGTCACCATGCTGTACATTACATCCCCAGAATTTATCTTGTAACTGAAAGTTTGTACCTTTTAACCACCTTTATTCATTTTGCCTACCCCCTACCTCCCACCTCTGGCAACCACCAATCTGTTCTTTCTATGAGTTCAGTTTTCTTAGATTCCACATATCAGTGAGATCATATGTGTTTGTCTTTCTCTGTCTGACTTATTTCACTTAACATAATACCCTCAAGGTCCGTCCATGTTGTTGCAAATGGCAGGATTTCCTTCTTTTTTCTGGCTGAATGGTATTCCATCTTCTTCATCCATTCTTTATCCATTCCTTTGTCAATAGACACATAGGTTGTGTCTATCATTTGACACTTAAGTTGCGTGGACACTTAGGTTGTTTCCATAGCTTGGCTATTGTAAATAATGCTGCAATGAACATGGGGCTGCAAATATCTCCTCCAGATAGGGATTGTGTTTCCTTCAGATATATACCCAGTAGTATAATTGCTGGATTATATGGTAGTTCTATTTTTAAGTTTTTGAGGAACCTCCACGTTGTTTTCCATTGTGGCTGCACCAATTTACATTCCCATCAACAGTGCACAAGGGTTTCCTTTTCTCCACATCCTCGTCAACACTTGTTATTTCTTATTCTCCTGGTGATTTCATGCTCTCCAAAGTCTGCAAACTTCTCCAATATTGGGTCAGCATATGTTATTATTGTGGGGAAGTAAAGTTGTAAAATCATTGAATTTTAGGGTTCAAAAGAAACTTAGACATCACGTTTCATGGGAAAGGTCTGCAGGCCGGTGGTTAAATGCTTTGGGCCCTGCCATCTGGTGATATGGTCATGAAGCCAGAGCGAGAAGAGAGGGCTCTTACACCAAGCTTGGAGTTTATATAATACTTCCATCTTCCATCTCAGTTTAAAATCTAATTATATTGTGTTTTGAGTTATCTTTTTTTTTTGCATTATAATTATTTTGTGCACCAAACAAAAATTTAGAAAATATCGACACAAAGAAAGAGTTAATATTTTGGTTTATTTCTTTGAAGTCTTTTTGTGTTTTGTGCATGTTATTTTGTACATACTTATCACAATTTATATGTAATTTTGTATCCTGCTTAGAGTTTTTTTTTTTTTTTGGTTATACTGTGATAAGCTTGGTTTTACAGTAACAATAATCTCTTAGTGAAAGTAGTTTCATGCTGAAACCGAGTTTGTCAATGTTATAAAAGCTGCTGTCATTGCTAAGAGAAACATACTTTGTTCCCATAGGAACTGTTGTTTTAAAATATAGAATCTCTAGATTCAAAGGGTACAAACTCAAGTTTGGGATGGGAAGTATTTTACCTTTCTTGGGAAAGTGTGAAAACTACTCTCCGCTGATTAAAAAGCATGGTCATGTGGTTGCAACCTCCCGAATGGGTGAGAATGTTCCAGGCAGCTGTTGGATTTCTCTTTCAGCTTCCCTGGTGTTGATGGTGATGCGTGGTGATCCTGAGAGGAGAGTGAGGGAAATGAAACTAACTCTTGGTTGGCCACTCCTGGAGCAGAGAAGTTAGGAAAGGCCAACCCGCACCTTTCACTTGATAATATCTAAGTTGGTGGTTAGGTTCCCTTATTAGGGAAGGGAACAAAGGGGAGGGATCTTTATACCATGCTGCTCTGCAGCATTTAGGTGCCAGCACAAATTTTCCAACCAGGCAGTGGCTCTTTTCTTTAAGTTAATGATTTTGAGTGAGTGAAAAAAAAATTCTACCCAATTCTGCTCAGAAACCAAGATCAGAATGAAGTGGAATTGATAACAATTGTCGGTTGTAAACTCAGTGACAAACAGTTCCTGGATAGGCACTATTCCCTGAACCCCTCTTTGGGCCACACTCGTCTGTATTATCACAGGTAGTGGATTGACTGCCTTACCTTCCCCATCAGAGTTCTCCATTCCTCTACTGGTGTTCCTTGTGTCTCACAAGAAACTACTTGAACTCGAATCGTTGTCTCAGAGTCTGCTTCTGAGAGTATACAAACTGAGACAGGTAATGAAAAGCCCAAAGAAAGAGTATGAGAATGACATCTACTGAATGGTACTTCCAAAAGAGTTGGTATCATCACGGGAGCAGATGCATACAAACACACTCACATAGTTGTTCATTTCATACTTGGTATGGATGCTATGTTGTACCCTCCCTGCCCACCGCCCCCCGCTAATTAAAGACTCATTATCCCAGCTTTTGGGGTAGACATCTGGCAGACAGCCCTCGCTGATGGCACAGCTTTAGAATTAGCTTTGGCTGAAGACAGCTGCTTCCTTCAAGGTCACACCTCCTTCTCAGGGTGACCCCCCTCCAACCACAGATCTAAGTGGGACTATAAAAACCCAGTCCTCTCAACTCATTTGGAGAGCTCTGAAGGGTCATCCCATCTTCAGACCCCGCCCCCCTGGTCCCATGAGGCATTCCACTGAGACTGCACCGAGATCCCAGGAGGACTCCCTAAGAAACCTCATGCACACTAATCCCCATCTCAGAGCTTGTTTCCCTGGGACCCAACCGGTGACAGTACCGATAATGACCTACTATGTGCTAGACACTCTTCTAAGGAGTGAGGGATACAGTGGAGATCAAATAAGCTTTCTGCCTTACATTTTATTAGGAAGGAATTCACATTTTAGAGCAAGGGTCAGCAAACTTTTTCTGTGAAGGGCCAGACAGTAAATATTTTAGGCTTTGTGGGCCATGTGATGTCAGTCACCACCACTCAGCTCTGACACTGTAGCGTAAAACAGCCTTAGAAATATATAAACAGGTGGGCATGCTGTTTATCACTGAAACTTTATCTACAAAATAAGAGGTGAGTGGGGTTTGGCCCATGGGCTATAATTTGCTGACGCCTCTTAAAAAGGGCATGAAACAAGGAAATCAATAACTAAACCAGGAAACTTACATAGTGATAGCGCCATAGAAGGGATAAATTAGAGTGATATGATAAAAAAACCATTATTGTTTATTTTAAAGTTTAAATTAGGTTTTTTTGTATAAGTAATATATTCACATGGTTCAAAACCCAAAAGGATTGAAAATGTATTCGTTTACAAGTATATGTCCTGGTTCACTTTGACCCCCGATAGAATAATTTTATTTACTACTTTTCTGTTTCTTTTTAGTGTTTCTTAATGCAAATACAAGCAATTACAAATATATATCCTTATCCGCCTCCGTTTTATGCAAAGGTTAGCATACAATGTGTCTTGTTCTGCACCTTACTGTTATTCACTTGACACGTCCTGGAGGTCTTTTCCGGACTCGATATGTCCTGGAGATCATCCCCATTTATTTTTCTATAGCTGAGTATTATTCCTAATATGTATATGATAGTTTATTTGATCAATTTCCTATTGTATTAGTCAGGGTTCTCTGGAGAAACAAAGCCAAAAGGATGTATATATGTATAGATAGGATGTGTGTATGTACATACAGGAACAAATTTATTATAAGGAACTGGATCACGTAATTATGGAGGCTGACATGTCCCAAGATTTGCAGAGTGAGCTGGCAAGCTGGAGACCCAGAGACTGATAGTGTAGTTCTAATCTGAAGTCTGGCAGCCTTGAGACCCAGGAAGAGCAGATATTTCAATCCGAAGGCAGGAAAGAGCTGCTTCTCTCTTACTGTGCAGAGGAGGAAGGGATGGGAGAGTCAGCTCTTTTATTCTATTCAGGCCTTCAATTTACTAGACAAGGCTCACCCACATTAGGGAAGGCAATCTGCTTTACTCAGTCTACCAATTTAAATGTTAATCTCATCCAAAAACACCCTCACGAGAACACCCAGGATAACGTTTGAGCAAATATCTGGGCACCCTGTGATGCATAAAATTAGTCATCGCATCCATTAATGGGCATTTGGGTTGTTTCCAAATTTCTGCTATTACAATAGCACTGCAATGAGTAGCCTTCTACATATATCATTTCATAAGGGTGCAGGTGTATCTGTCTGTAGGATAAATTCCCAGAAGTGGGATTACTGGGTCAAAGCACGTCACGTTGACAGGGATTGCTGTATTGCTGTCCACGAGGTTTATTCTAATTTGCAGTCCCCCCAGTACATGTAAGTGATTGTTTCCCCACGGCCCCATCAACAATTACATTTTCAAACTTTGGGAATTTTTTGCCAGTTCGAATGGTGTCCTCCTGTAGCTTTAATTTGAATTGCTCTTTGCATGAGAGAGGTTGCACATCCTCTCATACTTTCAAGGACCATTTTCTTTCTTTCTCTGTGAATTTTCTGTGCATGTTCTTTATTCAGTTTCTATTGAATTGTTCGACTTTTCTCAATTTCTACACTAAGGGGCTTGGCTCTTTGTGATTTAGGTTGCAAATGTTTTCTTAGTTTGTCAGTTGTATTTGTGCTCATGTTGCTTTTGTAGCAATCTTTTCTCTTATGGCTTCTGGATTTTGAACCCTGACTAGGAAGGCCTTTGAGGGGTGCTTTAGCTGGGGCGCTCAGGGTTGATAGGGACACCCCAACTGCTTGCTTGTGTGCTGGGGAAACATTTGTGGAAGAGGTGCTGACTCCTTGAGGTAGCCCCTGTGGAAAACCAGAATGTGCAGAGCTGCACCCACACGAGAAAGTAAACTAAAATAGGTTTTGACCCAATGTAAACATGAAAAGTGAGGTAAACCAAATAATATCAGAGCATCACAGGTAATGAAAGTAATTATATTGGTTTTAGACTTGAGAAATATGATCTCTTTGGGGGGAAAAATTATGGCTTGTCGTAATTCCTCTGTCTGAACTAGGAGTGCATATATTTGACATAAATTTTGATAAATACAACTTGACTAATTTAAAAGTGATTTAAAAATCTTGCTGTTTCATCTTCATAAATTGAAAAGCAGGTTTGCTTATACTGGTAGCCTTTTATGGCTCTTGAATAGTGGTCTGACTACTTTTAAAAATGAATAATGGATTAAAAGTACACTTTGCAGCTTACATTAGTTACTTTTGTAATGCAAAATAGAAGCATGATAATGTACTATTCAGCATGCTTTAATATGATTTATACATACACTACACAGCATAAGTAATTCATTATGCCCTTCACAGTGCATTTCCTGGGTACAGAGCTCATGGTTACCAGCACTTCATCTCATAGTCAGGTTGTCTCGTGGACGGAGTCCCGGACCATGATGAGGATTCTGCCCTCCACTAGCCCCCTGACTCACTCAGTGACCTTAGACAGTACTCTTCTGCGTCTGGGGTTGGCTGCTTGTAAAAGTGAATGGATCACACATTATGGATCCAGTTCAGAAGAAGGGACAGCAGACTAATTACTTTAGGACTGTAAACGGCTTTGAAGTCTGGAATTAAACAGGCTTCAACAGTATAATTATTATTATTCCGGGAATTATCCTACTTTGGAAATATCACTCTGCAGTGGTCATTTAATAAAGCAATAGTTCATTTCTGTGCGTTTGGGAAGAAATCCTCTACCGCTTCATAAACAGCACTTTGTCATATACTGTATTTTTCTATTTGCAAAGTATGGATTTACTGAACAGCGTAGACGATGGCCCTCGAAGTCAGCTGCTTTTAAAGCCAATTGCATTCCATGTTTAGAATAAGCACATACAGATTTGATCAAAGCTTGTGAGTTGGAAGTAGGGGAGTGGTTCTAAGAAGCAGACTTTCCTCTAATATTTGTGGGGCCTGGAGCAGGAGTACAAATGGAGGCCCACATACTGTATGTTTAAATATTTAAATGGTATAGATCAAGCTAACAGACTGTTAAATAAAGTATGTTCTATCCTCTTACCTTGACAAATATATCTTCACAATGACCTGGAAGTCCAGGTTTGAATTTTAGATTTCTCTGAAGGTCCCAGAAGACTTATAAATCATATTTCTCTCTTTTTTTTTCCCTATTGCTTGGTTTCAGTACAAGAGTGACCAGTAATGATCTCTAGACCAGAATTTGAACATGCACATCCTTGAGGTATGTTTCAAACTCTGTATCTATTTATGATATGCAAATCATGTTTCTTTTTTGATAATGCTGATGACTGTGTCTATGAAAATGGGAATCCATTAGAATAACTGAAACCTCTGAAATAGTGAGATTTGTGCCTGTGATAAATGCTTTGACACAACTTGATTCCTTTGACAATCTAGATTTTGACCTGGTCTATTTAAATTCTGCTGGGAACATAATTTTCACATCAAACTTCCATTGTAAATTGTAAGATGAGTAAAATCTGCAGGTTTTGCACACAAATTTATTTTTTGCCTGACACATAAATCATTATTTTAGATTCAAAGGAATCTCATTGGTCAAATAGATCTAATAATGGAAATGATATAATAGAAACATTTACATCCTTAGAGAATGCACCTTAAGCAGTTTCATTTTGTAGCTGATATTTTTATTTCTGCTTGGGTATACGATTCTTGTTTGTCAAAGACTCCACTTTCTTTGTTAAAATGTAAAATGCATATTGGGCAAATGCTCCAGGGCAATTTGCATAAAAAGTGATGACAAAGAGCAATTAGTACTTCATTATTATGCAGTGAAATGCTACTTTGCTCAAAAGTGACTGTAGTTTCTCCCCCCCCCCCAACCCCCTTATAAAGCTGGTACAGCATTGTTCTAAAAATAGTACTTAAGAAACCTCTGTTTGTAAATCAGTGTCTTTGACTTTCCACTAGAAATCCAGGGGGGAAAATGCAAGCCCTAAATAAAGTTATTACCCCAGCTCTTTATAATGAAAAAGAAGCACCAGAATTCTGTTAGATAAGACAGGTCAGAAGATTGTAATGTCTCATCAAATTAGATCCATATCTCATTTTACCCCTTGGGCTCAGCTTTCAAAGCAGACCCAGATTATACATTGATAGCAACATCCCCCTCCCCCCCAACACACACGCTCTCACAGGCACACTCAGAAACAGGGTCATGCCACACACAGCTACGCTGCCGAGAACAAACAGTCCCAAGGTATCTCTAGTTAGGAAGCCTTGATTTTTGAGTACAGATTTCATTACCATGAAATTCCTTTAGGGCAAAAAAGAATTGCATCAAAGAAGCAGCGTGGAGAGGCAGACTTTGTAACTGTTCGCCCCATCACCTGTGTTACCAGGCTCTGCCTGTCTTTAATTGGCCAGGAAATGCTCATTTTGGGTTTGTTGTTTTGTTTTGTTTCTTTTGTTGAGCCAACATATTATCTAAGATTCTGCAAGCCAAAATGTGCCAGTACTGTGTGTGTGTGTGTGTGTGAGATAACCAAGTAATTGGATATTGGTGGGATGAGAAGAAAACATGGGAAACTACGAAACCTTTGGAAAATGACCCCATGAGGCTGGAGATGGACGTGGATTACAGTATTTTTCTTTGGAAGTCCTAAAGCAGGCTTGGTGAGGATGGAGTGGTAAACGCTGCCTTATTTTGGCTCTCTTGCTGCCTGACCCTCTGGGGGCCAGACCGGATCAATGCAATGCCTGCAGCCACATCCCTGGCCGGTATGGCTCCAAGATCGCTGACAGAACCTACTTCACTTCTATCCTAAGGGGTCTCTCAATCCTAGGAGGCTGGGATCAATCTCATCATCTGTAGCTTAGCCTCAGGGGCTCAGGGCTGTATGACATGTCTCCAAGAAGGAAGGTGTGGGGGTCGACCCTTAGCTAATTTGCTTTATAAGCATAAGTAACTTAGGCGCCTGAATGTTCTTCACCCACCTCAGATTTTATTTACTTTCTCCTTTGTTTCTTTTCTCCTCAGGCCACCAGTGAAAAGACTGTAAGGTCATATAGCTTATACCATTTCAAGGAGTCATTGTCTAACCTGGAGGTAATGTACGATCATTTTATACACTGCCACAGATTCATTATGCATACAATTTTCCTTTAATTTTTAATGCATCCAAGTTCCTACTTATTTAACTTATAATGCAATTGGCCAGACATCTTCATAAAGCTATGAAAAGTGGCTCTAAAGTACTGTTCCATAGCACTCCAATCTATTAACCAGCTGATGAGACAGTACTGCTCTTAGCCGTGGGTGGGACCACTGCCTTGGCTCCCCTTACCTCAGGGGTCCCCATGATTTGTATGGCTTTCTTTGAAGGAAGTCCCCAGCCTGCAATGCTATTTGGGTAGGGTGTCCAAATCAGATCCCATCTCTCCCTTTCAGCCTGTAGGGTTGACCAGATATCCAGAGAAGCTCCAGCACTCATAATTGGAGGATGGTTCTACAGCCAAGGTTGGGCTTTAAGCCAGGAGAGCAGCCTGGTCAGCATATATTCCCATCAACAATGACCAGCAAGTTCTTTCTTTCTTTCTCTTTTTTTAAAGATTGGCACCTGAGCTAACAACTGTTGCCAATCGTTTTTGTTTTCCTTCTTCTCTTCCCCAAAGCCCCCCAGTACATAGTTGTATACTCTAGTTGTGAGTGCCTCTGGTTGTGCTATGTGGGACGTCACCTCAACATAGTCTGACGAGCAGTGCCATGTCTGCACCCAGGATCCAAACCAATGAAACCCTGGGCCACCAAAGTGGAGGACGCAAACCCAACCGCTTGGCCACGGGGCCAGCCCCCAGCAAGTTATTTCTTTTGTAAGACTGCACAACATTGGACCTCTAGCATGGTGCTGACGTGCTGATCTAGGATAATTCATTCACGAGGGATGAAGAAGACAAGAGTTTTCACATTGGGCAATAGATAAATACCCATTATTCTAAATCTTCTTCAGTAAATCACTATACCTCACATGGGTCCATTTTCAAATAAAATCATGTATACGTACATGGCCCTGCAAAACACATTTGCCTAGAGCTCACACCCCCCCCCCCCCCCCGCCCCCAGGGATCACCCTGCCCTGGGGAATCACTGAACAGAGGCTGATATAGACCAACTATTTAGAAGGGGAGCCGCTGGAGGTGGAGAAGAGCAGGGAGAGAGATACAGCAATTGCAAGGCTGAGAGGACCCAATGAGGTGAAGTGAGAGCACTCTAGCCTGGGAATCACGGGATCTGGGTTCTCGTCCTGACTCTGCCATTTCCCAGCTCTATGTCCTTGATCCAGTCTCTTAATCTCTTTCTTCATCTATAAAATGTGGACATTCAATAGGACTATCGGAGACAGTGGTTCCCAAACCTGACTTTGCATCAGAAGACACATTTACTTCTAGGCTCACCTTCCCCCAAGTTTCAGATTTAGGAAGTCTGGGGGAGGGATTTGGGGATCTGTATTTTTCAAAAGCTCCCAGCAAATTTTGGCATGCAGCAAGGACTGGTCTTCATTCCTCTAAACAGTCTCCTAGCTCTAAGGGTTTGAGACTCTAATATAGGGCTGAAGTGATGAAGGCCTTGATGCAATGCCGGTGGAGTCTATAGAGGCAAGAAGAGAAGGAATATTTTAATGTAATGCCAGTGCTGGTACAAATTGATGGCTCGTGTCTGTAGGTATGTGCCAGGTATCGTTCTGAGTACTTTACACATCAATTCTTTATTATTCACATTCTCCAGATGAGAAAACAGACTTAGAGAAAGGTTGAATAACTGGCCAATGTTCAGTGATGATATTATTGGCAAATTGAGGGGAGGGATGGAAGTGGCAGGAATGGAAGGTATCTCCATGTTTTCAAGGCTGGAAGAGAGGGAGCACAATTTGGATGGTTTTGTGGCTTGTTTGCTTGCTTTGTTATGTTTTCTCGTTGGTTATGGTGGTAAGGGCATAGGGGATGGCATGTAATTAGCTAATAGTGAGTTGTCGAGTACAAATGTCTGTAGAGACTTGGAAATATACCCGTGGGGATCAGATGAGCAGATAGGCGGGAGGTTATGGACTGGGAATCATCAGAGATGAGAGGTGCAGTTATATGAGTGGGAGAGTCGACTAACCTTCAGGACACAGTGGGCAGAATTTCTTGAGAGAACCAGCTTGGGAGGGGAAGCTCGGTGGGCAAGGCTCCAGCATCAACTCAGCAACTAAAATCCCCAGCCACTTTTGAAGAGCTGTTCTGTTATATAGTTTGGTCAGCAGCTCAGCTCCATATTTTCACCCACCAGAATGTTCAGATCAATACTCCCAGTCCTCATGATTTACTGAACCTGAATTTCTCTAACTGCTCCATTAACTCTTCGGAAAGGTTTCTCCCTCTGTTAGCACTGGATCATGATTTTCCATAAGATTTGCCCTTGAGCAAGCAGTTCTCTCATCATTCTCACCAGGGAAATCATCTGGCTTTCTCCCCACTACCCTCTCCATCCTTCTTCACTTTCTTAAGAGCTCTGTTCATGAACCTGCATTTTGCCTGCTAATTAGTGTTTTTGAATAAACACTTGCTATCGAGGTCGGAATCTGTGGGGGTTTTTGCTCATGCCAGTTTGTGAGTTGCTAGTCCTCTGTGTCAGGTGGTATTTCTCCAACTTGCTTATTAAATTTAGGATCTTATTGTCTCCCTGTTTGTGCAGCAGAGACATTTTGGTGCTGAAGAGCTGGGTGCTGTAGCCCCAGGCTCTGTGTGCCCAGTCCTGTGTTCACGTTCGTGGTGTTGCACAGAGGGATCTGGTGGCCAGATAGCCCATAATAGAAGCTGAATTCACTCACATTGTGCCCCTTTGTCCCAAGGAATATTTTGTTCCTCTGAGCCTCAGCCTCAGCGTCATGAAACAGCATTTATCAAGCGCCTAATTGCCAGAGTGCTACAGGAAGCATTCCATGGAGTTTCACTGCCACAGTAGGGCCAAGTGTGACAGAGCCAGGCCTGAGCGTAGGAGGGAATTGCTATGGCCATAGGTCTTGTCCACAGAGTCCTGCAATTTGACACACAAAAAAATGATGTCTTTCCAGGTATCCCTGGCGGTGCTGAGATACCTGTGTGGGGCTGAGGCATGGAAGCAGCGGTACACGCAGCGGTGGTGATGGTGTAGACACACACCCCCAGAAAAAGGGAAGGGGGAGCAAGCTATTTTATTCTCAGGAAGCCTGAAGGGTATGCTGCTGAGAGGAAGCTACAGCAGCAAGTGACACCCTCTTCAACAGTTTGCCAGGGTAGGAACAAATGTCAAAGTCCCTGCAAGTCATAGCATTTGGATAAGTGTTAGCATAGAGTTCTTGACTCTTAAGAGCCAATAAGCCATCTTGGGGTGACACAAACATGTAAATAAGGACATAACACATGACTACATAACAGGCATAGACAAATAAAGAAGTGGACACACATGAGAGGCAAGGGATGTTGTGTGTGTGTGTGGTGCAGAAGCCACACAGTTGATAGGGTACAGTGGGGATTAAATGGGTTAATCCATAAAGTGCTTAGAGCAGAGTGCTCAGCCCATAGTGAGTGTTATATATGAAGCTGTTATATAAATGAATATAAATAAATAAATGTGGAACAAGTTCGAGCCAGCCCTAGTGGTCTAGTGGTTAAGATTCGGTGCTCTCACTGCTAGGGCCCAGGTTTGTTTCCCAGTCAGGGAACCACAACCACCTGTCTATTAGTTGTCACACTGTGGCGGCTGTGTGACATTGCTATGATGCTCAAAGCTATGTCACCAGTATTTCAAATACCAGCAGGGTCACCCATGGTGGACAGCTTTCAACGGAGCTTCCAGATTAAGACAGACTAGGAAGAAGGACCTGGCCACCCACTTGTGAAAAAATTGGCCACAAAAACCCTGTGAATAGCAGCAGAGCATTGTCTGATACAGCACCAGGAGAGAGGTGGGTGCAAAAGGTGGGGCCAGGTTCCACTCTGCTGTACACAGGGTCACTAGGAGTTGAAATCAACTCAAGGCACTAACAACAACAAGGAACAAACTCAAGTTAAGAAAGCTGGAGAAATCCCAGGGTGAGTGGATTTCTCCTTCTTCTCATACTAGATGGACTGGGGCAGCCCTGGAGTTGCAGTTCAGGAATACAGAAGGTTCAGATGCTCGGAATGTCCGTGAAAGGCTGGCCCTGACCCGCCTGATGTAGGGACATGATTCATCTCCAGGTATGTGCCTCTGTGCGGCCTAGCACACCAACACACAGATAATTCTCTTACGGCAATTCCTTAAGGGTTGAGGGAGTAGGGAGATGGGTATGTTTGCTTTGCTCCAGGCCCTGGAAACTTAACTCTAAAGGTAGTAACCACTGGGTCCAGGTATGTGTAGATAACGATTCCTCGAAGGGGTGTTTAAAGTAAAATTTTATGAAGACCAAAGAATTTGTTGGAAAATCTTGAATTGCTCTCTGTCCTAAGATTGTACAACGGGTGGATTTTGAGTTCAGGCCACAGTCTCTCCTCACGAAGGGATTGCTAGAAGCCTCGTTGATCCTCTCCATACTCAGATGTGTCCATGTTGTTCTTGTCCCAGGCCTGTCTGCATGTTTTTGTGGACATTTGCTTCTTCGCCCCCTCATTACTGCCAGAGAGTTCTTGGTCTCAGTTGCTAATGGTGAGCACTGGAACAGGGTGCTTTGGCTCCCTGAATCCCTAACCTGAGCTCTCTTAGTGTGTGGTTTCTCTGGCATCTTTATTCTTTCCCATGCTATGGCCAGAGGAGGGCAGTTTTAATGCCCCTTAGGAGCTCTTTGGATCAGATTTCTGGATCGGGCAGCCCTGAAATACTTTCAGTATCGTGTTAGGAAACAGTCCCCAGGCAACAGAAATTTAGGGAATTACCATTTACCACTCAGTGGCCAATGACAGATGACTTTCGGGACCCGATGCTCTCCTCTGATGGATGAGAGCTCCCCTGGGGTTCACAGGGATCCCTGTGATGTCCAACCCCAGTCACCTAGGGAACCTCAGCTGGGATCACAGAATTGGCAGTTCCTGTTCAGCCACGTGGCAGACACTCCACAAACATCTATCAAGTTCATTGGCTGGTTGTCTTTGCCCTCATACGAGCACGAGTTTGGGAAGGACAGAGATGTGTGTGTGTGTATGTGTGTGTGTAGTGTTACCACAGGAAGGCCCACTGCACAGATTTTCTAATTCCTTCTGCTGTACCTTGTTGGGTACCAGAATCTCCGTTTGTGCCATCATCAATGCATATATGTATTTTTTTCTGGCTTAAAATTCACCTCCCTAAAGCTTTCCCTGATTAATTCCAACATGTTCTGATGACTATTATATTGCTTTTTAACTTTAAAATTTGGTTAATACCTTTCTTGATATTTTTGATTTGTTGTATAGTATGTTGTTTATCATGCAATTAGCGCACATGGCTTCATTAGCGATATACCCAATAAAGACTATTGATGATGCTAGTGAGCCAGCAGACTGAAAAGTAATTTTGCAAAGCAAACCATGTTATCCAAGGAATGACAGAGAAAGGGAAAGACTAGCTCGATCAGTTCTCTTTAGTCGCAGATGTGTAGAAAGTGGTGTGTTAATATAGCACTTGCCTGGAAATAGATATTCGTAAGGCTATCACAAAGATTTTGTAGAAAAATACCAGTGCATCTGCTAAATCCTTTCTTTGGAACCTCCTCTCACTCTCTAATGTGCAATATGTGTATCTCTCTTAAGCTTTCAATTACCCGAAAGGAAGCTTCATGCCCAGGGTATAAAGGCATTTGCTAAGAATGATTGCTTGAGAATAAATATGAGATAAGAAAATGTGCCAGGCGGTCCACTCTCCACCTCCTTGAAGGGCTAGTTTTGTGGACCTTCCTTTGGGAGGAATGATGCTCTGAGTACAGGACCTGTGTGCTAGTCATACCTGGAGCACTGGCACCCAGCCCAGGGCCCTGTCAGGGTGGGCGCTCAGAGGTTTATGGAGTAAATGAGGGATATTTTAATTAGCTTGGATATCATCTTTTTGGTGCCTATGAGTGTGATATAGAACATGATCTCATTTATAACAGAAGAGAATGATTAAGCCACAATGAATTCTGTGCTGTTATTTTAAAATGCCCTAATTTAGCTGTGTAAGTGGTACCAATTTTAAATTTGTGTTGTTAGGTTTTTTTGTAAAAATGGGACAGCAATAATAGTACTAGCATAGATATATTACTTATGCATTAGGCACTGCTTTTAACTGAATTAATTCTAATGGTAACCCTATGAGTAGATATTCTCATTTTATAAATGGGGAAGCTGAGGCACAGAGAGAAGTTGTGATTTTTCCAGAGCTTAGCGGCAGAGATGGGATTTGAAGGCAGGCAATCTGGTTCAAGAATCCATGCTATTAGCCAGTAATTTGTAACCTCACACTCTGGTAAGAATCTGTTCATCCCAACGAGGTCAGATAGGGCATGGTTTCTTACTCAGGCATAAAATAAATGGTTATTCGTCTATCAATTAGGTACATCAACACTATGACAGTGGTAAGTTGGAAAGGACCAGGGACACCCAAAGTACTTGTTAAAATCATTTTTAAAAACTCTGAAGAACATCAAAAAGAGAAGGAAACAATGGTTGTTTATAATATGCCAAACCATTAATGTAGGACGATGTACATTTTTTTCCCGGTCGAAGATAAAAATCTTAACAAATGGACAAAGAAGAATTGAGCATCCAGGAAAAGCTGAGATGGTGATCCTCTTAGGAGATAATAACCAGGACGCATTGTCCATTATAGGTGAACTAAAATCATAGGATGCGATCTTTGAATTAACCAGGAAGTTAATACATCTTCTTGAACTGATAAATCTCTGGGCTAAGGTAATCAGAAAGATGGGACAAAGAAACCATTAGAGCTGCCACTTTAGAATTTCATTAGTTGAGAGAGAATGCCTTTCCTTAGAACTTAGAAGGAAAATATAGTTTTGATTAAAATCAAGGTTTTTTGCAATGTATTTCAGTAAGTTTTATAAAAATGTTACAAGGAGTGAATATCTATAAAAGTTTCAACAAAACCTGGAAGGATTTTATCCTGCAAAATTGTATGTAGACGAATTTTAGCATGTCCTACCATTTAGCGGGGGAATTACAAGTATTCCAGATGTTACTTTTGATCTTTTAATTCTCCAAGTTGTTTCTGATAATACCTTTTAATTTCACTTTAATAACCATAAGCCTTTTTGAAATAATAATACTGTCAGCTCTCAGATGTATGTGCTAAAGGAGATGCCAAGCTTGAAAAACAGAAATAATCCTTTCCGCTGGGCTGAGGCCCATGCCTCCCTCTCGAAGTTAAGTAACTGTGACAAAGGATGCACATCTGCGGCTGAAGGAGCCGATGGTGCCCTGTGTTGTTGGGCTTGGGGTACAGGTGGAGGGTGGTGTATGGAGCTTTTCTGCGCCTGGCCACAGATTCTCCTGTTAGTGCTGTTAGATGTCAGTTACTTTGGGATATGTTTCTGCCCCTATAGTGTGCACTGGAATAAGAAAATACTGTTGTGAAGACCACTTTTCTTCATGGAGTTCCCTATTAGTCACTTATTTCGCTGACATGAAAAAACACCATGGTAGCTCTGCAGCCTTGTGCCCAGATCTTAGCAGGCTCTGCTTCAGGACTGAGGCGTGCCTTCCCCTAGCTGCTGGGAGTGGTGGTTGACAGCTTGTGGCTAAGTAACCCCTCCCAGAAATTGCCCTCTGTTGAAGAGAGCTATTTTACCCCTTCATGCGGGCAGCCTGCACCCGATGACTGAGGTGGGGATACAAGGCCCTGCATCTTGGCTTCGCTTAGACAACTCTGCAGGCTCATCCAGCCTAAAAGGGCCCTTGTGAGATCAGTGGAGGCTTTTGTTGTGACAGAACACAGTCTAACTTCTCCTGCCCAAAAGGAGTGGTTCTCAAAAGTACTCCCCAGTAAACTTCCTGCACCCCAATCTGTTTCTGGGAGAACTGATCTGCAAGTCCTGGCAATATGCTCTGGGTGTGGAAGGATGGAGATCCACTTGGGAGCAAGATTCATACAAACTTTCATAAACTCTTTGGATAAGAGTGACATTTTTCTCATTTGCTTAAACTCTTTCTCTATCCCTTCCTTTCCCAAATTTCCTACCTTTGACTGATCCCTAATTCACACACAGGGTTTTCTGATAGAGATATAATTTGTGTTTGATGTAAAAAATCCAAATATTAGAGAAATAGGTATACATGCATGAGGGGCCACTACAGCATGCCCACTGGATAGTTAGCCACTATTTGGTAGAAGACCCAAAGTAGCCCCCTGCTTCCCTGCTCAGCTCTGAGTGTTGGGTAGCTCTTTTTTGTACATGACATTTACACTTTGAATAATATATCTGAAGATGAATGGGCATTGACACAGAATAATAATACTATTTGGAATTTATTTACAGGACACTTTCTGTCCATTATACTGATTTATTTTCCAGCATCCTTGAGAAAGCTTAACCGTGTTAGCCCCATTTTATAGATGGAGAGTAACTTGCTGAAGACACTGGAGTTTTGGGAAATTTCTTTCTGATAAGCTCCAATTTCTACGATCAATCAATAGGCTCAAGCCCATCATTCAAAGAAAACACCGGAAGAGACTAGGTGTTCTGTGAAATGGCGTATTCCGAAGTCTCTGTCACTGAGAGAAGGATGTAAGCGCAGGATCAAAGTATCATCTTCAAAGAAGGTGAGGTACTGTTAAATAACTCCTGGCAACAGCTTAAGCACTAAGCATTGTAATTGCAGAGAGCAGGAGCAGAACTAAAAATAGAAAAGTGGATGGGGACAGGACCAAAGACATCATTGTCACTCAAATTTGAATGTCACTTTTTGACAGTATTTGAGCAATTGATTCTTGGTTTTCCATGCTAGGAATTCAGTAGTCACGCTTTGCTGTGACAGCCCTAGGAGCAGGGAGGGGGCAAGACCCTGTAAGAGGCCTGCCTGGAAGTAGTATAAAGAATGGAGAGTGAGAATTGTTATTAGTCTGTGTGCCTCTTTTCTAGTCAAAGTTCCTTTGAAGGAAAAAACCAGAAAGCCATTCAAGCTAGCTCCAATTTACTGAAATGTTAAAGGGGGATCTCATGGACAGGAAACACAACCAGACCCTGCTTCGTGAAAGAGTGGACCTGAGAACCAGAAGGCCACCAGGAGCTAAGCCTCTCTCTCTATTTCCAGGAGCTGTGTGATCTCTGTCTCTGAAAATCTCCTCTGTTGACCTCTCATCGAAGCCAACTTCCTCTGCTTAGTCATCTTGCTTACTTCACCTAGCACAGTGCCAGTCCAGCTCTACATCATGATCTCCAAGCTCCAGTAACTGCCACCAACTGACAACAGTCTCCATATCTCTTCTGGCAAACTCTCACATGGAAGAGACTTTTCAGACCATATCATGCTTTTCTCACAATGGAGCAGCAGCTTTGGGTTGGAGAAGGGTCATGGGGTATAGAGGAGTGCAGAATAGATCCTTTAGAAGGGGCCATGGATGGGGCAGACAATGAGACCTATTTATTATATCCTCGCTTATCTATGTTTCCATCACAATCTGTATCATGCTCTATGATCTAGTCTAGGATACACAAGAGGGCGGGTAATCATAGCAGTGAATCACTGTGTAGAGTGTGGTGTCTGCTCTAAATGGGTTTATAATCTGGTTGATGAGATAAGACACAGCCCAAGAAAAGGAAACGAGTCATACCAGGCAGTGCCTGATGAGCATCAGATGACTAGCACAGACACTAGGGGTTTTTAAAGAGTTAGAGAAGGGAGAGATCATTGTGGGTAAGAAAGTTCAAGGAGGATTTCCCAAGAGAGGTGGGGACAGAAGTGGGTCTTGAGGGATGGGAAGGATTCGGAGAGAAAGGGGAGAGGAGAGGCTTTCTAGATTGGAGTGGAGGAGGGGAGAGTGGGAATGCATGATGCATGTTCAGGGCACAATGAATAGGCCAACGTGTTCTGGGCGCAAGATGTGTGTTGAAAAGTACTAGAAGCTAAGACAGGAAAAGAAGGGAGAAACAAAATTGTGTATGACCTTGAATACCAAACTAAATATTTTGGATTTGATTTTGAACATTTTATTAATGAGGTTTGAGCAGGGCTTGGCATGGTCAGGGCAGTGCTCTAGGACAACCCACTGAAGTGAAGTATGCCAGAGGCCAGAGATGGTCGAGAGGCCCTTACGACGTTGCCAGTAAGATGGGGCAGTAGGCTTGAAGATAAGGAGATGGAGTCAAAGATATTAGAAAGAAAATGGAAGCTCTGTTATTTAAAATCTCAGTTGCCTGTTTATAGTGCACTTATATGAAGAGATGCAAGCTCAGGGATGCAACTGGCTGAAGCTGTTGCCTTTAGCTACCTGCAGCCCAAATGCTCCTGGCTGTAGCCTGTGAGTACAGATGCCACCACATTAAAATTACTACCCGGATATTAAGAGCTCTGAGCCCCCTGTACACATAGGAAGTCCAGTCCTTATAGAGTTCCTCTCTTGATCAGTCAGGAAGCTTGGATGAAAACTCTAGTTAACTTAGGCAGAAGAGGAGTTTATTGGAAGCATGTCTTGTTGCTCATAAATGGATGGGAAGGTTGGGAAAATAATTCAGCCAAGGTCAGTTCATGCATTGGGATGCTGCCATTGGAGCCTCATCACCCTTCCCAATGAACCCTTGACTCCACTGCCAAGGCCATGAATAAACTCCTTCCCCAGGCAAGTCCCTGGAGGGCATGTGATTGTCTGAACCTAGGTCACGATCTCAAGCCCTGGATTACTATGAGTTATAAGAGGGACACCAGTTCCCCTTTAACTTCTGCAGAGGGATATGGGGCTATGTCTCCCACTAAGACCCACGTACTAGGTGATACTCTGAATTGGGAAGGAGGTTCAGATGCTGGGCTGCCAAATCATGCTTCTTCCTCATATTTCAAAGAGTCCCAAGATGGGAGGGTACTCATTGTTACTCTGAGTTATCTCCTTCCTCTCATAGCTGGTTAAGAAGGAGGCCCCCTCTGTGGCTTTCATGGTGACCCTGGGAGCTCACCCTTTATATTCAATGCATTACCAAATTCTGCCTTCAAAATTTATTCCCACTGCAGTTCACTTCTTACCTTTTGTATTAGTCTGCTCTGGCTGCCATAAGAACATACCACAGCCTGGGTGGCTTAGACAACAAGAAATTTATTTTCTCACTGTTCTAGAGCTGAGAACTCTAAGATCAAGTTGCAAGCAAAATAGGTTTCATTCTGAAGTGTCTTCTCTGTGCTTGTAGGCAGCTGCCATCTCTCTCTGTGCTCTCATCACCTCTTCTTCGTGCATGCATGGAGAAAGAGAGAAAAAGAAAGGTCTCTTCTTATAATGCCATTAATCCTATCGGATCAGGGCCCCACCCTTATAACCTTACATAACCTTAATTACTTCCTTGGAGGCTGCATCTCCAAATACAGTCTACACTGGGGCTTAGGCCTTCAATATAGGAATTTTGGGAAGACACAAATACTTGGTCCATAACACCTTCTCTATTTCCATACCCCTAATCTAGAGGTTCTCAGGTTTCAGGGTGCATTAGAATCACCTTGAGGAGTTGTTAATACACGTATTGCTGGTCCCACCCGCAGTTTCTGATTCAGTGGCGCTGGGATAGGGCCTGAGAATTTGCATTTCTGAAAAGGTGCCAGGTGATGCTGCTGCTGCTGGCTCAGCACCCCCACTTTGAGAACCACTTCCTTGGTCTAAACTGCCCGTCATCACTTATCTGGATTATCATTGCAGCTTCCTCACTAATCTGCTTCCACTTCTACCTCCATTCTCCTCACAGCAGCCAGAGTGATTGTTCAAAAATGTAAATAAAATCATATTCTCCTGCTTAAAACTCTTCAATGGCTTCTGACCACCTCTACATGGTCTACAAGGTCCTGCAAGATATAGCTTCTGCCAGCTCTGCAAACTTTTTTTGTATGTGTGAGGAAGATTAGCCCTGAGCTAACATCTGTTGCCAATCTTCCTCTTTTTTTGGCTTGAGGAAGATTAGCCCTGAGCTAACATCTGTGCCAGTCTTACTCTACTTTATATGTGGGTCACCACCACAGCAAGGCTGACGAGTGGTGTAGGTCTGCACCTGGAATCTAAACCCTTGAACCTGGGTTGCAGAAATGGAGTACACCAAACTTAACCACTAGGCCATGGAGCCAGCCTCTGCAAACCTATCCAATATCATAGTCACCACTTCAGCCACTCCAGCTTCTGTTCTCTATCTTGAACACGTGCTCCCAGGCCTTGCACTTGAATTCCTCCAGGATGCTCCCCCTCACCCCAAGGGAAAGCTGGTTGGCTCTTTCTCATCCTGGACGATTAGGCTCAGATGTTACCCCTTTCTAAGGACATCCTTGAACACCCTATCTGAAGTGGCCTTCTGCAGTTTCTATTGACTTCCTCACTCTTGTTCTTTCCCTTCATTGTAGTTACCACAGTCATTAATTATCTTGTTTATTTATTATTCTATTTATTGTGATCTCCTCCACCAAGATGTAAAAGGTGGTTTTTTTTTTTTTAAAGATTTTATTTTTTTTTCCTTTTTCTCCCCAAAGCCCCCCCGTACATGGTTGTATATTCTTCGTTGTGGGTCCTTCTAGTTGTGGTATGTGGGATGCTGCCTCAGCGTGGTTTGACGAGCAGTGCCATGTCCACGCCCAGGATTCGAACCAACGAAACACTGGGCCACCTGCAGCGGAGCGCGGGAACTTAACCACTCGGCCACGGGGCCAGCCCCTGTAAAAGGTGGTTTTAAAATAAACTTCATTCCTCATATTAGCTCCAACCACCCTCATCCTCTCTTCTCTCTGTCTTTCGGCTTCTACAAGCTGCTCAGAGCCTCTTGCTGCAGCACCCGGTCAAGCTGATGGCTTCAGCACTGACCCAGTCCAGCAGCAGAACTTTCTCCTCATTATCAACACGTACTTCCCTCTTTGCCCAGCCTCTGAAGACTCTGCTCTGCTGCTGGGTGCTGATGGGTAGTCAGTGGGTAAACAGATTAACTGCTTTAACTTTGTTTGTGGTTAAAAGGTACCAGGACCCCTGTGATAATAAAACCAAGCTGTATCTAAGGGATATAAATAGGAGCAACAAACCCTTTTTGAACCTGTACAAATTCAGGTGTTTACATAAGTGTGTACTTTGTTATGAATTTTGTGTAAGGATTAAATAAATTGGAATTAAAAAATACTATTGGAATAGCAGGGTTATGGAAACCTAAAAAGTGAAACTTAGGAGATCCTGAAAAACAGGTTGTGAAATGGCTTTCACGTTGGTCAGCTGAAAGTTTGACATTTGTCTCTTTGTCAAAGCATGTGGTTATGTAATAGGAAACATTGCAGCACCAAAAAAAAAAAAAAGAAGTTTATTTACAGACCTCAGAGTTGCATTCAGTAATGTTCTTGGTCAAGATCAAAACGTGGAATGTTTTTTCCATTCAGAAAAACAGAGTCGCTTTGCCTGAGTCATGACTGCCCACTTTTTTCCATAGGGTTGAGTACTATTTGTTGGCTGAGGTTGACGATTTTCTGAAGACTTTGTGGTTGATGAGCTCTATTTATGGCAGCAATTGGAAAGGTAAATTTAGGCAATATTAGGAAGGAAATACTTGGCTTGTTAAAAAATAGAAATCAACCACTGTAGCAAATATTTTGTAAGGAGCAAAAAAGCTGAAATCACGAAAATTGTCTGGCTCTCCCAATGCCTCTCTCTCTCTCCCTCCAATAATCACAGTTTCCCTGAATTCTTCCTTTGTCTGGCTCTTAGAATTTCCACATCCTCACTGGTTTGAAGTTCACACCCTGGGGCGGTGCTTGGCATTGGTCCAAGCTTCTCTACTTCATTGCTATTGATCAGTCTTCTTGGAACAGCATTTTGATGGCCCTCCCTTCTCATCAGGACTTGTGTCTTGGGATAGTAGGCAAACCCCGACTCCCTAGTCTAGCATCAATAACCCTCCATCACATGTAACTTTTACAAAATTGTGGTAAAACATACATAACGCAAAATTTACCATTTCAACAATTTTTAAGTGTACGACTCAGTGGCATTAAGTATATTCACAATATTGTACAACCATCACCACTATCCATTTTCAGAATTTTTTCATCTTCCCAAACAGAAATTCCCTACCCATCAAACCATAACTCTTCATCTTCCCCTCCCCCAGGCCCTGCTAACCTCTATTCTACTTTCTGCCTCTACGAATTCGCCTATTCTAGGTACCTCATATAAGTGGAATCATACACTATTTTTCTTTTGTGTCTGGTTTATTTCACTTAGCATAATGTTTTTAAGCTCCATCCATGTTGTAGCATATATCCGAATTTCCTTCTTTGTTAAGGCTGGATAGTATTCCACTGTATGTATAACCACATTTTGTTTATGCACTCTTCCCTTTATGGACATTTGAGTTGTTTCCACTTTTTGCCTTTAGTGAATAATGCTGCTAGGAACACTGGTGCGCAGGGATGTGTTTGAGTCTCTGCCTTCAATTCTTTGGAGTCTATACCCAGAACTGGAATTGCTGGATCATATGGCAATTCTATGTTTACCTTTTGGAGAAACCCATCACATGGTCTTGACATGCCCACACCTTTTATTCTCATTTTTCCTTTTGGCACCTCTTCTCAAGGTAGGCTGGTTCCCAGCACATTCCCTGGGCAGATGCATCCTGTGACTTCACTCAAAGAACGCAAAATGCTTCTCCTCTTCACTACCGTCAGGTGGTCATGCTCCTCAATAAGTATTAACTCAAGCTCTTCCTCCTAATGATAAGAAGTCCCAGCATCTGCAATCTACAAGGGAAAAAGTAATTATAAGACAAGCATTAAGTCTTTGCTTTTTCTCTCAAGAAAGCACACACCACCACATTCTAAAAACCCTCTTTACCTGTCACTCTCAGTTTCCTTCACCTGGATGGCAATGGCTCCCTAAGAGTCTCTCCCTCTTTCCTCCTCAAACTCCAACCCCTCAAGCTCCAACACTCAGGCTTCTGTCCTTCTCCCTTGCCCACCACATACACCCTTCTTTCTACAGACCAATTTACCCTCTCAGGTTTTAACTTTTTGCCGTGTTTTCCTCATTACCTGGACCCTGCACAATTGACAGCATCTCACTGTTGACCCAGAAAGAAGAGTCACTCTCTATAAAGTTAGGGAGAGGGGAAAAATGCGAATACTCATACATTAATGATTTCCCCCTCTTCTATACTCACCTTGGAAACGATCTTCACTTTCCTGCATTGTAAGAATATTATCCCCAGATAAAAATCTAAGCTACATGAGAGGAGATTTAGGAGTCTCTTACTTCTTTGCTTAAAAAATCTCATTGTTAATAACACAAATTCCTTTCCTTAGCATTCTGCATTCCCCCACATTCCCAATGGGTTGATCTCAATCTGCCTTTCCATTCCTATTCCCCACTACCATCCCTTGTGCCCTCCAGGCCCTGATTAATAGGACTTGCAGCTACTTCTGAAACTGTCCTGCTTTTTTCTGTCTCGTTTTTTCCTTTTTCCACTTACCTTCTTTACTCTCCTCTCAAATCTTCCAATTTCTACCCATCTCTGAAGCTCGAGGTCAAATGCTGCTAGTTCCATAAAAATAGCTGTTGCAAGGATTAAATAAAACAAGGTATGCAAATGGTTTAGCACAGTGCCTAGCACATAGTAAGCCCTAGATAAACAGTTTATAACAAATACTTTGCCCCGTACTATTATTATTTTTGTAAACATCTCATTTACAATTTAGAAGCTTTTCGGTCTTGTTCTTTTTTTGTATGTCCTACACAGCCTATAGCAGTTTGTATTCATTTGGCAACATAAAACCCAACTCAATGGCTTAGACAAAAAGTGGAATTTATTGGGTCACATAATTGAGAAGTCCAGGGCTTTTCCCTGTTTCTAAACTCAGCTCTGCTCTCCTCTATGTAACATTTGTTGAGCATTGACCAGGTACCAGGTACTGGGCAAGGAGATTCATGTAAGTTGTCATTTGATTTAATCCAACACAAATCTGTGATACAATTGTCATTATGCCCATTTTAAAGATGAGGAAACTAAGAGTGAAGAGGTTAAGTGATCTTTCCGGGGTTGTGCAGAGCTAGAATTCCAGCCCAGGTCTGCCTCACCCAAAAGCCTGTGCTCTTCTCCAGTCGTTCATGGCCCCTGCATTCTGGACAGCTATTTATCTCTCTTCGAAGATCACTGGGGATGGAAATTCTATAATCTTTCCCTGCAGACTGTTCCATGTTGTGTAAATCTGAGGTTAAGAAACTCCTTGATCTTTCCATTGTTTAAGTGGATTGCGTTCCACCCCTTCTGTCTTCTATAGAAAGTGGAAAGTCACTGAGCACTATCTGCAAGAAGATCTTCATGGATTTGATGGTAGTAATTAAGTAGCCACTTAATCTTTTCTACTTTTATGTTAAAGGGCTCAATCGCTTTAACCTTTCCTTAGAGAGCCTGTTTTCTGATCCTTTGACACAGGACACATTTTTGCCTAAGCTCTGGACCTTGCTTTTCAGCCAGAATATGACTTGAGGCAGCTCTTGGATCCAGTTTCCCTGACCTCTAGAAGAAAACAGACTCAGCTGTGTTGACTATCTGCTTTCCCCCAGTGGGACCTCTGGGTGCTGCCAAACCCTCTCTACTGCTGTGACCTCCCACATATACACACACAATGCCACCATCACTACCCACAAGCAACACACATAAAAACACACAACAACACATACCTCCAATGACAACACACACAAACAAGAAGAAACACACAGAAAAACACATGCCCACCCCAACAGCATACACAAAAAAACAACACACACCCACACCAACAACGCACACACAACATACACTCTCAAGGAGACAACACACAAAAAACACACCCACACCAACAGCATGCACACAAAACACACACACACCGCAAACAATATACACACATCACTGCCAATACACACACCCCAGGCCTGTGCTGAAGGCAAGGTTTTGCTTCTCAGTAGCAGCCACTGGAATCACCTTCTCTGAACTGACGCAAGGGAGCTGCCTTGGCTTCCTCCTGACTCTTGCAGATTCACGTCATTCTTGCTTTGAATACCTGGCAATCTAATCGCTTTATTTCTTCGCTCCCACAGTAGACAAGAGAGGAATGTGATTAACTGTTTTCGAATGTCAAGAAGTGAAACAGAAACTAGAGCTGGTTCCTTGATACCTTTGTCTCTCCACGTTCTGGACTGTGGAATGATCCGGTTTCTGGTTTAATTGGCCTGTGACCTGTAGGCATGGACGCAAGCATTTCTGGCTTTCTTCGAACATATCACAGAAAACTTAAAAAGAAGAGGAAGAAAAAACTCTGGATACCGGGTAATGGATGATTTTGTGTGTGTGTGCTTTTCTATAGTTGACAGAATTTCTGCAATAAACGTGAATTCATTTGGAAATCAGAAAAAAATCAATAAATGTTAAAATTAATTCTAAGTGGTTAAAAAATAAAATGATGGCCAAATCTTTATCAAGCAGATACAAATAAAAAGAAAACATGAGTGGCAGTCATAATTAGACAAAGTAGAATTCATAATAAAGCAATCCTTAGGATAAAGGATCCGTTTTGGCATTTTATGTTGATAAAAGGTACAATGCAGAGTGAAAACATTACAGTGATAAAAGTCATGTGATGAAAGCACGGCATTAAATATAAACAAAATTTGACGGAAGGAGAAATTGACAGAAAAACAAATTGTCAGTAGGAGACCTATACCCCAGACTTTGACAACAAAAAGAGAAAAAAAGGACAGCAAAGTTCGAAATACTATAGTTATTAAAGTTGATTTACAGGCAAATATTGAATTTTATTTTCTAACAGCAAAGAATAAGCCTTTTTAAAAAGTATTATTTGAAACCCTGAGCAAAACCAAAGTGTATAAGGCCACAAAGAAAACATTCTTTTAAATGTTTTTATTGAGATCACATTGGTTTATAACATTGTGTAAATTTCAGCGTACATCATTATATTTTGGCTTCTGTATGGACTGCATCCTGTTCACCACCAAAAGTCTAGTTTCCATCTGAAAACTTTTATGCAGAATGCGACAAAACCAGAAGAAAATTACACAAGTTTAAATAAGAATAAAAACGTCTAAACTCTCAACTACTTAGAAATTTAAAAAATTCTTTATAAGGATTTCATAAAAAAAGAAATTCAAACAATAATTGCAAGCTATTTAGAAAGTAATGAAAATCAGAATATTATATATAAGCATTCACGGAATGTGGCCAGATCAGTACAAAGGAGTATGTTGAGGGCCTCAAACACTCTCATTATTAAACTGGAAATAATGAAAATAAACAAACTAAGCATATGACTAAAAAAAATTAGCTATAGAAGAATAAAACAAATTCAAATAAGCAGAAATAGATAAGAAAGATAAACACAATTTATGAATTAGAAAATAAAGTATAATTGATTAATCCAAGTGTTTTCAATATTTTTAAAGGCTAACAAATGAAAATATTTGTCACCATTCAAATCCAGGGAAAGAGGAAATACAAACAAATAATATTAGAAATGGAAAAGGGATATGAACATATTGCAGAGGAGATTCAAATGGAATAAGATAATATTGTATGTTAATGCATGTGAAAATATTGATAAAGGGATGATTTTCTGAGGGAAATTGCTAAAATTGATTAAGTAAATTATCCATATGAAAAACCAATAACTTTGAAAAGGAATTGACAAAGTTATAAAAAAAAGTTCCTTCCCCAAACTCTCCTAGTCCAGATGGCTTACCAAAGAATTCTTTCAAGGTTTCAGAAAATGTATGATTTCTATGTTATGCAAACCACTCAGGAACATAAGTAAAGTTTGAAATCTACCAAGTTTTGTTTATCTGTTCACCAGTTGATGGTCATTAAAAAACTAGTGGACCCAGCAATTTCACTCCTAGAATCTACCAAGAGAAATGAAACGTATCCACCTAAAGACTTATATGCAAATGTTCATAGCAGCATTATTGCTAATAGCCCCAAAGTGGAAACAACCCAAATGTCCATCAACTGTTGGAGAGATAAACAAAATATGATACGTCCACACTAAAGAATTCATCAGAAAGGAATTAGATATTGAATTAAAAATGAATTAAATATATGCTATTACAACATGGATAAACCTCAAAAACATTACTCGGAGTCGGGCACAAAACATTACATGTAATTCCATTTCTATGAACTGTCCAGAAAAGACTCATTTATAGAGACAGAAAGCATATCAATAGCTGCCTGAGGACAGGAGTGGGAGTGGGGATTGCCTACAAATGGGCTCCAGGGAATTTTAAGGGGTTATGGCAACTGTCTAAAATTGGAATGTCTTAAAATTGTCTTAAAATTGGTCATAGTTACAAAACTCTATAAATTTACTAAAAGTCTCGGCATTGTACACTTGCAATGAGATTTTATGGTATGTGAATTATACCTCCATAAAGCTACTAAAAATAGCTAGTTATTAAACAAATACAAATTAATATCAATAAGATGCCATTAACAGATGGAGGCATCTATCTAATTGGTAAGATTTAAAAAAAAATTAGTGTGGTAAAGATTCAATTTGAAGGACACCATCACATACAGCAATTGGGATATAAATTGGTACAATGCTTATTGAAAACAGAGGCTGAGAATTTTCAAAATGTTAATAGACTTTGACTCATTAGTTTCGTTTGAGAAATCTATCCCTCCAGAAATAACGAGGTGTGCTGTAAAGGGATGTGCGTTACAGAATTTATGATAACTACAAATCTTTTTGTTAGTGCCGTTGAGTTGATTCCACCTCCTAGTTACTCTGTGCACAGCAGAGCGAAACACCCCACCCCGATCTTTTTTTGTGCCATCCTCTCACCTTCTGACGCTACATCAGACAATGCTCCGCTGTTGTTGATGGGGTTTTCATGCCTAATTTTTTTGGAATTGGGTGGCCAGGCCCTTCTTCCTAGTCTGTCTTAGTCTGGAGGCTCTGCTGGAACCTGTCCACCATGGGTGACCCTGCTGGTCTTTGAAATACGGGTGGCAGAGCTTTCAGCATCACAGCAACATGCAGCCCCCACAGTATGACAACAGATAGATAAGTGGTGTGGTCCCTGACTGGGAAAGGAACCCTGGGCCACAGCGGTGAGAGCACTGAATCTTAACCGCCAGGGCTGGCAAACTACAAATTAGAACAGTCTAAGTGTCCAACATTAGAGAGATGGGTACGTAAGTCATAGTATATCAAATAATGCAATTTATGTGGTTGACAAAAGTCATATTTTCAAAGACTACTTAAGAACATAACGGAATACTCAAGAACTAGCATCACATGGAAAAGAAAAGGAGGATCTAAACTCTGTATACACACTAATCCTAAATGAAAAACTAAGTGTCTGTTTATGATTGCTAGGGCCTAGGCCAAGGGTTAACATTTATTCTTTGGGTGATGTAATCAAGGATAATGTTATTTTCTTCCCAATACTTTTTGTTTTATCTAAATTCTTGACAATGAGCATGTATTGCTTTGTCATTTGCAAATAAGAAATTGTATTGGCAAACTGTAAATGTTATTAAAAACCAACAAAAATGGGGGCCGGCCCCGTGGCCCAGTGGTTAAGTGCGCGCGTTCAGCTTCTGTGGCCCGGGGTTTGCCAGTTCGGATCCCGGGTGCAGACATGGCACCGCTTGGCACGCCATGCTGTGGTAGGCATCCCACATATAAAGTAGAGGAAGATGGGCACGGATGTTAGCTCAGGGCCAGTCTTCCTCAGCGAAAAGAGGAGGATTGGAAGCAGTTAGCTCAGGGCTACTCTTCCTCAAAAAGAAACAATAAAAATGAATAGAATGGAAATGACCTCTCTCTCTCTACCCGCTCCAAATGCAGCTTTCAGACGGGAAGACGAAGGCCCATGTGCAGTCCTCACCAGTGGAGCTTCCGTTAAGCGAGGAGGCAATGGTGAACCCGCCCCTACTTTGCCTTTTTCCCGTTTCGAGGGAGGCTTAGGGACAATTGAGTCAACTTGGTGTGTGTTGAGGGGAGCTATTTCGAGCAATGGTGGATCTTTAGGACTGAGAAGCACTTTCCATTTTTGAGTGAGGGGTCTTTTGACAACCTGGCCCCGCAATGGCTGCAGTTTGGCCTCCTGTCTTCAGCGGTGCTGTTCTGTTGTAAATAACCAAAGGACCTATGTTTCAAAACGCTACATACGTGGAAGACGAACTCCACCACCCAACAGCCATCCCTGGTGGCCCCCAGGCCCATGAGTACATAGACCCCCTGGGCTCTGAAACGTAAAAATCCTCCTTCTGGATCCCTTTTTACTTTGAGAATTCAGTCGTTTGCGTAAATAACTTGAACGTGTGAGTTGCGTCAGGGAGGCAGATAGGAATCAGAGCGGCAAATAGCACAACCGCAAGGAAGGGAAATAAGCAGACAGCAACTAACTGAGGAAAGTCCAACGCGAAGCAGCCTCGGAGCTAATGAGTGGGATGTGCCAAGCCATCCCTCTGAAGTCACGTTATTAGCTGCTCCACAAACATTTTCCAACCTAACTTTTTAAATAATTAAACAAATGAAAAAGAAACCAGGTTCTCGTATAAAAGCTCCTGGGGCTTTGGTCTTTATTACTAATAAACTTCCATCAGCCCTCATCACCCGCCTTGACAAAGTGTGGGAGAAGCCGCCGGTAACGAGACTGTGCCGCCCTGATGAGCGCGCTCATTAGGGAAGCCACTGGGTTTGAAGACCCGCCCCAGCCAATCTGATTGCGAATTTTATTGAAATAATTTTATAAACAAGTCTTCAGACAAGGTTCAGTCCTGACGAATCCTCCAAGCTCATTACCACCCTCAGGAAGACATCCGAAGAGATAAAAATAAAAGTCGAGGATTAAAACAACGCTTTCACCTTAGGCAAAACAGCCTCCCCGCCCTTCAGATTTCTCCATCTGTAAAACAAGGATAATGATGTTTCCCTCTCCAGCTCAGTAGAAGAACTGATGCTGAGTTATGGAGAGCCTTCTTGGCGGTTGGGGAAGAAAGTAACGCAAAAACCTGATTATTTTTAATAGTATGAAGAACATAACGGTGATAAATAGATGTCTGATCTTTCTTAAGATGAGGTAAAAATAATGTAAAGGAGAGGCATACATATGGTGTGATAAATCAGCAGAATATCTTGGAAATTCACCTGGCTTGAATTAGAAAGCTGTTCTCTCTCCAACGTTTTCTCTGATATTAAGAATTTTTTAGTCCAATAACATTTCACCATCAAATCGTTGAATGTATTTGTTGTGGCTGCTACTAGTAACCCGAGTGACCGTAGAAAGATGCTTGCGTCGGAAAGCAGTGGGGTAGCCATCTTATTTTCCCAGGTGATGGGAACAATTTCAGAACCGCTGGGCTCCTCTACCCCTCACCAATTGTCTAAGTCAAAAGGCAGAAGACTTTGAAATCCCTATTGACCACGAACCGCACAGGCTCAAAAGAGAGGGATGTGCCTGAATGTTAAGATAATTCCGCAGAGCCAAACTCAAGAGTCTGCACAGAAGCATCACATTGAAAAAGTGTGAAAGAGCTGGATGGGGCTCAAGAATGATCGACATATCCCTTTCAGACAGTAGGTGACAGCATCTTCTGCTTCTACCCGGTTTCTTATTTTTGCATCAAGCATAAATAGTAAGTGAAGAAATGTAATTCCATTGCAGAGCTTCAGGTTCCTGAGATTAGATGAAAGGGACCCTTAGCACTGGGGCACAAAGACTTGAAAAAAAAGGCAGAGACTAAAGGAGCCATAAAAAGCAAACTTCAGTTGGAAAATCTCGTGCATCCGAGTGGCTGATTTGAGCTTCACAGAGTCGCCCTGAGCATATATTACCCTGGGTTCAGCTACTCCGTGTACTGTCAGATATTTCATATAAATCATCAAAAAGTCACTGGCTACCAGAGCCAGGTTCAAATGGATTGAAGGGGACAGTGAGGCACCTGTTTTCAAGCTGGGAGATGTAATGAGAGGGTGGCTCTGCTGATGCGTTGAGAGATGACGATGCTCTCGTGAAGGGTTTAAGGACAGTATCCATCGCTAAGTCTCTGTGTCTACCCCACCCTCTTCCAAGCCCATCTTTCTGGCTCAGGATCTTTCCTGTGCTTATTTTATTCTCCTTTTTCAATTCACGGCTGCCACATGCACATATTAAGGGGCTCAAACTTGCCTTCTGGAAAGTGGAGTGCCTTGCCGGCCCTACGCTCTGGCCTCTCCTTGGACATAGCAGGCCCAGGGTGTTTAAGATAACAGCATTGCACAGTGCAAACGGCCCCCACAGTGGAGCCAGAGGAACCTATGAGATCATTTGGAAAAGCTTGTGAATTCACTGCCATTTGCCTACTTGGCTTTGGATGAAAAGCAAATCTTAAAGCTGCTCAAAATGTGTCTGATTCATCTGTAACTGAGAATGAGACCAATCATGGATAAGAAGTGAGTAAAATCCTTGTGATCACAGAGCCAAGAGAGCCTATTTTAAAGCACTTAATGTATTTTTTTTCTTAAAGATATATACACCAACTGTAATTAAGCTCCCCCTTTCCTTATGATCTTGGCAAGATGTTAAAAAAGAGATAGAGGGAGGGAGTTGACTTGCCAAGTGGATTTTTCTAAGCGTTCTCAGCTCTAATTAAAAAAGTCCTTTGTGCAAGGCCAACCAGCAATCAGATTCCTAATTAGAGCTGAGCAAAATGCCGTGGTGAACTGTGGGTTTCTCCGAACCCAGGGATCTGGGGAGAAAGTCTGTCCATCTCAACAGAGTTGTGTTTTGAAGCACATACACACCTGAGTCCTGAAAGGCTTGTGCGTGCGAGGGCCATGGCACAACTCTAAGCCTGTTGGGTCAATTCCCTTTTGGCCTTGAAATGGCTCAGTGGAATCCTGTGTTGTTACCTCTTTTTTGTTTGTTGGTTACAATATTACCAGGAATTGTGCCTTTTTAAAAATTCGTCTTCAGGATCCGGGATTATGTGATTTGAAACTTAAGTATATCGAATGCTGGTATTTCGTGGTTTATGTCCAGATAAAGGAGACTGTTATGCCATTAACTGGATTTCCCTGGGAATTTTGGGAATCCTAATACTAAACATGCACATAGTACTTACAACATGCCCAACACACAGCTCTAAGATCGCTATAAATACTAAGTCACTTAACCCCCACGAGGACCCCCTGAGGTAGGTTCTATTTCTTTCCTCATTTCACAGGCAGGCAACTGAGGCACAGAGATGTTAAGTCACTGGCTGAAAGTCACATTAGTAAGTGATGGAGCCGGGGTCCGCCTGCCGTTAGTGAGGTGCTAGAGTCTGTGCTCATCCTCACCACCCTGGAGCCACAGCACCGCCTCCTAGCTGGCCTCAAGCAGAGGAGGACCTCCAACTGGCCAGCCTCGTGCCACAGGTCAGTGCACCCGCAGGTCAGAGCGACACAGCTGGGGAGCATGTGTCAGTCTCCTATGCTCCCCCAGCTTTCTTCCTGATCACTAGACTGGGTTTTCCAAGATCCACATTTCAAATTGAGACCTTCTGAAGTGTAGGCCTTGAATAAAGAGATTACACTGGGATGTAAAAATAAAGAACGTTGCTATTCTTCATTCCCAGAACTGTGGTGAAGACAGCAACAATGACATTCTTGTCCCACCCAGTTAGACAAAAAGCACCCGAAGCCACAGCCCCCGAGGGGGATGCCACAAAAAGCAATGCATACCCCTGGCTTAGCTCAGCTCCAACATAACTCTGTGTTTCTTGATTCTTCCAGAAATGTGTACATCCTGAAACAGGGAGGAAGTTCTCATAATTATATAATTTTCTTTTCCTCGTGCTTTCATTTGGGTCAGGTTCATAGGCGTAAAAAGGTAAAGGTTTTTACGGGTTTTCTTCAAATTAAAAAGTTAAAAATACAGACTGTAAATGCGATAGTGTCAAACTCTTTAAATGTTATAAAATACAGCAGAGTGGGCTGGCCCCGTGGCCGAGTGGTTAAGTTCGCGCACTCCGCTGCAGGTGGCCCAGTGTTTCGTTAGTTCGAATCCTGGGCGCGGACATGGCACTGCTCATCAGACCACGCTGAGGCAGCGTCCCACATGCCACAACTAGAAGAACCCACAACGAAGAATACACAACTATGTACCGGGGGACTTTGGGGAGAAAAAGGAAAAAATAAAAAATCTTAAAAAAAAAAAATACAGCAGAGTTACCCACATGGCACAAGAAATACTCTTGTCTATTCCAGGGAGGTGGTCGTTTACGAGGTGTCATTTGGGCTCGCCCAGCATGATGAGGGGATGACAACACTGGAACAATGGAAGGGGAAGGAAGTCAAAGACACCAGCAGACATGGGAAGGGAGCAGGGAAAGAAAGAAAAACAACACTAGAGAGAGAACTGGGGCAAGAGTGAGAGGCCCCAGTGAAAGGCTTTTTTTCCAGAGTCACAGGAAAATTCTACGGCTCTTATGAGAAAGAAAAAAAAAAAAGGGCTCCGTGGGAGTACGAGCAGACGGGAGTACCTAGCTGTTGGGTTGTCTTTCAATCCAGTCCTGTGTTCAGCTTCTCCAGAGGTGCTGAGATACCGCCACTACGTTCCTTCACACATTTCAGCAGGAGGGGTCAGAAAAGGGGGGAAACACACAGATCTGCTGGTTGTCCTGCACTTTTCATGTTGTGTTGTGATTCTTCATATGCCTGCGTCCTTCGTTTGTCTATAAATTAGAGCACACGAGCTGTCCTTCATTCAAATTTACATCTTCAGCTCCTGGTGTAGAGTTGGGCCTCCGTCTTGCCTGCAGGTCACTAGGGTTTACAGAATCAACCACACTGCCCTTTGTAATGCCTTTTAGGTAGCAGGCGCTTCTTAAACGTTCTCTGATTGAGTAAGCTTCCCGTACAATAGCAAGTAACACGTTCAATGTTTAAGTTCTGAAAAAACAAAGCAAACAGGATAGGAAGTCTAAGATCTGAATCATGGACCCTATAAGACCTCCCAGGGAAAGAATTAAGAGGAAAATCAAATGTTTGTGAAGCATGAACAAATTTACTTCTGAAATGTTAAGGAACAAGACACGGCTGAGCACTTCAGGATGCTCCATCTGCATCCACCTTCCCGACTTTAAGTTGCTGTCCTCTGAAGGTCACTGAGACTTCTCAGGGTTCCAGTGTTCCCTGAAAATAAGTCTGAGGAACTGGCCCAGATGCCACAAGGGCACCCAAACACAGCTAAACAACTTCCACTCTTGTGAGTGTTGGTTTGTGTAATTGATATGACCCTCAGGCAATACGTAAAGATACATATATTCAGATGATCTAAGTTACAGAAAAATGTAGTTACCTGATTAAATTAAGAACTAGTATTCATAACCAGAGACTGATGAGATTTTAAGATTAGTTTGTGCTAGTGTTTATTCTTTTCCTGTTGTAACATTCTTCCAAGCTATGATCAGACACCAATCCAATCTGAAACATACCTTGTTACTTTTCTCTTCTACCCCAGCCTGTCTTAAGTGCCAGTCGTATGTTGGCCACTTTGCTGGGTTTTACATTCCTTTACTCACTGACAACTAGGGTTGACTTTTCCTAGTTAGTACATAAAATGATTTATAGGTTCCATAACTGCCAAATATCTTTTGAAGTGGTGTTGTCACGCTGCCCCTCTTTTGGAGATCAGGATGGGCATAAATATTCTCCAACCAAATACTGCACTCTAGAGCAGTGGAAGTAAAAGGAGGGCAAACCATGTCCAATGGCTGAATGTTTGCTGGGGACCAGGGATGTTAATTGAGCAAAATCAATGGTAAATGGAGCTCTTCCAAAATGTCTTTTGAGAGTATAGAGTTGAAACTGCCATGGGAGCAAAGAGCCTGCACAGACAGGATTATAATATGGAGTCCTTGGACTTTGCTCATCTGCTTATTCTTGTGCTCGTAAAGAGCTGGGATCCAATGTGAGTGGCTTTACTAACAATAGCCAACATTTATGGAGGACCCGCTGTGTCTATGCACTGACCAGCGCTAGGTGCTTGGCATAGATGACGTCCTTTACTCTTCAACAATAGTCTTATGGGCAAGGTGCTAGTAGTATTCTCATTTTACCGACAAGGAAGCTGAGCCTAAGAAATATTAAGAAACTTGTCTAAAGTCAAACAACAAACAAGTGATCCTTCTTTTTTTTGGTGAGGGAGATTGACCCTGACCTAACATCTGTTGCTAATTTTCCTCTTTTTGCTTGAGGAAGATAGTCACAGGGCTAACATCAGTGCTAATCTTCCTCTATGTTATATGTGGGACACCACCACAGCATGGCTTGATGAGAGGTGTGTAGGTCTGCACCCAGGATCTGAAGCCCCGAACCCGAGGTCACTGAAGTGGAGTGTGCAAACGTAACCACTGTCACCAGGCTGGCACCACAAATAAGTGTTCTTACACTCTGCAATACAGTTCCTGAAGAAGGGATTTGTATAACACGTGTATGACACTTTATGATTTATTACCCTTCTTTCGCTGGCATCATTTAATTTTACTCTTACCTTATCCTGTGGGGATTGGTGGCATTATCCTCATTTTGCAGATGAGAAAATAGAAGCTCAGAGAAGTTTTGTGGCTCACTTTGCTGTCCCTAGGCAGAAAGGAGTCTGAGGGTAAGTTAACTAGAGATTCACTGTGGCAGATGGCTGAGCCTCCTGTCCAGAGCAAGTTGTCTGAGCAGCCAAGTGTCCCTGGTTCCATCACCTTCCGTGTAACCAGAGGGCTTCTGTTTCCTCCGTGGTAATACATCTGGTTCTCAGGGTTGTTTTGAGGGCAAAGCGAGTTTTGTGAGAGTTGTGTATTACCATGCGATTGAAGTTATGAACAATACTATTAAACTGCCACTCCTTAGCTTGTTCTGAAAGCATCCCCATTTAGGGCATAAACTTCAGATATGTCTTTCTTGCTCCTGCGGTTGCTAAGGTTATGGAATAGGGCAGCATAGTTGAAATGAGTTTAAAGGATTTTTCTTCCATTTCTCCAATTTCTTTCTCTTTCTTTTCTTTTCTTTTTTTTTTGATGAAGATTAGCCCTCTGCTAACATCTGCTGCCAATCCTCCTCTTTTTGCTGAGAAAGATTGTTCCTGAGCTGACATCCGTGACCATCTTCCTCTACTTTATATGTGGGACACCTGCCACAGCATGGCTTGATAAGCCCAGGATCCAAACCAGCAAACCCTGGGCCACCGAAGTGGAGCGTGCAAATTTAACCAACACACCAGTGGGCTGGCCCCTCCAATTTGTTTTTTTTTTTAATTGAGGTATAATTAATATACAACATTATATTAGTTTCAGGTGTACAACATAATGATTTGACATTTGTATATATTGTGAAATTATTAATACAATAAATCTGGTTAACATTGTCATCATACATAATTACAGAATTTTTTTTCTTGTGATAAGAACTTTTAAGATCCACTCTATTAGCAACTTTCAAATATGCAATACAGTATTAACTACAGTCACCATGCTGTACATTACATCCATGACTTATTTATTTTATAACTGGAAGTTTGTATCGTTTGACTCCCTTCGCCCATTTTGTCCACCCCCAAACTCCTCTGGCAAACACGAATTGTTCTCTGTATCCAGGAGCTTGGGGGTTTTTTTTGGATTCCACATATAAGTGAGATCGTATTTGTCTTTTTCTGTCTGACATTTCACTTAGCATAATGCCCTCAAGATCCATCCATGTTGTCACAGATGGCAGGATTTTATCTTTTTTGTGGCAAAATAATATTCCTTTATGTGTGGAGATATATAAATATATCACATTTTCTCTATCCATTTGTGTCCGTATCTTAGCTATTGTAAATAACGCTGCAATGAACATGGGGGTGCATATATCTTTTTGAGTTAGTGTTTTTGTTTTCTTTGGATAAATACCTAGAAGTGGAATTGCTGGATCATATTATAGTTCCACTTTTAATTTTTTGAGGAATCTCCATACTGTTTTCCGTAGAGGCTGCACTAATTTACATTCCTACCAACAGCGCACCAGGGTTCCCTTTTCTCCACATCCTCACCAACACTTGTTATTTCTTGTCTTTTTGATAATAGCCATTCTAATAGGTGTGAGGTGATATCTCACTGTAGTTTTGATTTGCATTTTCTTGATGATTTGTGGTGCTGAGCATTTTTTCATGTACCTGTTGGCCATCTGTATGTCTTCTTTAGAAAAAAGTCCACTCAGATCCTTTGCCCATTTTAAAATTGGATTTCTTTTTTTTTTTGCTATTGAGTTGTATGAGTTCTTTATTATGAGTATTTATTTATTATGAATTTTTGGATATTAACCACTTATAGATATATGATTTGTAAATATTTTCTCCCATTCGGTAAGATGCCTTTTCATTTTGTTGATGATTTCCTTTCTCTAATTTCTACTTCCATAATATTGGTACCCACTTCTGGAAGAATAAAAATTAGGTAAGTGATTAAAGACAGAAGAGGGAAAGGAACTCAAGAAGAGCTGGCCAGATACTAAGAGAAAAAATTGTCCGTAGAAGGAAATGTTACAAATATTCAACATGTTTCAATCTACCAGCCTTGGAGGAAAAACATCTCCTGGTTAAAGAACAAAACATTTCGTGGTTTTAATATGTTGAGAGGAAAAGTATCTTTAAGGCATACTACCTAAAAAGTCATGAAAAAATAAGCTCAGAGGTTTATTTACTTTAAACTTTATTGATAGAAATGACTCTTTGGTGGTAGTTTTATTATATTCTTCCTGAAGACATTCAAAATGTCTGACAATGCAAGTGGAGTCTCTGGGGGAGCCTGGCTGGGGACATGGGGTGCACTCTGTTCCACTCTCCTCCTTCCTGGAGCATCATTCTGCGTCTTTCCTTTTGTTTTCCCCCATTCTTTAGCAAAAGGCTCCCAGCTTGTGAAAAAAAGAGACTTTTAGCCCAATTTTATTACTTTTTTGCAATAATAATGCCACATCCAGCGTAGCTCAAGGTATGAGAAAGCTTGGTAAAACAACGTTTTGGTTCTTGATGACCAGCCAGTTCACATGCTGCTGAGTAAGCAAGATTCGTCCTCTCTAAGGATTCCTGGTGAGTCCTTAACCTTACCCTTCAGACGGTATTAAAGAAGCCCCAGAGAATAGAGCAAAACGAAATACACAACGAAGACACTGTGCTGTAGGCAGCAGGCGTGTACTGGTCAAGGAATTAGATTACTCAAGGTGGTGACTCATTCAGCAACTATGTAGTGTTTGCGGTTGAGGAGAAACCTTTGCCAGAGAATGACTAAAATCTATTGGCAGCTTCTTTAAAGGAATCATGACTGGGCCTAAACCAGTGAATACGCAAGTGTGCTTTTTTTCTTCGTCTTTTACTGATTCAAGACCGAGAGTAAGAAAACACCATGCCTGTTGACGTCTACTGTTACAGCGTGGTCTCTGGGGCATTCCCAGCAACCGCTCTCTGTGGGGCCGAGTCCAGACACACAGCTCCGTGTTTGGGCGTGGTTACGTAACTCTGTGTGCGTGTGTGTGTGTGTTTGTGTGTGTGTGTGTCTATGTGTGTGTGTGTGTGTGTGTGTGTGTGTGTGCGTGCGCGCGCGTGCGCATTTGTAGTTAGTAGAAAGAGCAAGTCAGACTTATACAAATTGTTACAGGCATTTGGTCTTGATAATTTAAAGAAAAGCTTAGAGGAGAAAATTTCCAAATTTAGTTGTCTTAGTTTTGTAGGGCTGACAGAACAAAGTCCTACAAATGAAGTGGCTTAAACAGCAGGCAATTTATTGTGTCACAGTTCTGGAGTCTAGAAGTCCAAGATCGAGGTGTTGGCAGAGTTGGTTCCTTCCGAGGGCTGCGAAGGAGAATCTGTTTCATTCCTCTCTCCGGCTTCCGGTGGTTTGCTGGCAAACTGTCGTGTTCCTTGGCTCATAGAGGCATCCCCCTGATCCCTGCCTCCACCTTCACCTGGTGTTCTCGTTGCGTGTCTCTGTGTCCAAATTACCCTTTTTTATAAGGACACCGGTCATATTGGATTAGGGACCCACCCTGCTCCAGTGTGACCTCATCTCAACTGATTACATCTGCAATGACCTTATCTCCAAATAGGATCACATTCTGAGGTGCTGGGGTTAGGACTGCAACAGATGAATTTGGGGGTAAGGGACAAAATTCAACCCATAACAGTTGCCTATCTGTCAGCCAGAGATCATCTATTATGAAAGTAATGGATTCATTTAAAATTTTGTGGTAGTCAACGTTAGTCTCTATTAAGTCCAGAGGAAATGTTCAGAGTTTTAAAAACGTTTGAATGTGTTTCTCATATATAAAGAGTAATTATTTAAAAATGAGAGAGATTCTCTAACCCCAAACAGAGTAATTCAACTAAACAACTATCCTTTTTGTGTGTGAGGAAGATTGGCCCTGAGCTAACATCTGTGCCAATCTTCCTCTATTTTGTATGTGGGCCGCTGCCACAGCATGGCTTGATGAGCAGTGTGTAGGTCCACACCGGCATCTGAACTCACGAACCCCAAGCCACCAAAGCAGAGCACGCAAACTTAACCACTACTCCACAGGGTTGGCCCAACAACCATCTTTTTTAATCATCTGAGTACAATGCCCTGTAAATACATTTGTATTTGTAAATGCAAATATCAGACAAACATCCCCCCATAAACAACAGTGCCAAACATGAAATTTTAATTTAACAGAATTGTTGTAATAGAAGACAAATTTAGTACCTAAAACGTCAAGACTTCAAGACGTTAGCTTTGAGGTTGCCTGAGGAGCTTATTTTTTTTAACAACAATCCTTGAAAAGGAAGTGTGTGCCTATGTGAGCACATCCATGTACACTCACAGCCCTGTGAAGGCAGTGTGCATATTTATGCCAATGTTGTTTCCAACACTTAAAAATCCATCATGTACATCAGGGTGGACGTAGGCAGTGGAGAGAGAGGGACACTTAGGTCACCATAGCTAAAGAGCAAGATAAGAAAAAACATAAACCCAAGAATAAATGGAGTTCTGAGTGAATTCTAGGTCCTAGGAAGGTGTCAGGCTTTCAGAGTGAGGCCCTTTATCTCTAACTCCAAGCACAAAAGAAGAGCCTATTGGCCTTGAAAGTACCTGACTAGCCAATGCGATAACCCATCCTTTCAGTAGGGACTCATTTCTCCATCCAGGAACTCTGCACATCTATATGTGAAGTCACAGCCTGTCTCCTGGTTGGATTAGAGGCTTAGTGAGGGAGAGTAGGCATTCTTGGGACATCCGTGGGTGAAATCACTGGGGAAGTGGGTTCAAGCACGAAAGTTGGTGCTCTGACCTTTCTTTGTGAGAGCTTCTTTTGCTGGGGCCTGGTCCCAAACAGTCTACCATAGCTACAGATGGATACTGTGTCTCCATTCCTGACATGGAGATGAATTACGAGCAAATTCATTAGGATCATGGCTATCCTCTTATTGTCAGTTATAATAGTTTGTCACTGTAAGGTCTTTTTAGCTCATTATAGTGCTAAGCATAACAAATTCATACAAGCACAGCCAGATATGCTTTTTGCAAGAGGGCTAGAGACTTAGAATCATAAAATTTTATAGCAGAAGGTGACCTTGGAAATCATCTAGTTCAACCCCTCATTTTGCAGACAAGGAAATTAAGTTCTATAGAGGTTAAGTGACTTGTCAAAGGTCAGCAACCAGGAAGTGGCAGAACCAGGGCTCCAGCTCATTTCCTGACCCTCCTTTCTCTACTGACACGACTGTATATGACAGTCCCAGAGGTGGGTTGCAAACCAACAAAGAACGATCGTACATCAGGCACTTCAAATAGAACCCTGTCCAATGAATTAGCTATTTGTTATTCTTTCTCTGTGGGCATTGGTCTCTGGTAGATATATTCAAAGCGGATACTAATGACCTTTTTTCATTTTCTAATTTTCTAAATTTTCAAAGAGTTAATAAAAGGGCTGCCTAAAGGCCAAAAAAGAAGCAAATGTGGGTTATTTACCTTCAGATCTACCTCGCCCTTCCTTTTCTCCAGGGGAAGTCCTCAAAGGACGTTATCAGATATTTACATAATATGAACAGTTCCCAATATCAACAAGCCATGGATTTCATACTCCACTAAGACTTAGCTTGCTAATAGAAGAAATATGGAACTTATTTTAGGTTTCCACCACACACCCAAAGGTAGTTTCGTGTTTTGTATATGAGCAGTTCTCTGATTAATTCTGAGATCCCCAAAGCTTGTGCTCCAAACATTTCGGGTCATCTAGAAGAAACTATATTTTTTACTGATGAGATTTAGTGCTGCTTCTGCCAGGAGTTGGTGAAGAGTTCTGTTGGCAAGCAACATAGGGCTGGGGTCTATAAGAAATTAATTTGAGTGTATTTGGCTGATTTTAACAGCCTGAATTCTGAGTGTGTGAGCGGCAAGGCCAGGAGGCAGCGGCAGGCCATACATGACTGAATTAAAACGAAGCCCTGGCATCGCTCAGGAAAGCCTTCCCCCACCTGCTTCTCATTTCCTCTAGTTATTTCTGGTAATGAAAATTGGAACCGTTGCTATATATTTTGGGGTCTAGAGGTCTATACATTTTTCTTTCATACAATATGCTTGTGATTAAGTGTATGTCTCTATCTTCAAAAAGACAAGACCTAAATGTTTCTGGAAGAATCAGAAAACAAAATCTTAGAGGATTCCATTAAAAATAGATTTTTTCGGTTTTCTTCCCCAATTCCATCTGGGAGGCTCTGCCGTGCTGCAGCCTTCCTACCTGTCCATGGACATTTTCATCTATTCTCTAGTTTTCTGCACACTTGCTTTGCCCTTCCTTAGGGACCTGAGTGGCAAAGTGGAATAATGGGTATTGGCTTGTTTTAAAGAGGCTGAAGGATTTCTCAGGAAAGTTGAAAGCATTTGGATGGGAGAGCAGCCCTTCCCGAATTCATTTTTTTGCTTGGGCTTTTTATTCTCCAAGCGGTTCCCAGGCAATCTTGATGTCTGTATCGAAAGAATGGGATGTGAGGCTCAAAAATGCCGGTTGGAGCCTTCCCTCAGGAGCTCTAAGCACAATTTGTGATGAGTTTAGGGCTGGAATTTGGCCCAGTCCCTAATCAATCCTTAGGTGGTCCTGCCTCTTATTTTCATGCTGCTAGGGACAGCCTGCCCATCTTCTTATCATTGTCTGCCTTCAGTTGACATTCTGAAGTGCAGCTGTATTGATTATGACTTTTCCCTCCCCTCTCTGATAGCTACTTGGAATCTCATTGCTGAGGAGTAATAACATGATATATATTCATAGGCACATATGCACGACCTACCGTGTTCAGTATTTGCATTTGCCTCCACGTCTGCTGTGCAAGGGTATGCCATGCGAGAGAGGCAGCCTCTTCCCCCGCCCTACCATGTGATGTCTATATATTTATGAGTAGGAGAGAGAGGAGCACTTGGATATATGAATCTGTTTGCAATTTCCTAATGGAATCTGGCAGAAGAGCTTTGCAACGGGACAAGTTCCAGTAAAAAATGTGTTCATGGAAGTGCTTTCCCCTCGTGCCTGTCACCTATTTGCCCTTCCAGAGCATTGAAAAGATTAATCATGGGATGAACCAGATTCTCTTTCTGGTTAGCAAAGAATAATATTCTGTTGAAGAAGGTGGAAGTTTATTTTTTTGTTCCTTTTTTAACAGGGCATATCATGGCAGAGGAGTCCAAGCGAACGAGATCCTGAAGGGGGAAAAGATCTTGTTATCAATGGCCAAGTCTTCTGCGGCTGACTGGGCTGCGGTACTGCCATTTGGGAGGCGAAGTGCTAGGAATGTTCTTTAAGGATAGAACATCGAAGCTGCCAATGGGATTAAGGGTAGAGGGGCTTGAAAAGTAGTAGACTCTTTCCTCTGAGAGCTGCCACTGTGTTGGGAGGGCATCCTGAAATGAGAAACCCTCGCTGTTCAGAAATGGCTTCTCTGCCTCCATTAATGCCATGATCTTTTGTTGCCCTAGCCTATGCCCGAATGGACCATTTAAATCATGGATCTTAAAGAAAACCTTTGCAAAGGTCCCCTCCTGTCCCACATCCATACCCCCTAGACTTTGTCTGCCCTCCATCATGGCTTTGGCATGGCAAGGGCTGTGGGATAAATGGAATACTGGTAAGGAGATTTATGGTGGTAAGAGATGCTAATATATGGAATCCACAGACCTTGGAAATGTCTAATTTTCTGCATGAAGAGTTTTAAACTGAAACTACTTGAGGTCCACGTCCTCAGGTGAATGGAAAAGAAGTTGCTTATTTGGGGAAGCCTTTGCCCAATTCATGTAGGATAAGAAGGTCCTTGCATCACACATCTCTCATTCTGCAGACACTCCATGGAATGGAATGCTGCAATGTAGCTACACAGCCTTGGGCAGAAAATGTTTCTAAGGGGCAACCTGATCTTTCACATTTTTCAAAAGGGCAATTTTTTTTGTCATTTACTTTTTCCTTCAAATACAATCTTCAATTGTACCTGAGCAATTGCTAAGAGATATGAAGATAAATAAGGACTGTATTTGTTTAGGGGCAGAGCCAAAGTATAAATTCTTTTGCTATGGACACTTTCAAAGGATTTTAATATTCTACGTGACCTCCAGCACGTTCCTCATGTGGAGGTCTGCCCTAGGCAGCACGTATGAAATGTGATGGTTAAACATCTGTTGTGGCAACACTCCAGATATCTTAGGGAAGGATTCTGAGAGCTCGACAGTGGCTAGCAAGCCTAGCAGATGGCAAGATGGCTGTGGGAACAGACTGGTAATTCTAGAGTTGGTTCATATAAAGTAGGCTAACGGGGAAAAAATATATGTAGCCATGTTTCAGCATTCAGAAGCTTCTCCATAGACTAAGCTTTGAAACATTCCTCCAGTATGATACCATCCACATGTCTGTGCCTCCTGAAGGGTCAATGGCCTGAGTAACTTCATTGCTAGGAGTGGGGGGCCAGAACTGGCGGCTTTGCAAGTGTATGAAAATGTGAATCAAAGGAAGAGAAAATGATGGCTGATATTTATTAATAGTATTGTTGAAATCCTCTACATTTTTATGTTTTTTTTTTTTTTTTGTCTAGTTATTCTATCAGTTGCTATGGAAGGGTTTGAAATCTCCAACTATGATTATGGAATTGTCTATTTTATTTCATGTATTTTAAGCTCTGTTACTAGGTGCGTATACCTTTATGATTATTATGTCTTTTTGTTGACTAATGTAAAATCCCTCTTTTCCTCTGGAAAACTCTTTGTAATGAAATCTGCTTTGTCTGATATTATTATAGCCACTTTGGTCTTCTTATGCTTACTATTTGTATGACATACCTTTTCCCATCCAATTCATTTCAACCCATCTGAATCTTTGTACTGAAAATGTTTCTCTCATAGGCAATATATACTTGAGTTTTACTTTTATCCATTCTGACCTCCTCTGCCTTTTAATTAAAAGCATTTAATTCATTTACACTTAATGTAATTGTTGATATGGTTGGATCTAGGTCTATCATTTTCCTATTAACTTTCTGTTTGTCTCCACTAACATTATTATGTACCATTAAGAAAGGTTACCTAAAGCTTGGAAATTAGGGAAGATGGCTGTGTGCCCTCTCAAAGTCATCCTAGACTATTGTCTAACAAGCCCACCTAAGGCTCAGCTGCAGACCAGAGGAAGATAACTTTGTTTGACCTGCTGTTTACTTTTAAGGAAACTAGGGTGCAGAGAGGATAGTTAACTTGCTCAAGGTCACTCACGAGTAGGTGTGGAATTAGGATATCAGAATTCAGAGCCCTAAGCCCATATATCTCATCACTTCACTGTATCGCCTCCCACTGATAATTGCCTCATTATTGAGTTTACGGACAATTACCAGAGGAAGTAAGGGGAGGGGCTATTGCTGCCTTTTGCTGGCTGTGGTACCTACAGATGGCATTTTCCGTTAAAGGGAAGGGCAGCTGTGGGGCACCTCAAGGCACACGTGGACTAAACCCTGGGGTCCCAGGGCAGTGAGGCTCAGCCTGAACGCATAGGGTGTTTGTTCACTCTGTTGACCAGGAACCCCTCATGTGTACCACTGCCTAACACATGGTTAGATGCTTTGAAGAGAAATGCTGTTTTCAGGAAATATTGCTGAGCATTCTCGTGACATGCATTTGTTCTTCTATTTTAGTAGGGGAGTGGGGCTGAGGTGAAAGGAAGAGAAGTATGACCAGCCAGGAAAACACTGTGATGTAGCAAATGTCAGTGATGTTTTAGCACTTCCTCATGAAGCAGCGTGACCTCCTGCCACCCAGACAGGCTCTTTCTTTAGGTTTTTCTTGCTTATTTGCCACAGCTGTTTGTTGTTTTCTTAAATGTTAAGCTTTTTATAGCTCTTCAGTTACTTATAAAAAGCAGCAGTTATTCAGGCCTCTGAGTCCTGGCTCAGTGCTGGTCTAATGAGCAGTGAGAACACTGAAGGCATATTTTTGTTACTTCTATTTTCTCACTACCTCCCCACCCCCGACTCTCACAAGTTTCCCCTTTGGACTCAAATGACTCCAGGTTTATGGAATTCACTAAAAAGGCAAACCACCAGTTGGTCTTTGCCACTTAAGAATAATTCATTGCTGACTCACCTCTCTGCCTGTGTCCATGTTATTGGCTTTCCACTGTTGTGTAAAGAGTAGAGGAACGGTGGGACCTCATCCCACGGGTCATAGCTGCTCCTAGGGGTTCCGAAGGGACTCAAATCTATACAGATGCACCTGTGATCTCTGCAGAAAAGAAGGCTCATTTTTGTCATGCAGAGGAAAAAAGCCCAGGACTTGGAGTGCCTTCACTGAGTAAGGGGGAACTGTGTCTCCAGTTTGATCCAGTGGAAAGCAGCACCAGTTACAGACGGGATCCTGATAGAATCAGAAGGAAGATGCCAAAACCACCGTCAGGAACACAGATGACATTTATGTATTTGAAGAAATTGGACAGTCTCTCCTGGGCTTGGGGTGCTTTACACTGGTGTCTGGGTTGTTACACACATTCTATAGGATAAATGTAACTTGGGGAAATTGTTATGATCTTAGTGCAAGAGGATGTCATTGAACACAGCAGGGGACAATCTACCCTGCAGAGCCAAGTTTGAGAAAATCTGCAGTGATTGCAAGGGTCCTCACCAAGCATTTTTAGTTGATTTAATGAATAACTGTCCTACATATATGTGTACTATTTTTCACAAGTAGGTAGATACTGAAAATGACTACTAAAATATTAATTTAAATACAATATCAGATTGTTAGTGCTTTAAAAAAATCATGATTAATTAATTAATTAATTAATTAATTTTGACCTTATAGCTACAGCTTAGAAGCTGCTGTTCTAGCAAGTGATTGGCCCCATATCCAGAATGTCTTACAAAGAAACTCCTTAGGAACCACTGCCCAATTATTTGGGTTGAAGAGGATCAAGTTATGGGTTTGTTCCTGGGAAACCATACCCTCAACCCTTCCTTCTTGGTGCTGGAAGGAGTGAAGTCTTCCTTTTAGAAAGAAGGACAATTCACCAAGCATATTACATGATTTTGCAGAAACAAGTCCTCATTTAATGTGTTTTGAGGTGAAAGATAGACCTCGTTCCAACCAGTGGTGACCTGGATTGATCCCAAGTGTTAATCTTGTAAAGGGCCTATTTATAGAGCAAATTGCATGTTTTTTAAATCTCAGAGGCTTTTATGTGTATGTATTGCAATCTCATGCTTTCAAGTGTCTATATAATATTAACAATCACTAATATTTATTAAGCATTTAATACATGTCAGATACCATTCTAAATGCTTTGCATATACTTTCTCAACAAATTTTTGTGGTAGCTATTATTATTTCTATTTTATACATAAAGACATTAGACCCAGAGAGCTCGATAACCTGGCTTACTAGCACATACGTGGCAGAGCCAGGATTTGAATCCAGACTGTCTGACTTTTGAGCCAACACTCTACACCTCCATTCACTTTATGTCAAAAGTCTGACCCAAAGCTGGGATTTTTATTTTATTATGAATTAGCACTTTAAGGGATTATCTTTCCCCTCATTTAATTTAGGATTTAATTTTCCCTTCTCATTTGAAAATTATCCTACTATGTTAAAAAATCTCTCTATCTAGTTAGACTATCAAATATAAAAACTTGTGGAAATTCACACGCACCAGTTTTCCTAACTCTGTTTAATAAAATCTGTCATTTCTCCCTTGAGGACGCTGTCTCTGGGGCTCTGTGCCATAAATGTGGGCATTTACATTTTCTTTTGTTGGCCTTAGTTCATCAATCTTTAAAGTGGGGCCACCTTTACTCTAAAACCATTGTAAACAATTGCGAATTAAAGAAGACATACGAACAGCCAATGTTCAACATCATTAGTCATTAGGGAAATACAAATTAAAATAAAGAGATACTGCTACTCACAAACTTTGTTAGTGCTGCTGAGTTGATTTTGACTCCTTGCGACCCTGTGGACAGCAGAGTGGAACCCTGCCCTGTCTTCTTTTTCTTTTGTTTTGGTGAGGAACATTCACCCTGAGCTAACATCCGTTGCCAATCTTCCTCTTTTTTCGTTTTTTTTTTTTGGCTTCAGGAAGATTAGCCCTGAGCTAATATCTGTGCCAATCTTTCCTCTACTTTGTATGTGGGATGCCTCCACAGCATGGCGGATGAGTGGAGTAGGTCTGCACCTGGGATCCAAACCAGTGTACCCTTGCTGCCAAAGTGGAGCGTACGGACCTTTAACCACTCGGCCACGGGGCCGGCCCCCTGCCCTGTCTTCCTGCAACATCCTCTCACCTCCTGGCGCCTTATCAAACAATGCTCTGCTGCTGTTCATAGGGGTTTCATGGCCAATTTTTTTGGAATTGGGTGGTCAGGCCCCTCTTTTTTAGTCTGTCTTAGTCTGGAAGTGTGCTCAAACCTGTCCACCATGGGGGACCCTGCTGGTATTTGAAATACTGGCAGCACAACTTTCAGCATCACAGCAACACACAATTGCCACAATATGACAGCCAACAGACAGATGGTGTGGGTCCCTGACTGTGAAAGGAACCTGGATTGTGGCGGTGACAGCACTGAATCTTCACCACTAGACCACCTACACACACACACACACACACACACACACACACGAATTGCAAAAATGAAAAATGAAAAGATACCAAGTGTTGGTGAAAATGTAAAGCAACTGGAACTCTCATAAACTGCTGGTGGAAACACAAAATGACACAGCCACTTTCAGAAAAACAGTTTGGCAACTTCTTATAAAGTTAAATATATACTTACTACATGATTTACCAGTCCTACTTCTAGGTATTTACCTATGAGAAATGAAAGCTCTGTCCAACGTGAAGACCTGTACATGGGTGTTCATAGAAGTTTTGTCCACAATAGTCCTAAACTAGAAAGAACTCAGATGTCCATCAGCTGCTAAATGGATGAACTAATTGTGATATATCCGTACAATGGAATATTACTTAGCAATAAAAAGGAATGAACCACTGATAGAAACAACAACATGGATGGATCTCAAAAGCAACACACTGAGTGAAGGAAACTGGACAAGAAACTGGATTATGTACTACGTTCCCATTTATACAAAAATCTAAAAAGGCAAACCCCTGGTGACATAAAGCAGATCTCTACTTGTCAGGGGGGTGGGCTTGGGAGTTGGGTGGGCATTGACCAAAAAAGGGAATGTGGAAACTTTTGCGAATGACACAAATGTTCTAAGTCTTGGTTGTAGTGGCAATCATGTTGGTTGAAACTCGTACGTCTGTGAAAACTCATCAAGCTGCACATTTTAAGTCACAACTCAGTAAAGCTGATTAGAAAACAAATACGTACAGATCTTTGTGACTGAACTGTATCTGAGACAATCACATTTTTAAAACTCTAGGGTTAGCTTCTCTGAAGTTCAACCTAACTCGTTTCACCCAATGTTTAATGAAAACGTTTGTGGTTTAAAACGTTTTTATCTGTCATCTTAAAATTGAAATTATTTCTCCAGTTGGAAAAAGAATGGTGTTTTGAATTTAATGCGTAACAAATATTTGGTGAAAAAGGAAACGTGAAATAAATGTATTCATAATCAAAATAACTCCATATCATTTATTCAGTGATTGTACAGTCCTCTAAGGGTCAATACCTCTTCATATTTGTTGATCTCCTGTCACACTGGGTCAACTATCCTGTGAAGACCTTATTTAGAGTATTGGAATTTGTATGGTCCCAGGTGACACATTGATTGCCATATGAGCCCCCTAACAGCAGAAATTCTCCATGTAGAACAGAGGCTGAGTCTGAAGACCTACTGGGTAAAGTTTAAGGCTGACTTTAATTACAAAAAAACCAATTGAATGTTTGAGGGCAAAATAATGAATTGTCCAGTTTATTTTGTAATTTTGCCTATGAGAACTAATAAAAATGATAGTTTTGCCAATCAGCATGCTCTTCAGAGATATGAATAAATATCTACTTACCCTCTCCTTCAGTCAAAATATATTTATTCAGTGTTTACTTTGAGCAATACATTGTATTAAGTACTATGGAAAATGCAAAGTTAAGCTATGATGATCACAGTCCTATTTAGTTAAAATTCTACTCTTGGAAATTGGCTGAAATGCCTATAAAAAAATTACATATAAATATTGGGTTTTGGCTAGTTCACATATAGGACTCAAAAGACATATATTCTGACGTCAGAATATTTAAAAGTGACTGCGGGATCTAGAAGAGGCGCAGCTCCCCAGATAGGTCTCCCTCCAACCAGCCCTTCTGCCTGAAATGGCACCATTAGAGGAATATTATGGTAAGCATTCTCTTTTCCCGGCAGCCCTTATGAAGAAAGTAACATATTCAACTGCAACTTCTTTAATGTTAATTGGGATTTTCAGATATCTCCTTTTGATGATAGAGGTAGCACTTGTTATGCATCTATTGAGGGACAACCTTTATCAACTTAAATTTTTGGCTTAATGTTAGCCCCCGCCAAAAAAGCTTTGCAAAGCTTTATTTGTTTTATCCAATAATAACTAAGGATGGGTGCACAGAGAATGCATTTGCTACTCAAAGTGTGGCCCCAGACCAGCATTAGCCTTACGTGGGAGCTTGTTATAAATAAAAAATCCTCTATCCACCTGCAGCCCTGACTGAACCAGAATGTGCATTTTAACAAGATCCCCAGGCATCTAGATCATATCATAATGATTCTTTCAACCTTGAAGCTTTTCTGATTCTCTCTGCTTACCTGTAAGAATGAACATTTAAGAGTTTAATTCCTTCTGCTGGAATATTTTGGGATGCACCCAAGGTCAGGTGCCTGATCTCTTCTACCGGGAGAGCCTTGAACCATTCAACAGTTTTCCTCCGAGATTTCTCCTGACGTTTACTTACCTCTTGTAGCTCAATAAGCATCTTTGTAGGTAAGAGGAAGAAATTGCAGGTATCTGAAAAGCTTATGCACACAGCCAAAAGGGGCTCAGATTATGAGAGCCTGCTCTGCAACACTCTTTATTTAATACATATTAAATGAAAATAATAAATGCCCTTCCTGTTGGCTTGGAAATGGCTTTTGCACGGCGCTGGTACAAATACATTTTGTAATCCTTTCAAAGGACCTGTTGTTCTGTTCCTACCTGGTTCCTATATGGATGACTGTATTTACTCACTGAGGTGTGCATGGATTACTTTAATGGCTGAATCTATTTCTCCCAAGTTCTGGCTGACGTCTGAGCATAGACTTTTCTCCTTTACACAGAGACCACGCCTGAGGGGCAAGCTGGCTAGCGTCCTGAAGTGGTGCCCGCTCTCCCTCTATCTTTTGAGGACCTGCTTGTCCACAGAGGTGGCCTGCACCCTCTGTTGTAAGAAGCCACTCAGACTGGGGAAAGTAGAGAGGGTGTGAGAACAGGAGTCAGGAGACAAGACCCTGGAGAAGGGGTCCGACCTCCCTAAGCCTTAGTTTTCTCACCTGGAAAATGGAAGGGTTGGACCAGATGACATTTGAGGTCTCTTCCAACTCTAAACCAAGGGAAAGTAGACTAGGAGTTGGATTTTTGCAGCCATGACACCCCTTTCGTATTCATTCCCTTGTGGAACCACGACAACTCCAAAATGGAGCTCCTCTTCCACAGACAAAGAAACTCAGATCCAGAGAAGGTAAGTGACTTCCTCAGTTTCACCCAATCAGATGGCAGGGTGTGAACTCAAGACTCAAACCCAAGCGTCCTGACTTCACCCTTGAGTCCTTTCCACGACACCTCAGCTATCACCAACTCAGGACATTTCTTTGTTTAATAATATTTTTAAAGGCTGTGCAAAGGTGAAACAGTCCAAATCTATCTGCTGCTGTAAGTAGGCTAAAAGAAGCCAGCTTAAATATAGTCTCATGCAGGTGTACAGCGACAGAAAACAGCCAATGCATTTGGATTCCATTAGGATTATACATTCTGAAGAGGGCAAAGTATTTTTCTAAACATTGCCTCTTTAGTCTCAAAACCCCCCTCGTAAGGTGGACAGAGACAAATTCTGTTTGCTATTTCAAAGAGAGAAAAACAGAGGCAGAACAATTCAATGAGCTGCCTAAGATTTCTTAGTCAGAAGTGGTCAATAATTGCAGCTGCCCAACATTTCCGCTATCTTTTTTCTCATCTAGCTGCCTGTCCTGCCCGCAGCCATCATGCTCCCTGTTCTGATGCAGGTGTAGCTGTCCCCAGCTGGCCCCAGACACTGGGTGGGGCGGGGTGGGGTGGGGGCTTGAGAGAGGGTGGGCTCAGTAAGGAAACAACCAGGAACGTGCAGAATGGAATGACCCTATGGAGATCCTTAGGATTTGATAACACAGGAAAGGATCTTTACATTCCGTTCAGGACATCATTGGGTTTGAATATTTTACCAACCCAACCTCAAATTTTTGACCCTGCTAAAAACAGGTACTTATTTATCTGGAGTTTAATTACAAATATAGCTTTGTTCTGCATGGACAAAATGCAAAAAAGTCAAGAACAGTTAGCTAGAGTCAGAGCAAGTGAGAAAAACAGCTGCTTCCTTTTTTTTTTTTCATTTTTAATAGTCATAACACCCAAGTAGCAAAGAGGTAAGAGGGTAATTTAGTGTTGTGGTTAAGAGTGTGGGCATCAAGCTGCGTTTGCGTCTTAGCTCTGCCTCTTGCTAACCCTTTGACCCTGAGAAACTTATTTCTCAGGTCAGTTTCCTCATCTGTGAGATGTGGACAATAATGGACGCTCCCTCCCAGGGTGGTTGTCAGGTTAAATGAGTTAATACCTGCAAAGTGCTTACAACAGAGCCTGGGGAATGGGAGGAACTCACACATGTCAGCCATTATTCCTATTGTTATTAGGAGGAAAGAGTTAAACATTTTGCTTTTATTTAACTTAAACCTAGTGCAGATCTTCCTCAACTTACAATGGGGTCACGTCCTGATAAACCCATCGTAAGCGGAAAATATCTTAAGTGGAAAATGCATTTAGTGCGCCTAACCTACCGAACACCACGGCTCAGCCCACTCGACCTTAAACATGCTCGGAACACTTACATTAGCCTAAGATGGGCAAAGTCATCGAACAAAAACAGCCTGTTTTATAATAAAGTGTTGAATATCTCACTTTTAAAAAATTGAATATTGTACTGAAAGTGAAAAACAGAATGGTTGTCTGGGCACAGAATGGGTGAAAGTGTCTCAGTTGTTTATCCTCATGCTGGTGTAGCTGACCGGGAGCTGGGGCTCTCTACCCTGCCCAGCATCACGAGAGAGGAGCCTACTGAATACCGCTGGCCCGGGAAAAGACCAAAATTCAAAATTCGAAGTATGGTTTCTACTGAATGTGTATCACTTTCACACCATCATAAAGTCAAGCCATTGCAAGTTGGAGACCATCTACATTATATAATTAAATTCTAATACATCAAGTAAGAAACATAGATCCTCAACTAAGAAACTCTACCTGGTTGCCCAAAACAAGACGTGAGTTGTAGAGAAGCTGGGAAAGCCAGTCCATTTAAGATGACCAAACATAGAAGACAATGCAAAGAAATGGAAAATGCAAACCTAAGATAGGATTAGTAACCTAATTTATTGTAATGTGCACTGTCTGAAGTGATGGTATGGTGACAAATGCTGAAGGGCCTTCTTGAAATCCAGAAAGAGAGAAATCAGTTTTAACACGCTGGAAAACTACACTGGCTTTGGTCAGAACAGGTTGTATAGTTATGGGAAAGACAACTGCCCCATGGCATATAAATAAATGTCCACTCTGGTTTATGCATCAGGCTCTAATGTGTACAGTCGGTGTGAGTCAGTTCTCCTCATCCGGATTAATTAATTCTGCATGAACCAATAAGTTCAAGTCATGGAGCCAACAATACTCCCCCTGGATTTTGGGAATTCTCAGAGCTCTACAGCCTGTGGAGTCTGGTCACCAAGGTCATTTTACCTCTTTCTGGTGTATCTCTCATTAAACATCAGAGTTTAAAAGATTGGGATTCCTATTTCAGCCCTACCAAAGTCATTTTACCTATTACTTTTTCTGATTATGAGGAAAGACAAGAATGCTCTAGATGCCTTTGTGGGAAAGCCGAGGTTACAAAAGACTATGCTGAAGAGAAACATTACGGTCATGTGGAAAGGCTCCTCAGACATGGTGAGAAGTGGCAGAGTTTGGAATTCACTGGATGGTGACTGAAACAAGCACATTTCTCAGAAAATCCAAATGGTCCTCGCACACAAATTTTAGGAATGTGCAATTGTGAGTTATGACACAGGGAGCTCCTTTTTAGGTGCTACCAAAGCAGTTCCTGGGCCACACAAGGAAACTAGCTGCGTTACTGCACCAGCATCTGTCGTTTTTCATCCAAAAAATTATTTTCCAGAGTTCACCTGTTCACCAGGCATGGCTCTGATTTTTGGCAGTTCCAAAAATTCAAATCCACTCTCAAGAAGTTAAAAATTTCCCACCACCGAAGAGTCAAAGGAAGGTGGCACAGGTGTGAGGGCGGACCTGTACCACAGGTATGGGGGTGGCTCAAAGGCTGAGGATAAAAGCAGGGCCTCTCGGGCCCCTGGTTTAATGGAGGGACACTGACTTGGCTGGGTAAGTTCTCATGTGTCTGCGGTGGACCACAGCAGGCTGCTAAGTGCCCGGATTCTTGGAGCCTGTCTGCCGAGCTCTAACCCTGGCTCTGCCATTTACTGCCTGTACAACCTGGGGCAAGTTAGTTAATTTCTTTGTATCTCAATTTCTTCCTCTGAAAATGAGTTTAAACCTCATAAAGTGGTTATGAGGATTAAAGCAGTTAATACATTTAGAGTGCCTGGCACATAGTGAACATTATTTTAGGGTTGATTATTATTACATAATCAACCATCTTTGGTCCCGTCTTGTGAGAGTCCATAGCTGCCTCTGCTCACCTGGGGACCTGATGGAGGCAGGTGCCCCCTCCTTGGTGAGGACTGGCTTTCCCCAGTGGTGGCTCCACTCTGGCACCCCAGTGACTGACTCTGTACTTTCTTTTTTCTCCCTCCTTGCCTTCCCTTCCTCCCTCTCCTCTCCTCTCTTCTGTAAATCTGTCTCTTCGTCTGTCTCAAGCATCTCTCTCGGGACATAGGTGAGAATTCATGATGAACTTGACATACTTCTTTTTAGTTTTATGGGTTCAATGATTGATATATGTGCTTATTTGTCTATTTGGTTTTATAATTCAAGAGAATTACAAAGAATCAGGGACCATATGTTCTATTTGTTCTAGTGTGATTGTGGTAGATAGCACAGTGCTTCATGCTGTGTGAATATTTGCATCTCAGAAGAATTAGGATTTGCAACTTGTAAAAGATGGTGTTTGAAAAAAACTATTTTGAATGAAATTTACCATTTGAAAATATCTACTTCCAAATTTTGAGGAAGAAAACCACTTTTGAAACTGAGCACAATTTAAAGATGTTATTCATGTTATCCCTAAAGCAAAAGTGATTTTTAAAAATAAAATGTTAGTGACAAAAATCCACATCACTACATATCCATTATAGGGGTTGTCACAAGGACTGGACCAGGTATATTTTCTTGGACATAAAATTAAAATTGGTCTGTTCTCCTTAGCCAGATGTTGGTGTTGGAACAATATAACGCATTGCTTTAACGGTATGAGGCACCCACCATGCTAATTTATGGGATTTGGAATGTTAAGGCCAATCAAGTGATCTAATTGTTTCAACAGTGCTAAAGGATTTATAATAATCTTTAAGATCGGGGCTCTACTCCTCTGAACTTCCCCTTTTCCACCTCCGCTGCCTGCTTCCTTCTCTCCCTCCAAGCAGCCTTGTTCTATTGTGTTTGCCGGATTTAAGGTTCGCAGGAAACAGTTGAAGTGGGCTCCAGTCCTAGGGTAAAATTACATAGGAAAATTCGTGGGGGGCTTTCTGTAATTACCCATTGTGCATTTGATAAAACCACTGCTGGGTTGGGGATGACTGACAGCCTTGACTCACAGGAGGTTTGGATGGAAAAGTGTGTTTGTAAGGTTGGGGTAGAATTGCTCAGGGAGAGAGCCCCAGGGGAACATGGCACTGACTTTGCCAGCCTTCCGTCGGCGAAAACACCTTCATTAGGCCCTCAGACTCACTCACTCACATCAAGCTGGATGACATATTAAAAATCCGTTTTAACCAATGTGTTGTGAAATGAACTTGGACAACAAGAACGTATACAGCCCCCGAAATCTGATTATTCAAAGCCCTGTAAATGCATAGAGGGCGGTGTGACAGATGAGGGATGCCAAACTCTATATGGCGATCGCTGATACAGAGCAGGCGTCCATGTCCCAAGAGAGGCAGGGACATAAGTGGTTTAATTTTTTTCTCCAAGTTGTTAATTTTTTTAGTCATTGGAAAGAAAATATCAGCTTTCTAGAAGGCAGGAACGTTTTTGCTTGAGTTTAAAAGAGAGAGAGAGGGAAGAGTTTTACCTCAGCCTTTATGGAGGGGTTAATGTCTGTCAAACCATTAACAAGTTAACATGCAAATTCTCCAGGTATGAGGTCAGGGTGACTGTCCTGGCTTTATAGACTGCCGTGCAGAGTCCTTAAAAGTTGTACGCTGGGCAAGGAAGCCTCCTGGAGATTAGATTTCACTGGATAAGGGACCCTGTGATTAAGAAGGGAAAAAAGACAAGACAGAGATCACCTGGAGAGGTGAAAGGAAGAAGCAAGATTGGTGACTCTGACAGTCACAGCTTCTGTTTAGGATCAGAAAGGACAAGGTGGAGATCTTGGGATGCTGCCATGGGCTTCTGCTTGCAGCCGTCACACTTGGTTGGTGCTCCTAGGAAAACACAGTACTTTTGGTCTGGTGTGAGTTGCCTGGACCTCAGACTTGGTTTTTTGTTTTTGCGTTTGCTTTTCTGGGGGGAGAACGTGCTTTCTTTTCTCCTCTATATCCTTAGTCATTTTTCCCAATTGATCATATTTCTCTGTGAGCCTCAGTTTCCTCATCTGGAAAATAATATAACAGCTTTGGGGAAGATTAAATAAACCACTGCCTGGTATAAAAAAGGCATTCACTCAACATCCATTCCTCTTTCTCTCCTTTCAAAACCGCCATCAGAGGAAAAACCTACAGGGATTTTTTACTGGCATGCTGCCTGGGGTCATTAGCAGAGGATGTCAAAACACACAATTCCTCTGCTGGGGCTTCGTGCTCAGGGGAGCACCTTGGCTGCCAGGAAGGGAGGGGTGGAGGCAGCGATAGCACCAGCTTTTCACTCCCACCTCCCAGGGCCATTCCGGTGGGCCTCCTCACTCACCTTCACCGAGGGGGTTGTGAGGACCTGCTAATTAGTGCACACACACTGTTTGGCAAAGCTAAGCCCAGATAAAAGCTTGAGACAGCCATAATTTTGTCCTGTTTTTCAACACAAGACCACCCATTTTCCAGAAGACAATTAAACTTGTTTCTGGGATCGTAAACATCAACACTTACAGGCACCAGGAATATCTGGTCCAGGCTATGCTTAGACCTGGGTTAAAGCGCTCTTTTTAAGCTGTGTTCTTCCCGCTCCCTCTTTCTGTGGAGTGGGAGTAGGGTAGCGGTGTGTGATATGTAGCTCTCACAAACTGCGAATTTGATTGGGGGGGGCGATTTTCCAGACCAAAGCCATTATTCCCCATCCCCTCATCCCCTGGGAGGGTGGGGGAAGGATTTTTAATAAACCCTCTCCCAAAGATCTCACAAGTTGGAGATGTGGACAACGTGCTTCGCTTCCCTTCCTGTGGTTAAAGGCTGCTTGATTCGAAGATCTCCATGTTGGCAATTTCCTACACACAGTTTCTGTGAAATGACAGGCTTGGAGGATGGCTTCAAAAACACGACTTGAAGAACTTTGAAAAAAGCACGAAAACTTTGCTTGGCCTGAAAACTCTTCAGGTGACAAGGGATTTGGAACAATGATCACTTTAGTCTATGACTTCAGATCTGGTGAGAGCGCCTTTGTTCTCCTTTGTTGTTATTTGATACTGCTATGGAGGGGGCACCGGCTGCTTTGTGCGGGATGCGGAGTTCATGCGGGAAGGGTGGGAGCTGAGGGTGGGAGCTGGGGGTGGGAGCTGGGGTGAACCGTGGCATGTGAAAGGAACTGTGCCCTGACTGATTTAATTATTTGCAAGGCTGATTTAGAAAAGTCATTTCCTTCAATCATTCAGATGAAAAAGTAATTATCTTTGGAACACCTACCTTCCCATTCATAAAAGCACCGACTTCTCTTTCACACAGACGCTCACCTTGGCTTCTCGATTTCACAGGCATACTTACTTCTCCCTTGACACCCCTTCCTAAAATGGCTGCTGCAGGCCAGAGAGCTAAAAGAACAGCGTGTTTCTAGGCCCACAGCAAATTCAAACTACCCCAGAAGAACACTGGTTTTCATCCTCTGTTGGTCAATGAGCATTTGTTTTTGTGACTGGCTTGATATCGGCTAGCAAGCATGCATAAAAAAATCCACAAAGCAAATGCTTTGGAATTTGATTCGTATATGAGAGGACCCTTCACTGAAAGAGTAGCTCTACCTTTCAAATGTGGTTTAACACCCACCATCGGCCCAGGAGTGATGACACTTCAGCAGAAATCTAAGATCTTGTCCTCAAAGTGAGGTAGATTCCGACCACCCCCTTGTGTTGAGGTTGCCTTCTTCTTTAACTCTTGGTCAATTAGTTAAAACTGCCTAGTGTTGAAAGATGCTCCTGTCCTCATGTCCTAATGGAAAATTAGCAAATTTCCAAACTCCTGACCTGAGCCAAAGTCTACTACCAGCCTTTTTGTTTCACCAAGTCACAGCTTGAGGCACAAGGAGTGGTAAACTGAGGCCGATAATTAGCTGGCGCACACTAGTATAGTCATAGCTATTGTAAAATATAATATTTTCCCATTGGCTGGTAAATAACTGTGCTCCGAGCCCCTTGGGTACCTCTCGCTCACCCTCCTTTGGGACCCCCTGGTCAACCGCCATGAGGTAGCAACTGAAGGGTTAACACCTGGCATAGCTGGGCCTTCAGGGAAATCGCTTGACTGTTGGACCCCTTTTCCTCTTGGTTGTTAACTAATTTGAGTATCACCCCTGGCTTGCATTCTTCATGTAGAAAATGACTGATCACACAGTTACTTTCCTCACTATTTCGTGAAAAACCTCTAAATTTTATGGTGACATCTGTAGGCCTTTGCTACTTGGGCGAAGAAAGAGCCACTAATTAGACTTTACTCCTAGGAATTTGTCTCAGTCGATGAGCTCAGCTTCTTTCCTCTTGTTCAACTGGGGTTTGATCCCTAGGGACACAGGCATTTATTCAACAGTTTAGACCAGTTAATTAAAACTTCAAGGCCTCTGTAAATACAATTCTTTGTCTGCAACACCAGAACACTTGGTGTGCGTGCATGGTACGAGAATTAGTAAAAGCACAAAAGTAGACTAAAAAACAGAGTTGGCCCCATTCCTTTATATTTTCAGGGCCTTCCAAGTGGAGCCTAATTGTGAGGCACGAGGAAGGACCCAGATGGGCCATGACGTTGGACTTGCTACCTCAGCCAAACTCTGGAATCCCTTGGAGCTGGAGGTCAAGTTTGTTCAGGGGCCTTCCTAGCTGAATTCTCCTCATGAAAAGCAGAGGGGCTGCTGGGTGTATAGAACATTTTTTACTTCTTCAGGACCATGCTCTACAATGCTGCTGTTTGACGTTTTGTTTGTGTAAATTTGCACATTTGAAGGAATGTATGGTGTGTGACACAAGCTAATCTAAGCAATGAGAACATTTTCAAATATTACAAGTTAATTGACTTTGAAGTTAAATAAGTAAATAGTGACAATAAGGGAGCGGTCATGGTATATTAGTGGAAATATGCATCCTTCAAGTTTCACATGAACAGGCCGGGGGGGGGGGGGGTAACATTACAGGCAGAGCAAAACTTGGACCTAAATAAACGTGGTTCGTTGACGGTCTATCAACCCAACCAACGGGCAGGGCTGTAACAATTAGTGCAGTGCTTTTAAACTTGAGTGATTTAGGGATCCTTTCAAAGAAAGCTTTTCAAGGAAAAAACTTTTTTGGAGTGCCAGTATTAATCTAAACCAATGTTGCTTAAGTATGTAAAACAAAAATGAGATATAAACTCCTCATGCTTAAAGCTCTTATACAATTCCAAAAAGAAATTTACAACTTAAATACAAACAGAACTAAAGATAAAGAAAATTTAATCAACAGTGTTAATTTCATATTGACAGAGGAGGTTTTGTTGAGAATAATTTCTTGCCACAGGAAAATGGTGGTGTCCACTATGATACACATTCTTTTGAGTTCAGTTTTCTTTGGGGAGTGACTCAATTCTCCCACTCCTTTTCTCTATTCAAACTCCTAAAAATCCATCATATAGATAGAGCATATTGTGATAACATTTGGACTTTATTTAGTGTGAACACATCATTTATGTATCCAGGACTTTCTTTTCTCTCTCAGCTCTGAAGTTCAAGTAGTATTACTTGATGACTATGTGATTATAAATATAGAAGCAAACACAAACCTTGAAATCATATGGTATTTCTTGGTAATAATTAAAATAACGACTAACATTTATAAAGTGCTTACTGTGGGCCAGACACTGCTCTAAGTCCTTTACGTGTTTTAATCCATGATAGCCCTCACTATCATCCTATAAACTGGCCCCATTGTACAGGTGAGGAAACTGAGGTACTGAGAATTTCCAAGGTTACACAGCTACTGAGAAACAAAACCAGGACGTAAACACAAGCAGTCTGTTCCAAAACCAGGCTCTTAACCACTATGCTCTGTAGTCTCTTAGAGGCAACCATAATCCAGAATATACTTATAGTAATTTTTCATGAAATGTAATAAAAATACAAAATTAAAGTTTCTCCTAGAGAACTCTAGGACCTCTGAGAAATCCTCTGTGAGCTCCAGTTTGAGAAACAATCATTTAATTCTCCACTCTTAAACTCTTTGCAGTTTCAAGACATCGTTACAATAAAATGTTCTTTAATTCTTTAAAGTATAAAAATACGTCTTGATTCTATACATCATTCCCTTGGTTAACCATCAGGTATTTTTTAAGGCTATAGCACTGTATTAGTTAGTTGGTATAAAAGCCCTGCTAGTAATAGAGATGATAAAAGAGATGACACGTAGACACGTTAAAATGTACAGATCTATATAGTCTTAAGAGAAATTACAGATAGGCATGGATTCAGTCTATTGTCTTTGACAGGAATGCTAATGAGGGTGAGTGAGGGGCATTAAACTGAGAGATACTAGGAGGGGGTGGTTGGCTGAACTCTTGAAAGGGAAGGCTGGCTGCAGAAACCCACCCCAACCTCTCCTGCCCTGGGTGGCAGCTGGCAGAAAATTCAGGAGACAACAGTCAGAAGCTGTAACTTATCTGGACTTGAATGAAAAGTTTCAAGAAATCTGGGAGTAGCAGAGTGGGAAGGTAAAGGAAGCAGGCAGAGAAAATCATCTTAATCTTTTGCCTTAGGCTTATATATAGAACCTAAATACTGCAGCCAGTTAGGCTTTAATTCAGGTTTATTTCTCACGTGTCCATGTCTTCAACAGGTTGATCTGTGTCAATGCTGTTTGCTCGTCTAGATTATAAATGAAGACAAACTAGGGAGTATGTTGAACCCACCTCAGAAATCACAATACCATAAAAAGACACACTAAAACACTTTTGAACAACAAATCAGTCAAATTTATTTACTGAGCATCCAGCATACGCAAAGCCCTCTGCTGCTGTGGATGGACGGAAGGATGGGTAACTTACGGTTCCTGCCGTCAAGAGATTTCCTAGGGTAAGATAATGAATGGCACACGTGAAGGAAACAGGTAGTGAGGCCTGCCACTGATAGCCTGGTGGCTAAACTCTTGAGTTGTAGAGTAGAAACAATCCAGCATCAGTTCTAATCACTGGCTGGATGCCCTTGGGCCAGCTACCCTCATTTTCCTTGACTGTCAATGCAGATGATGATGATAATAATAGTGCCCATATCCTAGGGTGTTCTGAAGTCTGAAAGAGACGACACATGCACGATGCTAGGATGTCTGCTATGAGAACCTAGCTTAGCAAATGTGAACCTGTAGCAGCTGTGAGTCTGCTAACAATGGCCACGTCTGACGAAGGACATGCTTTGGATTTTGCCAGTCACTGCAGCGTACGTAGTCTATTGGAAGGTGCGGAGAGAAGCCCTGGAGAGGCGACAGAGTTTGGTAGTGCCTGGGGTCAGTGTGTGTGAGTACCACTGCCCTCTACTGGAGACAGTTCTCCCAGATTTCTAAGAAATACCCACACTCTTGCAGTAATCTCTTGTCCCGACGCCCTGTGTTTATAAAGAAAAATCTCCTTTGTAGAGAGCTTCACAGCCCATCCGAGGCAATTTTCCCTCCTCTCAGATATTTGGGAGCCAGAGGAGATTCTATTGTCTGCCAGCCTCAGCTCCTCACCTGCTTTTAACTAATATGGAGTCTGGACAGGTATTGATTTTTCTGCTTTGCTCTGACTGCACTCATCAGTCATTTTATATCACTGGAGAGTCCATTAGCAGTAAAAATAAAAGATGGAAGTTACAAAGCCCATTAGAGAAACTTACTCTCTGCATCTTTGGGGTGAGGGAAACAATTAAAAGCACGTCATCTTATAAACATTCTAACAGAGTTATCAGAAGAGTGAATAAACCGAGGAAGTGATTATCAAGGGATGAAATGAAATCCTCCTTTGTAGTCAACCAGAAGGGAGAGCCCTGATGTTCCACAACGTTGTAGCAGGCATGGAGCTCAAATGCTGCTTGTGGGGGAGATGAAAAGAAGATTAAGGACTAGACTAAAGGAACATTACACAACAGAGATACAGCTGTAGGCTCACAAATGAATGAATTTCAGAACTATGATGGCAGCACTAAGATGAGAGAAAGGAGGAGTTTAATACAAAGGGAAGAGGTGGCAATACAAACCTGACTTTGAAAATTAGGTAAGTTGGGGAAACGAAGCCATGTCTCCATTAGGTTAGGCAGCCTTGTCCAGTTGTGCAGATGGTCCCTGACATTCGCTTAATTCCCTGACTGGGGGCTAAGAAGGGGAGAACAAAGCAGAAGCAGAGTCTGTGGAATCTGATGTTTGTTGACTGGAGAATGTAATTGATGATGCAAGGGTCTTCACACCTCCCAGACTGGCATGAGCTATTGCGTGTGAGTGATTAGCAAGCACACGTTGACACTCAAAAAATGTTAATTCCCTCTCTCTTTTCCCCAGAAGTGGGAGAGGATGCAGAATCTATTGTGAATATTATGCTGTATTTAACCTAATTTCCTTTTATTTTCTTAGCTTCCAAGGGTAAGAGTTTTCATGCTAAGGACAGTTTGGACATTTACTCTCTTTAGATGAATATTGAATATATATTGAGTTGTCTGGCCCTCTTTGGTCCAGAAGCAACAAATACCTCCACAAAAGCCTGTTATAGGTGGCAAAATTTATGTTTTGTTCTCTCATCCTCACTCGGACAGCAAGCTGTCTGGCATTGTAGTAGGTTTTCCTACCTATTATAAAGTTACTACATAGTATGTTTTTTTCTTCCGATTGCAGTTTATTGTCTGTAAAGAGTATAACAGTAATACTGGGAATAGTAAAAAAATTCACAATCCCATTCTTTAACATCTGAGGTATTTACATTTTCCATGCTCCTCCGATCTTTATCCATATGCATATTTACTTTTTATATAGAATCTTGCATTTTGCTTTTTCATTTGATGTTATTTTACACAGGTTTTAAGGTTGCTTCTTGGCAGTCATAATTATAATATTTAATGGTTGCAAAATATTTCATTAAGTTTATGTCTTATGATTTACTGTCAATTCTCAGAGGCATTAAAGATTTTTTACTATTTTTTTTACCAATATAAATAATGTCATCACAGTTATTTTCCTAAAGGTTTGAATTATTTTATTCTGCCAGGAGCAGGGGCTGGGACTGCTCTTACCTACCCTCTTAACAGCATTCGACTGTGGAGTAATACTCTCTTCCCCCGGTGCCCTCCTGTTCCAGGTCTTCATCTACTTTCCTTGCTCTTTGTAGTCTCCTCTGCCTCTCCCTATTCCTTCGATGTCTGTGTCCGTGGGGCTCAGGCCTGGACTGTCCACTCTTCTCATTTTTCACATTCCCTTTGGAACATCTCATTCCTTCCACCGTGGGCTTTAATCACTGTATCACCGATCGCATCATACGCCTGCACACCAGCCTCGTATATCCAAATGCCAAATGAACATCCTGTCTCCTTGTCTCTAGACTAGTTCCCTAGAAACCGTTCCCCATCCTATAGCCAGAGTGATCTCCCAACACGTAAGCTGGATCATGTCATCTTCTGCAAAAAATCCTTCAGTGGATTTCCATTGCTCTTAGGAAATTATGGAGATTCCAAAACAAGGCTCCCAGGACCTTCATGGTATGACCGCTGCCTGCTGCTCTTGCTGCTCTCTGTCTCCCATTCTGTGCTCCTGCCATCTCCTTGTATGTACCATGGCTTTCCTCTTAACTATGTGCCTATCAACACCCTCTTCCACCTATGTGTCTGGCTGACTCCGATGCCTCCTTCAGGTCCCAGAGAGGCGTTTCCTGGTCAGTAGGCAAGCTTCAGTTTCTCTGTTATAGGTTCTCCAAGCCCCTTTGCCAGTCATACCACTTGCTACACTTTATTGAGGCCTGTCCCCAGGTGCATCCATTCCCTAACACCTCTGGCCTGCCCTGTGCACAGGTCAAGCACTCCCTAAGTCCAGACAAAGCTCTCAGCAGCAGGTGCCTACAATAAGAGGGGATGGGTGTGCCTGGGGAAGTGGGTGCTGAGGGCCTATGGACCAGGCACTGATGGCCTCTGCTACAGTCCACCTCTTACATTGCTCAAATCCACTCATGCTCCATATTAAATTCACTCTGGCCTGTCCTTGAGTCTTCAAGGTGGTGGTTCACCCCAGACTCAGTTTTCCTCTCAATTCCTTAAAAAAAAAAGATTCACACCAGGAGGGTTGGCTGGACACGCGCAGTCCCTGATGCTGCCCTGAGGCATGACTCATATTCATCTTATGGGGTTGCAGTTTTGCTGGTCCAAGTTGCTTGCCCAGTGGGGTGACCCTGAAATTCCGGCCTAAGGACCTGAGCCTCTGGTTACCATGCTTTTGTGAGGCTCTGATTGCTTCTGATGTCTGTGCCTTTAAGGGATAGGAAGCACAAATTGCCTAATCGGGTCACTTAGTTAAGCGACTTAGATCTCTTAGCTAAGTGATAAGAGGGGCCACTGCAGCCTTGTATTCAAAGTATCCAAAGTATACTGTGCATCTTGAATGATGACTTTACCCCAAACCTAGCGCCTTAGCTAGACCCTTCAGAGGCCTTTCTGACACTCCCAAGCTGACAGCCTCCAGATTGTGCACTGGATGAAAAGTATAATGGACCCTGAGGTCATAGGCCATCATGGCACCTCCCTTGCCATAAAGGTAGTCCCTAAGCTGGAGCAATGTGATGTGTGATCTCATGTCAACAAATCACTCTGGCAACTCTCAGATGATGGCGCTGGCCAAGGCATTGTGGGCAGGGAAGGTATACCAGGACCTAGAATGCTTGTTATCTCAGGAAGGAGAATTTACTGCCCTACCCCTACCCCAACAGAAAAGGGATCTGAAATAATCAACTTGATCTCCTCAAGGGACGGTATCATTTCAGGTCCTCACTGTTGGTTTCTGCGGCCGACAGATCAGACACTGAAGCAGCAGGAGCTAGACCAACCTCGGGGCTTGACCCTTCAACCTTCTGCTGCTTGCTCTCTCTTCACTCTTTCAGGTACCTGACCCTAAACAGGCCGAGACAAACGTGTTCATGAGATGTCTCTAATGATCCTTTTCCACAAACTATGTGCTCTCATCTCCTGCTCTCTCTTCAAAGGGTAATTTTCCCAGATATGCTTGGGATCCTAGATGAATGGATCACGTTTTACTTCAAATAGACTACAAGCAAAAATGTGGACCAAACAAAACTAAAATTTTGGGGGGAAGACGTGAGAGATCCTGCCCTGGGAGAACAGACTGGCATGGATGGCAGGGGTGTGGGTCAGCAAGGAGGGGCAGCTGCCTGCGGAACCTAATTCTGTTTAGTCACTAGTCTGCTGTAAGCACTTATCGCTGGAAACCCAGTTTTGCAAATGATCAGTCAGCACCCCTATATTTCTCCTGTAGCGGTTGTGTAATGATCTGAAGCTCATAACCACAGGAAAATGTCTTATTTCTACCCATCTCCCCAGTGCCTGACCCGGTGCCCTCTCAAAGTCCTGAATAAATATATATTTGTTGCATGAATGAATGAATGAAGTCTTTGATAGAAAGGATGCTTTAGAGGAACTGTTTGAACAGCCAGCTTCTCCAACCATTTTAACACAGGACTTGATTTGCAGAGTTTGTTTACACACAGCATTTCAAGGGCAGGCTTGCTGATAAAGGGAAGTACGGTTATAAACGAACAATGCCTTTTCAGAGTGTCTGAGTCACCTCACACCCCTCCACCTCATCAGATAACAGTCCCTGGCAGATCTGCCCTTTGCTGGGGGATTCCCCCGGAGCTATCACCTCTTGCCTGCCCCGTGAACGCTACCGCATCATGCACAGGGTTGCCAAGCCCCGGAATCTAACCCCCAAACAGGAGGAAATGGGGAGAATGTGAAGGCAAGTTTATGGCAGTGAAACCTCCTGACGGTATGCATTTATGTGGATGTCATGCACATTTTACCTCATGATGGTATTTTTTATGATGATAGAAAGATAAAGCTGGGCACTAGTGGAAAAGTTGACTACTAAGGTGATGTGGAAAAGGAAATAATTTGTTTTGATGAGACATTGTCATGATACATGTTGGTTTAGCCCAAGCATGTGCCCCGTCTCCCCACCCACAAAGGTTATCTTCTTCTAATATATTGTGGAGACGGGTGGGAGTTGCATCCATACAAGCTGCCTCCCTCCCCCCGACCCCAGGGAGACAACAGGGCTATGACAAATGGGGTTCATCACATAAAATTGTCTGAACATAAAATTGTCCTTATGGGGGCTGGCCCGGTGGTACAGTGGTTAAATGCGCATGTTCTGCTTCGGTGGCCCTGGGTTTGCCGGTTCGGATCCCGGGTGCGGACATGGCACTGCTTGGCAAGCCATGCTGTGGTAGGCATCCCACATATAAAGTAGAGGAAGATGGGCACGGATGTTAGCTCAGGGCCAGTCTTCCTCAGCAAAAAGAGGAGGATTGGCAGCAGATGTTAGCTCAGGGCTAATCTTCCTCAAAAAAAAAAAAAATCTTTATGTTCAGCCAGCTAGAAATATTTAGCTAGAGCTTTCTCTCTGTTAAATAAAGAAAAAGCAGTAGAGGTCCAAAAGGTCAGCAAAAATCACTTTGTTACGTGCCCCCTAAAAACATGCGAGCAAATCAAAGGCCTTGGCATCTTTGGCCAAACACAGAAGCTAACTTCACTGTGCAATGGGAAGTCCACCTGCACTCCAGCGCTAGCTCTGTGACGCTGTGTGAGCCTGGCCAGGCTTGTGGCCTTCTTGGGCCTTGGTCTCCTCCTCTGGTGAGTATGTGGTTTGGACTTTCTCTCTCTCTTCTCTTTCTTTCCTTCCCTTCTGGATTTGTTTCTTTATTTCCTCCCTCCTTCTTTCCTTCTCTCCCTTCTCCCTTGGTCCTTCATTCATTCGTTCCTTCCTTCCTCTCCTTCTCTCTCTTTCTTTTTCTTAATATAGGAAACTTTCTTCAAATGAGATCTCTTAAGAAAGGAAAACTAGGGGTCAGCCTAGTGGTGCAGAGGTTAAGCTCGCATGCTCTGCTTTGGTGGCTCGGGGTTTGCTGGTTTGGATGCCAGGTGCGGGCCCTCACACCGCTTGGCATGCCATGCTGTGGCAGGAGTCCCACATGTAAAGTAGAGGGAGATGGGCACGGATGCTAGCTCAGGGCCAGTCTTCCTCAGCAAAAAGAGGAGGATTGGCAGCAGATGTTAGCTCAGGGCTGATCTTCCTCAGGAAAAAGAAAACGGAAAACGAATACATATAAAGAATATGGGCTTCTCTGGTTGAGTGAAGCTGGAGAGGGGTCAGAGGTGCCCATTCTCAGCAGCCCCTGGGGCATGTCTCAGGGACCCCAACTGGAAAACCTCTCTCGCTGTGGGAATTTAGGATGTGCAAACCCTCGCAGAGAGCTGCTTTCCCAGTCGTACCAGTCAGAGGAGAGGGAGACTTTTCTGGCCAGGAAGACCAAGAGTTTGGGAACATTCGTTCCAGCCAGTTTTCTAAAGAATCCTGTATTAATCACCATGAGAAACTTGAGTCCGAGTCTCTATTCTTTAAAGGACTCCTCCAGACTCGACTTGTGATTCCCAATTGCAGAGAAGATTATCCTAAATCATTCACCTTCAGGAGGTGGTTAACCCAAGGGCCAGCACTTTGGACGAACTCCCTTCTGACAGCGCTCAAAACAAAAGAGAAAGAGCAACGGTCACGGGAGGGAAGATTTCCCTGAGGGCGCTTGAGGAGATGGCCAGGCCCAGACTGGAACCACCACTTTATATCCCATTAGTAGAAATAAGGCCGAGCCCAGCTGTCAGGTGGGGTCCCACCTGTGAACTAATCCCTTCAGCTGCCAGGAGCCAGGCAGGCAGCTCTGGGCAGGAACCACCTCTGGGTTAGCCCCATCGTGACGTCCAAATATGCCAGCTTCCCGCCTGTGATGAATACGGAAAAGTATGCTGCACCTTGGAAAACAAATGGGAGAATCCCCCTACCACCAAGCATAATGCCAGGCATACAGTAGGCATTCAATAAATATTTGTTCAGTCCATGAAAGGATGAATGAATGAAATTCCTCCTCTCTGTATCGGTTTTGGAGCCCTGCGGGTGAAAACCCAGTTCTGAGCATCTTTCACGTCCCTTCAACTGAGTTATGAAAAAGGAGAAAAAAAAGTGACAACACAAACGAAATCAGGAGTAGGCATAGAAAGTGTGATCTGATTCTGTTTCCCCGGTAATTAAGTGTACGCGACGCCTGCAGACTCGGGCGGTGACTTCGTGCGACTCACCTGCCCACGTGTGCGCGTGGGCGGGCGGGCAGCCCTCGAGACGCCGCTGCAGGGCGCGCTCGCCACCTTATCAAGATTTCCACGGGCACGGAAGATTTCTCAGCCCGCCAGCCGGGCATTCCCCTGCCACCCCGCCGAGGCCTCAGCCTTGCAGCCGCGCTGAGCTATCGTCCCCTTCCTGGCTAACCACCCGCCGGCGTCCTCTCCGGAGAGTCGAGCATCTTTCCTGTGCCTCCCTTGGTGTTTCAACAGCTGCTCCATGTCCCCCCTGCTCAGAGAGGGAAAGCCACTGGGGAGGCCCCCAGCGGAAATATTACCCTTTTCCAGAGCAGCATGGGGCTTGATGGAGCCCGATTATTTCTGATTGCTATCACTGGGCCTAGAGCTCAGCGTAAGTCAGGCAAGATGTGGCCTCATTAGCGAGCGGGCAGCTCGTCAGCGGGGGGAGCAGCGGCGGCGAGCACCGGCTTTTGTGTGGGCAGTGAAGACAAGTGAAAGCGATGGTGTTTTTGTTTTTGTTTTGTTTTTAAGATATTTTAAGATTTCTGCTTTCTCGGCTCACCTTAGCGGCCCATATTGGTTATGCAGGTTCCAGAAGGTTCCAGGACCTGTGGAGGTAGGCACGCACAGCTTTTCATAAAACAGGACAGAATTTAAAAAGAAAACCAAACATGTTTCTTAACAGTTGTTAAATAGCAAATTAGCCTTTCAAAGAGCTGGGATGACTTTGAAAAAAGATGTGCTGACAGCAGTTTATCTCTGACCTCCTCCCCTCAGATTGTCTCTCTTCATCGCACCCTCTCCTTCCCCCTATCGCGTGCTCTCCACGGCTGAGCCTGTCTGCTCTCCACAGCCTTTTCCTCGGCTGACTGTCTTTCTCTCCTCAACACCTCCCCTTCCTTTCGGCCTCCCCTTCCCCTGTTCATCCTGCTTCCTCTTGAACCCGTCTTAGCAAGTAATACAAATGTCAATTTTGACATGTGGACTGTTTAGTTCTGTACAATGTTGCTTGATTCCTAAAGTGAAGTAAGGGAAAACTTCTATATTATTATTATTATTATTACTATTATTTTTTGGTGAGGAAGATTGGCCCTGAGCTAACATCTGTGCCAGTCTTCCTCCATTTTGTATGTGGGATGCTGCCACAGCATGGCTTGATGAGCAGTGTGTAGGTCTGCACCTGGGATCCGAACCAGCAAACCCTGGGCCAGCAAAGTGGAGCACACAAACTTGACCGCTATGCCACATGGCCGGCCCCTCTGTCTTATTTTTTTTAAAAAGAAAATAAATCTCAAACCAGCCATTTTGTTGTAGTTGTTTACTTCAGTGCTACCCGCACTGGACCTTTCATGAAAGTCCGCTGTGAAGACCATCCTCCCCTGGCTGGGGTCTTGGGAGGACAGCAGGACTGCCTTGACACTGTCCTCCTTAGGGCTGTCCCTGTATCAGGAGAGCTGAACCTGCAGGACAGGTAAAATGTCCTGGATATGAAAGTACGGACCCGGGATCCCATGAACATCAGACTTGCCTAGAAATCACCTTCACTCCAGTGAGGAAGGTCACTGGACACTTCCCCAATGGAGGGCGTCCAGTCTTTAGCACTTTGCTAAGGAGCAGAGGTTTAGGATTAATTGAGTCATACCTCTAAGGCTCAGTTCCAGACTTGGGTCACTATTTCCAGCTCTCTGTCTTCCCGACCTGTGATAGGATTGTGTTCCGAGACCCCCTGTGGCTGTGTGGGGCCAACTGACTGTGCTAACCAATGACTATACATGAAAGTGATGTATGTGACTTCCTGATTGGCGTATTTAAATGCCAGTGTAAGAACCGCCACTGTTGTCTGTCTCTCTAACCTAGGTACATGTGGTTGCTCTGTTAGCCTGGATCCCAGAGGAAGGACAATGTAGCCTCGAGCCCTCAGCCACTTGGTGATGGATAGGTAGTGTAAGTGAGAAATATACCTTGTTTTTCAGTGACTGAGCTTTTGGGGTTGTTACTGCAGCATAAAGTAGCCTATCCTGACTGAAACAGAAGGTACAACCCTCTCCCCATCATCGTCTTCCCCTCAACTCTAATACCAGGGGTGTCCCAATGTGGGGGGCAGGGACAGTAAGTGTCTGAAGAGAGGGAGGCCCCATCAGGCTCCTGGGGTGGCCTGGGTTCCCTGAGCTATGGAGAACTTGAGTGTGTGTTAAACCAGCTCACTGGTTGGGTTGGACTTTGAAGACACCCAAGGACCAGAGGTCAACTCCAGGGCAGCCATAGAGACTGCAGACCCTGACCTAGTGCACTGCTGGGGGTCAGGAGGTGCTGGGAGTGGGGGTACAGGCTCCCCAAAGCTTCCTTAGTGCTGTGCTATGCACACCCTGGGTTGTTTGGTCCTCTTTCGTGTTTGAGCAGGTGACGTGGGATTGCTGTGGGGCTATTGGGAGAGAAGGTGGAGAGGCAAGAAGAGGTAGGAGGCCATGTGTTATGTAGCCTTCCTAAAGATGGTCAATTTGGCTAACGAGTCAGGGCTTGCTGTCCCTGGTTCAAAGCTTCCCTCCTTCCTTCCCTTCCTTCCTTTCTTAATTTAAGAAATATTAATTGAGCATGTGCCACATCCCAGGCATTGTGCTGGGTCCTGGAGATACAGTGGTGGGTGAAACCATCATGGTCTTGACCATCGTGTAGCTTACATTCTCGCAGATACGAGAATGTGTTGGGAGCTGAGGCACCCAATCACATTTCCGGGATGGGCTAAGGAGTGGTCCCCAAAAATCAGGTGAATACATCATGTCACACACAAGCAGCCCCCCGTCCTAATGACTCTCCATCTCCAGGTGATTTTTCCCCTTGCAGGGAATCACCTCTTGTGACCCTGCTCTGCTGTTTTCACACTGCTCCTTCATGGCCCTTCCGTAGTACTCACCTACTGCTCCTTACCATTCTGCCTTTTTCTTTTGGTTCATTTCAGTAGGTGGCCCACTTCTGACTGACATTTCCCCACAGCCTCTTGGCTCCTGCCACGTTCTCGTGTTCTCAGCTTCACAGCTCCTCGGACCTCACTCACTGCCTCCTATCGGATGCCCACTCTCTTGGCAGCAGCCGCCTTCAGCTCACCTAGCATCCTGGATATCTTGCTGTTGTTCTCCCTCTGCCTGCGTTCAGCCAGGGGAGCGGGGTGGTGGTAGGTGTCTCTTCAAAACTGACGTGCTGCTTGTGTTACCAGCCTGCATTATTAACAAAAGCTCCTTGACATTGGATGTTCCAGATGAGACCGCTGCAGGAGAGAGCGGCAGTGTCTGGGTCCGGCCCACGTCTCACAGCTGGAAACAAGGGAGGATCTTATCTCTGCTCCTCTGATTTGGCCTCGAGTTCGATGCAATGTGGAACATGAGCCTCCCAGCCTATCCACCGGCTCCCCAGAGGCCACCTCGACCTTGCCCACTTGGCTTTCTTTCATTTTCCTCTGCCACTGCCAGGTCACTACCCCTAACAGGTGTGACTTCGTAGAGGCTACGACAGATGGCCTTGGCTTGAATTCTGATTCCAGCACTTAATAGCTGTGTGATCTTCAGTGTATTATTTAACTTCTCTGTGCCTGAATTTTTCTTCAGTAAAATGCACATTCAGTAGTATCTAGTTCCCGAGGTGTGGATGATAAAAAATCCTCATAAAGTACTTATCCCCATGCCTGGGCCCTGGTGGCTGGTCAGCAGCAGACCCAGGCTACCCCTTGGTCCCGTGTCCCATGCTTTCTCCCCACCCAGGCCCTCATTCCCGAGTCTGCCTCACAGAGTAAGACACTCAGCCATGTGAGTTGGTTGCACATTATAAAAGCAGTTGTCAAGACTTCTTTCTTGAGTTTTTTTGTTTTCACGTGATGTTAGGTGGCATTTGCTTCATTTCACAAAGAAAAACCCACAAGAATGTGGAAGCCTGTCTATTGACAAAATCAACTGATTTGATAAATTAGTTATCAACCAAAGAATAATTATGTATAAGTAATAATAATAATACACCATTGTCCAGAACTCCAAATGTAGAAATAATTTTAAAATGTTAGATTTTTAATGTTTTACTGATTCTAATAGCGTAAAAAATAATAAAGATCAATTAATTTTGTAGTATCCTTTATCTGTTAGTAGTTGTTCTTTGTCCTGATTTGGAAAAGAGAGGAGCCTACATTATTGATGATTTTAAACTTTAAGACAAAGAGTTTTTAAAAAGGACTTGTGGCGTCTAGTGTCTAACTGAGAACTTCTGGAAAGTGCACTAGATTTATAACCTGATTTCTCTGGTAAAAGGCCTTTGAACAAATTTCGGAGGACTATCCAAAAGTTGATGCATATTTTTCTGTACTCCTTTAAATCAAGGCTCCTTTATCCCCTTCAAAATCTTTAGCTTTGGAAATATATTTAACTTGCATGTGCTTGCTTATAGGTAACATTAGGCAAAGCTTCCATCAACAGACAGATCTGTCAAAGGCTGGCTCCCTAAACGTTACCCACAGTGCCTTTCGACAAGACAAAGCAGAGTGGCTGCTCCCCGAGGTTGGGGAGAACGCCACCTGCATGGAGCTTGGGAGTGTCTCAGGGCAGGGAAGGTGACGTCAGAATCTATTGAGAATCGGAAGTTGGGTCAAGGTAAGATGGGAGGAAACAGCAAGGTAGGGATTCTGAGAGGAGGGATGCAAACAATCTTGGGGTGAAAACTGTCTGTTGATGCTTTCCATTGAAGAGCTGACGAGTCTTTTGTGAAGTTCAGGTGGGACAGTCCTGGAAAAGTACACTCACACTGATGAAGACGGGGCGGGCGGGGGCACAGATTGCAAAGTCGTGCGTGGAGGGTTAAGGCGTGGTTTCAGTTTTCGGTGTCCAGGCTGGGTGTGGGGTAGATGCTCTTGGTTCTCATACCTCAGAGAGAAGCTTCTCGGGGGCTGGGGGCCTAGCACCTCTTTTACCACAGGCTTCAAGTTGCTGGCTGCATTTGATTGGGTCAGACTAACCCTGTTTCCTTTGGGGACAGCCTATTGCTGCCATGAACAAAATGAAGCTTCTGCTAACAAGGAAGAAAGAGGGAATGGGCATTGGTTGGGCAACTAGTGGTGTTTGCCATAGGGCATAGGGAGAGAGAGACGGCCTACAGAGAGGTCCTGCCTTCTAGAGGCCATGGTTCTTCTGAGCCCAGGCCCCATGGTAACGCTCTGCCTTGGCACTTTTGTTCTTTTCTTAAAGTTTAGGGCCCTGATCCCTGGTTACCTCAGGGTCACACTCTGCTGAATTGTAGTCTCCTGCTAGCAGGAACGTCCCATCAGGATTCTGACTGTTTGCCCTGTGGTCAACCCAGCCTGGTGCTGATGGTTTTCTCCATCTCATCACATCGGATCTCATCTCATAGAACTTTCTTCTTCTCTCACCACACTCCAACCACACTGCATTTTCCTGCTTCTAACACTTCAACTCCATTCTGCCGCAGGGGCTTTGCACTTGCTGTACGTCAGGTCTGGAATGTTCTTCCTAGGATTTTTTTTTTTTTTAAGATTTTATTTTTTTCCTTATTCTCCCCAAAGCCCCCCAGTACATAGTTGTATATTCTTCATTGTGGGTCCTTCTAGTTGTGGCATGTGGGACACTGCCTCAGCGTGGTTTTGATGAGCAGTGCCATGTCCGCGCCCAGGATTTGAACCAACGAAACACTGGGCCACCTGCAGCGGAGCGTGCGAACTTAACCACTCGGCCATGGGGCCAGCCCCCCTTGCTAGGATTTTTTATGTGGCTCCCATCACTCAGGTCTCAGCTCTCTTCAGAGAGGCCTTTTCTGACTGTCCGTTTGGAAGTGGCCTCTGCCCCCAGCAACACCCCAGCCTTCACCCTTCTTTGCATCTATCCCTCTGAAATGATCTTGTTTACTAGTTTACTTACTAACTTGTCTCCCTCTTAACTGGAAGAGGAGCTTCCTGAGGGCCCTATCTTGTCTGTCTGCTTCACAACTGTCACCTCAACTCTGAGAAAGGGCCCAGGATGTAGTCATTATAAAATACTAAAAAATAATAACAGATGACTTTTTGATTGTTTATATTGGATCAGGCACCGTTTTTAAACACTCAGTGTACTATCATCTCATTTAATCTTCTAACCAACTTTATTATCACAATTTTACCGAGACACGAAGAAGTTAAATGAGATCATAGAATCAGGAAGTGGCAGCAGTGATAAATTAAGTGCTCAGTAAATATTTATTAAATGGAAAAAAAATAAACTTGATTTTTTCCTTCCTGACTTCCCTGTCCAGGCAGTGCGTACTATTCGGTAACACATAAAAATCTCCTGGCACAGTTTACAGAAAGCGATGCTTCTCTGCCTCTGCCTTAGTAACTTTCCAACAGTGCTAGGTCCCATTTCCCTCTTAAGTGTTAGCAGACAATGATAGCATGAACTTTACGTATCTCAAGATAACATAACAGAATTATCCACAACAAGCCCACACCACATCTTACTCATTAATTTTATACGTGATACACATCACACACAGGTTAGAAGCTCTTTGATTAGGTTCTAAAGGCTTATCCTCGAAATTCACCTGTATTAGAAAATATCACCCGGGACTTTCCAGTCCATTCTCAACCAAACAGCCCAGCTAAGCAAATAGCTATCTACAAACTCATGCCCTGTGATCGCGCCTCATCCGACTTCCCCTTATCAGTGTGACTTTCATATAGTCCTGGTGTCACCCTGCTGCTCTCCAAGCTTCTCTCTACACATTGGGGTGCTATTTCCCTTGGAAGTTCCCCGTTCCATCCTCTTTCCTCATTACTGGCAGTCCCCCTGCTCTGATGTTGCCTTCCCGCACGCGCACCTGCTTCCGCCCGTCTGCAAGAGCTTATTCACTTAGTAGGAGGCATCAAGCACTCATCGCTTTAGCCTACAGATACTGATGGATGCCCACTGCCCGTGAGACAGCAGACCTAAGGGCGAAGGAAACGTGAGTGAGAAGGACAAACATGGTCTTTGCCCCTTGAAGCTTCGGCTCGTAGGGGATGTGGATATTAATCAAAGAACGGAACTGATATCGTGAGCATGCTGAAGGAAAGTTACTGGTGCTGTGAGAGTGTCTTGGGGTGGCCTGTTGCAGTCTGGAAGAGTAAAGCAGGGCTCCTGGGGCCTTCTAGCTGAGATCTGAGGAACATTCTCAATGAACGAGGTGAGTGTGTGGGGAGGGGCTCCAGGCAAAGGGACGAGCGAATGTCAAGACCCTGAGGTGAGAGGGAGCATCCACTTTCGAGGCAGAGAGGGGGGCTCAGGGAGCAAGGAGGAGAGCACTGAGAGGTGAAGGGGGCAGGAACCACACTGGGCAGGGCCGTGGGGCCCGTGTTCCTGATTCTGGACATATCCTGTGAGCAATGGGAGGGATTTGGAAGCGTTTTAGGCAGAAGAGACATGATCTAATTTGTGTTAAAAAGGTCACTTTGGCTCAAGTGTGGAGAATGGGTTAAATGACCCTCGGTTTTTGTCTGGCGCTGTTTGCTGCGCTAGGAACAGAGAAGGAGAGCTATTTGGGAGGAGCTATTGGGGAGGATGGATGTGACCAGTCTCAGATGGCTCTGAGGATTCAAGTAGACACACCGAGGAGGCAGATGAAGATATAGAGATATTTGGGTTTCTAAGAGAGGCCTGGGCTAAAGCTGTAAATCTGAGACAGTGACTGGATCAGCCCCGGGTGCGGCTGAGATTGCCAAGGGAGACAGAAAGAGAGAGCGAGAAGGGGAACTAGGACCAGCCTTTGATGGATTAGGACACGTAAAGTCTGAGCAGAGTGGATTAGTCAGTAAGGGAGATTGAGAAGGAAGAACAGCTAGGAGGAAAGCCAGGCGAGTGTAGTGTTCTAGAGGCTGAACCGGGATGCTTTCAAATGCGTGTTACTGAAATCCATCTTCAATTGATTTCAGCTAAAAAAAGACTAATTTCTTGGCTCTTATTACCTAAACTCATGCCTACTCAGACGTGCCTGGATCCGGTGCTCAAACACGTCCTTGGGAACCTGCCTCTCTCTCCATCTCTTAGTTCTGCCTTCTTCTGAGTGAGCTTCTTGGCTAAGTGGGTCATTCCACATGGTGCCCTGCTCATGTCACCAGCAGAAGCTTTGGTTTACGTCCTACCCAAGGTAAAGGAAATATCTCTCTTCTATGGGTTCCAGCAAGAATACCAGGTATCGCTATTGTTGGCGTGGCGTGGGTTATATGTTTGTCTCTGAGTTGGGGGTTGGCATCAGTTCTACCCACACCTCATGGACAGACAGTTCCTCAAAAGAAAATCAGGGTACTGTTACCCGAAGAAGGCAGAGAAGAAGCCAGGTGGGCAAAACCCAGATGTCTATACAGATGCCAAAGGGATGACTATTCCAAGAGGGAGAGTATATTCAAGAGCATTAAATACTATTAACAGATCAAGTAAGATGACAACTAAAAATGCCCATGGGATTTAGCCACCTGGAGGTCACTGTGACAAGAGACCACACAAATAGCTCCATCACAAAGTAAGACGTAGGGGGCTGGCCTGGTGGTGCAGCAGTTAAGTTCGCACGTTCCGCTTCTTGGCGGCCCGGGGTTCGCTGGTTCGGATCCCGGGTGCGGACATGGCTGTGGTAGGCGCCCCACATATAAAGTAGAGGAAGACGGGCACGATGTTAGCTCAGGGCCAGGCTTCCTCAGCAAAAAGAGGAGGACTGGCAGTAGTTAGCTCCGGGCTAATCTTCCTCAATAAACAAAACAAAACAAAGTAAGATGTGGTAGGAATCACAATGCAAGTAGAAATGGCCATGTGAACTCGGGAGGGGAAAATCACTTAGAACTGAGGCAGTCAAGGAAGGTTTCATGTAAGAAGTGGCATTTCAGTTGGGCCCTGAAGGTTGGGTCGTATGTTAGAAACTAAAGCCAGAGAAGTGGAGGAAGGAAGGGCACCCCAGCCAAACACAGCATGAGCAAGAGCACGATGGCAGTGACATTCGGGCTGTGTTCGCTGAGAGGTGAACAGTTTATATTTGGTCTTGGGCTAGGGGCCAAAAGTGAATGCTAGCTAAGGAAAAGGAACTCTCTTTGTTCCATTTACAAGTTATTCAGCTATAACCAGCATTCCCTCAGGTTCTTGGCCTGAATATGTCACTACATGGAACTGACTCCAACCCCACCCGGAAAAGCGCCTCCAATAACCTCACCTTTCCTTCTCAGGGGTCCCTGTGGCGGCCCCCATGTGAACTCAACAGCAATCTCTTTCCTCTCCTTTCCCTTTGAGCCTTGGTCTTTCCTAGGACTCTCTGAGTGGCCTGGGCTTGCAGTGCTGTTGTCACCGTTCGTGGCTGCCTCTGCCACTCAGATTGCCACCTCCGTGGTGAGGACGTGGCGGCTCAGCCTTCTTGCTGGCTGTAATAGAGGATGCCCTGGGTCGGATGATGGGCTCTGCGACAGCTGCTCAGGTGTTCCTCATCTTTCACTTGGCTCACCTCTTATCTCATCGTCCTTTCACTTTTTATCCCAGGAAGCTACCAGAACAGAGGGTAGAGATGAGAAATTCTGGATGGACGACAATTTAGGTGACTCTGCTCTGTATATGTTCAAATATCCTTGAACCGTTGCTCTCAGAACAAGCTTGTGCATCCTGAATCTCTAGCTCCGGAGGGTACGTTCTTCTCCCGCTCAGCACCCCACCTAGAAATGGTTATTGTTTGCTAACAGCTCAGGAGTCTCGGTCTTGGTGGCCAAAAGCCAGCACCTGTTCATGTAGTCTGTATCTTGGTCCCAGGCTCTTAGGACCTTTCTGCAACTTGGACCCGGTGGGCCAAGTCCACTTGCCCAGACAGGAAGACAACACAAATTAGAAGTCAGGGTTGATATTTCCCTTAGATACTTGCACTCTGGGATCCTTGACATAGCATAAATAATAAACTCTTTAATGGGGGTCACCGAGCTCATCTGAGCAGGGAAGTGTGACGCACAGAGCATCCTTGGAAAAGATGGCCCTTGACAGTGGTTTCCAGGTAGATTTGAGAAAGCAGAGGTGGGAGACATGAACTGTTAGGGGACTGATGGGTCCGAGGAGACAAACCCTGAACCAGAGGCATCGAGGCAGATGTGAAAAGGTGGGGATGTGAGGAACACTTCTTTGGGGGAAAACCACACTTTAGAAAGAAAGAAGGAATAGTATTGAAATCTCTGTTGGCCAGGATGGAGTGAGGAGACTCAGCATAGTGAGCAGGGCCTTAAAGCATGTGGCCCGAGGACATGGAGAACCCTCACTGGTGGGGGTGGGGGGTGGGGTGGAGGCGGTGGGGGCGGCTAGGCTGAGAACAGGGCTCAGCTGACTCCAGGAGCCTGGGGCAGGGATCCAAGTGTGAATGTGGGGCCAGACCCCTGCTCCCCATTTGTGACTGGGCTGGAAGGGCTATGGCTGATGCCTGAGATGGCAGTGGAAAAAAGTTCCTCATCCACGGGGCAGGGAGGAAGCAGACCCCTGCCTGAGAGTAGGACCCAGTTTGGTTTGCACGCTGTCTTACTGAAGGACTCAGGCTGCCTAGTGCAGTGCAGGGGCGTCCCTCTTTGGTAGGGGGGCCCTGATGCTCTAGAGATGCCTCATTCACGGTCACCTGGACCTGTGCTCTCCAGGGAGCCTCTCCTCTGAGATTCCCCATCTCTTTCTTCCACTCTGAGGGGCCTCCTTGGTCTGCCACTTAGTCTCGTCTCATCTGATTTTTCCCTTTCTGGAACTTAGGACAGCTTCGCTGGAGCCCCATAGAGTGTGGAGTGAGCCTCACTCATGCATCCACTGGAGCTCAGACATTTTACACCATGAGGGGATCCAATCCCTCTGGTCCTGCCGACTCCACTTTGCAATGCTTGACTGAGGCCCTTTTGTTACTGTGCCAGCCCAGAAGGACGGTGTCTTACCCCAGGAAAGGGGGATCATTTTTCATAGCCCTGCCCTCCAGCAAAACGCGGAACTCCCCCCAGTGGAAGCCCACTGACTTCATGCAGTGCACAAGGATTGGGGACAGGGTAATGGGGTGGTGACCAGTGGTTTGTGCCCAGGGCCGTTGTTGCCAGTAGGGGTGGTGGGGTGACAAAGCCATAGGATTCCTGGGAGACAGACTAGGGTTTGCTCTGTGATGGGTGTCTGAATCGCTGCGACAAACAAGCTCATCCTTAGACAAACTGTGGTAATTAGAAGGGAAACATAATGATAGTGAAGTTACCTTCCTCCATTCATTCCACAGGCATTTTTCTGAGCGTTTATTTTTGGCACAGAGCTATTTTAGGGGCGGGGGAGAGCATGTGGGGAAGAGGAAAGGGAATTGGTCCAATGTGGCAGCTTGAGAGGGGGCGATGGATGGGGGATGGGCAGTATTAGTGTTTGGTCTGTGGAAGATGAAACGCTGCTCTGCTCTGTGGGCGGTTCTTTGATCTTCCAGTAACTGCTAGAGTAGCAATTAGCATCCTTAATGCTGAGGGGAGTCTCTGAGAAACCCTTTAGCCTGCGGATTTAGGTTAGTAAATCCGGAAGTGTGGGTGCCTCTGTGAGTGTGTGTGCGCGCGCGCGTGAGAGAGAGAGAGAGAGAGAGGAGGAAATGGGTTTTTATTAGATGTTTGATGTTTATTTCATAACACAGCTTTCCATATTTGAGGGTGATGTGACACTTTCAAAATAAAATTCTGTTTTGTTGCTGAAAATTTAATCATCTGAGCACTTATACTGAGAAGGCACAAAGTCTTAAATTTACCAGAAAACAGGAATTCCTGAAACTCATAATACTGTACTGACTGAAATAATGTGCTCAAGAGTCCTGCCCAAAATTCTTGTCAGGGACAATCCTTCCCTCATAGCCTGAGCTCTAGAAGCTGACTGGAGTCGAAAGAATTTCTCCTGGGCCATTTTCTAAAATTTACCTAAGTTACTTAAACCCTTTAAACCTGAGTTTTCACATTTATGAGATGGGAATAACCTGTAACCTGGGGATAAGCTACCTCATAGGATTGTATGGGGGTATTTTGGGACAAGAATGAAATGAAATGATTCACGTAAAGCCCTGAGTCCACACGATGGTTGGCACACAGTAGATATTTAATGGATTGCAATTATTAGAAAAGAGTTGAAATACAGTATCTATCAAAAGGGAAGCCGTTTTTTCTCCTTAAGGCTGTTGAACAGGGCTAGTGAGGGAATTTGTACTGGAAGCCACAATATTTTTAAAAACTATTTTAATTTCTAGTAATATAAGAATAAACTACTTTTATTTTAAGTTACTGTGAGGAACCTCAGCCTCTTACTCCATAGATAGACAAATAAATTAATATAGACATCAATACCGTAACGTAGACGGTAGAGGTGCCCACGATGGAGAGAGCTGGAGAAAGGCAAGGAGGATTCCTGGGAGAGGAAGGGGGACCTGAAGGCAAGG